>NW_028277248.1:0-1200000 GCF_059751315.1 Micrasema longulum | reverse complement strand
TTATTGTTTCATTGTTCCTGTAGTTCTTCCAACCTATATAACAATCCAGTTAACTAGTAGGTAGTACTGTTATGGTTTATTTTGCATAAAAATGTCTACCTTAAAACAGGTTGTACCTAGTTAGGCAGACTAGACATGATCCGGAGAAATCTATTACCTAAATGTGTATGTAGTAGATAAAGAAATTGTTATTTTTGTTAGTGGTTATTATTATTTTTTTATTTATTATTTATTATTATTATTTTTATTATTATGATTATTATTAATATTATTATGATTATTATGATTATTATGATTATTATGATTATGATTATGATTATTATTATTATTATTATTATTATTATTATTATTATTATTATTATTATTATTATTATTATTATTATTATTATTACTATTATTACTATTATTATTATTATTATTATTATTATTATTATTATTATTATTATAATTATTATATTACTAGTATTATTATTATTATTATTATTATGATTATTATTATTATTATTATTATTATTATAATTATCATTATTATAAGTATTCGTATTAGTATTAGCATTAGTATTAGTATTCGTATTAGTATTAGTATTAGTATTAGTATTAGTATTAGTATTAGTATTAGTATTAGTATTAGTATTAGTATTAGTATTAGTATTAGTATTAGTATTAGTAATATTATTTTTATTATTATCATCATTATTGATACCGAGACAGTATAGGTTAGGTTACACTTATGGAACGGATGCAGATATTTTTTCCAATACTACATGATCTTACAAGTCCACAATATCAAGTTTTTTTGTAGCTGCTCGGGAAACTATTAGTGAAAATTCAATTCCTGACTAATTAAAAAATTACTGAATTGTTTCTTTTTTTTAAACTCTGTACTTGTAACTATTTGCTATAATATCCAATTGTTCATCAGTATTGGTAAATACGCAATTGGTAATGAAAAAAAAAATTTTTTTTCGCGATAATATGCTTGCTTTATTTTTAATTTTACTCACATTTTTCTTTCTTGCTTACCGTAATAATTTACTTACTTTGCTTTTCAGCATTCATTTTATAACTTATTTCTTTATATTTTTTGTGTAAATCCTATTTTTTTTCTTGTTTGCCTTCATTATTATTAATTTTTAACTTTGTATAATTTTTTATTTCTTTTCTAATTTTTCTAAATTTTTAACTTTTTAAAATAATTTCTCACCTTTTTTCTGGACATTTCGTGTTTTATTTTAAAGTTTTTAAGCATGTTTTTTATTCTTTTTTGAAAATGTCCCTTTGTCGTTAGTGAACAAAATATATAAATAAATAAATTTAACAGTTCTGTTACAAACCATTTCAGATCTTACATCGATTATTTTCATACGAATTAATCATATCGAATTTGATGACTCTATGTCATAATTATAATGATAATTTGCCGCAACTTAAGACATTTTTTATTTATGTAAAGGAATTTCTGGCCATTTAAATTCACCCTCTGGGCTAACGTCCCTGTTGGTCGATACACCAAGAGCCTTACTTATAAACCTGGTATAAAGTTACGCCTAGGCATGGTGGTAGAATGCGAAAGGGAATACCGCCCTGATTCTATCATTGTACTAATGATGGTATTCTTACATTTATTCTACTACTTTATACCAAGCTTATACGTAAGGCTCCAAGTCCACACATGTACTAGGCAACGCCTAAAGACATTTTTCAATTTTTACACTTCTTTTTATCTTAAATGTGTAAATAATAAGCGATTTAACACGCCAAATGACCACAGTTGCATTGCAAAATGTTTTTATTGTGACTGCAACAAAGGAGCCGTATTTTAGAAAATACACTAGAGCTGTGAATACATCACCTCTATACTTTATCGATTCAAAATAGAGAAATCCAAACGAAAGAATTCGTCCATACAATGGCATTCATTTGTGTTCCAGTGTAACATTACGAATACTTCGATTCTGAATGAAACAAATTAACTTGTCAATCAACCGGAACATCTTATTTGTATTTTCCTCTCGAACGTTTGAAACGGTACATGATAGAGTTTTACGAGTGATATTTCCAATATGTCTAAATCTAATCTTAAGAGGATATGCGTCGAGAGAGCGGCTTAATGCTTAGGCATCTAAAATCAGTTTTTCTGGCACTCTCGCAGGTGCCTCCTCGAATACAACTGCACTTCGAATTAAATGTACTTAACAATAATCAATAAAATCAAGGTATCGTTTTTTCGTTTACCTTCCCTAAAACTAAACCAATTTGATTTTTTTAAAGAAAAAGACTATCAAAAAGATATTTTTTAGGGTCTGCGAAATTTGTTTTTTGAAAAATAGCTGTATGTCCGAAAACGGTAAAACCCCTATAAAAAACTATTTATATTAACTTTCCCTTCCCTCTGATGTTTACTCATTACACATTGCATCTAATAACTTTATTTATAAGTATTAAATAAAGTTATTAGATGTGGTATTGATTATATTTACTATCTCTGTAAATATAATAAATACAAAGTTATGATTTTCGGTATTCCGATTAAAATAATTTGATATTGAGCAAGAAATACTATTGGGCACAGAAATATCATTTCGTAATGAATCGGAAATGGATCACTAATACATTCAAAAGTTAACTAATGTGTCTTATGTCGTAGATAAGAGTACCGCATATACGGTTGTCTCAAACCCTCTTTACGTCTCACTCTCGATGCTATAGGTCCAATCACGAGTGAGAGAGACAAATTCACGCCTCATGCGGGCCAGTAGCGAAGTAACCAGTACCACTGCCACAGTACTCCTGTGCGCCAGTTGCTTTCGAACCTTTGTTAGAAGAGGACTTTTCGTTAAATCTGCGAACGTTAGCCTATGGTTTAATTTTCAAATTTTCAGCAGTTAGCTTAAAAACACTATCGCTTTTGACTTCAATTATAAATAATTGAAGCATTTACATATGAATATTTCATTTTCCCGATTTCAAATCTCTCATTTTTACTACAACATCATCATCATTCCCTTTCCGCACCCTATGGTGCATAGGGCACTGCATTGGTAAACCAATCACAGCGTATCTTGATCATTTTTTTGCACGCAGATCAGATGATCAGTTTTACGCTTCAGGTGCCAGTCCAGAGACTCTGAAATATTCTAGGGTAAAAACGCCCTTTTAAATAAATATTTCATGTCGGGAATCGAACCCGAGACCTCTTGCATGGTAGGCAAATGCGCTGACCACTACACTACGAGGCCGACGTAACGCGCCGATGTTTTTGGCTCAGTAAGGGAAGGGTTAAAATAAAAAAAACAACAGGAACGTGCCAATAGTAAATGTGTAAAATGAACATTGCTCTTGAGACATAACTCAGGGAGAAAATGCGGGAGTACGTTTGGATGAGGAAAATACCCCGCATCCTAAATCAAACACTGATTTAGGCTTACTTATTTTATTTCTTAAAACGAAAAATATGACATTGTCAAACAAATGAAAGGTAATGAATCAACGTTTGAAAATGCCCTGAAAAGGCGAAGCAAGAAGGTTTTTTGCCTTAAAAAATAAAATTAGTTGATTAATCGGCGTTTGATTTAAATATAAATATAATCATATTGAGTTCTACAAAATAAACGTCAAATCAATAGCAAAAATTTCTTTCTTTCTGTGTGTAGGTGGATAAATAATACAGTTCTGAGTGTCAAATAGAGCCAGAACCTTGAACGAGACTACTCTTACTCAAAAAATTATATTAATAATCTAGTAGCCAGTAGTCCTTCTCGTAGTGTGGTGGTTGACGCATTTGCCTAGGATGCTGGTAGTTCTGAGTTCGAATCCTGGCAAGGTCGATGTAAAATATTTGCCTTTGAGATGGTGTAATGCGACTGTATTATTTATGTCTCTAGGCATGCCAGTCTTTCTCAAAGAGGGCGAAAATATCTTCTTGTGGGTGCTGAAGGCCTCCAGGGGGGCGGTAGATGGCTCTGAATTGAGGGGCTTTAAGTCGGTCAAGGGGGGCGATGGCTGATTTGGAAAAAGACTGTACTGTACTGTTACTGTAGTGCAGGGGCAAGCTCTCTCAACAACCGGTTATTAGCAGATTCCCATATTTTTTTGACATCGAAAGTAATGTTTTAAATTACATTATTATTTGGAAAAAATATATCACAAAAATAGTAATAATAATATTACATTGCATTTCTTGGGTTGATCAATTTACATCATATTCCATACAACGAGCAAGCTGCACCTCTATTGGCCAAAATTATTACTACCGGATTACAGGAGCTTGCATGGCCAAAGATAAAACATGAATTTCAAACTCCAAATTTCAGATTTACCTTAGAAAAAATTAACTTACCTAAATTCAATTTAGTTTTTCAACACTTCTTCATAAGGGCTCTTATTCTTTAAAATAAAACTGCTTCTATTCTATTTCTATTTACAGTTTTGTAAAGCAGGATCTGATCGAAGATATTTTTTCTGTGTTAATGAATCAAGGTTATGAAATTTTAAAGAAGCTAGTTATATAACTCAATTATCATTTCAATTATGCTTTTATATATATATATATATATTCTTTTTCTGTTGATTTAAATCATGCTCTTATTTTGTGTTTTTTTTTTTTTTAATACTATTATATTTTACTATTATTTTGTTGATTTTAATGATACCACTATTTTGTATATTTGATTATGTGTGATTCTTAATTTGTATGATTTATATTTTAAAAATTATTTCTGAATATCTTTTTTGCATTGTATTCTTTGGAATTTGATTATTTATTACATTTACCTTTTTTTCTAGATTGTGATTCTATGTCATTATAATTTGATCTAATTAATTTTACTATGTATTTTTATTGTTATTTATTGTGGCGTGACACGGGCATAGCCTAAAAAGCCTTCATAAGTTCATAAATATTTAATTTTGTTATTTTGAATGAATAAATAAATAAATATAATTTGAAAAATACAAATGAAATTTGTATGTATATTCATATATATACATGATCCCGTAACTTTGAATCGACATTCGAATATTCGAATTGATACTTTAGAAATGAAATCGTTCCGGAGTTCCCATCCCGTTCTCACTCACACAAATACAATTCTACTGACTATGCGATGTCGCATGGATACGCGCTGCACATGTGAAATGGGCCAATATGTGTACGAGCATATAATACAGAAGTTGTATTAGGATAATACTTAAGTCCTGTTCGGTGGTTTATAAGGTAATTTGTTTTAGAATACATAATATTACAAATTGACATTTTAATCCTTAGTATTCGTATGAATACTTTAGTGAGTTTTCAAAAACAAAGATTCGCTAAACAATAATAAAATAAACATGAATTATAAAATGTTTATAACGGACGATGACAGTTCAATTATAGGTTAGTCTTCAGTATCCATTTAAACTTTGAAAATAATGTTTGAGTTATGATAAGAACGTTACTAGTAAATTAAAATTGAATAGTGTCAAGAGTAAATTATGCATAAAGAATAGTAAAATGTATAACTTACACCGTTTTGTAAATATTAAAGTGATATAAAAATCGATGAAAAAATGATTTTTAAAGGGCAATTATTAGTGAACTATCGTTTTCGGTGAGGAATACTTTTGAATAATTTAGATTTTACCATTATTTACTAAGAAATAGTGTTTTACTTAAAGACAAGTAACGGTAGTCACAATTAAGCAAAAAGTATTTGTACACTTATGAATAATACAAATTTATAAATCACCTTTTCGACGAAAGAACTTGTATATGAAATAGCCGTGCGTGTCGTTGCTTTCTAACAATTAGAGTTAAGGAGCCCTCGCGGGTTCCAGTTTTATGCATTTATGTTTTTTTTTTTAATATCTCTTTTGTGAATTAAATGTTTTTGTTAAATAAGAAAATGTTTTAACTAAAACTATTAGCCGCTAGTGTCATTTGTTAAAGATTACTTATCAAATATAAAATAGTCCAGTTTTTTGCTATTATGTTTTTTTTAATGCATTTTTTTGTTTATTAAATGTGCGTATTAAGTTAGAAAATATTTTAACGTAAACTATTAGCCGCTACTGCTATTTGTTATAGATTATTTATCAAATATAAAATAGACCTTTTTTATGTGCCATAATACCGCTATGGACATTTATCAGAATTTTTTCAGCTTACCAATCTAAAAACTCACCGCTCGTACTGCTGTAGTGTATGGCCTAAAATCCTTTATTTTTTATTTTTTGACTTTCTTGGTGGACGCGACCCACAGGTTAAAAAACACTGCCATTAAGTATCTATATAAAAAAAATATGAAAATAGGTGTTTTCATATAAAAGGTCGAAGTTTTTTTGTGCTCTCGGATCGTTGACTTGTATTAAATTAGGTAAAATAAACAGATGAGAAGCTAAAAGACAGGTTCCCACCTCCAGTTCAACACAATGTTCAAACAGTTGAATTACGCATCATGCTGCCCTGGTTCTTGTATGTTCAATAGACTATTTTACGAATTGTAAAAAACACGTTTTTTTTTGTTTTTAAAGTCAAATAAGTCAAATCACTAAGTGGAGATTGGTACTCAAAAAATGCCGAAAATACCATTTAATAACGGAAAAATAATTATTATTTTTAAATGGTCTATTGAACGTACAAGAACTAGCGCAATCGTCAAGTTGATTTTTTTAGTTCTCCGATGGACGACAGTCCAGGAGGCGGTAAGTGGCTCAACAAGGTCTATGCAGACCTAATACAAAATTTCGCTTAGGGAAGTGCTGGCATGGCAAGATATGCCAAAGGTGTGTATTTTATGATCGTACATGATAAATATGTACTTGTAGTGCAATAGTGTGTAATAGGGTTGTTGTGTTTTTGAATGTTTAGTTTATTAAACAACAATATTTTGAGTTTGTCCAAATTTTTGTAAACAAGTACTGGATTCAACTCCCTGGGGAGCTGTTTATATTAACATATAACAACAGCGATGAAGAACATTTAAGAGAGGTAATACAGAAGTCTAGGCATCTACAGAACTTATGACCTGTCAATGGCTGGTTTAAGTGGCCACTTTACACACTGTGTAACATTCACCATTTTGCCCATATTTTAACATCTATATTCCTTCAATTCTTTCATATGTTCTTGCATCTTTCATTCTTTCATCTGTTGATAAATCCACCTGGTCCATGAAGAAGTATAGAAATTGAAAAAATAACAAGATGAATAATAAGATGAATCTCACCAGCATAAATAAAAGTTTCAGCTCTTTAACTTCACAAACATCAACAGATGAAAGAATTGAAGGAATATAGAGGTTCGAATATGGGCAGAATGGTGAATGTTAGACAGTGTGTAAAGTGGCCACTTAAACCAGCCATTGACAGGTCATAAGCCCTGTAGATGCCTAGACTTCTATATTACCTTCTCCTTAATGTTCTTTAATTTATTTATTTAACGCAGGCAAAAGAATATGTAACTACTTCCACAACCTCTCATTCTCCTTGGTTCGTTCCACGGGCACCACCCGGTGATTTCCCAGTGTATGAATACTTTTCCCATTTAAGGGATGTTTAGACTTTAAGTCGCATACCAGTCATCATCATGATCGTCATCATTCTGACTGAACGCTGCCGTCAAACTGAACTTAATTAAATTATATACGCAAAAACACCAACCACCTTTAAAACATGTTCTACAGGCAACCAACCACATTATACATTGCCGCCAATTTTTTTTATTTATTTATTTAACTTTTTGTACATAATGTTATTTGTACATTAGCGGACTTATTACCAAATGGCAATTTCTTTCAACCAAACAATAAAATAAAAGTTTTATTTTTACAATTCAAGTCACAGAACATATTCAATCGAAAATAAAGATTAAAAAGCTAAAGATATAAAAATAGAAATAAAGGTATTTGTTTAAAAATTACCTTAAATCAAAATTATTACTCAATGGGAAAAAAGGAAAGAGGAAAAAGAAAAGGAGGAGAGATTAAGGAAGAGAAAGGAGATGTTTCTTCAGACGTGATTTAAACAGAGATAATGTAGTAACATCTTTGATGGTGGATGGGAGATGATTCCACAGTCGACCCGCATGGACACTATATGAGTTAGAGAAGAAAGAGAAATTGTGGATGGGTATTAGTACTATTAATTAGTGCCTTGAGAAATAAAACGAAGAGGTAAACCATGAACTTTTTTATTACATCTTTTACTTTATTTTTTAATTTGTTTTTCTTTCTCTTTCTACTCGGTATTTTACTATGTTTTTTTAAACATGGTTTTTGCTATACACATACATTATTTTTTTTACTATGACTTTAAATATGTTTCTTACTATGTATTCTGTTTTTATTTCGCATTTTACTGAGTTTTAAAATATTTTTTTTACATATTTATATATTTCTAATGGTTTTTACTATGTTTTCACTACATTTATTACTTTGTTTTTATTAAGCTATGCTTCGTTTTTTAACAACATTTTTACTATGTTTTTACTGCACTTTTACTATGTTTTTACTAAATTTTTACTATATTTTAACAACAATTTTTACCATGGTTGTACTCCATTTTTTACTTTGTTTTTCACTTTGTCCTCTATTTTTATAACTGTTTCTATGTATTGATTTCTGTCTTAGAACGGGCTAAATAACCCTAGTCAGGCAGTCAAAGCAACTTTGTATAAATTATAATTTTGTGTTTGTAATATAATGATAATAAATAAATAAATAAATAAGCGTTGAAAAATTTCAGGTATATAGGAGCATTAGGACTATGAAGTACCTTAAACAGGAGTGAGAGGGAGTGATATTCTCTCCGCTGTCTAATTTTGAGCCATTTCAGTTGCCTACGATAATCAGAAATATGATCATATTTCCTAAGACCAAAAATGTACCTTATGCATGTATTCTGAAGTCGTTCGAGTTTATCGAGTTGCTCACAGCGTAAATCAGTCATGGAAACATCAGTGTAATCTAGAATGGGTAGTAGTAATGCTTGTACAAGGGTGCATTAAGTATTAATGTGTAAGAATTTTATGTGTGCAACTGGAAAAACCCACACAGATGTAATTTTAGGTCTGCACAGACTTTGTACTGTTTCAAACACGAAAATGGTTAAAATTATAAATATGTGCTATTTTTGCTCTCGTTGTATTTAATAAACCGATTCATGAAATTGCTTCGTTTTAACAAGTCAGAAAAAAAAGTTACACCTTGCAGCTCATCCGAGAGTTAAAATATTCTGCAATCGTATACTCAGGTTCTCGATGTCAACTGCTAACTGTTCGTCGGTAGTTATGTCGGAACTACAGGACGCGAATCTGACATGGCAGTATGCACATGAGCTGGCAGCTGACAGAGAGGTCTGGAGGCTGTTTGTGGATACGATGCTTTAACTAGAGGGATGAAATGTGATAAATATTTTAGCTTTTTATCGATTATTTTCCCTAAATATGTTATTCCTTTTACTTTATTTTTATTTTCCCCGTAAATCTTTAGTTTTTTGTATTCTTTAATTTTTTTATCGCTTACCATCATGAATTTACTTATTGCAACATTTAATTATTTTTTTTTATATCCAACCAATTAGATATTTGATTTAAATCTATTGACATATTATTGCAAGAATAATCAATATTGTTTTCAGTCACATAGAGCAGAGTGTCATCGGCAAAAAGTTTATCTGAATAATATTCTAAGCAGTGCCCCGACTCAACACGGATTTTCTAGCTATTCATTTCAAGTTCACAGGCATGGGTCGTTCCTGATTGTGTCGCTTCAAACTGTATCTCTGTCCCTAATAAATGTATGTACAATGTTAGTTATAAATAATAATTTAACAATATCATTTATATAAATAATAAAAAGTATTGGCCCCAAAACTTATCCCCGTGGATCTCCTAGATTAGTATATTTTTTGAAAGATAGTGCATTGCTAAATTTTATTTTTTGTGTTGAATTGTATGTAAATAAACATATATTTATGTAAAAGGCATTTGTGCAATAAATAAATAAAATGAAACAGAAAAGATAACAGTAAATCTCATCCAAAAACAAGAATCCCAATTTCAATTCAATCAAAATGTATGCACGTGTAAACCAAAAATGTTTTAAAATCCGAAGGCCAGAACGCGGGCGATTCGAAGCATTCCAGATCACATCTTCAGAGCCTTGGGTCCGGGGTCCGTCTTAGAGACAATTACGGTGAAACCATAGAGAATCGCCGAGCAGTCGTGCGTGGCGTGATCTCGCTTACGGAGTACGCCAGTTTGTTACAGTATATACGAGTATAGCATTATTGTGACAGAGCATAAGTTTTTTGACACTCGGCCAGTCGCGGGTGTGACACCTTGTGTTCTGCTGGTCCCGCAGAAACCGGTCACAAAAGCGTTCTTACGTTCAAACATATGCATGATCCAGACATATTACATATAATAGACAGACTCCCGTTGATCTTATTTTAACAAGCATTTACCCATTTTTCTCTTTCATTCCATATCAACTGTTTAGCAGCTATCTGCTTTCTATTAATTAATTTCTACCTTATATTTACAGTAAGCCTTTCGTAATAGGTTAAACAACCCCTATTTTTTTGTATTATTATAATTTTTTTTTTACATGAGTCACCAAGTCAATTTACACGGCTTATTTATTTATTTATTTATTAACGGACATTGTCCATGTATACAATTTATAAGTTTTAAATATTACAATAAAAGAATAGTTTAAAACATTTAAAGAAAAAAGAAAGAAGCATTGACAAACATAAGGGACATCGAGACAAGATCTGGACTATTTATTTAGTGCTCGTTTAAATCGTTGTAAACTTAAACCAAAAAAGTCCAGATCCTGTCTTGAGTTAACAATACGACAAAGGCGGGTCATTGGAGAATTTAGGCCATAGTTTGTTCTATGCTGATCGATGAACAGTACTTCATTGTTTCTCAATCTACGAGTCGGAATATTGAATTTAACTTGTCCCAGTAATGATGGAACATCGATTATACCATTTAGTATGCCGAACATATATATGGAGTCAATATTAGTTCTACGTTTTTGTAGACTAGAAATATTTAACATTGACTCTATTTCAGCGTAAGAATAATTATCTCTCTCTAGTCCAAGCATCCACGCTATTTTTCGAAGCAAGCGATGTTGGACTGATTCAATGTGATTTATCCGATTGACATAGAATGGAGACCAGACCACTGAGGCATATTCAAGAAGAGGGCGAACAGTTGAGCAATAAAGAGTTTTGATTGTACGGACATTAGTAAAATCAGAGGATATTCTGTTAATGAAGCCAAGTAATTTCAGTGATTTATTTACTGTATTACCTATATGCTCGTTGTATATCAGTTTATAGTCCAAAACTCTGATGGACTTGACTACATCAATTTTGGAGTTTTCTAATAGGTACTCGAAGGAAATTGGTTGTTTTGTTCTATGAAATGACATTATTTTGCATTTTTTAATATTTAGTTCTAATTTATTGACTTTACACCATCGGTTAAAAGAGTTAATGTCTGATTGAAGAAGAAAGCAGTCTTGTAAAGTTTGAATTATTTTGAGAATTTTGTTGTCGTCCGCGAAGAGCTAAAAACGAGAGTAAGAGAATGATTTAGCAACATCATTAATAAACAAATTGAAGTGAAGATCCTTTCCATTAAAACATATGATTACACTAATTGTGTTATAATTACCACTAACTTAGCCATAAAGACCGAGAAAATAAAAAGAAAAATAATTACGTGATATCGCAATTATATAATAAAAAAGAAAAAATAAAGACAAAACAGGAAAATCACCATTTTAAACGTGCACGTAATAGATATACAGTCTTTTTTAAAACATTATTCTTCATTTATCCATATCAATATATATCAGGCGCTATATATATCATATTGCTATGTACTATGAAACCAATATCTAGAAACAAATTTGAGCCAAAGAATAACATTAACGGACAAGCACCTTAGCTTTTTGAAAAGTAAAGATACCTCTTCCTTAACTATTTTGGCTGATTTGTTGATTAACTTTAGAGCCTAGTTTTGAAAAAAAACATTTTTTTAATGTAAGTTTTACAAGAAAGGCCTAAAATAAAAGCTAATAGTAGGTAAAGTGTTTAAATAAAATATGTAAAATAAATAAAAATTAAACTTTGAAAAATGAAAAGTAATGCAGTACCCTACGCACCACTAAGTGCGGAATAAATTTTTAATTGATACTTAAAGCCTTTCTGATTTTATTTTGTGAATAAGTAATTTTACGTATGTTAAATGGAACCTCGCCGACGAAATGGTACAGCGTAATAACAGTGATTAGTGGCTTAATGGATCGGCTGCTGTAATGGACCAAGAGTCCAGGGTTCGATCCCGGCCACGCAATTATCCTAAGTAATGCATGTAAGTAAAGTAGCTGAGTGCAATTTCGTACCGGCTCATAAGGTAAGGACGGGGATTCGATGATTTTAAAAATAAGATTGGGTCAGTCATCATTAAAATTATGTTTCCATTAAGAGTTACGTTAAATCCAGTATTTGTCTACAGTGATTTGGACATAAGTACTCAAAATTTTTCTGATTAAAACAGCTGGTCTATAACGCTGGTCTGGGTTATTTTTACCGTTGAAAATATTTTCCCGCGTTGCCTAGCAGGCGAAATATTGGTTTTAGATATATGTTCTTACGTCATAAAAACAGACAGATAAAGTGAAAAAGTATGGATGTTCGAACATAGGCAGAATAATGTATAAAAGAGTCTGTACATTGATCATTTAAACCAAAGAAATACATAGTCAAATAGGTGTGTGCATTTTACTTGAATTTTTTCTGAATCTTGAGGTGGGCACACCTAAACATTCTTATACAAGTTTTAATTTTGTGATTTTGCTTTTTTTATGACAGTCTGATTTTTACCTTTTCTCTGGTATATCACTAGGCAACGCCCTAAAACAATTTGCCCATTTTTATACTTCCTATTTTAACAGTAAATAAATTCAACAATGTAACAGTTAATAGATTCACCAAAGTGGCCACTTAAACCAGCCAACGACAGGTCATAAGCCCTGTAAATGACTAGACTTTCATATTCCCTTCTCAAAAATGTTGTATCTCTCTGTTGCAACAAATTTAGATCACAAAAACTCCCTAGGGAGAGAATCCAGCCTATCTGCAAACATTTAGACATACTTTTTTACCTTTAACATACTATGTGAAAAAACTCCCTCGAGTCACTGTACGGTAAACTGAGGTTACCTTAGGTTAACCTTAGGTAACCTGAGGTTAGGAAATGATCGCCTGATAATCACCGTCTCTTTCCATCTTATCAAAATTATATTTGCGTCTTGCTTAGTGATCTTATTAAATTACCTCTCTTGAACGAATGTTTTATATATTTGTGTCAGGGTACTCGATATTTTGTCATTTTCGGAGATCCTAATGGACAAAACACTTAATTTAAAATTATCTAATACACCTAAATATGCGATATTTTTTTTAACACGTAAAGGTTTATTTGAAGATAACAAAAAAAAAGTGAAAAAATTCATAGACGTTGCCGAAATATTAATAAAGTTCGATTTGCAACGCCGGTCATCACCAGAACGGGCGGGTTAAATAGTTTTTTTTTTTACTTTACTTTAATATTTTGTCATAAATATAACAAAATTTTTGAAAAAGTCTTACCTTCATAGGTGGTGCATAGTCCACGGCCATCATGCAGTCACTTCCAACCCCCAATTCTGTCTTGATCATCGGGGGAGCATGGTGATAAAGTTGACCCATCTGAGGGTGGACACCTCCTTCACCCCTAGCACTGTACCACGCGGTATACATAATTAATTTTAAATTCGTATTATTTATTCTCAAGTTGAAAACACACCATTCTTTTTCGAGACGACAATCATATTAACTTTTAACTTAACTGATTTTGTAAATCAGAATGGTCACCGTCAGATAATTTTAAAATTGAGTCACTTCACTATAATTATAATTACTGTTATTCGATTTCCACTTGCCGAATATATTTTTCATAAAATCACAATAATTTCATTAAACTTAGGAGTGATATCATTATTTTTAACTTTAAAAGTTGCGAAATTAAAATTATTTAAGGTATTTTTACTGTTTTACAGTTTTAATAATAAAATCACAATTTTGTTTAACAATTTTTGTAGATATTGCTGTTTTTTTGGTGTTTAACATGTTTAAAACGTTATTATTTTAATGATCATAAATGTTTTTTTGGTTAAATATTATTTTTTATTCCCGAAGAAGTCTGCTGCGTGTATTCTGAAAGAAAAAAGATATTATATTAATAATGAATTAAACAATTTTAATTCTATACTTTAAAACCCCAAGAGTCACATTGAATGATGTTCAGAAAACATGAGTTTGTGATTGTGCGATTCTCAAAAAATCATATATTACAAACCAAATTAGATAATTTCAATCTACAAAGAACTTTCAATCCTCATAATCAGCCGTCTTTTGTCCAATGGTGAACATAGGCCTCCCCCTTTCGTCTCCATATCTTCCTATTCTGAGCCAACCGCATCCAACCACTTCCGTCGTATGTAATAATTATTTTGATAGTAATAGCACATATTAAAATGGAATATTTGAGACAACTGATGTTTTTTTTTGCATCAAATCAAAGTAGACTTTAGATTTTTACTTAAACTAAAAAAATGCATATTTATTAACACTTAGAGCACCGGCCGAATACACATAGAATTTACCCTGTGCCCGCCCCAACTTTGTGAAATTTCATGCATTGGGAAGGGTTTCTTAAAAGTGTCATAATTATGAAAATACTGGGTTAAATGAATTTAAACTTCTCATATTTATTTTAAACAATTCAATAAGTCATTTTTGAATGATAGTTTTGCCAACATTGGCCTTTATGGAGAGCCACATTGCAATGTTTGCACATACTCTCACTCCTTTTTTTGTGCTTTGTATCCCAGAGCGTAAACACATGAGTATAATAACCGCGCGTTGCGTCCCAGTTTTCACGTATTTTTATGGTTGGATTATTTATTTACCTCCATTTTTGTGAAAATCACCTCAAGGTAGTTTACCAACAGCAAAAAAGTACTAATAAAAGTCACTAGATGTCAATAAAATGCACTTTTTGGACAGCTGGTAAACCACGTAAAAACACGGGACCTGGACACAACGCGTGGTTATATAATCACGTGTTTACACGGCTCCGGGATACAAAGTGTACACTCTTGTGTGGCTGTGATGTCACACTAGTCGACAAAGGATACAAGACATTATATATATCTCTTATTTTTTTTAATGAAGAACTCGTATTTTTTGTAATCTTCAAATAAACATTTTCACACCGGATTTGGAAAGTGAATTTTATATAACTATGCAGGATGTTATTAAAAACCTATTTATCCTTGCTACGCGAAGAATGAATGAACGCTAACTCAGCAACTCATCTGTATAAGAGAGAGCACGAAGATAGAACTCATAACAAGGAAGACAGGGACGCTGTTCCATGGCGGGTGTTGTGTAAAACAGATTCAGTGGGCTGATTATAGTGATGGGGGATGCACGCGCTTAATATGAGCGGCGTATATATGATTTTATTTTGCTATATATAACAACGCTAAATTATTTGTACATTTGCATTAATTATGGAAAGGGAATTATTAAACAGTATGTCTCGATGTTTTTTTTCAATTGTCTGAACTTAAGAATATTCCGTCTTTTACTAGTGGTAACACGATGTTACATCACCACGCGCAAAGGAATTATTTACCACAGTCTTTTTAAGAGTTAAGAAAGTGGGCTTCGGTGTTTTATTCACGTATAAAATAGCCTATTATGATAATTTCTGCATCTTTAACATCAAAATGGCAAAAAGAGGACCGTGTTTTAATTTTTTTTATTATTTCCGTATTTATTTTTAAAAAATTTCTTTCGTTCATAAAATGGTGGTATTTGTGTTTTTATGTTGATTATTATATTACTTAATCCTTTATCATTTGTTAGGACATCACACGATCAATATATTACATGTATTTTTCTTTTTCATTAAATATTATATGCTTTGTTCATTACTGTAATAATATAAATATTAACTATTTCAAAATAATGTAAACGATTAACCTGTTTTGAAGATGTCTACATCGGTGAAAACGGTCGTTGGTCAAATAAAACGAAAAAATAAAATTCAAATAAATAATTTTTATGAATAATTTATTAAATTTTCTTGACTAAAGAGTTTTATCAAGAAACATTTGAACAAAATGTTGTACTATAAGTTTTATATTGTATAAATGTGCCGTGTAGTGAATAAATATTCATCAACATCATTCGCTTTCCTCAGACAATGGTATAAAATGCACTGCACAGGTACACCAATCGTAGCGTATTTTGATATTTTTTTTATAAATGTAGGTAAGACAATCAGTCTTACATTTCAGGTGCCAGTCCAGGAACACTGAACTTAGAAATGATAGAGTAACGCGCCGACCGCTTCACAACAAAGCGGATTTATCTCCACTCAATTTCCTCATTGAGAATTTTTTAGTTGAGAGCAGCTGTCGAGTCGAAAACACTCTTCCGGGGATCGGTTCTATTTCACATACAGAACTGTATAATTGTCTGAACTCCCGTATTCTCAATCGCTTCATCCCTGTTGAAAGAATAGATGCATGTCAAGGAAATATGGGGGTATACTTGCAAACCCGGCAAAATACAAAATCTTACGAATGAGATATGAAATTAAATGTATTTAAAATACAACATGGAAATATCACATACTACGAATACAGACAAACATATATGAAATGGACATTGAAAAATAAATTAAGTTTTCAAAATCAATATGGATATTGTGGAGAAACGTTGTCATACATAACTTTAAAAAATAAATTATAAAAAAACATGTTTGGCCTTGATAATTGTGTCGTCAAGATTTGTGACGATGTTCTATTTAAATTTAAACGGTCACTCACAAAGTACAAAATATAAATAAATAGTGACGTATTAGGGGCATAGCCAATGCAATGGCCGTTTCCGAGAGTTAAAATTTTTTAGTTAAATTATTTTATTTATTTTTTTTTTTTTTTGCACCACAACAGGCCAGGAGGCCTAATTACAGTGGTGAATTACATTACAGAGCACCCAGGCTTGAGAAAAGTCACATTTTAATTTTTGTGTTCTCACCGGGAATCGAACCCGGAACCTTCCGTGCGTGAATCAAGCGTCTTGACCACTACACCACGGAGGCCACTTTACTCTACTGTATTTCATAGACCCTTATTATATTTAAAATTGTAAAAAAATATAATATTTCCCTATTGTTTACAATAATTATAACATTGTCAGTTAAAAATACGGCTTGATTTGTGAGAATCTAACTTTCAAATTATTAGGTGTGTGTGTGCCATGTTTGCAAACATGGCAACATCTACTTGAGGATTGCAAAGTTGGCAATCCCCAAAATTAAATTAATTATTTATTTGCATGTATAGAAATACATAAACATGGTTAAGTGGTTAAGACGCTTGACTCTTACATGGAAGGTTCCGGGCTCAATTCCCTGTGAGAATACGAAAATTTAATGTATTTTTTCTCAAGCTTGGGTGTACTGAATTGGGCCTCCTGGCCTGTTGTGGTGCAAAAAAAACTAAGAAAAAAAACTAGGATATTATTTCATCACTTGTTACATATAAAATATTTAAAAAAATTTAAATGTTTTAAAAAAAGTTAAATAAATTATTGTATCTGTTTTTTTGTGAATAGTCCAAAACAATGTAAGAAGTATTTTACAAATTTCAGGGAATTGATGCCCTATAAGTTTATGAATGAATATTTTTAATGAACCTGATTCAATGGAGTATTTTTTATCGTATATTCCATTGTTTTTTTTAATTCTTGCCGTCGGCGTCGCGTCGGTATTGATCAAATTATTACGGATTTCAATTAAATAATACAATTATTAAACGAAGTGCTATTTATACCCAAATTACTTATCATAACTTGAGGTCAACCTACTCGGCCAGATCAATAATAATTGAGAACTGTTAGAAGTGTGACGTCACTTCCTTGGCGTTTCTTAGAAATATTAGGACGACCACTTTTCCTGAGTAATACAAACAAATCTACAATAACATAATTATTTTTTTGGCATAGGGCACTGCATTGCACACCAACCGCAGCGTATCTTGATTATTTTTACGCTTCACGTACCAGTCTAGGAGCTAAGAAAAAGTCTACGGTAAAAACACCTTTTTAAATAAATATTTCATTCAAACCATTTCAGGAATCAAAACCGAGACCTCTTGCATGGTAGGCAAACGAGCTGACCATTTGACTACGGAGAGGACAAATTTCATTACTTATTCATAACACGGCATTTATTTTTAAATGAGTTTTTTATTTAATTAATTGTACGAAAATTGTCGTAGGTACCTATTTGTAAAACAGTTAAAATTAATTTTCTGAAAAAAAATGTAAGAACGGATATAGAACGAAATAGAACAACGGCCTCCGTGGTGTAATAGTCGTTTAGTAGTCAAAACATTCCCGGTGAGAACACAAAAAAATTATTTGATTTTTTTGAGCCAGGGTATTCTGTGCTGTAATTCACCACTGTTATTGGATCTCTTTGTAACGCGAAAAAAAAAAAAAATTGAGATGTATTTCCAGTCCCAAGTTCAAACCCCGCTATGCCAAAACTTGTTTGCCACTTTCTAACACGGTAATGTATGACTTTTTTTTATTATTAATATTTATGACATATTATATTACTTGATATTTGTACCTATATAACAACTAACCGGCTTTTCTATGCCCATTAATTTTGAGACGGACCCGCATCTTCTTCAAGACACTAATTACTCCAACATGCAACTCCTATAATAATAATAAGTATGAATTACTTATAAAGCGCCATTTTCGTAATATAATACCTCAAAGGCGCTTTACAAAGTGATTATATAAAGATATAAATTTAATTTTAACTTTTTAATTTAAGAAAAATAATGTACTTTTTCATATTACTTTTTCACCACATGCTAAGAATTTATTCAAATGATTTAGAGAACAAGTGGGTTTTAAGTTTCTTCCGAAACATCACTTCACTCTCACAGTTTCGGACTTCTGCTGGGAGAGCATTCCATGCCATAGGGCCTGTGACCGCAAATGCACGTTCGCCGAATTTAGTGCGCTGTTTGCGTAGAGGTATAATAACTTTTCCTTTTGACGTAGATGTAGCTGATCTAAGCGTAAGACGTCTGTCAGCTAGTTCATCTGGGATGCAGAGTTCCCTTAGTTATTCTACAGCGGAGTTGTGCAGTGACTTATACATAAGCCAAAAGAGTTTGTATTCCACCCTCTGTGGAAAACGTAGCCAGTGTAGTTCCCAAGGTAGTGGAGTGATATGACTGAACATAGAGATTCCAAAAATAAATCTTGCTGCGGCATTCAATACAGACTGTAGGCGAGTCATTTTACTCATTGGTAGACCTGCGTAGATACCATTACAATAATCGACTCTAGACACTACAAACGCATTTATTAATTGACGGGCGCCATCAACTGGCAAATTTTTGCGTTTGCATTTAATCTGCCCAGCTGTACTATGGTAAATACATGTTGTGGAATTCGCAACTACTATAGTGAAGGTGCATAGTAGAATTTGCACGTTAGTTTCATGACAAAGAGGTGAATACGTCTTAAAACCGGTAGACATAGAAAAGTCGGTTAGTTGTAAAATATAAATATTTCCAGACGTTCATTGAAGTTTGGTAATGTATCCACAATAAAACAAGTTTATTGGATTATAATTCTACTTTATTTTTTATAAAATATGCAAAGGGTATATTGTGACGCGTTTTGTCTTGTTAGGACATTTTCAAACAAACTAACTTTAATATTCACAATGTTTCTTTATATACTAAAAATAATTGCTATTTTATGTTTGTGGATTTTTATAAAAGCCAAAATAAGTAGAGTAAGCACACATTATGATAAAACTGTAAATACTATTAAATCTCATTATAAAATACATAATTTACTGCCTTTGAACGGGGAAGCTATCCCTAGTTAGGCAGTTTAGATGAACCAATAGCAAAAATAAAAAATATGTATGTTTTCTTTTACTACTGAATTGATTTGTTGTATGAATAATTACTTGTATATTGCTGTAATAAATTTGAAAAAAAAAATGTGAAAAAAAATAAAAAAAATTTACTTATTTTGGCTTGTATAGAAATCCACAAACATAAAATAGCAATTATTTTTAGTATATAAATAAACTTTGTAAATATTTAAGTTAGTTTGTTTGAAAATGTCCTAACAAGACGAAACGCGTCACAATATACCCTTTGAATATTTATAAAAAATAAAGTAGAATTATAATCCAATAAACTTGTTTTATTTTGGATACATTACCACTTAAATATGGAATTCTACCAATTGTCTGCATACACAATAAATAAGTTCATTGAAGTGTTGAACCACAAAGCTGATGCTTTGAACACGGCGTTACAAAAATAAAAATAATTGTATGTTAACAAAATTACAATTTCTTTATTTACTACATTTTTTAAGATAATAGATATTTATTTTTATTTTTTTTTTTATTTTATTGAAAATTTTTTTTTTTTACAAAATACATTTTTGAAATACAAAATAGGTTAATATACAGAACATCTTATATATAACGTTTCTACCTCTCTAATAAAGTAGATACTTGTGTTTAGAGAGGGAGTTCGTTTCACATTTTTTTTTTTTATAAACAAAGTAAATTAAAATTAAAATTAAAAATAAACAAGGTAAATTAAAAATAAAAAATAAACATTCTTTGGTATGAAGTCAAGGAAGGGGTGAGTCTTAAATGTTTTTTAATTTTAGTTTTAAAAGTTTGATAATTTTTTATAGATTTTAAGTTTTCCGGAAGTTTATTAAAGTTTTTTTACCTATGTACGTATAATGGTTTAACGTTGCTGTTGTTTTACATCTGTGCAAAATTAAATTATTAGAAAATCTAGAGTTACTTGAATTTTGCACTTCAATAGTTTTTTCTTTAAAAGTTTGTAAGATAGAGGCTTTATTAAAAATTTCTTCAATTGTTGGTATATTAAGTTCTTCGATATCTCTGGATTATGTGTAGTCTGCCTTATTAGGTAGAACCTGTTTTAAGCCAGACATTTTTTTGTGTAGAGCCTATAATGAACTCAATATACAATTTTACAATTTCGAAAATCCTTTTTCTTTTTTTAAGTTATTTTTTTTTCTTTTTATGAAATACATTTTTAAAAATGTTCTGACCTTTTTTTACTCATGTCCAGTAACCAATTTTTTGTAAATGTATTAAATTGACTGCGGGTCGTGATTTTACAATGATCGGGCAAAACGATGTATATTTTGGGACGCAAAAACCTAAAATTTCTTTGCCCGAATTCAGAGTTCGTGGTTGACCCCATGACCCATCCTCTAGTCTGATTCCTGGTGGTATATGAGAGTTCCTTTTGCGATTTTGCGGAATAGTTAACTTCGGACAACGCAACATAATATTTCAAACAAATCTCGTGTATATTTATTATAGTTTGTTTGTATCACCAGAAAATTGAATAGTGTGGTCACCCTAAAAAATCTCCGGGTCATAGATATTTTTTCATTCACTATAGGCACAAATGATGATTCATCTGATCAAAATTCAAGTAAAAAAGTAATAAGCTAATCAACCAAACAGCTTCCGTGCGCCTTTACATAAAAAACACGCAACCGCTGTCCAAACATTTTAAATTAGATCTCTTTTTTTCAAGCAAACGTTGAAAGCGTTTTTTTACTGTACCAGAACCCGGCTTTATTCAATCATCTTCCACGAACTTGATTTTGGATTAATTTTGATATTGTCAATACAGATTATACATCAGTTTACGATATTATTCCGATGTTTGATCGTGTAATTCTGGCTGTCTTTTTTAAACCAATAATAGTATGGATCAGTAAAACATAAGTAAGATTTGAGGGTAAAATTAACAAAATTATAAAAAGGTTGAATTATTGGTACGGGCGATGGTTAAGCCAGAAGCCGTTATAATGTTTCTTTTTAAGGTAATTGTTACGATTTCGGTTCAAAATGTGTAACAAATTTATAATAAAATGCATTTAAAATAAATACACGGATATAAAGTATTCTTAAATTAAGTGAAAATTGATATCAACAATGTTTTGAGTATGCCCAAATGTTTGCAGACAGGGTTAATTTCATTCCCTATTAAGTTACCAATAATATATAAATTTGTTGCAAAAGAGAAGAATGATTTGTTTTTGATACGGGAATATGGAAGTCTAGGCATTTACAAGGTTTATGACCTATCGTTGGCTGATTTAAGTGGCCACTTTATACACCGTGTAACATTCACCATTTTGCCTATATCTGAACATCTATGTTCCTTCGATTTTTCCATCTGTTGATGCTTGTGAGGTTAAAGAGCTAAAACCTTTATTCTTGCGGGTAAGATTCATATGGTTGAATTTTGTCACCTACATACTAGGCAACGCCTGAAAATAATTTTCAATTTATATTCTTCTTCTTGAACCAGGTGGATTTATCAACAATGTTTTGAGTTTGTCCAAATTTTTGTAGAAAAAGACTGGATTCAAACCCCTAGGGAGCTGTTGTATTATGTTAATATTAATATCTCCCTAGGGGGTTGAATCCAGCCCTTGTCTACAAAAATCTGGACAAACTCAAAACATTGTTGATTCACTATTCTGACCGTATTTAAACATCCATATTGTACTCAACTCTTCCATCAGTTTATTTTCATATCGTAATAAAGTTAAGACCGTTATTGATGTGGGTGAGATTCATCCGGCTGAACCATTTCACCAACGAATGGAAGATTTGAGAAAATCTGGATGTTTAAACATAGGCAGAATGGTGAATGTTACGCTGTCTGAAAAGTAGCCTTAACCAGCCAATGACAGATTAAAAACCCTGTAAATGCCTTGACTTCCATTTTCCTTTCTCAAAAATGTTTTATTCCTCCGTTGCAACAAATAAAAATCCAAATCACTTCCCATGGAGGATAATCAGCCAGACTACAAACATTTGGACATACAAAATTTTAGACTCTCTTAAATTAACTAAATTGCAAGAACGAAGAACGTCGACCGATCTTATGACTTTATATAAAATAATAAAACCAATGTTTGATACCCTTGATCTACTTAAATTGATTTCATTCTATGTACCACCTAGATTAAGCAGAACATCTACAATATTTTATTGTCAAAATTCTCGAACGGTAGCTCAATATAACTCACCTTTTGTTAGATTACAGAATACCGGAAATGAATATGTATCACATTTTGATATATTTAGTTTATCTCTGCCTAACTTAAAAAATAAAGTGACCAACATATTTTTATCAAAAAGAGCAAATCATCTTCAGAAGATTGGGTTGGAATAGTTATAATTTGATTGATTAATGTATTTTGTTATTGTATAATTTCTTTAAAATATGTGTGTATTTCAAGTAATGAATAATGTGTACAGTACGAGTATATTAATATTTCATACTCGATTTTTTTTATTTTTATTTCTAAGCACTCTTTATACCACATATATGTAAATGGCAGAAATGCCGTTTATAAATTAATAAATAATCAAATAAATACTCAAAGCATTGATCATATTAGCTTCGATTCTATTACTTGAGGCGATTTTCACAAAAATGGCGCTATATCAATTATCCAACTATAATAACAATAGTATTTATTTGATTTATTTATTTATTTAACGCCTTATTTACATATAAGGGCGGGCATATTGCTTTAAGGCAATTTTTTCCTACCTACCTAAACCGTTCGGTTTGAAAAAATTACAAATTAATGGTGATAAAAAAAATAAGTACCGGCTCATACAAATAATACAGTGGAGAGTTTTTTTAATGACAAAATATAGCGAACTGCGTTTTATCAACAATATTTTGAGTCGATCCAAATGTTTGTAGATAAAACTAGATTCAAGCCCCTTGGTAGTTATCAATGTTTATATATTACAACAGAGATGAAGAACACTTTATAGAAGGAAATATAGAAATTTAGGAATTTACAGGGCTTATGACCTGTCATTGGCAGAATGGTGAATGTGCAGTATGAAAAGTGGCAACTCAAACATGCCAAAGACAGATATAAGCTCTAAAAATGTCTAGACTTCCATAATCCCTTATAACATTATTCATCTCTGATGTTTTAAATATATTATTATTTGCGTTTTGAATTAATTTATTCTATCAGCAATGTTTTGAGTATGTCCAAATATTTGTAGACAGGCTGGGTTTCCTCCCTAGGGAGGTATTTAAACCTAAATTTGTTACAGCAGAACGGAAAAACCTTTTTGAGAAGGGGATATGGAAGGATATGCATTTACAGGGCATATGACCAGTCATTGGCTGGTTTGAGCGGCCACTTTACATACTGTGTAACATTCACCATTCCGCCCATGTTTAAACATCCACGTTTTCTCAACTCTTTCATCTATTGACTTTTGTAAAGTAAAAGTAAAAGCCTAGTAGGTGAATTGGTTCAGCCGTATAAATCTCACCCACATGATAAAGGTTTCAAATCTTTTACTTCACAAAAGTCAACAGATGGAAGAGTTGAGGAACAGTGGATGTTTAAACATGGGCAGAATGTTTCACAATGTGTAATGTGCCCACTTAAACCAGTCAATGGCAAGTAATAAGACCTGTAAATGCCTCGACTTCCATATCCCTTCTCAAAAATGTTTTCCCTCTCCGTTGTGACAAATTAATACGATATTTTGTAATTTAAATTTGAAAATTTGTTTTCAAAAGTGGGTACGGGCCCGGTCGTTTCATCGAAGTCACTTTTAATATAAAATAAATATACACAAATATACAGGTAGTATGTCTTTATTGATCGGTCCCGCCTACGCAGGCCACGCCCACCCGAATTAGGCCCCGCCCGCGCCGCAGGCCACGCCCGTTTCTTGTATTTTTTAGGCCTCCCGCCTTTTTTCACCCACCTCCCGCCTTTTTTCACCCATCTCCCGCGTTTTTCTTCGGCTTCCCGCGTTTTTCCGCGTGGTTTTTGCGCCGCAGCGGCAGACGGCGCTTTTTGCCCAACTGCGGGTTTTTGCGGCAAAAAATGCCCGAAAAAGGGTTTTGTTTGAAAGTAATAAATAATGCGAACGGGAAAGGGGCAACGGCAACCCTTAAAGTTTACAAGGATTTATGATGAAACATGAAATGTAGCATTTTTTACACAATTTTCACGAAGGCGCCTACATATCGTAACCTAAATAACAAGGACGTTAAATGTTATCCGAAATCACATATAAAAATAACTTTTGTTTATACCCACCTACTAATGAAAAAGTTCAGCTCCACGGGAAATTGGATACAAAAAATTGTATTCTTACGATCGGTAAAAATTATAGCATTAAATTGTACGGCGAAGATTCTCGAAAATGTATGAAAAAAAATATTTCAATAAAATCGAATTATTTAAACTTGTTGCAATAGAGGGGGAAAAAAATTCTGAGAAGGGGGAATGGGAGTCTAGGCATTTACAGGGCTTATGACCTGTCATTGACCGGTGTTTTCTCTCTTTGTTGCAACAAATTTAAATATGAACCCTAGGGAGAAAATCCAGCCAGTCTGCAAGCATTTAGGCATATTTAAAATATTGTTGAATTAACTAACTGGTAAAAGAAGAAGTATGCAAAATTGGAAAATTGTTTTCAGGCGTTGCTTAGTAGGTGAATCGTACACACATGATAAAGGTTTCAGCTCTTTTACTTCACAAAAGTCAACAAATGGAAGAGTTGACGAAATGTGTAAAGTGGCCACTTAAACTAGCCAACGACAGGTCATAAGCCCTGTAAATGTCTAGACTTCTATATTCCCTTCTCAAAAAAGGTTTTCCTCTCTGTTGCTACAAATTTAAATATGAACAACTCCCTAGGGAGAAAATCCAGCCAGTCTGCAAGCATATAGACATACTCAAAACATTGTTGAAAATCGAATTACTTTGCGTGACGTCACCAGTTCTTTTGAATCAACCAATGATCAGAGATTTGTTATAGATTTCTCGCTTACGATAAGTCAACTGACCAACCAGCAGAACTCATCGTGAAGAAGGGGAAGAGAACTTGAGACGTCATACATCACTCGCAAAATTTCGTCAAAGCCATGGACAATACTCCTGGTTTCATGTACCTCAAACAGAAGTTTCCTAAAATTAGTGTTAAAATTAAAGAGATAATATTTGTGGGTCTACAAATTCGATCACTGATGCATGATAAAACGTTTGAGGAACCATTTAAATTTAATCCACCGGAGAATGCTGCTTGGCAAGCATACATGTGCGCATATTTTGTTAACTAAAAAAAATAATTTTATTTTGTACTAGTTCAGTTTGTATATATACATGCATGTAATTTTTAAACTTTTTAATTTTTTTAAATTTTCTTTCCCAGATTGCATAATGTAAACATCATTTTGAATTTATTTCCATGTCTAGTATTATGTTTATTTTGTTATTATAAAGTATTTTTCATACCCTTTTTAATTTGTAGTATATCATAATTTTAATTTTTCTGCTTTTGTAAATAATATTATAGTTTAAAATATAAAAACGTCTTTAAATGATTTTATTACTTTAAAAATCATTAAATTTGGTCAAATACATAGTTAAATTATTGTTTTTAATATTTAAAAAAAAACTAGTGTATTAATTTTTTATCATTTGTTGAAGTCAAAAACATTCCAACTGTTGTGTAGATTTGATTTTTCACTCTTTTCCCAAATGTAATTTTACTTTATTTTTAAATTTACTAAATTTTCTATGGCTGGCTGATTTCAGCATAGCTAACACTTAACAATATTTTTTTTAAATATTTTAACTTGTGAGAATATACTAAGAAAACTTATTGTACAGAGATAAAAAAATGTTCAGACAGTTTTATACACTACGTATTTATGTTTATATTTAATTTTATTATTTATATTAAAAAAATTGTATTCATAACAAAATCAGTACGTATTTGTAACTGGTATCTATTTTCCATACTAATAAAAAAATATCCTTTTAAACTTATCGTCTGTTTAAAATTTACATAGCAATAACTTCTAAACTATAAGGAAAAAAACGATTAAAATTTTCAAATAATTATTTTATTTGGAATATTTTTTTAAACTGCCAGGTTAAATTTAGGTTTCAGCGGGTAAACCAAAAAAAATCCTTAACACTTAAGCTAATAGATAATGTGAAGAACATTATAAAGCCATTACAAATATATACATATTTATATATATATACTTCAGAATAAGACGATACAAATCCAAACGTCAAATGTTCAACAATAGCCTAAAGAATCTAATTTCTCGAAGATATTTCTATTAATTCAGAACATTTATTTGTATTTTTCATATCTTTACATTAATTTTTTTATTATAAAACTAGCATTTTTCCAAAATCAATGAACATGACCATAAACTGGATACAAAAATCGAATCATCATCAAATCAAATTCTAGATTTGCATCCGTCTGCCGATGAGATACAAATATATATGTTTGTATTTATTTAGTCAATTTTCATTAATTTTGCTGTGCGCAACTGAGTTCGATTACCATAAAAAATGTATGGAATGAACTTGAATAATAATTATCCGTCAAATGCAAACGTACTGTTTAAGAATTTGATATAATATTTTGAACATAAGAGCCGGACGGACGTCGCTTTATTTTCATTAAATTAGCCTTGCGCGATTTTCATAAAAATGTACGGAATGAACTGAGTGAATAATAATTTTCTGTCAAATGCAAATTTAATATTTAAAAATTTCGTATGATATTTTTAAGAAGTCGGGTGGACGTCGCGTCGCTTTAGGTATTGCTGATACATCTACTTACGAGAAACGTGTTTTTTTAATAAACTTAACTTACTGACATACTTAACTCATACATGCTCGCTAGCCTATTGCCTCTCCTTTAGTAGAATTTTTAAAATCCCAGAATTGATTTTTCTTACAATTTCTAAAGCAAATCGTTCACTGACAAAACTACAAATACGTCATTTTACATTATACATATAGTAGATAAACTCAATATTTTGAAATATTTTAGTAAATCATAAGAAAGTTTTTTTTAAATGATGTAGCAAAATATTATAACCCCACGATAGTGGCTTAAATGGGAAATTTATTTTTTCAAGGAAAATGACTAATGATGTAAGGAATGACTATGACACGATCCTGTCGCTTTGATAAAGTGAATAATAACTGGGATGATGATTTCGCCTTGGGGGATGCAAGGTTATTTATTGCCAGGGCGGGAGATATCGCCAGATCTCGGAAGAAATTGGGGTGCGAATCAAGGGTGGTTTTTAAACTGGGTTAAATTAAGCAAATCGTAATATCTAACAGCTTTTCCCATTTTCGCACAACCGATTAAAATAAAAAGAAATATTATCATTATCCTTAAGAACAACGTTGAGTGAATTATCATGTCTTCAAAATTTTAAACAAAAGCTTTTCAACATGAAATATTTTTATGATTTACCCAAATACCTTAATTTAGGGAGTAATTTTCGGCGTTGTTATACCAATCGCATTGGTACACCAATCGCAGCAAATCTTGATCATTTTGGTTACATGAAGGTAAGATGATCAGTCTTTCGCTTCAAGTACCTGTCCAGGGACTATGAAATGTTCTGGTGTGAAAACGCATTTTTAAATAAACATTTCATATCAACCGTGCCAGGAATCGAGCCCGAGACCTCTTTCGTGGTAGGCAAATGTGCTGACCATTACACCACGAGGCCGACTTTACTTAACTTTACTTAGGTATACTTAACTTGTGAATTATTTTCTATTTTATTTTATCAGTATGCTGATAGTAAAACTAATAAATCAAGTCTTTTTCTCTTGAAAGGTTAGTAATGTGAGATGGATACGTTCGAAACTAGACAGTGGTGGACTAAAGGAAATATTGTTTATTAGGTGATTTATTATTTTTTCACTATAATGAATCACTTTTTTTTAATTTCAAAAGCGTGTGCGGTGGTTTAACTTTGTGCGAAACGAAGTAATAAGAGAACGGACGCAGCAAACTACAGTGACAACTGTCATCAAGCGGTGGCGATACGGTTGGCTTAGCCATGTACTGCGGATGCCTCCTGAGAGCCTTAAACACGCTTGCCTATTTTACAAGGCACCAGGTTCACGACGTCCTGGACGTCCACTGCTGACTGCAAAGGTGCTGGCAGCGGATAGAGATGAATGGAGGCTCTTTGTGGATACCATATGCTCCAACTAGGGACACTTCCTCTGACTTCTGTTCAATGTACTTTATAGTACTAACGCTCCTATATACCTGCGTGAAAAATTTCAACGCTTATCATTTCATGGTTTACCTCTTCGTTCTAATTCTCAAGGCATTCTCTTAATACCCATTCACAATTCCTCTTTCTTCTCTAAATCATAAAGTATCCATGCGGCTCGACTGTGGAATCATCTCCCATCCACCATCAAAGATGTTACTACATTATCTCTGTTTAAATCACGTCTGAAGAAACATCTCCTTTCTCTTCCTTAATCTCTCCTCCTTTCCTTTTTCCTCTTTCCTCTTTTTTCCCTTTTCCCATTGAGTAATAGTTTCAATCTAAGGTAATTTATAAACAAATACGTTTATTTCTATTTTTATAAATGTTTAGCTATTTATTTATTTTTTCGATTGAATATGTTCTGTGACTTGAATTATAAAAATAAAACTTTTATTTTATTGGTTGGTTGGAAGAAATTGCCATTTGGCAATAAACCCGCCAATGTACATCAATATCGATTTTCGTTTTTACCGTCTCAGTATGTAACGATGAAGATAGCCGTTCCTAATCGCGACTTAGATTACAAAAAGCTTCACAATTTGCAAATTTTCCTTGTATGTGGGCACCGCCAAGGAGAACAAAGTTCTCTGGTGCGGTGTGCGATAGGCAAGCTGAGGATATAAATCTCAGCAAATATGAATGTTTTTTAGAAGTTAAGACAGTAAATTTAGCCTACCATGATTGAGATGCCCTGTTCGAGTCAAGTCAAGTACGATATTAAATCTCTATTCAACATTTAAAATTATCTGTTCTGGCACCCGAAGCGAAAGGCTGACTAACCCACCTTCGTGTTCCGGCAATAAATTCAATCAAATTATATGGGATTTGGGTAAAAATGAAATAATAAAGTTCTCTAGTTCAGCGACTGTGAAATAACCGAGTACATTAGGCACAAATGGCCGAATTTTCAAGCATGTAACTTTCCGTTTTCTCCTAGTATTTCCATATTTTAAGGTGAATTTCTATGCAAGGAATCGAGAAGTTCCTTTTTTTCGATTTCAGGAGAGACTCGAAAGAAGGACGGAAGGACGAACTGAAAATTTGAAGAGCTATCGATATGCGTTATAAGGTGTCACTTTTATTTTTAAATCATATTTTAATAAAAAAGATTAACCTGTTGTTTACTCTTGGTGCCTCATAGTTGATTTTATTTTTACATGAAAAACATTTAAAAAAATAATTTTAACTTCATTATTGATTTTATTTATTAAGGAAATCATGGTCTTTTTTTATGAATACAGGGTGAGATCAATTAAACAAAGTAAGACCATTTATAGATTTCACATTAATTTATTATGAATGCAGGAGGAAAGGGAAGAAAAATATTAATTTAAAAATTAAATAAAAGTACATTGGATGGAGAAGACATTGTTTAGCTCCAACTCCACTTTCCTCCTTCTTTCTCTGCTTAAATGAACATATATATTTCTTAGTAAAAATTCACAACCAACAATAATTAATTAGATGCAGGTAGTAGATCTACAAACATGAATAAGTAAAAATTAACAGTTGAAATTCAAAGTAAAAATTGCAGCTAAAGGTTGAAATTAATATTTTAAATTCAGAGATAAAATTAAAAGTTAAATTAAAAGTTAAAAATTAAGCAGGAGATACATTGAAAATGTCTGACAGATCTAATAGATAGATGGTATTTACAGTGCAATATGATATTTTAATTTTGCTCTAATTTATATTTTCTACGAACAATTCTGTGGTATTTAGGTAAAGAAGACATGTCACTATTAGCTAATCTGCGAATTGTACATGGGGACCGTTTAAAGTTTCTAACTCGTTTATTTCTTTAACTCTTAAAATACTGTGCTACAAAATTCCTTTGCACGCGATGATGTAACATTGTGTTACCCCAAGCAAAATACAAAATATTACGAAGTTTAGACATTTGAAGAAAAAAAACATAGGCTCATACTGTTGAATAATTCTTTTTCAGCCCTATTCTCTCCACTGCTGGATAAGGGCCTTTTCCAAACGTCTCCATTCTTTTCTATCACCCGATTTTTTCATCCATATTTTATTGCCAATAGAGGCGATGTCGTCGGGCCATCTTCTCTGTGGTCTTCCAACACTTCTTTTGTTTACCCATGATGTCCACTTTTTATTCTGGGTCTTTGCCATCATTTTGCCTCGCCAAGTGTCCTGCCCACTGCCATTTCAAGTTCGCTGCACGATCTATGATATCCACGACACCGGTTCGGCGCCTTATTTCTTCATTTCTTACTCTGTCTCCTAGCCATACATCGTTAAATAATTCCTTTTCCATAATTCATAAAAAAATGTAATATAACTAAAGCCTATTTATATCAAAATTAAAAAAAATAGTCAATACGTCGGTTATATAACTAGCGTGAACTTTCACTAACTGCAAATAACCGACTGATTGAATGAATTTCTTATTTTGTTTTTGTCTCATTCACACAAACACCGGCCACTTAATAGCGTCTCCGTCTTCCTTATTATAGGTTCTACTCTCGTGTTTTTTTCTCATACAGTTAAAACAGACTTAATGTGGTTTTGGCATTACTTTCATTCGTATAATTATTCTTCGCACAGCAAAGATATTTTTATTTTATTTAAATCCAGCATATTTACCCATACATATTTTAATTTCTAAATCCGATGTAAAAATGTCCGTTTGATCATCACAAAAAATATAACTTCATCATTTGAATAAATAAGAGAGATATATCAAGTCTTGAATCCTATGAAGATTAGTGTGACACCACAGCCACACGAGAGATAACATACAATTTTGGGTGCTTACTTAGACTAAATATGAAATGCGTAAACTTAAGAACGAATGACACATATACTTCTTTAACTAAATGCCATAGAAATATTGTTCATACTTTGCCATTTCAATATTTTACTTCATAAAAACAATTACAGGTAAGGTATATTTTAAGAATTAATTCGTTGAATTGAAAGACACGTGTACTTGTATTGTATAATATTTTAATTCTACAAATATAATTTTACGAATTATTATTTTTTAATTTCCAAAAACGGCATCAGTAAAAAATTGTAGTCATTTGATACTATTTATATCGCGGTGCTGTGCTTAAAAATGATTTACATATATCAGTTACATTGAACGAAATGTTTCGAAAATAAGAATTTGTGATTGTGATTATTTCAAAACATGATAACTTTAAAACCAAATGAGATTTTTTAATATATATTAAAATGGCGTATCTGGAAAAACTACTGATATTTTTAAATTCAAACAATGTGGACTAAAGATTTTTTTTTTTTTAATGAAAAAATTGAACTTTTTATGCTTTATTTACGTATGAACTGGCTTTTTGTAATAATTTCTGCACTTTTAAATTCAAAATATAAAAAAGAGACACCCATGTTTAATCCTCTAAGGTACAGATACATTGCTTGACTCACACGGAAAGTTCCGATTCGATTCCCGGTATGAACACAAAAATTAAATCTGATTTTTTTTTCAGTAATCCTGACCTGTTGCTGCGGAAAAAAATAATCTTATCAATGTACAGGATGATTAATTTACCTGCATAGATTGCAATATATTTGAGTTCAAAATGTTTTGAGTTTGTACAAAATTTTGCAGAAAATGACCGGATTCAACCCCCTGAGGAGTTATCAAGATGGAAATGAATAATATTTTAGTGAAAGGAATATAAAAGTCTTCACATTAACAGGGCTCGTTATCTGCCATTGGCTGGTTTAAGTGGCAGCCTTATACACTGTGTATTAAATATTAACCATTCTGTTTTATCACTTAAATCAGCCAATGTCAGATCATAAGCTGTGTAAATGCCTAGTCTTCTATATCCCTTCTCTAAATTGTTCTTCATATCTATTGTAATTCATCAATATTTTAATTATTCGTTTCATGAAGCTGGCTTACGTTTCAGATGTAAAAGGAAACGAAATATTGCAATGAAAATAAAACTGTTTAACTTTTAACAAATATTTTGTATACATCTGGTCAAGAATAAAACCAGATCGCAAACATTGATGCCAAACGCGCTAACCACTACACTATAAGTCAGCGAATTTGTTTCTTCGGTAATATTTTTTCAGTTTTGTTATCTAGTGGTTGGCTTTTTTGCTTTTCTTCCAAGAGATCTCAGGTTTGATTCGCGATAGGGGCGACATAAAATGTTGAATAAAAAAAAAGGTTTTGTATACAGCAACAATTTTTAATAGTCCTTAAATAAGCTCCTGAAGCGTAAGACTGATAATCTTGTCTTTATTTTACATATGATAGAGATACGCTATGGTAAGAGTACAGATGCAAAACTCTATGCACCACTAAGTCCGGAAAAGAAATTACAGTATTAACAACTTTTGAAACATTTGGGCTTCAACACAGTGATCTATGCATAGTGATATTTGATCTGTCACCATCATCAAAATTTACCCTATGCAAATCGAGTGATTTATTAGGCACTGCATTGGTACCCAAATAACAAGAGTATATTTTTGTAACATGGAAGGTAAGTTCATGAGTCTTGCGCTTCCGGTTTCAGAGTTCAGAAATTTTATATTGCAGTGAATATCCAACGACGTATTTTTTATTTTTTTATTTAAATCTTAAAGTAGGGCACACATATCATACATATTGTTATGTGTGTTCTAATAATAACATTGAAAATATATTTAATTTATAAATTGTTTATCACATATGTCTTGACCATTATTTTAAATTTTGATATGTTTTTTTCTTCATAAATATTTTTTTCCATTTCGTAATACTTTTTAATTGCTTTAAATAAAATGGAATTTTGTGACTTTGCCTTTTTCCTAAATGGAAGTCTAATTTTGTTCTTTTCTCTAGTATTGTGATCGTGTTCATGCTGGTTCCGATCAATTTTTTTCCAAAATTCTGTTTTTTTATTAGAGTTTATAATTTTATGAACAAATATCATTGTATTGTAAAATATTCTTTGTTTATATGTTAATAATTTCATTTCATTTACCATCGACTTTACCCTCGTATATCTGTTTTTTTTCAAAATGATTCTAAAGGCTTTATTTTGTAATACAGTTAGTTTATCTATGTTTTCTTTGTTTGATAAAAATAAAATGCTACTACAGTAGTTAACGTGTGGTTCAATAATTGCTTTGTTAATAGTTTTGCAGGAGTCCTTATCAATAAATCTTCTGATCCTTCCCAAAATTGATATTTTTTTTGCAATCTTATTTATTAACAAATGTTAGCAATGCAATATGTAATTTAATGTATAAAGTAAAACGATTTATTATTTAATAAATTAACAAATCTAATCTTATCTAAACGTTGATCGAATCTATGGCCTTAACCGGGTAATGGTCCGGTGGCTAATGCTGCAGACTCACGGATCAGAGATCCGTGGTTCGAACCCCACTCTACCTAAACTTGATTCGAATTTTCTGATTGTGAGTCAAAACATGTTTTGAGTATGTCAAAATGTTTATAGACAAGCTGGATTTCCTCGTTAGGGAGTAATTTATACCTATTTTTTTTTCAACAAAAAGGGAAATCATTTTTAAGAAGGGAATATGGAAGTTATTTACAGGGCTTATTCACTTTGCACACAGTGTAACATTTGCCATTCTGCCAAACATCCACATTTCTTCACCTCTTCCATCCGTCGACTTTTGTGAAGTAAAATAGCCGAAACCTTTATCATGTGGGAGAGATTCGTCAGGCTGAACCAAGTCATAAGCTCTGTTTCCCTGTCTAGACTTGCATACTTCCTTCTCAAAAATGTTTTTCTTCCGTTGCAACTCATTTAAAATGGCCACCTAAAATGAAATATTTTGGGTAAATTATAAAAACGCTAAAATTGATTCTTCTTTAAAAAAAAATCCCTTTGTGATAGTATGTATGTTCAAACGAACAATTTTGCGATTTTATTTTTCTTACAATAAATAAAATGAAATAGTCGGGTTTTTGTTTTCTAATTCCAGGTAAACTTCTCCACGACGTCTATTTTTGTTGCAATGCAAAATCCCGCTTGAAAAATAGAAAATTGCCTCTGGTTTAATTGACTATTCTAAACTACTATGCAAACTCTTTGTTAACGTTCCTCCAAAAGTTCTAAGGAATAACCTTATTCTTCATATTCCTCTTATTTCATCTAATTAAAGGCAAAATTCATATTTGTGGCGAATTAAAAAAAAAAACAATGCAAAGACAAATTCATTAAACGTAGATTTATTTGCAAATAATCATAATGACGTGCGGCGTTTGCTTTCGAAATAATTCATAGTTTTTTTCTTTTCTTTTGTATTTACATTAGATTACTGTTCATTTTATGTTAAAAAATATTTTTTAACTTGCTTGATGCTATTTGTGAAAACCCGAAATCGGCTTATTTATATATTTTTTTTGTTTAAAAAAAGAAGATAAATATAGCTGTTGGTTATCCGAATATAGAATAAATAAATAAATAAAACGGCATTCGTTAAAGCATCTAATTCGATACGTTATTATTCGTATTATTTAAGGTCAAATGGCAACTGGCATGTGATCTAAGATGTTTAAATTTATGTATTTTATACATTTACATATTACAGCAGAGATGAAAAACAGTTTAGAGAAGGTAATATTACTTGTCATTGTCTGGTTTAAGTGGCCACTTTACAGACTGTAACATTCACCATTCAACATTCTGTCCATATTTGAACATATGTATTCCTTCAATTCTTTCATCTAAGTTTATACAAATGTTTTAATCAATATTATTATTTTTTATTCAATAAAATGGATTTAAGCAACTGGTATTTATTTCCAATACTAATAAAAAAATACTCTTTAAAACCTTAGGTACGTTCAAATTAACAACGCATTAACTCTCTAATTTCAAGTATTTTTACAACTGCCAGATTTAATTCAAGTATCAGAGGGTGGTTTCAGTGGTAGACGGACGCATCAACCACTACATTACGAAGAGGACTTATCTCCGCTCGATTTTCTTTGTGAGAGTAGCTATGGAATCGAAAACACTCGTCTAGTTCTATTTCACACACACATTTGTATTTTTGAACCACCCTGATAGGGTGTATATCTGATTTGTGTTGTTAAATTACATAAATAAAAAATACACTATTTAGATAATTCGCTTTATAAGGTGAACTTATTATCATGGTATCTCTCTTCGCGTCTGATAGTGAAAAGCACGCTATATTAGAACACCAATGTAGCGTACCTCATCTGTCACTTAAAGGTAAGGTGATTAGTGTTACGCTTCAAGCGCCAGTCAAGAGACAATGAAATATTGCCGCGTAAAACCACGTTGTAAACAAATATTTCAAGTCGACCCTCCAAGGAATTATCAAAACTAGGACCTCAAGCTTGGCAGGCGAACGCGCCCAGCACTTCACTACGAGGCGGACTTATCTGCACTCGATTTCCCTTTTCAGGATTTTTACCTGAGAGTAGTCATCGAGTCAAATACACTCGTGTGAGGTTCCGGTTTTATTTCACATTCAGAACTGTATTCTCCACCCGTCTGGACAGACAACCAATTATAACCGTTTTAATTATAGGTAAATCAAATAAAATGTATGTACGTACTTGTAAACTTGTTTTTTATATTAGCCAATTGAAAAACAAACTTGAAAAATAAAACATATTCCACCGCACGCAAACTTTTTAACCATCAACGGTTTTTTCGACATGCTTCACTGCTCAGTTTCATCGCGAAAAACATGAAAATCACTCGAAAACACGCGGGAACAAAATCCGTTTCGAAGATGGTCGAAGAGTCCACGGAAAACGGCGTGGAACTGATATTTTTTAAATCCACGCCAGTTTTCCCGCGCGCGGAAAACCGAAAAAATCGTTCGTTTTTTGTTCGTCGGACCGGTTCGTCGCTCGCCGAATGTAAGAGCTAACTAAAAAGCGCCTTACTTCGCCCAACAAACGAGGCATGCCGAAGCGTCCCCGAGAGAGAGCGAGACGCGAGTAGCGTTTTCCCGTCCTGCGCGATGGACGGAAGCGAGACGGCCGCGCAGCAAAATGGGCGTTCTGTGGGTGGAGTCCATATTGTTTTGCTTGTATTTTGCCCGTTTTTGCTCCAAAGGCGGCCACGTAGGCGCGTTTTTTAATTTATTTATTTATTGCTTGATATACGAGGGTTTGCTATTGTTTTTTAGGCGTCGCAGAGAGAGAGAGATGTCGGTTTCGCCCTTGAATTTTCCAATCGTTAATTACGCGTCCTCTCCCTTACATTTTACAATAATCAATCCACCATATTGTAAAACTCAACATGAATTTGAATAAAAGATCCTTTCGATTTCCGATTATTTATTTATTTTAATGTGGCATAAGCTCATTACAACAAATAACCTAGCCGGACCAAAAGGGGGGATTCGAATCCCCAATAGACCAATTTTAATTAGATAACTCAAGTATTATTAAAGCTATTTGCCGTTTATTTTTTGTAATCGTGAAATTAATAGAAATGAGCATTTTCCTGTTTTTGTTTTTAAATTTTGAAAAAGCTTTTTTTTAAATTATTTAAACAAAAAAAGGCGTAAATAATACAAGGGTCAATTTCACTTTATGTACATAAGAATTTTGCTGATGAATATTGATAAATCGAATGTGATGGTTTTTGTAAGAAATGAAAATATGACTAATTGTGAAATCACTGTGAATGGAGTTATACTAAAACAAGCACAGGAATTTGTGTATCTGGGAAATATGTTTACCAGGGATGGAATGACTAAGAAAGATATTGAAATGAGGGTGAGTGCCGGGAACAGAGTGAACGGTGCACTTAAATCAACCTTGGCAAATAAATGTTTGTCACAAGAGGCAAAATTGCCAGTTCACAACTGAGTCCTGGTCCCGACCCTGATGTATGGGAGCGAAATATCGACTTGGAAAAACAGGGATAAAAGTAGGCTGAATGCTGTGTTGAAATGCTATCTCTCAGGCGAATCTGTGGTAAAACTAAATACGATAGATGCACACATGTTGAGATCCGTACATTATGCAAGGCTGACATAAGCATTATCGACAAAATCAAGAAAGGAGCTCTGTGCTGGTTTAGACATGTAGAGCGAATGGATGGCGAAAGAACGGCTAAGAATATTTACAGTGGGAATGTTGATAGATGATATTTAAAAATCCAATCCACAAATACTCGAAGGTGGACATGTCAAAAGTCGGAATAATCGGCGCCGTGCATGAGAATATGTATGAATGTAGAGGAAGCGAGACCTGTATGCAAAGATAGAGTGATGTGGCGTTCTATCCTCTCTGCCTATCCTTACGGGGAAACGGCGTGATGATTTGTTATTGTTGTTTACATATATACAAGAAACTGAATAGAAAGAACATAAAACCATAGTTTACATACTTATAGCAAAGACAAACAAGGGCAATAAAATAATGGTTTACAATATATTCATAAACACGATAAACATGTAAGACTTCGAGCCAAACCATGCCAATCCATACACTGTTTTAGTGGCAAAGTTTAAATTACATAAAATGTGAGGATATGCGTGGCAGAGAATTTTGTAAAAAATAGGTATTTGAAAACAGTTTTTCTGTCACTGTTTTGCAAATGCCTTCCTAATTGAAAACTGAATGTCTGGTCTTTTATGCCTAACTTAAATAGATAAATAAATAAATAACTTCTAAAGTGCCACAATTCAGGGAGAAAATACGTGAATACGTTTGTATGAAGAAATGTCAGACCGTATTTCCTCTTAAGATTATACATTACAACGTATACTAACAAAATTTTATTTCATAATGCTTTTTCGTAAACATAGAATCAGATTCGGGGTTCTTAAATAAAACCATCGACCTATTAATACACATTGATGCACCCTGAGCTCTCTTAAATTATGACACTTATACCCAAACGCTCAGTCATGCCCAACGCGTATTTAGTCGTGCTTTAACCACCAGCCAGGTTTTGACGTGAGCTTGACATTTAATTCGAAATCAAAATGCCCTATTGTGCTGTGGAAGCGCGAAGAAACCGTTCAGATAAACGTTAAAAAGATGATGTAAATTTTCATTGCAATATTCAATTAATTTTCAAACATAGAATTCTTTTTGAAAATGTCAAACTTCTCTCTTACTAATATTATGGGTGCACTCTATGTAGGAATTTGATTTTTTTAAATGCATTAAAGGTCAGTTAAAATTGTTTTAGAGTTACCAAAAATCCAGTAAAAGAAATTAATGGGTAGAAATTGTAAGGAATTTAAGAAAAATATAAAATTAGGATCCATAAAAAGCGAACTGGTTTATAAACATTTAAATACAAACTTTTTTATTTAAAAAAAAAAAAAAAAAAATATTTATCTATTTTAAACTATATTCTTTCTCGTCGAATGCAACCCTGGTAGGTAGATAAATATAAAATTTACACTCCTAACATTTTTCTATAGATTCAATTGAAGATGTTAAGAGTTATTAAAATACCATTTCGGAGAAAACCGCATGTAAATCGGTTCTGTGTTTATTGATTTTATAGAGGACGAGCACACATACAAACGTTGCCTTTTACTATTTGTAGATAGAGGACAGATGTATGAAATGTAAATGTCTTACTATTGATACTATTTTAACAATTGTTACCAACTTTGTACAATTTGTGGAAACCTATGATTTTTTTGCACCACAGGAGGCCAGGAGGCCCAATTACAGTGGTAAAATGCATCACAGAACATCCAGGCTTAAGAAAAATAACTTTTTTTTTTTTTGTGTTCTCACCGGGAATCGAACCCGGAACCTTCAGTGTGTGAGTCAAGCGTCTTGACCGCTACGCCACGGAGGTAGCCTATTGTTATTAGTCTATGCAATAGATCTGACGTAAACTATAAATTTATGTGGAGGTCATAGTCCATTGATCGATTAAACTCACGGGTGCAATGATTTCACCTGACATACAGAGCAACGACCAATGAAGCAAGTCATCATTTTATATTGAGTAAAATAAAACATTTTCTGCAGGACTAACAGTATTGCGCATAAGACATTCCTCGGCATAAGAGCAATATTTGCTTCGTTTCACTAATTATATATTAATAATTATAATTGTTAAAAGTAAGTGTAAATTCACCCATCAATAAATACTTAAGAGGATATACTCGTACCATGCGCGTGCGATGGCTATTATCAGCAGGGATGCTGACAAAAAGTAATCACGTTCTTACTTTTAGTATTTATGATAGTAGCAGATAAAGGTAGAAATCTACTTGTATGTAAAAAAAATTACTTTTAATCGGAAGATTAATAGTAGATTAGCAGTAGTTTTAGAATTTGTAAATTTACGCTGTTTTAAAATTGTTATTTTAATAAATCCTGAGCATGTGATAACAAAATAATTTGTTTTTCTGAACAGTTTTACTTAAATTTAAAGTCAAATTGAAATTAATGTTGCATAGAATTCCTTTTGTACAGCGCGTTTCAGGTTTTAAATTACAAAAATGATGCTACATAAGTTTTTTATTTTAATAATAATTTACAGTTGATTGACTTTAAATAAATGGAGCATAGGAGCAGACGCGGCAAGTGGCAAAGCTAAAAACATTAGGACAATACCCAAAACTCGAGATGTTCTTAAATTTTTGCCAAATTTTAATAATACGCTATTTAAAACTTTATGCCATACATTATTAGGGTTGTTTTTTCTTTGCATCACAGAAGTTGGATGCTCTTGTCTTTATGAGTCTCACAGAACAATACGACAACGTTATGGACCTTAATACGCGTGCGCGGAAATTAAAATATTTGTAATTGGACTAGACTCAAAATGAAGAGTAGTCTCCAGATTCCAGCGTATCTAAAGAATTCAACCAAGGCCAGAGTACCTTGATATAGGAAATACGCATACGTATGTTTACTAAAAATATTGCTTGAATTTGTAAATTGCGTACACTCAAACATTTTCTGCGGCAATTTTAAGAATTTCAGTAATCTATCTATCCATATATATACAAATGAATCGCTGTGTTGGGTCTCTCAAAAACTCGAAAATGGCTTGACAGATTTGCATGCGGTTTTTTGCAAAAAAATTAAATTCACGTCCTCAAGGTTTGTAAACAATAACATAACAGAAAAAGTAAAAGCATATATGTGTTTTCATCGATTTTCCAGGGTTGCATTCGTCTAAAATGCATGTATTGAAAAATTCGGAATATGTTGTTTTTTGGATATTAAAAAAGTTGGTATTTTAACGTTTATAATCAATAATTACTAATAGAATAATTTCCTTATGATTTCTTAATTTCTACATATGAGGTTATTTTCAAAAAAAAAATAGTAATGCCTTAATAATTTTATCTGACTTTTGATACATTTTCGAAAAACGTATTCTTACACAAAATGCATCACTGTGATTAAGTAGAGCAAAGTTTGTCGTTAGCGGAAATAATACCATATTTGAAAATATTTTTTTTATGTTTTGGAATTCAACCATAAACTAGTACCAAAGTACCTACTTAAATTTAATATTAGAATATTTATGATTTTTAGTTTTGGAATTCAATCATACACAAGTATCAAGGTACCTACTTATCAATGAAAAGTCTTTTTCCTATTATCCGGACAGTTTTTCACGCATTTACTACACAATTAGGTATTTTTCTTTTCAGTAGTGATTTTTGCACGATTTTGGTTTAAGCACGACGAGGCCTAATACCCAATCACGTGAAGATATAAAACGAAAAACTAACCCTTATTACAAATAAATAAGGAGCTCAAAAAAGGCAAAAATAAATAACGTGTTTTATTATTGACGAAAATCCTTTGCAAAACCTTATCGCAGGCAAGCCTTTGGCGATTGTTTTGTTTAGGGATTCAATCATTAACAAGTACCTAGGTGCTATTTATTATTAAAAAGTTTTTTTTAAATACAAACAGTTTTTTCATGCTTTTGCGACACAATCAGTCAATTTTCTATTCATTTTTTTGGTTTCAAATTAAATGTTAAGGTCACGTCAAAACCTTGCTGGCGGTTAAAAAATGACAAAATTCTTGTCAGTCATGAGTTAAGTGTCATAATTGTAGAAGGCTCAGGGTAAAACGTGGTCTGACTTTTCTTTATTAACACGTATTCCCATATTTTCTCCATGGATTATTTTTTACATTTTTTTTACATTTTACTTTTTTTTGCACCACAACAGGCACAGGAGGCCTAATTACAGTGGTGAATTACATCACAGAGCACCCAGGCTTGAGAAAAACCACATTTTAATTTTTTGTGTTCTCACCGGGAATCGAACCCGCAACCTTCCGTGCGTGAGTCAAGCGTCTTGACCACTACACCACGGAGGCCGCCAAAATTATGGCAGTAGAGTAGTGATTTTTGCACATTTTTGATTTGATCACGACGAAACCTTTGGCCAATCACACGAGGAGATAAAACTAAAAACTAAACCTTATTACAAATATATAAATAGCTCTTAAAAGTCCGAAATAAATAACATGTGTAACTAATTACAAAAGAATGTTTATTCAACAGCCAATAGCAGGCAAGTCAACAACGTCTGTCGGGTCCGATATTTTTAATTTAAAAAAAAGTTATTTTCATATTTTCAAGGAATACGCCGCATCCACAGTATGTATGGACGGAACGCGCCTGGTAAATAGATAATTGTTCCTAAATGAGTTTATCTCAAAATTATTTTGGGAAAATTATATGAAATTATGTATGGATGTTTCATTAACATTTTATAATTCATTTCCGTTTCTCGATCAATAAATCCCATTGAAATAATATCTGTCAATTAAAGTAGCATATTGATTATCTAATTTTTTGCTCGCCATAAATCATACTTGTATTCGTCTAAGCTTGTCTTGACCAGACAAATTCTTAAGCGGTCAGTGTTGACTTGCTATACGAAGGTTTAGCATTCAGAACTTAGGACGCATTGTCAAGTACACGATGCAGCAAAACCAAGGTTAAATATTAAAAAAATATATTTACATATTACAACAGACAAAACAAATAAATTTACATATTTTTAAAAGATATATTAAATTTGGGTATATTTAGTTTCATTATTAATTAATAATATTGTTATACTAGTACGTAAACTTGAGTAAGTCTGTAAATTTACATCCAAATAAATAAAAACTTACAAAAATAAATAACAGAGATGGAGAATATTGATTTATTTATTTTAATCTTCAAGTACAAAAAAAAAAAAAATTTGGCGAACTTATTGATAAAAATAATATCTTCAAACCAATTCAAAATTAAACTGGGCAAAAGACGAGTAAAAATTTTGCATCTACTAAAAAACAAAATATATAAAATATACACAAAGAGAAAAAACGAATTAATTAAATATAACAGATATTTTTTTAAGGGGTAGATAAGTCTTGTAAAAATTATATTTAATAAAAGCATTTTATGTTTTACATTAAATAGGATGAGTAATGTGGAATTAGGTGATAAGTTTGGAAGGAGGGTGAAAAGGAAACCAAGTAGATTAGGTGGAAGTCTACGCATTTACAGGGCATCTGACGTGACACTGCGTATCATATTATATACATTCAACCCTTGTTTAGAAATCAATTTTTCTTCTATCTGTTGATTTTTGTAAAGTTAATAAGCTGAAACAGCTCTTTATTGATGTAGATGAGATTCATCTAACTGAATTATTTCACCTAGGTATTAGGCGACGCCCAAAAGTATTTGTATTTTTTATACTTCTTAGGACCAGTTGGTACCAACAATATTTGGACTTTTTCCAAATGTTTGTAGACAAATACTAGATTTTACCCTGATTGACATTTCGCAACAGCGATGAATAATATTTTAATGAAGGGAATATGGAAATTTAGGCGTTTATAAGACTTATGACCATCATTGGCGCTTAAATTAGCCACTTTAAACACTGTGGAACATATACCATTCTTCCTATGTTTGAGCATCCATGTTACTTAATTCTTTCGACGAAGAGATTTGTACGTCTTTAAGTTAGTAGACATTGAAAAGTAGTTATATACCATTGTGTCTGTATATATATTGGGCAAATATATAAATAAATAAACATACTAATATTCACTGACAGAAGCATTTTTTTGAGAAAAAATAAATGTTTGCGTTCTTATGACTGACTAAATATTTCAATTTTGGGGGGCATTTTTATCGAGTTGTAAATAATTTGCTCTAAGAAAATGGGAATCAATTTGTGGTTGAGTGGTGTTCGTCCACGTCGGATCTCTGATTCGTAAGTCCGCGATAAAACCCTGTTGTAAAGCAATGTATAATATTATGTTTCCTTTAAAACAGAACTAAATACAAACATTATTTTTTGTAAATTTATAAAGCGATTCTATTTATTTAAAACTGTTTGTATTATATTATTTTATTAATTTATAAATGTATTGTATAAATAGGTATGCATATTTCATTCCAGGAAATATATATAAAACTACTGAATTAGAAAATTAATACGGAGCGTCGTCTAGTAAGTATAGTATCCAAATTAAAATATTATGGTAGAATTTGCATTCCTTTAAATTGTATTTAATTAAAATAAATACATGTACTTTATTTTATATATTTAATGAAAGTAACAGAATACAACACAAACAAACATATTGAAACAAAAGTTATATATTATTATTTATTTATTTATAAATTTATTGCAAAAAAATAATATACATACTTAATAACAGGGAATCTATATAAAACCAATTAATGTAAAATGAAAACGGAGTGTTCTCTGTTTATGATAGTCTCAACCTAACATGGCACAGCCTGTTCAAAGATGGAGATTTTTTATCTTTAGAGCGTAAGTAGTCCTATCCTAATAAAACAATAATATAAAAAAGAAAAACTAAAACTACTTAATTATAAATGCCTAGCTAATCAAATGTAAGAAATTGCAAATCATTATTATACAAATATAAAGTATATATATGTGCCAAGAATACATGTTACTTTAACATAAATAATATAGTTTGATATATAATTAAACGAATATAAAGCAATGAAATATTTACACAAAAATATAAATAATATGTGTACCAATTATATAAAGTACTACGTTTATTGATTTAGATATATTTTTCAAAAAAATCTCTCGCTACACTATTTATATATGTAGTTGTTTTTATTTTAAAATTTGTTTTACATTTTGAGTCTTTTATATATTTATATATCTTGTACAGTATTTTCTCTTTTACCTCTTAATACTGTTACTTCTTTTTTGTATCATTAATATTTAAGTCAAATCCTTATCAGGGTAAAAAATATTTAAAATTAAAATACAAACAAAATTTATATGAAAATAAAATATTTGTCGAAATAATTATTTTAAAAGTATTTGTTTTGCTCCACCCTGCATGTTGCCTTTGAGTTTTTTCTCATAGGCATGTAGACTTTCATAATTTTGTTTGAAAATGGCCATATTATGCCGCTTAACAAACGTGCGTGGAAAATTTAGGGAAAAATTAACATAAGGCGGGGAAGTTTTGGAAATATTTTGCAATCAAACAGTCGTGAACGCTTTTTGCTAGATCCTAAATAAATTAGTTGTTTAAATTATTGGCACAGTCAGGAGTTGTTTTGTCATGATGAACCGAACTCAGGACAAGAGTTTTTATTTATTTATTTAAAAATACATTTTAGGCAGATAAAAATTCAGAGTACTGAATATTATTCAACAGTATATATTGAGATCGGTAGGGGTTACACACATAAATAGAGACATTTACCCAAGCGTCAACACAACTATAATACAAGATACTCTAATAGGGATCTGATACTAAGTGAAGGGTTCAACGCTGTTCTGGCATCGAGACAACACTATTACGTAGGCAAAAAGGTCCATAACCTTTTGCCAGAATCGTGGAAAGACGGGAGAGACTTGACAAGTTACGGAAGGTGTTGACCTCGCTCTTTCATGACATTGGTCGTAGGGAGTCAGAAAAGTTGATACATGCCACGGATGGGAGATTCTTACTGGATGTCAAAAATAAAATATAAAAAATAAGGAATAATTAAAAAAATATATATTTATAGATGACAACCATGAATTTTCGCATAAATAAATTGTCTATGTTTTTATGAATGTATGTATGTGTATGCCCATGGGTGTATGTACGTGTGTGTGTATGTACATGTGTATATATGTGTATGTCTGTATGTAAATGTATCAAAATGTGTAAACGAATAAGTTTATATTTTGTTTGTCTGTGCTCTATATTAATTTGTTAACTATTATAATATATTAAAATGTAATTGTCTAGCTTGGAACGGAGTATGTACCCTTGTTAGCTGGGCAAAGTGAACATGGAATTGTATTTTGATAAAGAGTGTAAATAAATAAATTTAAAAAATAAAAAAAGATAATGGTGTTTGGTCTGTTCCGTTTGTTGCATGAATCAGAATCCTGGTATTTAAAAGCTTACACTATAAATCGGTTGAAGACATTCGAGATGTGGCTTCACAAAAAAACGCTTCATACACCGCGGACAGATTTGATTAGCAGTGTAGAGGTCCCGAGGAGAGTTAATTGCAACAGGGAATTGTCGAAATGTATGAAGCTCATCAAAATTTCCCAACTGGGCCACATCCTGCGTGGAGATAAGTACTAAATCTTTCAAATTACTTCAGTAGGCAAGATTTAGGGACATCATGAACCTGGAAAAAGTCAAACCCCTTGGCTGCCCAATATAAAAACAATAAAACGCTTAGTACTTACAGCCAATCTGCCAAACGAAATTGATTTTTTACCCTTGAAAATAGACGCACTGTATCTGAACTATGCTATTTACATAAATTATTAAATAATAAAGTAGACTCTTTTAACATACTATCCAAAATTAATCACTCCTCGATCAAGAGTTTATATATGAATAGTAGCTTAGGTGTAAATATTTAATTTTTTCATATATTTTCTTGTATTTAAAAAATAAATTTATAAATTATTATTTGTATAAACATATTTATTCTGATCTTTCCGGCTGTTAATTTTTATATGTTATTCATTGTTTTTATAAATGTAAATAATATTATTAAGTCAGTATAAATATAATCTTCACCAACAAGCTACGAAAAGTGGCTTGGTGGGATTTTAGTTTTAGTAAAAATATAACAAGTGAAATTTTTTTAAATTGTAAAAATGTATAATTATGCTATTAAATCAAATAAATCAATCTCAATATCCCCTTTCGCGTGACAAGAAAAAATAAGTATTTGTTCCATCTGTCAGTCTGAAGCACTAACTATGCACAGCACTCTTTCCTCTATCGTTCTTGCTCTAACTTTAATGCTTTTTTTTTCATCAATAGATTTATTTTACATGCCCCTTAATTTATTTAAAAATAAATAAAGACTCCTTATGTCTGGCTGCGATACGATCCCACTTACTATTTAATGATGCGCACACTTACACTTAAACACACCTGAACACTTATTCCTACACTAATACACATAACTACACATCTACACTTACTCTCATACAAATACTTATAAACACATCCTTTTGTTGTGACACAATTTAATAGTTTGTATGATTTTTATTTAGAAACTTTGCTGGTCAGTCTTTAAACTGATTTTTTTTTCATGTTACTATATCACTGTTGACTGTTTGTTTCTTTAAAATAAATGAATACATAAATAAATAATAAACTGGACCAGAATGAGGTGTGAGGAGTTGTTTCGAGCAGCGTAAGACGTGATTGCCAATCTCGAGAAAACCTGATACGGCAAAAGAAGAAGAAGATTCTTTTTCACTGCACTACTTTGGTAAAGAGCCTGAAGCTTCTGAAAAGCTTAAAACGATCCTAAAAAAACACTTTTCTCTACTCACATCTTCGCCCTAATACTATAATTCACACTTAACAGAGTTATTTTCAGTCTTCTATAAAGTCAAATCGTATTTTCGATACGAAAATGTGTATGTTTGTAGCATTTTTTTTTAAATATTCATCAGCAACCTGTAAAAAAACACGTTCATTTATTATTTATTTTTTAACATTTTATTTTTAATACAAAGAATTCTACTTTACTTTAAAGGCGAATTGAAGATAACTCTGTTTACTTATTGTAACTAAGGCCCCGTTAAGGAGCCGCCGCTAGGACATAATTCTAGCAGCAATTAACCCTGAAAAAGGTAATGTGTTGCTGAAATTAGTCGGTATTTGAATTTAATAATGGAGGGGTAAATAAAAAACCATCTTATCTTATTTTAATCTAATTGTTGATTTTCTTTAATTTAGAAAAAAAAAAGATTTATTAATTTATTACCATTGTTTATTTTGCTCTTATTTTGTTCCAATTTATTTATTTGTTAGGTGGATAGGACTTTTTACTTTCTGGGATATATTTTTTTCTTTTTTTATTTATATTTTTTTTGTTCTTTATTCGGATAATCAACAGCTACATTTATCGTATATAAAGAATAAAACAAAAAACAAATAAGCCAATTACAGGTTTTTACAAATAGCTTCACTGTAAGTTAAAATACTCTCAAACATAAAAAAAACAATGATCTAAATTCAAAAGAAAAAAAACACCACAAAATTATTTCTATGGCTATTTGCAAATAAAAATGTGTTTAATGATCTTGTTCTTACATTAAAATTATCGAAAGTTCGCCATGAATATTAATTTTGTCATTATATTTTTTGATGAGGCAAGAGGAGTTATTGATGTATGGGTTTTTTTTTATTGATTTTATTTTGTAAATAACATAATACAAAAAAAGTTACATATTAGGCATTACATTCTCAAACTCAAATCGGGATTTTAATAATATTACAATTTTTTTAAAAGGCGCATATTCTGAACAACAAAGAAACAAAGTAGGTTTAATATTTTTATAACTAAACGTATCACAAAAAAACTTTACTTACACAAACAAAATAAACATACAAAAACGCTTTCAAGAATGAAGGCCGTGGTAAACCTAGGACTAAGGGAGATAAGATCGTTAACATCATATGCTGCGCAGACGATGCAACCATTGTGGCAGAATCAGAAGATAATTTACAACGCAAATTACATTAGTTTCATCGAGCATCTCAGAAATTAAACATGTACACTTATCGCAGTTAGTAAGTTTTCTTTCAATATTTCATAATATTGAAACCAGTTGTTCTAAGAACATAAGTATAATTCTAATGTTGATGATATTAATACATACTGTGTTGTTTATAAAATTGTGAAGTTGGCTATGCACTATTAAACATTTTTACTAGAATAAATAATTATTATTATAAATGGTCATTTCCGGTTGCGTCACTATAAGCTGTGTCTATGTACACAATAAATGTAAATAAAGAAAAAAAAACATGAAAAAATAACTGTCTTATTCCCAAGGAGTTTATGACTCAATGGCTAAATTCGGATCAAAATCCAGAAAATGCGAATTGAGAGATTATTTTGCCTTTTAATATGTGCATTATGGTGATGGATAATTACGACTAAGGTCCCAGGCGTAATTCCCGGCTAGGTTGAAGTTAAATATTTGTTTAATAGTTAGTTTTTAACGGCAATATTTCACTGAAATATTAACAAGAATCTGATGCGGGATACTCATTAGAAGAAAATGACAAAAAATCTATAAACGTTGGAGTCTGTGTACTAATGCAGTGATTTAAGCACCATTGGGTGGGGATAAAGATAATAAACTAGAATATATATATAATATATCTATAATACAATTTTTAAATCGTAAATATTTAGAATCGGATCAAATACTTTCATATCTTTAGCTTAGAATTTAGAGGGATTTTGGCTGGTTTTATTTTCTTGCACAAATTAATATCTAGCTGTATAGATGCCCATGATATTCTTGCTCAGATAAACCTTAATGTACCTCGCCGTAACTTACGTGCTAATCATGTCTTTGCTGTGAGAAATTATAATACTTATATCGGATTCTTTTCCCCTCTGCCAATGATCCTCAGAACAGTGAACGAAATCTCACTTAAAGGTACTGTCGATGTGTTCCTACAGCAAGGGCAGGCATTTAAGAAGCAAGCAGTGTTGTCTCTTTTGACTCGCGATGTCACACTTGCCATTTTGTTAATTATACATTTTGTAAGACTGTTTAAATTAAGTATAACTCATTAATGAATATCTGTTAGGCCTTACTTAAGTCTATTGATTGGCTTTAACAAAATATTTATATGCATATAAAAATAAAAAAGAATATCTAAAAATACAGAAAGGAAGAAAACACAAAAAATTTAATTTTAATTTTATTAGTGTACACTGCACAACATATTATATAGATTTAACATAATTGTGAGCAATTACAAAACTATAAAATAATACAGAAAAAAAATATAGTCATACATATAAGTCAATTTAAAAAATGATATTAATTCATAGAGGCGTTTGCAGAATCAAAGCATCCGCTTTATTTTAAATCTCAAAAAGTATAACCATGTATCACCCTTTCGCTCCGAACTCGAGAGGCTTCGTTTTTATTTTTCACTTCTCTATAATATTCTTCACAACCCTTGTGCTCCGAAATATCTTGGTTAATTTTTTTTTACCTTTCTGATCGTGGTCTTCGCTTCGTTTTTCTCGGGAGAGAACACTTTCCATTCCTCGACATGGCACATTATTTTGCAGCTATTCCATTTCCGTTCAAGGTACCAGACTTAACAATGAGCTATCTCTTTACATACAAAATGCACCTTCTCTAACCACATTAGAGAAAAGCCTGAAATATTATTTTATATACTCAGAATCCAGAACTCCCTGTATTTTAATGTGAGTTTTATCCCTTTTCTTTCCTTAGTTCCTCTTTATCTCTCCTTCCAAACCCATTAACTGATTCAAAATTCCTCATTCTTAAAATGTATAACACCATGTACTTTTCTAAGCAAATCTTATCTCCCAATTGAAAAACGCCGTTATTTTGAATTTAGAATTATTTGTCTGTATTTTCGTTTTTTATAACAAATTTTCGACCAACTCTTCTTTTGACCAGTTTGTTTTTTGGTTGGCTGGAAGTAATTGCTTTAAGCAATAAGTCCGCCAAAGTACTTATTATTCATACTTGAAGTTTAAAAATTAAAAAATATTAATATTTTACTTTGTAAATACATATAACGCAGTAAATTAGGAATGATATTTAATAAATTATTAATTTCTACAAGATATTGAATAGCCTAAGTTAAACATTTTTTTTTTGTGCTAAAACCTCAGGGGTTCACAACAATTTAAAAATATTAAACTCATTTAATAGTTAGAAACTAATGTTGTAATAATCTCGTCATACGTATATATATTATAAATTAAACATGTTTTTATTCATTCATTTATTTTTCTCTTTCTACAAATTAATATTAAAATGTGTATGTAGTTGTTCCCCGAATTACAAGTTATTCTGGAAAAAAAAAAGCTTGCAGATTACAAATATGATTTGAAGATTCTCTATTTGGAAACTAGTTTTTCGAACATTATTTCCAAAAGACTATTTTTCTTTTATGGGATACCGTTGACTTAATATAATTTATCACATAGGGTATGAAGCTTTCTAATTGGCTTTTTTGGCAGTATTCATATAAAACGGAATTGGCCAGTGTTCAGTATTCAAATTTACATCATAATGGAAATAACTACTGATTGTGGTATTTTAAAAATGTATTTATATATTTTAGAATAAAGCTAGGTATATCGCAAAGTTAATAATAATTGTTGCTTGAGTTGATTTTCACAAAACCACATAATATATAGTCATTTATATAAATATATATATATATATATACTTGTTTATTATGTACTTATATGCAAGTACAAATAAATAATATTTTTATGAAGATCACCTGTAAAATAAATCACGCCTCGCCACTGACACCCAGACAAATTGAGAAAAAATATTTGTTTATTTTTTTCATGCAACCGGTGGGTATAGAACCCGTCACGCCAGTTTCATAGTTGGGCGTTTAACCAACCTGTTAGTAAATGCCTAGTCTTCCATTTTGAACAAAATGACTCGCCTACAATCTGTATTCAATGCTGCAGCGAGACTTATTTTCGGAATCTCTAATTTCAGTCATATCACTCCACTACTTCGGGAACTACACTGGCTACGTTTTCCACAGAGGGTCGAATACAAACTCTGTTGGATTATGTATAAGTCACTGCAGAACTCTGCTCCGGAATATTTAAGGGAACTATGCATTCCAGATGAACTAGCTGACAGGCGTCTCACGCTTCGATCAGCTACGTCTACGGCGAGAGGAAAAGTTATTATACCTCTACGCAAAAAGCGCACTAAATTTAGTGAACGCGCAATCGCGGTCGCAGGCCCTATGGCATGGAAAGCTCTCCCAGCAGAGGTGCGAGGCTGTGAAAGTGAAGTGATGTTTCGGAAAAAACTTAAAACCCGCTTGTTCTCTTAATCATTTGAATAAATCCGTAGCATGTGACAACAAAATAAATTGTTTTAATTAAATTACAAATTTAAAAGCTTCAATGAAATTTATTTAACAATAGAATCACTATGTAAAGCGCCCTTGAGGTATTATATTACGAAAATGGTGGTATGTAAGTTATCCATTATAATAATTTCTCTTTCTATGATGTTCTCCGTCTCTATTGTAATGTGTTAAATGAATAAAAGTGTCATCCAGTCACTAAGATTTTTTTTCGTTAAGTAAACCTATTTTCAACGATTTCGGTTTTAAGAATTACATCGCGAACGTTTCAAATTCATGCTCGTATGGGTAAAATTTTATTTAGTTTCAGCTCAGTCCTGACCTATGAGCGACTGGTGTTTTTCTCTATACGCCCGCCTTCGATCCGCCGGAACTGTCCTAAATAGCGTCCTATGCACCGGCTGAGTGTGTGGGTGCTCTCTGCCTACCCACACAGCGACAGGATAGGTCCTAGAAAGGGACGCCAGGATGCGGGAGGAGGGGCGGTAAAAACAGGCTGTGTAAGGATGTGAGGATCGTGCGCAGAATCGAAATAACCCTGCGAATGTCAAACGTTTTGTACAATTAACATGAAGCAAACAATATTATACTCCAAATGTTTGTATGTAAAAAAATAGTTGCTGGATTTTACTCAGTAGATAGTTATTTGAATATCCTTACACTAGGATAAAAAATAATTTATTCTATCAATCTTGTTATGTAGAGAAGGTAATATAGAAGTCTAGGCATCTACAGGGCTTATGGCCTGTCAATGGCTGGTTTAAGTGGCCACTTTACACACTGTAGAACATTCACCAATCTGCTTATATTTGAGCATCTATATTCCTTCAATTATTTCATCTGTTGATGTTTGTTAAGTAAAAGAGCTGAAACCTTTATTTATGCGGGTAAAATTTATCTAATTGAATTATTTCAGAATATTGTTGTTGTGTATTAGTTAAAATAATATTTTTTATTTCAGTAAAATGGTTAATTAGTGCCAAGCCACTGAGAAAGATAAGTTTTTTTATTTTGTTTTTTTTAAAAATAGATTATTAAAATTAAGCCAATTTTTTTTTCAATTTTTATATATCGTATTATCAGCGCCATGATTTTTTAAAGTTAGGTTCAGAGGTTCTCTTCCGCTTATTCTCGATCAATTTTGCCCATTGGTCCATTGACAGTAAGCAAACCGGAAATCTGCATAACTCTCTCATCATTGGTTCATTCATATGAACAAGTGACGACGTTCAAAGTAGTTGGTTTTCGTTAAAATATTTTTTATTATTTTTTCGTACGTTTTCGAGAAAAATTGCCGTACAATTTAATGCTCCAATTTTAGCGAGCGCAAGATAACTTTACTGTATCCAATTTCCCGTAGGGCTGAAGTTCATCATTCTACCGTGTAAAACAAAAAAACATATTTCATTGTAATATAACAATGCAGAGATAACTTACATCTTTATAAATATATGTAATTCTTCCGTACGTGTGTAAGTCACTAAACTAAACTCTGGACCGGCGCAAAACGGCTGAACCGATTTTGATGAAAGTTTTTGGGTGTGTTTGAATGGGTCTCTGGATGGTTTAAAACCACAGTTGGACCCGGCAAGTGGCGCTGCAATCTATAACAAACTTTGCTGTAAAAACAAACAAAAAGTTGAAAGGCGCAGGATAACAAGATGTTGCACTCTTCTCTTAATTTTTCCTTGGACAACAGCAAATCACACAATGACAAAACGAAAAGATAAAAATGTCCAACTCAATGTCAAATATCACTAAGTATATAGTTTATCGAAAATTCTAATATCGAAAAAACGATTGCTGAACCACCTGCCAGCAAGCAAACGTTTGGGCAGACAACGTCTGTCAGGTACGCTTGTAATATACAGGATTTTTTATTTACTACAATTTATATTTATAATTTTGCTACCCATGCTGTGTATTGATTTTTATATTTTTTTAAATCTTATAATTGGATTTTTTTTTAATATAGAAGAGATTTTTGCTCCTTATAGTTAAGTTAGTTGTAATAATAATTATACAAATAGTGTCATCATATTTTTTAATGAAAAGGATCCTCACAAACAAACTATATAAATTCGTTTGGTGAGTCCTGTAAAAATAAAAAAATGTAATAATATATTTTATCAAATATGTGCAATTTATTATGAAAACAAATTAATAAATAAAAAGAACACTAACAAAATAATCAACTAGTAAGGAAAGAAATGAATGAATATGATATAGTATATTATGTCTTCATTTTGTGTTTTCAGCATTTGCAGCCATTGCTCGAACAAGGGTGAATGGATTCCAGGGGCAAACCGTGTATAGAAGCGATTATGCTCAGCTTACCATTATATTTAACCAACCATAATAATGTTTTATTGTAACTTTATTTACAGAAAAACAAATAAATAATTAACATTTATTTTAAATCTTTTCCACCGTTTGTACTCTTATCCTAATATTAATATAAATTTTAATAAAGCGCGCCCAGCGCCCGCGGTGAGCCAAGAAACTAGCTGATTATTCCAGCTTATTTTTTCACACAAATAAGTATACTATATTTTGAAAGTATTAACCCCATTGCGGGTTTTTTCTCCTAGATTAAACATGCAGATTACACAAATTATGTGAAGATTCTTGATTTGGAAAACAATATTTCAAACATTGTTTCTTAAGGACTATTTTTCTTTGAGATGGTACTTTTGACATAAGTCCAAAATTACTTTCATGCGTCATATTGCAGGACATATAGCGCTCCACGCGGCCGTTTTTAGCACTATTAATTACTTGAACAATGCGGCCAGTTGACATTTAAATTAAATACCTAATATCGACTGAATTCATAGTGGTATTTTTTATTTATTTTTTAATGAATTATATATTGAAGTGATGGATAATATATCTATATAATATAATATATCACGAAGTTACATCGTTTGAGTTGATTTCACACAGAACCACAAAAAAATATGAATTTATAGTAAATATTACTTCCATTATAATATTTACCTTCTATGTAGGTACAAATATATAATATTTTTTTATAGCTTACCTGTAAATAAAATCACCATTCGCCACTGATGGATTTACCCTGCAGTGGTTTGAAGAAGCGTATTGTTGGAGCTTTTCAGTTATTTCCATAGTCTTCCTTCCACTAGTCCAGCTGTAAACATTTCGGAGGCACAGCAGTACCTAGGACGTGCAAATAATTGTCCATGTGCATTGTTAAAGGACCCGTTACAACAGGTCTTCACAGGTCGCAGTGACGTCAGGAGCTTGCATAGCATTGACCCCTATCACTAATAACAAGAATTGTTTTAGTGGGTAAATTATTCCACAATCAAGCCGCTACTACTGTAAAAGAGGAGGCAAGAAAATTAGAGCGGTAAAGGGGTATTAAAAGGGTTCTCCCGTTACAAGAGTGAAGAGATAGTCCATGTTGTGATGATGGTCGATGAATGTTACATAGTGTGTTAAATGGACACTCAAACCAGCCAATCACAGATCACGAACCCTGTAAATGCCTAGACTTCCATATCCCCTACTCAAAATTTATTTCCCTCTCTGTTGCAAGAAATTTAGATCTAAATAACACTCTAGGGATGAAATCCAGCCAGTTTTCAAACATTTGGACAAACTCAAAACATTGTTGAATTAGAAGATTGTCAATTTAATAATTTGATAATCGCAATCAAAGTTTGACATTCTCAAGAGATCCTTTTATCGGAACTCGGCCCCGCCTATCTTCGCCCCCTCCCCCTGCTTTCCTCCCACGCGACCACGCCCCCTCCCCTTAATATTAATCAGCAACATATTATTATTATTATTATTACACTACAAAGGGCTTGGAAAATTATTCAATACACAGGAATAGCGATATGGATCTTTTGTTTATGTGTTTGAAAATAAATTAAAAGCTTTAATACAATTTATGTCTTTCAAGTAAACTAGATTTTTGAATAAATATTTAGTTTATTTGTCTATTTATTTATTCGAATCTTTAAGTACAAAGAAAAAGTACTTTGGCGGACTTATTGCTTAAAGCAATGTCTTCTAGCCAACAAAAAGCATACTGGCCAAAAGAAAAATAGGTCAAAAATGTGTACTAAAAAATATGTCAATAGATATACTCAGTATTGATGTAGACATTTTTAACTGCACGTTGCATTTGTACAGAAAATTTCTTCATGGGGTTGATTATTTGGGATAGTTGCTGAATGTGCATCTTGAGTGGTTTATGCTATGTATATGTGCCGCATGTAATGTATATGTTTGTGTATGGTTTATATGTGCGTTTATGTGTGTGCGTGGATGAGACGGAGTGTACATTCGGTATTTTAATTTATTTCAATTTATTACTTCCATGGAAAACGCAAATGTTAACAATTATTCTTTTTTAACTTGAAATTATTTTTTTTTTGTCACATTGGTCTTTTTATGTTAAGAATATTTTGTTTTCATTACATATTATGTATGACTGTATGTTTTCTAAATAAAATAAAAACAAAATAAAATAAAATACAGGAATAAACCAAATAAATTAAAAATAATATCTGTATTGTAGTAAGGAGATGAAGCCTGCACATACATATACTGTAATTCAAAACCCTTCATGAAATGGCTCCAAGATACCTATTGCACCTTTGTATTAGGAAAAATACATGTCAAAGAAAATCTACTTTTAGGCCAGCATTTGATTCGGGCAGAGGAAAACTTTTCGGAATCCGGCGCTCCCCAAACACTAGATTCGGAGATCATGCTTTTGCCGTTGCCGGCCCCTCCGATACCTGGAATCGATTGCCTTTTAACTGACAAATAATCGACAGTCCCTGTCAGTTCAGATCCCAACTAAAATCTCACTTCTTTAGTTTATCATACTCTGAATTAATTTTAAATCAGAAAATATAATATGTCTCTTTAGCTTAGTTAGAATGTAAGTTAAAATAAACAATTTTAAAGCGCCTTTGAAGTGACTTTTCACAAAAATGGCGCTATGTAAAACAGCCAAATATTTTTATTATTATAAACTTAATAAAACTAAGTTATGTCTTACACTTCAAAAGACGAGAAATGTGGGATCATGTTTGGAAGGGAGATAAACCAGGAAAGAGAAGGAATAAAAAAAAGACAAATACAAGTAGCCATTGCAATATTAATCTTAATAATAATAATTATAATTAATAATAACTAATAATAACTGAACTCTTTCAACTAGAATCATTAAAATTTATCCATAAATTAGCCACTAATGTAATTGTAGACGAAGAACTAAAACTAATAAAAAATTGTAGTCAACATGGACATAATACGAGAATATCAGACAAATACCATATACAACTTTTTAAAACAAGACAAGGACAATCAAGACTAATGAACCAGGGACTGAAATTATACAATAAACTACCAGACAAAACTAAACAAAAGACTCAGACAAACTTTACAAAAGATGTAAAAAATATTATTTTAAACAACAGAGTATAAATGAAAAATGTATGTATTATTTTATGTAAAATGAATGTTATAATCCGTAAGGGTTTATAAATAAATTTTCAAATAAAAAAAATAATAATTATAATTAATAATAATAATTATAATTAATAATTACTAATTTATCTGCTTTCCTTCCATACTTTTATTTGCTTATTATAATAATATCGGGATTTTTTTTTAATATTTATTTAATTACTATTCACTGTTCTTCGACAGATTATTTATTACTCCAATTTCATACTAAAGTAAAGACTGAGTATATAAAAAAACATATCTCAATTATCATTTCAATTATGTTTTTTTTTAAATTGATTCTAACGATAATGTTGTATTGTATTATTGATTATGTACTCGTATGTAATTAAATTTGTAAAATTTATATTTAAATATAAATATCTGGTTTTTTTTTACGTTGTCTTCTTTGGAATTCAATTATTTATTATTTATACTTTGTTTTTCATCACGTGTTATTATAATTAATTAAGTTTACTATGTATTTTTAATGATAATTATTATGGCTTAAAACAAGCTTAGCCTAAAAAGCCGTAATAAATTCACGAATATGTAAACGAGTGTAATTTTGAACGAATAAAAAAAATATATTGTTAGTTTGTCCAAATGTTTGTAGATTGGATTTTACCCCCTAGGGATTCATTGAGATTTACACATTATAACAGGGATGGAGAATATTTCATATTACATGACATAATAATGAAAATGGAGGTAGAATTTTACAATCTCAGTGTTTTCTTTATTTTTATAAGGGTGATGCCTATTTTTTTGCCTTGCTTATAATGTACAAGGCTTATATTAACTGCAAAATGTATGTTCCTTTTAATTTCTCTGACTATAGTGTGAGGATCTGGTAGTAAAAACTAATACAGGAGAAGCCGGACTATTGAAAGGCATAAGCAGATCTTCCGTTCCACTTTGAGAGCGTTCGGCATTTTGTGTACTATTTTAAATTATTTTAACAATCACCTTTACTATTTTTACCATGTATGATATTACCTCATGCGATAAGTCCTTATAACTTATAACCGTTCTGATGTCTTCTAGGTCCTCATCCAGACTTCTGCATCGCATCTCTAGCTGCATTCGCTCTAAGCTGAAAAAGGGGCAATGCATCAACAAATGAGGGACATCTTGGGGTGTCTCGTCATCACATGGACAGTTATTGATTTCTGAGAGCTTAAAACGGTGAAGATAGCTCATAAAACCTCCGTGGCCTCTATGGATTTGAGTCAGTTTGTATCCAACTTGCTGCGTTTTCTTGAAATCAAAAGCATGAAATATTTTAATCTCACATATTACAATCTCGGTGTTAGCGCAGGCTAAAATAATAATCCAAAGCAAAAAAAACTCGCCAGGTCAAAACTGCAACTTTTTAATTAGACTGAGGCTGGATCAGTACGGGACTGCTCGAATGTATGCTAACGCTGGACATATTTTCCCTTAGTTCTCCTTGGAGCACGATGGCTGCCGGTTGCTCACCGACTTCACCCTTTACTATTTGTTGATCAAGGAAGATTTAATGTTATTTTAGTTAGGTTATTGTGAACCATGTGTGTTTGGTGATATAGGGATATATAGTTGGTATATTTTGTATTCATTTAATTTAAAGGTTTCATTAAAAGCATGTTATGGTGTGATTTATTTACTGCATACACATACAGCGCCCTTGAGGTGATTTTAACAAAAATGGCACTAAATATATTTTCAACAATAATAATAACAACAAATTACAATAGGGATGGAGAACATTTAAGAGGAGGGAATATGGAAGTCTAGGCATTATTTACAGGGCTATTTTATTTTTATTTTTTGTTTTTATTACAATATACATAACAGGTGAAACAGAAATTCAAAAAAATAAAGAATAATAACAAAGCTTTGAAATACATATTAATGGCAAAAATAAAACTAAAAATCCCACAATGGCATGGCCTGTTCGTGGTATACAAGAAATGTTTATGTTTTTTTTTTTCACCTTAAATAAATAGATGGGTATCATATATTTTTGTTATAAAAAAGAGAGAAAAAAAAATATTCTGCAAAAGATTAGTAGGTACTTTTTATTTTATAGTAATTAAAAATATAAAAAAACATAAAAATATACCTTACTATTAAAGGGCAAAAAAATACATGATAGAAAGTTAATATCTTTAGTTTGAATTCAGGATAGTGCGTGATTTTGAAAAAAGGGGAAAATTGGGGGAGTTTTGGATCAAATTTGGGCTTATGATCTGTCATTTTCTGTTTGAAGTAGCCACTTTACCAGCCTGGTGAAATCCAGTATTTTGTCTACAAATATATTTGGACAAACTAAAAATATTTATTTATTCATATTTTTTTTCCATGATAAACTTTGATTAATAATAAAAATAAAATGACCTCATTAGGGTTACCCGTGCCGAGGTACAATAAACTTGTTGAAAAATATTTTTGAATTTGAGAATAAACAAAAAAGACTTAATAATCAGTAACAAAATGTTCAGACAGTTTAAACACTACGTATTTATGTTTATAACATAGCATTAAGAATAGTCCAGAAAGAGCGTAGAATCATATTTGAATATATTGGACTGTGTCCAATAATTTCCCTACTCCGGCTTACTTTTGCCGCGCGTATTCGTGAAGTCGCCGGGTAATGTTGCTTGATGAGAAAAAAAAATCATAACACAAATTTAAGGTTAAAAAAAAGTAATCTGTTAATTTCTCTAAAATTTTATTGTGCACGCGGAAACATTGATTGACACAACAGAGTAGATAAGTAAAGGGTCATATAATAAGAGTAATAGAATTAATAAACTTTGAACTTTAAATATAAAACAAATTATATTTGACATAAAACGGATATTTTTATATCATGTTAAATAATATTTTATGTTTTAAAGATAATGTCGTTTAAATGTCCCTCACGGTGTTGTGTAATCCGAGGTCTAATTTTCATTAGTTCTTTTATTAGTGAGCAAAGTAGGGTAAAAAAAAATCTACCCTGGCAACACTAACGAAATTTCCATTTTGTTTCTTCGACAATCTGACAGATGGAAAAAATAATTCAATTTTTAAGTAATGCATTTGTTATATACAAATTCATTTGCAAATTAAGGATGAAATGTGATCGCATCCTGTTTTTTGAGATCCTAGAGTATTTCTAAACTTTAAAAGGACACAACACGGCATAGTTGAATTGAACGACGTCTAGAATAAAACCAATTGGTCAAAACGTAAACCTACTCATTTATGAGTAGTTGAGTCGCCTTTTGTTTGATGTGCGTATGCAGTTTCTGGACTATTCTTAATTCTATGGTTAATAATTAATTTATGTACATCTATATTATTTGTATTAAAAAATGCACAATGAAAAAACAAAAACCTAACATAAGCTATACACTTGTGGAGCGGTTGATTCAATATTGGTTTGGGCGAATGAGACAATCCATTTTACTTCTACCTAGCTCCACTATTCATTTTTTATAGCCGTTTAAACATTTTCTCGTAACTTATTGTTTTCATAGATAGTGGAAGTTGGTTATAGATTTTAATTGCATAATACTCGAAATCCTTTTCTCCGAAAGTGGTATTGGTTTGTATTTGTTTAAGTTGTCTTTGTGTTGAGGATCTAGTGATTTTATTATTTGTATGTGATTTATTGTAGGGGTTATGTCTTTCATTTGTATGAGAATAGTTTTGAATCTGTGTTCTGTAATTTTATATTGCATTGCATACATTGTTTTTTGATACAAATTATTGATAGTAATGAAGTATTGAGTCTTGAGATTCAAATTTGTGTCGAGACTTAAGCTCTAAAACGAGCTATAGAAAATATTGTTTGTTAGAACAATTATTTTTTATTTAAATTTATTTCAACAGAGAGGGAAAAGATTTTTGAGAAGGGAATATGGAAGTTTAGGCAATTACAGGGCTTATGACCTGTTATTGGCTGGTTTAAGTGGCCACTTTACACACTGTGTAATATTCACAATTTTGCCCATTTTTCAACATCTACATTTCATCAACTTTTCAATCTGTTGACTTTTCTGAAGTAAACAAGTTTAAAATACTACAAAATAGAGCAATGAGAATTATACTGAAAAAAAGCAAATATAATAGTGTTAAAAAAATGAGAAAACAATTGAACTGGATAGGAATAAAGAAAAGTTTATTGTATAATGTATTTGTATTTATATATAAAGTGTTTAATAATTTCATGCCAAAGTATTTTATAAGTGAAATTATATTAAATAGAAATGTACATAAATATAGGACAAGAAATAGAAATAGGATAAGACTACCACTTAAGAAAAAAACAAAATCACAAAATAGCTTAATGTATAAAGGGTTAAAACTGTATGATGAGATGCCTGAAAGTATGAAGAATGAAAGAAAACTTACGGATTTAAAAAAAAAATGTTATGTTAATTGTAATAATGTAGTTATGTAAGAAATATTTAATAAGTATTTGTTATAATTGTAAATATATTAGTTAATATACAATGTAATATTAACTAACTTAAGTAAATAAATAAATAAATAAAAAAAGAGCTGAAACCTTTATTACGTGGGTGAGATTCAAATCACCTACTAGGCAACTAAATATAACTTTAAATATGAATAACTCCCTGGGGAGGAAATTCAGCCAGTCTGCAAGCATTTGGACATACTTGAACAATGTTGCATAATTTTTTTGTCATTATTTTTTATTTATTATAATAATTAACCACAAAGGGTTTTGAATTGTTAGTAGGGTCGCATTGAGTCACATCTTGCTGAATGGTGTGATTTTATAAAATGCTGCAAACGCCCAGTTGCATTCCACCAACTTGTAAGCGTCCACGTCGCGAACCCCGGGCAATGGGATCACACTCATAACGGTGTGATCACAGCAGATAATGAGAAGAATAAAGGTGAGTTTTTGGCATCTCCAAACCACAACCAACCAGCTAAGGGAAGGTATCCCCGACAGAAAAATCCACCAGAGGAGTAAAGGGAAACCATTCTGGTCATCTTTTTCCAGGAATCACAATGGCGAGTACATCCAACGAGCAGTTGTCCTGGCTGGGGAATATAAGAGTAGCGCAGGATCAAGATGCTTTCGCAGTTGTGATTGCCAACGCCAGGGGACCTGACGAGGCACCACAAAAAGAAGAAGAAATTCCATAAAGTTAGTGCTTCAAATACAGTTTCACACGATGTAACTTCTTTATAGAAATACGAATAACAATATAAAATGTAGCGTGTTGTTATACGTACGTACGTGTATAAACGTAACTCCGAGCATATGATTAGATACTACGAAAACGATCAAAACGCAATGAGATTAAGGAGATAGGCACCTTACACCTTAAATTAATCTCATATACAGCAGAAAACATAAGTAATGCGTAAAAATATATGAACTAAAACTTTTTTTATTAGTGTTACACAATTGAATTAAATTCACTAATAATCAGATGTTTGTTATTTCTGCTCAGAACGTGTGTCTAGCTTAAAAAAGCAAGATGGCATCATTAAGTTGAAATCCTAAAAGTTGGCTTGTGTGTTGTTTCTGAAAAACATGATTCAAATACGGAGTCAGTGTTATTTTTACGTTTTTGAAGATTTGATATTGTTAAAATTGACTCCATTTCTCCGTAAGTGTAGTCTCCCCTCTCGAGGCCAATCATCCATTCTACTTTTTTTGGCAGATTATGTTGCACCAATTTTATATGCTTTATCTGGCCTACATAAAAGGGACACCAGATTATGGAGGCATGTTTTAAAAAAGGATGAACTAGTAAGCAATAGAGTGCTTTATAAAAACATTTTAGTTTTTTGGACATTTGTTTAATATAACTTTTGGAGTTCCCATGATATATTTGATCCTCGCGTTTCCTCCTGTCTGATTTCTATCAAACACCTCACTCTGCAATTGCTTCAAAAGATTTTGTTGAATTACTGTAAGATCATTAGCTACTTTGAGATTTTCTGGATAAGAACGCTTATGTAAAGCAGATTGTTTGTTTATTTTATTATTATATATAAGTTTATTGGGCTTTGGTCTCTTGTCATAATTTTTTTTTAATTTCTTATACATCTTAACAATAATTTATTTATAGATTTGTGGATTTGGGAAATATGGCTTTCCAAAAAGTTGCAGGCTTGGCCAGAGCCAGTTGGGGGTTGTCTTTTGAAACTTTAACAATCTATTATAAATCCATTTTATTATGCATCGTGTGCTATGCAGCTGGTTGTTGGGCACACCGATGTTATTTGTAATATATTTTGGGCGAATTATTTTAATCGGATAATGGCAACCTCTTCTATCTCATGCTAGAGTATATACGTAAGACAAGCTCATCGGATGGACTCCCGGTGTTAACGGGCTTGTCCACATTGGATCTCGAGGTCCAGCGAGGATCCGAGAGTCCACAGGGTCCAGTCAACGCTCAGTGCAGTCCACTTAGTCTAGTGTAATCAGTCACACAGCTCCAGCATGTAGTTTAAGTGCAGTCTCTCCAACTCCTAATCGCCGACCACACGTGCGACAAAATTCATTATTTATTACCCAAGTAATAAATAAACAGCAACCATGTGTCTTCTGTTAATCTCTAACTGGAGTAGGAGCGCCAACCTCTAACAACCTAATTCCTACATTGTTTTTATTTATAACACTCTACTTTTATATATTAAGTTAATCTAAAAGCTGTATCAATCCAAAAAAGGGACTAGATCTTTCATTTGTTTTTGGCTTACAGTGTTAAAGTTATTTAGTGGATTTGAAGTTATATAATTTTAAATAAAAAATAAAACTATTCGACAAATAGTATTCGATATTACAAATAAAAACATACACATATATACATACACTTACATACATGTACATAACGGACCAACTTTTTTTATAAGCGCCGTGTTATTTTAGATGTGGAACGGCATTCCTGTGTATTTAAATATATTTTTACTGATAAATTAGTGCAACACAATATTTATTATTTTACAAAAACACTTCAACAGTGTCGGGAGAGCACTCCTCCCATCGACTGGTGATGGAAAACTAATATAGTAAATACAGAAATACGGTGTCCTTATAGAATCTATGAAAAAATATGAATTAATCAGTGATGGAACCAAAAACACTGTGGTTATTCCACTTATTGAATATGTTGGCATATAATTTATATATAGTTTTCTAAAGTACAGATACAGAAACATGATCAATGAGGGAAAAAAAAAAATATATATATATATATATATATATATATATATATATATATATATATATATATATATATATGTGTATATATGTGTATGTGTGTATAGATATGTATCAAAATGTGTATACGAATAAGTTTATATTTTATTTGTCTGTGCTCTCTATTAATTTGTTAACTATTATCATATAGTAGAATGTAATTGCCTGGCTTGGAACGGTATATGTACCCTTGTTAGCTAGGCAAAGTGAACGTAAAATTGTATTTTGATAAAAGGTGTAAATGAACATATAAAATAAAAGTAGTGCGTTTTTATTTTAAAAATAAAATAAAAAATTCGTACATTTTCATGAAACTTTGTAGTACAATTGAATGCTTTAATTTTTACCGCGCGCAAGAAAACATTTTTTCTATCCAATTTCCCGAAGGGCTGAAGTTCCTAATTCATATTTTATTTTTATTCAATCGTACACGACTTTTGATAACTCCTCGACAATTATATCACGAGCGTAATTTAATTGAAATTAATAATTTCGCGGAGGCATTAGAAAAAAATTAAAATACGCTATTGTTAGTTCGCAATCGGAATTGTTCATTGAGAAACGGAATACATACAAAAAGTCTTGAGAGAATCACAAATTAAAAAACTTTCTGGAATAATAATATATGATATATCATAGTTTATCCTTTAGAAAAAGCCCACAGCCTTGCGTGCTGAGACTCCGGCATTTCTCACCCTTTTTTATACACACTGTATACGTTTTTCACAGGGTAATTGTAAAATTACTTACCCAAAATTGCTGTCTTAGTGAAGAGCAAAAAAAAACTGCGATAATTCAGAAACAGACAGGGAAAACATTTTTGTGAAGAGATTATGTGAGTTTAGGCATTTACAGGTCTTATGACCTGTCATTGGCTGGTTTAAGTAGCCACTTTACACACTGTGTAACATTCACCATTCTGCCCATATTTGAACATATATATCCCTTTAATTCTGTCATCTGTTGATGTTTGCGAAGTTAAAAAGCTGAAAGATAAATAAATATGCATATAGATAAGAATTATTGCAACAATGTTTTGAGTATGTCCAAATGCTTGCAGACTGGCTGGATTTTCTTCCTAAGGAGTTCTTTGTATTTAAAATTGTTGCAACAAAGAAGAAAACATTTTTGAGAAGGCTCAATGGGAGTCTAGGCATTTACAGGGCTTACGACCTTTCATTGTCTGGTTTAAGTGGCCACTTTACACACTGTGTAACATTTACCATTCAGCCACTGTTTGAACATCCACATTTTCTCAACTCTTCCATCTGTTGAATTTCGGAAAATTGGAAAATTAATTTTAGGCGTTGCCTAGTAGGTGAATTGGTTCAGCCGGATGAATCTTACCCACATGATAAAGGTTTCAGCTCTTTTATTTCACAAAAGTCAGTCAACAGATAAAGAGTTGAGGAAATGTTTATGTTCAAACATGGGCAGAGTGGTGAATGTTACACAGTATATAAAGTAGCTTCTTAAACCAGCTTATGACAGGTTGTAGGCCCTGTAAATGCCTAAACTCCCATATTGCCTACTCAAAAATGTTTTTCCTCTCTGTTGCAACAAATTTAAATATGAAAAATTCATTAGGGAGAACATACAGCCAGTCTGCAAGCATTTGGATTTACTCAAAACATTGTAGAAATAATTCTTCCCTATATGAACTCAATTTTAGTGCTGCAGAACAGCGTTTATTTTATATTTTTTTAAATACATATCACAATTTGTTACTCACTTAGAAGTAAAAAGACTTTTTGGTAGGCATTTTTTTTTCTTAAATTATTTAATTAATACATTACATATTTATTTATTACCGTTTGAGTATTTAAGAGATATTTGAAACACTTGAAGTATTAAGAAGATATTTCTTCAGTTCGTTTTTTTTTCATTTTAAGATTATTCATGTTGTTGATGATTTGTGGTAGAACATTAAACTTGCCTTGGAATACGGCAATTCAATATTCGTTCTCCGAAGTAATTTGTAATTTTAGGAATAACCAAGGAACCCTTAGTTTTTAATCTAGTGTTGTGAGTGTAAGAAACTCTTTTTTTTTATATTCCGGATCAATAATGTGATCTACAATAAATTTGTAGTCACAAAGTTGTTTTACCAGCAGGACATTACAGAATTTAAAGTATACACATTTGTCTATACGTTTTGCCTCATGGATTATGCTATTCGGGTAGGAACTTTTACTCTTGCTGATGCTAGCTTAGTGATGCTTAATCGTTTAAGGACGGTTGCTATGCATTCTAGATCGGGTTGTGGTCCCATGACTAGTGTCTCGGACTCGTGGCTCAATGGTCCGTGGTTCGAATCCCACTCTATCCGAAGTTGATTCCTATTTTATCATAGTGATTTAATTAGAACTCGTTGGAAATGGCTGAGTGTTAAGTGTCATAAACGCGTTAACGCGCTTTACGTTTCCTCGGGGTGTACGCTTCGAGATAGGTCAAGTATTCTGAACGATTTTAGATTTCGTACACATGGAGACATCTGTTAGAAGCTTGATGAATTACTAGGACATGAGGAATTATTAAAACTGTCGACACGACAGCGGTCCAAAAGAGATTTTATAAAAATTGCCAAAAATTTTTCGGAACGGCCATAGCAATACAGGGACACAGAACATATTAAACTGTGAAAAACGACATTTAATTTTTGCGATCTTTTTGAAATTCGAACCCGATTTTCATTGAACATGTAGGATAAAGTAGTTGCTGGGTGTTAGTTTGAGTTCCTATCCCAGTTAGAGATTGACAGAGAAGACACGAGGTTGCTGTTTCATGCGTATTTATTACATGGCGAATAAGATACAGCTCTTGGTTGTGTAGCGCGAGCATAGCGGCGATGATGGGTTGAAGTAACTGCATTTGAACTACATGCTGGAGCTGAGCAAACTGCACTGATTTTGTTGGGCTGACTGAACGAGCTGACTGACGTTAGCTGCGTCTTCTGGTTTCTTTATAGACGACGTTCCTTTGTAGTTCATTTCTTCATGGTAGGGACGATGTGAATGTACTGTAGAACGATGCCTTCCGATTTCATGTGAAATACTCATAGAGTTGCATTTTACGAATGTATTGGATTCGATAGAAAATGATGACATTGCATCGTCGGTCATTAGTCTATTTTAGGTAAACGAATTTAACACGTGTGTGTCATCGACCATGGACTATGGACCCTACAAACATATTTTTTTCCATTCTTGTTTAAAATGTTTGTTTAAATATTTTTACAAATAAATCAAATAAGTAGATTCTTTTTAATCGCCCTGTGCTCTTTATTCGGGTTCTCACAGAGAAAACCTAAGACGAGATTTTTCTCATATGAAATACATTGCTTATAAATGTATATAATACAGCCTCTCATAAAGAATAATAAAAGAAAAAGATTTTCTAAAAAGCTTAGGAAAATTATAATTGAAGCAAAAATTTATGTGTTACTGTGTTGAACGGGTTTTTAGTAAAAATATTTACATCCTCATAGTGATTTCCTTTTACTTTTCAAAATAGACCAGATGTTTCAAGACAGATGAAGAACATTTTTAAATATTTTTTTTTTATATTTTTTTATTCGATAAACAGGCATACTAGCGCATAGACAATTTTACAAAATAACACAAAGAAAACCTATTGCTAAATATTATTAAAATCTACAAAGCAATTTGTTCGTCCCCAACTAGAATACTGTACTTCTATTTGGTCACCTTACTATAATGTAAGTATTAATAGATTAGAAAGTGTCCAACAATTTTTTTTATGCGGGTCGACTACCGGTTAAACATTAACTTTTCTAATCATGCTGAAAGTATGCAGTACCATAGAATGAACTCTTTAAAATCGAAGAATTATGTTAGACCAGTTATTTTTATACAAATAAATAAATAATTAAATGGATTCCTCTAATCTACTTCAAAGACTTCCATTCCGTGTGCCATCTAGACCGACAAGACAAAATCTTCTGTTTTACACTGAAAACGCGTCAACAAACTATTTCAAACAATCTACAATACCTAAAATATGCGACCAATCTAACAATATATTTACCAAAGCTGATATTTTTTGTGACAATGTATGTAAATTTAGGTCAAAAATTATAGAAATTTTGAGAGAAGCAGATATTTAACTTTATTATCATAATTATAAACATATTTTTTCATTTCGTTTTTTTTACATTATTGTATTAAGTGTATACAATTTTATTGGTGTGAGCATCAGTTTTTTTCACTTGTATACAAAGAAATTGGCAATATATGTGTACGTACTGTTTGTTTACCTAATAAAATTAATTAATTAATTAGTTAAATATTTCTTTATAACTACTTACCGACTTTTTAATGTCTTCGGTTCTTACGGTTTCGAGACGTAGCAGTCTCTTTGTCAGAACACTAATTAAACTAACATGTAAAACCCACTATACACCCCATATTATAGTTTGTTACCTACTAAATGTACATTTTCTATACTGGCAACTCATATAAGAATGAAAATATCCCGATCCTTCCCAAATCCTTCCTATTTCAAATTATTGTGCTTCTACCGTACTATGAGCAAGTCACGTGTAAAAACTTTTCTCTGATAAATCTTTAAAAAAAAAAAAAAAAAACTCAAAACCCACTTGTTCTCTAAATCATTTGAATAAATCCGTAGCACGTGATACCAAAATAAATTGTTTTAATTAAATAACAAATTTAAAAGCTACAATTAAATTAATTTGACAATAGAATCACTATGTAAAGCACCCTTGAGGTATTTTATTACGAAAATGGCGATATATAAGTTATCCATAATAATAATAATAATAATCCTGCGACAGCATATTTTGTAGAAAGTGAAGTTTAGTGTTATCTAAACAACCTCAATTATACAGTTCATCATCATCTACACGATACCGGTATCCGCGCTGCAGCAATAGTGAAGTGCTCCATATAAGAAACAATCGGAAAACTTTAAAAGTGAGTAACAATTTCCATACAGTCCACTAAACTCTAATCCCGCTGTTATCAGTTGCTCAGTGCCTGAGAGGCATTGAACTGACCATGTATAGTTGTTGCACAATCTTTACATGCACTGGTACTAAACTATGGTGGTTTTTGCATGTTATTTTAATTAATGTCCTGATAAAAAGACGGGTACGTCTCTAAACCGGTAGGCATAGAAAAGTAGTTAAAAGGTTTTTTACAAATATTTGACAACAGTTCGTGAAATGCTTGACCACAAAGTTAATGCGTTAAATATTAATAGTACAAAAACCATAATTAAGTTTTATATACAATCATCATTTCAGGTCAGCTCCATAGTTAAAGCATATGATGTCCACAAAGAGCTTCTATCCATATCTTTTGGGTGACAGCTCCGGTTTGTCCTCCCAAGTCAGGTTCACGTCCCATAGTTCTGCATTGCCGACGAACAGTCAGCAGTAGACGTCCAGGACATATTATATAAAAAAATATATTTAAAATCATAAAAATAACGGTGTTTTAACGAAACTGTACTCCTGCTCCTTGCGACAACCGACTGATTGAACGAATTTCTTATTTTGTTCATGTCTCTCTCACACAAACACCAGCCACAGAACAGCGTCTCTGTCTTCCTTGTTGTAAATTCTATTCTAGTGCTTCATCTTATACAGTGAAACAGATTTATTGTGGTATTGGCATCCCTTTACTAATACAGTTTTTCTTCGCATGGCAAGAATAAATATTTTTTATATGAAAATCCTGCATATTTATACAAATTTTAATTTTCGAATTCGGTGTGAAAATGTCCATTTGAAGATTAAGAAAAATATAACTTCATCATTCAAATAAATAAGATAAATATATCAAGTCTTGTGTGGCTGTAGACTCGTGTCTACAGCCACCCAAGAGTTAAAAGATGAAGAAGAAGACAAACAATTTTTGCTAGTAAAAACGTTTTCTATGGAGGTTGTCATTTACACACATAATTAATGGTGTGTTTGTTTGTTAAAACAATATTTTTGGAATATTTACTATTAATTACTACTTACCTAATTAAATGATAATTAATTTACCCAATTATTACTGAATTTGCAGCTGCATCGTGCCATTTATTTAGCCATAATGACCATTTAAGGTAATTGTATAAAATCAACTTCATTGGAAGAGTTCGACTTGTCAATGTGTCATAATAATTCCATCAAATTTAATTTGTATTTTTAATGCATATCTACAAACAACAGATGCCGGATATTCTTGTATTAATGTTTATTTATTTAAAAAATAATACAATGTTAATAAACCTATTTTTTTATTAAAAAACACAGTCCATTTCTTTTTTTTCATAGGTGTTTTTTGGGAGTTGCATGTTCGTGTAGTAAGTGTCTTGATGAAGAAATGAGTACGCCGCAAAGGAATAGACATTAAACAAAATACGGTATGTATACAGATACAATTTTTACTGGCATTAATGAACTATTTTCAAAATCAACAAATTGCAGATTGAAAAAAAAAATTTCGTTCCTCCGATTTACCCAAATACTTCAACTGTCAAGTTGAGGTGGAGAGGGGTTCAAACTTTGGACCTTCGATTCAAGAGTATGCGACACTAGCCACGGGATCATAACCCGGTTAAAATCAAAGTATGGGTGTCTACACATAGACAGAACGGTAAATTTTACTACTACTTTCATCACGACATTTCTCTTTAGGGGTTGGCAGAGAAAATGAACCGCCAGACACGTCTATCATCTCATTCATACATCTTCTCATACATACGCTTCGATTGTGATGCTTTAATTATGACTAGACATAAGATTTTGGTTTATCTGATTATGCCACGTTTTTCTTAGTCTTTTTCTTTTGAAAGAAAAAAAAAAGAACGAATTTTGACCGCGTTCACTCTGCTTACAACCTTCTTCTGCCAGTTCCTAGTTTGATTTTCATATATTAGTGATGGGATTAAAACCCGTTATGCGCTGCCAGTTTAGTTTCGACTGTCATTTTTTTTATGAGCAATTCTGTGCTTGGTGCGCTGTTTATTTAACTGTCCGCTTTTACTCTCCTTTGAACATCTAAATTTATTGCAACAGAGAGGGAAAGCTTTGTTGAGATATGAATATGGAAGTCTATGCATTTACAGGGCTTTCAACCAGTTATTGGCTGATTTAAGTGGCCACTTTACACACTGTGTTACATTCACCAGACTGCCATCCAAATTTCCTCAACTCTTCCATCTGTTGACTTTTGTGAAGCAAACTAAACTTTTGGAAATTAGACAAATATGTTGTTTTCAATGTTTAAAATATACATTTAAGAACCGAAATTCATTTTCAAGTAATTCAAATACATCAAGTCTAAGAAATAAACTTGTGCAAAAAATACCACATAGTAGGTAAAATGAGGCTAGCACAGAGACATGCATATTTTATAGGCCCAAAAATGACTAATTCATTTTTTACTGATAGTAAATCAAAATTTTCCTTTTAAAAAACACGCACTATCCTGGATTCTAACTAAAGATACAAACTTTTTTCTATGAGATATTTTGTTGCCCTTTCAAGGAACATTTTCATGTTTTTTTTTATTTTCTTTTTTTAATTTTTAATTACTAAACAATAAAAAAATATCTTTTTATATCTTACAAAATATTTTCTTTTTTCTTTCTTATATAATAAAAAAAATAGATACCTGTCTATTGATTATAGAAGCAAAAAATTCATAAACATTTATTGTAAACCTACGAACAGGCTATGCCTTTGTGGGATTTTTTGTTTACTATTCTCACTTTTAATATGTATTTTATTGCTTTTTAATTATTCTGTATTTTTTAAAATAAGTGGTTTATACAAATTTATAAACAAATAAGTGTACCATAAATTCTTCTCAAAAATGTTTTCCCTCTCAGTTGCAATCAATTTAGATTTAAATAACTTCCCAGGGAGAAAATCCAGCAGCCTGCAAACATTTGGACATACTCAAGACATTGTTGCCTTGAACATCTTTCATAATATTTTCCAAAGAAATATTCTGAATCTCTCCTGTCGCGTTATTCAATGTAATATATATTATTGCGTCTTTAAACACTAGATATATTACGTTCACAATAATAAATACACCAAAATCGGTGAGAAAATGAGAAATATTTTATGCTGTTTGGTTTTTTATTGTTCTGCATTCGCCATTTTTAAAACAATAACATAAATATCGCGAGTTTGCAGTAAGATAATGCAATAATGCAAGTGGCGAGTCAAGAAATGCACGCGATGCAACTAGGACGACAGAGGCACGTTTCTTAATGTTATTTTTATGTAGATTAAAAATTAGAAATATTGAAATAAGACAGGCGCCAAATGATAAAATAAACAGTAATATTTTTTCGAGTTTGAAAAAAACTTAAATTTCATCTATTTATTTTTATTTTAAATTTTGAAGTAGGGCACACATAAACATATTCTTACGTATGCTCCTACAATAATAATCAACGTTTATTTGAATATAACCACTTACCGACTTTTCCTCCATCTACCAGTTACTTGATGTCCTGGCAAAGAGACGGGTATGTAAACCAACATGCAAAATCCACTATACACCTTCACCATAGTTGTTGGACAAAAATATAGAACCACCACGATATGCATTTTAATAAACAAAAATCCATTAGAAATAAATAAATCTGTAGAAATTATAACGAATTTAAGGAAATAATCTGATAAAAATCCGTAAAAAACTAAAATTGTTTGTAAGCATTTGAAAACTTCCTTTTTTACTAACAAAAAAATTACATTATTCCTATTTTTTTGTATGTGCGTTCTCGGCGAACGTAGCCCTGGTAAACGATGAAAAAAACATTTGCGCTCCTAATGTTTTATCTACTTAATTAATTAAAAATTTTATGAGCATTACATATGCTTGTGACAAAGATCTACATTTTGCTGAAAATCGCAAGTAAATCAATATTTAATTTTTTTTAAATAGCAGTTGCATTATTTATTTAATATATATTACTTAAAATTTTAGCTATGTTTTTGGGTTCAGGAAAGATATTCTAGAGTGGGCCAATCAGGAACTTGCCCTGCGGCCTAAAATAAGTTGGACAGCGCTGTGCTAAGGTATGTTGGAAAATTAATAGATCTGGCGTGATTGTCAAATGAGCTTGTGTCGATATTAAAAACAATCAAGTATTTCATAATTTTTATTCTCCATGTGAAAATATTTTTAATTAACATTTTGAACACTATTGAAAATCTGACCCTCAAGTATTCAAGCATTATAAATATGCAACTCTGCTGCATATCAAATGCGTACTCTTTTGATAAGCTCTTCGAGTATCGTGAGGCTAAGACAGTGTACGCAAAATGCAGGCAGGTTACGTATTATTTTCACTGTAAAATATTTATTGCGCTCTTTTTGTTAGGTACCTTCTTATGTTTTTATTAACTTTTGTGTGGCTGTGATGTCACACTAGTCGACATAGGACACAAGACTTGATATATCTGTCTTATTTTTCCAATTATGAACTCGTATTTTTTGTCAAAGGTCTACGATATATGCGAGGGAAGCGATTTGCTGATGAATGTCGATAAATCGAATGTGATGGTTTTTGAAAGTAATGAAAGTATGACTAAATGTGAAATCACTGTGAATGGAGTTATACTAAAACAAGTAGAGGAATTTGTGTATCGGGGAAGTAGGTTTACTAGAGATGGAATGATTGTGAAAGATATTGAAAGGAGGGTGAGTCCTGGGAACAGAGTGAACGGAGCACTTAAATCAACCTTTGCAAATGAATGTTTGTCGCTAGAGGCAAAATTAGAGTCCTGGTCACGACCCTGATGTATGGGAGCGAAGTATGGACTTGGAAAAACAGGAATGAAAGTAAGCTGAATGCTGTCGAAATGCGATCTCTCAGGCGAATGTCTGGTAAAACTATATACGATAGATGCACAAATGTTGAGATCCGTACCTTATGTAAGGCTGAGACAAGCATTATCGACAAAATCAAGAAAAGAGCTCTGCGCTGGTTTGGACATGTAGAGCGAATGGACAGCGAAAGAACGGCTGAGAATATTTACAATGCGAATGTTGATGGATGCAGAAATAGGGGTAGCCGAGAAAGACATGGCATGACTAAATCCAACAAATACTTGAAGATGGACATATCAAAAGTCGGAATAATCGGCGCGCGTGCATGAGAAGATGTATGAATGTAGAAGAAGCGAGACCTGTATGCAAAGATAGAGTGATGTGGCGTTCTATCCTCTCTGCCTACCCTTACGGGGAAACAGCGTGATGGTTTGTTGTTGTTGTATTTTTGTAATCTTTAAATGGACATTTTCACACTGGACCTCAAAAGTAAAATTCGTATAACTATGCTGGATGTTATAACGAAAAATATTTATCCTTGCTACGCTAAGAATAAATTTTTCGCTAATTCAGCAACACATCTGTATAAGAGAGAGCACGAAGATAAATTTCATTACAAGGAAGACAGAAAAGCTGTTCTGTGGCAGGTATTATATAAAACTGATTCAGTCTTCAGTTAGTTGATGACAGTGATGGGGGACGCACGCGCGTAACGTGAGCGGCGTATTTATGATATTTAATTTATTTTGCTACAACAGGGCTAAATGAGATGTTTATTTGCATGAATTATGAAAAGGGAATTATTAACCAGTATGTCTCCATGTTTATTTTTTTTAATGTCTTAACTTTAGAATATTATGTCTTTTACTAGTGGTAACACGATGTAACATCACCGCACGCAAGGGGATTATTTACCACAGTCTTTTAAGAGTTAACACACTCTCATGCAAAAACATTAAAACATAGGAAGGTAAAAAAAACAAAAAAGGCGTTTTAATATAACGAATTGGTTGCACATAAAAAGGTTAATTAAAATTTTCTAAATTATCTAACTGATGTTTTTTATTGTTTACCTACCGTGCAAAAGGTCGAGGGTTCGATTCCCGACATGGTTAAGGTGAAATATTTATTTTAAGATGTGTTTTTACACTAGAATATTTCACATTCATTCATTCATTCATTCAAAATCTTACATTCATGTTACAAAAATGATCAAAATACGCTGCAGTTGGTGTATTAATACAGTGCTATATGCATCTTAGTCTATCAGTCATTATGGAGGAGGAGGGACGTTTATTTGGGTGTTCACTTTTTCCAGGTGATCGGTGGTCGCATACATAACTCAGAAATTCTGATGGATGTAGGTCTGTTTGTACCTGATAACTATCTTCGACAAAGACAGCATCGATTGTTTTACCTACCGCGATGCAGAACCAACCTGCCAATGGTTATGCCGGTTGGTAGAGCAATCTTGCTACTTAATCGCATCGCCTTGGATGTCGACATATTTCACGACAGTGGGCCTTCCCTTAGGAAAGCACTTTCCAACTTTTAATTTTTTCTTTTTCCATTTTGTTATATTATTTTAATAACATAACTATCTAATGTAATTTGTGATCTATTATTGTATTTAGAATGAATCGGGTCTTTTTTCTGTAATGTTCTAAATATCTGAATAAATAAATAAATAAAAATAAATGAAATCATTAGGTGCAAAAATGGAATAGTCAATAAACTATTAAAAACTCATTTTTCCCATTTATACAGATTTTTGTAAACAAACACATGATTTTGCGTCGTACTCATTAAGGTACAAATGTTTTTTTGAAATCACTAATTCATAAATAATTCCTTTATTAATTTACCTAAATATTTAAACATTGCGGGTCATTTTCAACGCGTTGTAAATAACTCAATTAGAAAACGGGAATCAAGTTGCGGTAGTGAAGGGTGGTATTACAGGCCTAAATTATATGATTATGATTACAAATGAAGGAAAGTAGATTATTATATAACAGTTTATTAATAGTTTTGTTTAATTGTTTTTTTTTCAATATTTGTATTTTAAATATCTTGAATATTGCTTATGTAACACGATGTTCCAGCGGAGATAGATTTTTTAGCACCGTTTTTCTAAAATAGATGTACCGCACCTGATGACATAAGTCTCCTTGGCGGTGCCCACATACACGGAAAAATTAGTTGTTGCCAAACAAAAAAAGGTACTCGACAGTGCTTTCAGTAATCTGGTAGCCTTAGCATCTTTGTGCTCAAATAATGTAATCCACAAGAACATAACATGCACTTTATTAGATTGAGAAAAAGAGGGAAGTGAATTCTTTACTGACTGAGATTAAATTGATTGTACCTGATCAATTCGCCAAAATGATTACAAAACTATAATAAAATATATAAAACAACTTTGTTGTTAACCACATTTTTTTTTCCACCGACCGGTTTCAAAGCAAAAAAGCTTCTTTATCAAGGTTTACGTAACTAATGAATTAATTCCTATTTTATTTTTATCAGGTTCACCAAATAGTAGATTTTATTTATTTTATTATAATGAATAACCACAAAGTTAGTGCTTAAAATGTAAACTTTATATTTAGATTACAAAACTATTTAAAGCCTTAAAATTATTTTTGGAAGCCATCAGATCTTTGTATCCAATAGGACCTATAACAAGGCCGCGGAAAGTAGCGAGAAGCTCCATTCAGTATTCATAGAGAGGGGGGAAGGGACAATACCACAGTATGTGTTCAGGCGGTTGGTTAGGATATCCGAAGCAGCACGAAGGAGAGTTAACAATATTAAAAAAATAAAAAATATTAGGTTTTTTTGTATTTGTAACTTATGTAAAATGCAAAGAGAACATTTTAATAATTTTTTAAAAAATTGAAAAAAAAAATTTAAGTTTAAAAAATTATATTTCATTAAATTTACCATAACCTGATAAAAACTGCGTAGTCAAGTGTACAGTTTTTAAGAGTTTAATAATCGTAAAAAATAAATAAAATTGCAATATTTTATGAGCCACTCTTTCGTCAGTTTCTTAACTAAGTTACCCGCGCGTACCAACGTGTAAGTTCCACCCGCCCTAACCCGTTTAGCCGGAAGCTCCTAAACGGGACTCGAACCCTATAACTTCGCCGTAAGTGCAAATATAACCACTTATCCAATAATATTATTACTTAAATAAACAACACAATTTATTAGATTATTTAAAAACACCAGCGGTAATTAAATTATTTTACGATCTTATAAATCTAGCGAAGCATTCGTAAAATAATTACGAAAAAAGTTATTTTGAGTATGTTAAAATACTTGCAATTCAAAAATACCAATATTTCAACCGCTATGAAGGAATGAATGGGAATGTCGAAATCTAGGGATTTATAGTGCTTATGATCTGTCATTAGCTGGTTTAAGTAATATGTTTACATACTCTATTGTAAGTGTTCCTACAGCAAGGGCAGGCATTTAAGGGAGAGTGGCCTGAAAAATGCTAAAATGTGATATTTTGATGGGATATTTAAAATACTTTTAGTAGTATAAGCCAAATTTTAACAATACCTCGTCAAAATTTGATTTATTTTTCTTTAAAATTCTTTGAATTTCTTCTAGGGCTCAATATCTTTTGTTTTTTTATTTTTATCTTGTAAGTTAGTGAAAAAAATTCTCAGAGATTTTGGCTGGTTTGATATTCTCGCACAAATTAATATCTAACTGTATAGATGCCCATGATATCCTTGCTCAGATAAACCTTAATGTACCTCGCCGTAACTTGCGTACCAATCCTGTCTTTGCTGTGGGAAATTATAAAACTAACATCGGATTCATTTTCCCCCTGCCAAGGATCCTCAGAACAGTGAACGAAATCTCACTAAACGGTACTGTCGATGTGTTCCTACAGCAAGGGAAGGCATTTAAGAAGCAAGCGGTGTTGTCTCTCCTGACTCGCGATGTCACACTTGCCATTTCCGCCAAATTATGCCATATTTATACCTTTTGTTAATTATACATTTTGTAAATTTAAGTAGATTTTAAGACAGTTTGGATTAAGTAAAACTCATTAATGCCAATATATTAGGGCTAACTTAAGCCTGTTGATTGGCTTTAAAAAAAAAAACTCTACAAAAGAGGTATGGTTTCACATTATTTGATGCATTGAAAACGCATCTACAGATCAATCATAAGTACTCGTTAACAAATTACAACAGGAATGGAGAATTCCTTACAGAAGGGAATATGGAAGTCTAGGCATTTACAAGGCTCATCACCTGTCAATGGCTGGTTCAAGTGGCCACTTTGCACATTGTGTAACATTCATCATTTTGCCTATGTTTGAACATCCACATTTCTTCATTTCTTCCATTTGTTGATTTTAGTGAAGTTAAAGAGCTGAAACCTTTATTGTTGTGAATAGATTCATTTGACTGAATTATTTCACATACTAGGCAACGCCTGAAAACAATTTTCTATTTTCTTTTTCAATGGTTTTTTTACAATATTTGAGTTTATCCAAATTTTTGTAGACACAAGACTGGATTTCACCCCCACGGGAGGCGTTAAGATCAACAAATTACAACTGTCGTTGTGAAATCCAGTCTTTTGTCTACAAACATTTGGACAAACTCAAATATTATAATAAGTACTCGTATTTGCGTATAATATTTGACTCTAAATTAATTTCGAATGCAAATTTTGAGAATGTTTAAAAAAAATATCTAAAAAAAAAAAATCTTTCTCGGTAGATGGAGGAATAAATAAAATGGAAATACTGCAGAAAGATGACCAAACGATAAAAATAGTATCAAAAGCGGCCTACTGTATGTTGAATACTTGATAAAAAAAATGTTTCTTGTTATCTAAACCAAATTACCCTTACACTGTATAATATTCACCAGTCTGAAGATGCCCATTAGAGGGTGAAAGCCCTAATTGGTCAAAATAAATAAGTGGTAGTGTACCAAGTATTTTTTAAATTAATAACTTATATGGAAATATAAGTTATTACATAATTACAATGGAATTCCATTAAGAATTGACAATAAATAATTTAAATGAAATTTAGGTTAATTGTTTAAAGTGTTAATGGCGCCAAAAATTATCAAATAACTTGTTTATTTTGAAATATTTTAATCTAAAGTGCCATTACTGATTTTCAAAATTTTCTCGAAAATATGTATTTATTTATGCTTTATTAAGTTAGTCCATAACATCTTAAGAACTAATATGAACTTTTAATTTTAATTCAGTTATATTTTTTTTTATCAAAATATCTTGACCACACATGTTTTCAAATTAATTTGAAATATTTAGATTTTTTCTATTTCCTTTATTTCTTCAGGTAACTCATTGCACATGCTTCAATCCCTAGTACAATGAGTTTTGAGATTCTGTTTTTCTCCTCATTGGTAATCTTACCTTTTTTTACCCCTTGTTTTACATGTATAACATTGTTGGTTAAATTATATTATTGTTTTTATTTTATTCATCCCCCAAATGATTTTATGTACAAAAATTGCTACATTATTTATTTATAATATATATACGGCCTAAGCCAATTAAAACAGTTACATGAAGAAACATAAGTGCAAGAAACTGAACAAAAAGAACATAAAACTATTTAGCAAAGACAAACAAGGGCAAACAATAATAGTATAGTATTTAATTTGTTGCTTGACTGTAAGCAAGTTAATTTCTTTGTGCATTCTTTCTACATTAGAATAGATACTTCTTTTCAGTATAATCCTCATCACCTTATTTTGAAGAATTTGTATATTTTTAATTTCTCCTTCCTTACATAAAAAAATGGAAGAAAAGTAATTTATGTGTGGACATATTATTGTTTTATATATAAGAATACTACTTTTTATATCTATTACATTACGCTATCTTCCCATAAATGAAATTTTTTTGATTTTTTTTTTGTTTCATATTGAGAATGTGTTTTGAAATTAAAATATCTATCCAAGTAAATCCCGAGATACTTTATTTCGTCCACAGAATTTATATTTAAATAATCTATTTATTTTATATTGTAACTCTGAAGTATTATTTTTTTCGCAATATTCATATATTTTCTTTTTGATATATTTAATTTTAATTTATTTACTTTTAACCATTTTGCTATATTTCCAAAATCTAAATTAATTATATTTATCACTGTATCATAATTATCTCCTGATATTTAAACTAGCGCATCATCTGCAAAACGTTGGATTTTACAATGTTTTAGAGATTTACCGATGTCATTTATGTAAATTATAAATAATATGGGCCCTAGCGCTGAGCCTTGGGATACTCCTAAATTATTTATGAAATCGTTTGGCTATCTTTGATACTGAGGTCCTCAACATATAAAACAGCAATTATTCCACATATAGAGTACTGCTCCACAGTTTTATTTTTAGCTAATAAAGGAAATTGAAATAATTTGGAAGTGAAAGAACAGTGCCAACGAAAGTTACATATAATTGAATTTTTAAAATGCTAGACGAAATAAATTGGATTCTAATTTAAAAAGATACTGCTGTAATATGCTTGTTTTTAAACGAAATTTTTTTAATAATCAAAATGCCAAAATACTTTACTAATAAGAAAGTGTTAAACAAAAAGTTTCATAATTATGTAACTAGAAATAAAACTGACAATTACAAAAAAAAAAAAACAAAAATGTATTAAGTATAAAGGTTAAAAAATGTATGAAGAGAATCCTGAATGTAGGAAGAATGAAAAAAGTTTGAATGAATTAAAAAATAAATGTTATGTTTACTGTTGGATGATGTAAATATATGCAGTTAGAGTAACTGTAAATATTAGCCTATTAACTAATTGTAGTATAAGGCCAAACGTGTGAATGCATCTATTCTCCAGGAACTGGACATAGGAGAAAGACTGATATCCATGTGCGAGAAAAGAATCCTGCAGTTCTTTAGGCATATTTCCAGGGGGAACTCTGATAGTTTGGAGAAAACTATTCTCATGGAAAGTGTCGAAGGGGCAAGGTCGCGTGGACGTCAACCGACAAGATGGAGCGGCACAATCACTGAATTATCAGAATCATCACTGACGAAGGCTATAGAAGAGCACAAGAACCTTCCAGATGGAGTGAGACTGTCTGGAGTCAGGCGTAATCACCATCCTCAGACATGAGGCACGGATTGAAGAGAGAGAGTATACGGTTACTTAAGAAATAAAAAAATAAATTTAAAAAAAACATATTAATTGTTTCAAAGACAAGGCATTCCATTTTAAGTGGGAAAATATTGTAAATTTTGAATTTCTATTCATCATCTCTAATTTCATAATAAAAAAGCTACACGTCTTTTTAAACGAGTACAAACACAAATTGGTACATGATGACAACACCAGGTTTAATAGCATGAAAGGGCTAGCTATTCCTAGATATTGAATTATTATTAATGATTTTAAATTTTCAAGAATTACTTTTTGTGTTTTTGATCCTACATTTGTAGTAATATACTCATGTGTCTGTGTCAACTAATTGCTGGTCCCATCTCAACACATCACTTTTAGTCCCACGGAGTTAGGACTTATGTCTCAAATAATGTGTAATAAATTACAAGTTACCAAACAATAACAGAATAGTACGAGTACTTAGGTACTGATAGGGTCGGGTGGAAGAGGCAAGGCCGTGTGTGGTGGAGGGGTGGGGTTTTTCAAATTATGGAGAATATAATTAGAGAAATATAACAGGGGGATGAATTTAGAAATATAATATATAATAATCGGGTGGCTAGTGTCTCGGACCCACGGAGCAAAGGTCCGTGGTTCGAATCCCACTCTACCCCAACTTGATTCCATTTTCTAATAGTGAGTTATTTACAACTCGTTGAAAATGGCCCTCAAGATTAAATATTTGGGTAAATCATAAGAACGCAAATATTTTTTTTAATTTTTTTTTTATATACATCATTAATAAAAATTTTGTATGAATTTTTTTTTTTTTTTTGATTTCAATATTCTCTAAGTTATTTATTATACTTTCATTTGTGAGAGAATGTAAAAGTTTAATTTTATGTGAAGGAAAATAATAGTTTGTGTCCATAATATGGTTTGCAAATTCAGAAAAAAATATTGCTAGAAAGTCCACGGCGGGGTTCGTTAACTATAATTTTTAAATTTCTCGCAGTTTGGCCGATATATTTACTGTTTCAATCTCCACACGTCATTTCATACACACCGCTTTTTTATAAAATAACTATTTTCGATATGTAGTTATCAAGAGTTTTTCCGAAATTGTTGTTTGATGTTAAAATATAGGCAGAACGGTGAATGTTACACAGCGTGTAAGTGGTCACTCGAGCCAGCCTACGACAGGTCTGTCTTGATAAATGCCCTGACTTGCACATTCCCTTCTCTAAAATATTCTCCATCTCAGTTATATTTTGTTGATCTTAACTTGAATCTTGTTTTTTAGGCATGTCTGACATAAATTTGTCCGTTTGTCTAATAATAATGTAAAAAATAAATAAAATTGAGCGGGAATTTCGATCTCATTATAAAACGAAATAATACAGACTAAAATGGATACAAAGTCGTTGGAACAATAAACTTCTTTCCCCCCTTCGGCAAATACACGTGGACCGGACCATCTTCTAGAAATTTAGCAAAAACATGTGTTTGCACATGTGCGATACTGCAACAGTGACTAGTGACTACGACTAGGGCTACCCTTGGGATATTTTTATCTGTTATGTCATCCATAGTGTTGAAGTGATTTATCTGTTTAGTTTTTTATTGTTTACTTTTTAGCACGAACACCTTACAAATTTACTATTATGCTCAATGTTTGTTTTTGTAAATTTATTGATAATTTTAAGTTGCCAGAATTTCACTCGTCTATGCACTTTGTAGCTGCCAGACGATTAGTAATCTAGCTTCAATAGGTAAATGTTTTCAACTATCAAATATACTAATTTAGTTAATGAGGTCTAGGTCAACCGTCCATGCGCTCAGTAGCTGCAAGACTTGTTGTTATCTAACTTCTATTTTTATAAATTTGTTTGTTATATATTTTTTTTAAATATCACTAAATCTCTTAACTTTACTGTCAAAAAAAAATAATTGAAAAATTTACATAGGGGCTAGATTTCTTATGCGCTCTGTAGCTGCAAGACGTGCTGTAATCTAGCTCCTGTATATCATAATTGGAGACGAGGAGCAAAAATCCCAACCATCCATGCGCTCTGTAGCTGCAAGACGTGGTGGGATATTTATTTACTGTACAGCGCCCTTGAGGTGATTTTCACAAAAACGGCGCTTTATAAATTATCAATATATATATATATAAACTGAACGATGGATGTGTTCTATAATGCCCCTTTTCGCGCTCTTCGCTAAAATGCCCCAATTTCGAAGTCGCTTCAAACGCCTTATCACCTGTATATTAAAATCAACCTGTCATACGGCCCCGTCCACCTTTTTCTTCCTCCTTTCGCATTCGTCCATCGTCCTTCAAGGATATGTTGGCGTGTGCACTTAATCATTAAATTATTAGGTTTGGGAAACGTCCCCAATACCGTACTGCGCTGTCTCTGCAACGAAAAGAATTTTAGTGCTATCGATCCCTTCATCCGCTATCTTTGTAAATATGATAAAAATAAAATTGTGTATGTTGGTACTCATGTTTTGTAATGTTTTTTCCAATACTTATGTAAATAATATGATATCAAACTCATTTTGTTTTTATGAATACGACTCATTTTTTAAACATTTTTATTGAAAATTATTTTGTGTTAGTAAAGTTTTTAGTATACTTGATTCCTCATGTTTGCTATTTTTGTTAAATCAGTTATTTTTAATTTATGTGGAAATTGTATTACTGAAAAAAAAATACAGTCTTTAAGGGAATCTTGAGGGCTGAAGATTGATCTTTGAGCATACATCCTCCTCTCCCCTAATCAATAAGCATAAAGTGTGTATTCCTTGGGAATATTTTTGCCAACTTTCCTATAATCGCAGCTGAAAGAGAGTCTCCCACGACTCTTAAATAACTGCAGGTCAAATGTGGGTATTTGAATCTCCTCAATGATATCAAAATTATTTTTAAAAACTTGTTATAATGAAAAAAATATTTTTACTTTTATTTATGCCAACTATCATAAGAAAAAGTATTTTAAATAATGCACATTTTGTGTAACCACTCCCTTGACCCATGTACTCTTACATAATTATCATAATTTCTATAATATAATGATATCATAAGTTCAACAGCTCTGGGTGGGCTTTGGCGGTACACAGGAGTCTTCTCCACTCTCGTCAGTCTGCTACTTCCCCTCTCTCCCCACTTCCAACGAAGTCGTATCCGCGCTGATACAGTCCATCCAAGGAATTTTAGGTTTTGCTGGTCTTCGTTGTCCTTGTGGCATGGATTAAGTTAGGTGTTTTATGTGGTTGCAGTCGTCTGTTTTAATTATTTTGCCAGCCCTCCTCAAACGCCCAACCTCGATAAAGCTGATCACATCGGGCGTTCCGTAGACGTCATATAGCTCCCTATTACAACAACGATGCCAATAGACAGGCGCCGCGCGCCGTGGCGCAGTTGGTAAGATGGCCAACTATGAAACTGGCGTCGCGGTTTCGATTCACGCCAGTTGCAAGAAAAAAACCCAAGAAAGATATTTTTTTCTCAATTGGTCTGGGTGTTGTGGTTTATTTTTCATTAACTCCTTCCATTCCCCTCTATCGCACCTGCTGACAAGCCTCAAAATAGAGGCTTAGCGGGTTATAAAAAAAAATAAAAAAATAGCTGATTTCTTTCACAGGGCCATAAACAACTTTGAAGACCCGTCTCTCGAATGATGCAATGGTTCTCTCAGTATTCTTTGTCACAACTCAGGTGTCTAAGGCATTATTTAAGGGTCAGTTTGATCAAAGAAATTACAATGTAATTTTGGCTCAAAAATAAGATTTAAATGTATTTTTTTTTTAAATCAAGAAAGAAAAAAACTTTAAAGAACAAAAAGAAAGGGTTTTCAATGCAAATAATATCACTTCCTTCCTCAACTTCCTTTTTATTTTTTTTATCCATCCATTTAAGGACAAATATTTTGAAATCACGTTTATTTATTTTGATTACCAATAGGTATCTCTATACTCAATAAATTATAAAAAACAAGGCGCCAGCAAATTGTTGTGTCACTGTCCGTAAATGGTTTTTGTCTTTGGTAACAGAAGTACTGTTTTTTGTCTTTGTCTTGTGTTAGATATAATAATATTCGACATTATATCTGTCGGGATTTTTGTGAAACTCTCATAAAATGATTTTTAAATAGTGTGTAATTGAAATCAGCAAATGACAGTTTAAAAACCCCTAAATGCATAGACTTTAATATATTTAAAAAAAATATTAAGTGTTAACATGAGTTCCATCCTTTTTTTCCAAATGAAGAGAAAAAAGATCACAAACAAAAATTACAATAGTCAAAAATGTATTCTCTTTATTTGTTTTTCCTTAATTCACTCGATCGAACGCGAAGACAAGGAGGTGCCGAAAATGCTCACTTTTGTTTACTTGACATTCCGTTTTAAAGGCTGGTTATAAAATAAAATAATAAATCTAACTTAAAAACAAACAGTATTTTACCGAGCAGAGAAAAAAAAATCGAGTGACCTTTAACCTTAATGATTATTTATTTATTAATTTACACGCCCTACGGGCTTTTACATATATTAGAAATAACATTCAAGAGCAGCAGTAAAACATAAGTAAAATTAAAGATAACATAAGAAAAACATTAATTAAAATTAAAGATAACATAAGAAAAACTAAAAGATACAATAATAAGTAAAAATAAGGAAATGTATCAACATAGGTATAGGGTACATAGAAACATATTTAATAAATTTACATATTAAAACATACACACATACATATGCATACATATAAGTTTATACGTTATTATAGAGATACATGAGAAAAAAAAAGTATATAAAGAACAATATTAAGAAATTTAAAAAAATATATTTATAACCTTTTGAATACTTGACCTATATTTATATAAAGACATACAAAATATATCAACTTCACCATACTCGTTACCTAGCCGCTGGCCGGTGTAGTCTACGTATTGGTGAATTGTAATAATAATTGTGACTGCCAGGAGATTCAAAAAATAACGTTAGCTGCCGAGTATTTCGAACTGGTACTTTTAAGCTGATAACACTAGTTAATTCCGGGACGTCCAATACGCCATTTGCTATTTTATATAAATTTAATAAATCATTTACAATTCTTCTTTGACAAAGAGTTGACATATTTAGTGTACATAATAAATTATCGTAATCAATATTTTCAGTGGGTATATTAAGTTTGTAATTAATGAATCTAATCAATCTACGTTGTACTCTTTCTAACTTTAAAATATGAACATTGTAATAAGGTGACCAAATTGTCGAATTGAATGTTGTTACGTTTCATTTTTGGTGCTCATTATTATATTTAAACAAAAAAAACTAACACAACTTATGTACCTGCCTAACATGTTTTTCATCTCTCTTTTACATTACGTTTCTTTAAATTATATAAATTCTGTTTCTTTATCATTGTTTTTTTATTTATTATAACTCCTTAACTATTCACTCATATCAAACACACGCACACACACACATTCAAACCCACCCTTGCACTCGCCAACACTAAACCCTACTCGCATACCCACGCAACCTCACACACATACACTCACCTTCATTGTTATTGTAAGTATATTTTATGTTTTCTTTCCCTAACTTTACCGGATTTTGAAACTTGTATTTCTGTGGAACAATTTACTGGCTTGATTTTATGCGTTGATACAATATTGTATATATTTTTTGTTATGCTGCTGTCTTCCTTGATAAACAAAAGAAAAGAGAAAACATATATTTGCTTAACTAAGTCGCTATTTGGCGCCCTTACCTCTGAATTATTTCGTCCAATAATATATATTTTCAAAGTACATTAAAGTTCTCTTGACTTCAATTACCTTCCATGACGTCACGCAATCCCTTCAAAATTCTGACACTGACGGAATTAACATTTTTTAATTACTGTCCAGTTTGTGTGAAAAATCTTCTCTTCTTTGCCATTATATAAAATAGAACATGGTGGCGCAAAACAAAAGGGCATTAAAATTGAACAGTTTTTAATTTTTTTTATTAAGATGAATGACCAAAGGTTATTACAAAAAACAATTATTTTACAAATTTTAGAAGGTCTTAGTAAACAAAAACAAACAAACAAACAAACTATCACGGCGTATCTCATAAAGGGTAGACAGAAAGGATAGAACGCTATATCTGTCTGTCTTCGCATAGAGACGTCGTTTCCTCTACATTCATACGTCTTCTAATGCACGCACGCAGATTATTCCGACTTTTAACATGCCCGTCTTCAAATCGTTATAGAATTTGGTCATGCCATGTTTTTCTCTGTCTTCCTCGTTTTTTGCATCCATCAACATTCGCATCGTAAATCTTTTTGGATGTTTTTTGGCCTCCATTCGTTCTACATGCCGAAACCGAAGCAGAACTTATTTCTTGATTTTGTCGATAATCCTTGTCTCAACCTCACATAATGCACAAATCCGATATTTGTACTCCTGGCATGCGTAGTTTAACTACACATTCACCTGACAGATCGCATATTGACAGCATTAAAAAACTTTAATACTTAGTACGCCTCATCTTTAAACCTACTCTCCAAAATTAATTTTATATGTCCCATTTCGCGTGACAGAAAATAAATATTTATTCTATCTGCTAGTTTGTGGCACTTACTATTAATTCAACACTCTTTCATCTATCGTTCTTGTTCAAATTACTTACTAAAAAACTACTAAAACTAAAAAAATCTAAAATGAAGTGGAATCATTCCATCTAACAGGATACACTTGCTTTTTTGCACACGCTTGCACACACCTAAATACTTACTCCCACACAAATACACACACCATCACTTGTACACTTATTTTTATACAAATAAACACAAACACACCCTTTTACACAATAAACAAATATCGCCCTGATTTTTAAATGTGAAGAAGAACCCACTGAGGCTCTGAACATCCATGGAGAATGTATTAAATAACAAATAAAATATGAAAATAAACAGGAACAAAACCAAAGTAATGACTGTGGCCCGTAATGAGCAACGAATGAATAAAGTAATGTCAAGAGCAACTCTGAAAAACGCAAAAGAGTTTGTGTACCTTGGAAGCAGGATCACCTGGGATGGGAGAACAAAAAAAGAAGTCGACTGCATCGACCGCATACACCAAGCAAGGATTGCGTTTAACAAAAAATCAAAGATTTTTGATTCAAATAATATCAATCTAAAACTCCAAAGCAACTTGCCAAGACATATGTATGGAGCATATTGATGTACGGTTGTGAGACATGGTGCCTTACCGAAAGAGATTAAAAAAGACTAGAGGCCTTCTAGATGTGGTGCTACAGAAACATATTAGGAATTTGCTGGAGAGACCACATCACTAATGACGAGGTTCTCAACAGAATCGAAGAAGGTAGGCACCCAATCAAAACCATCTCATAGAAGCGAGCCCCGTGGATCGGCCACATTATGCGCCATGAGCGTCTCCTGCACAACATCATAGAGGGAATGGCAGAGGGGAAAAATTGTAGAGGGCGCCCCCGATGGGAATATTTGGAGCAAGTGTGCGAAGATTTAAACTGCGCCTCATATGTCGAGCTGAAGAGGGCTACAGAAAATAGAGACCAATCTAGGATGAGATGCAGGACTTTGCTGCAAACCAATCCCCAGGATTGAGACTGCGAAGAAGAATATATAAGGTGTACAAATAAGAACGATGGGATTTAAAATTGAAATAAAAAACAGTAAATTCTATCAATGTATGAATGCCATTTATGAGTTAAGCAAAATATCGTTTAAATTATTTGGTGACGCCAATTTTGTATGACTCCGTGCAGCATTTCGGAAGGTATGGCTATATTTATTTATTGTATCACAACAAGTCTTGAGGCCAAATTACGGTACACTTCACCCAGGCTTGAGAAAAAACACATTTTATTTTTGTTGTTTTGTGTTCTCACCGGGATTTGAACTTAGAACCTTCCGTGAGTGAGTCAAGTGTCTTAACCACTACACCACGGAGGGCGCCACGAGTCATAAGCCTCGACTTCTATATTCCTTACTGTTAATGTTCTCTATCTCTGTTGTAATACGATATGTTAATATTGATAACTTCCTAGGGTGTAAAATTCAGTACATGTCAACAAACATTTGGACCAACTTGAACTATTGTTGAGTTTTCAAAGTTCTTTTTATTTTATTTACAAATTTTATTTTGAATCTTTAAATAGGGCGCTCATGAAGATATTATTATGGCTACTCAAATAAAAACAATGTACGTATGTTTAATTTATAAGTCATTAAACACGTATTTTTAGTTATTTAACAAATATATTTCATTATGTCTCAGCGTGTACTTGATTAGCACAAACAGTGCATTCCCTTTGTTTTTAATTACTAAAGTTGATTAAAATATATATTTTATTAAACTTGTCCCTCAAAGTTGTGTATTTTTTTATATTATCATAAAGGTTAACGGTTAATTTCATTTATGTTATGATATAATTTTAAATATTTTAAAAGGATTTCTAAAGAAGTAAGAGTTTATTGACAAATATTTCAACAGATATTACCCCTATAAAAAAGTAATAAGATTTTTTTTTTTCATTTTTTATTTATTCATTTATTTAAACATTTTATTATAAACATAATTTTTTGTTCACTTTGCCCAGCTAACAAGGCTACATATCCCGTTCTCGAGGAGTGACAAGTATGATTTTTCATTGGCCGACTGATTTAATGCAAGGCAATATTCATCCAAGGCAATATTCACTCAATCTCGTCATTTGGAGTTGTGACGAGTATGATTTGTCATTAGCCGACTGATTTAATGCAAAGCAATATTCACCATTCTGCCTATGTTTGAACATACACATCCCCTTTGAAAATATTTCAATCGAAGCCAGACTGGCAAAGTACAACAATATGAAAGTGACTTATCTCTTCACTGTGACTAGATTACATTAAGGTGTAAATAATTTTGAAATAAGCGGTGTTCATTGCATGATTTTGGAATTATTCTTTTGGTGACTTGGATAGAAGGCGTCTTGATGTAAGTACATCGGTTTATACCGACGGGTCTCGAATCCCTCGATACGTTTATCTACGCATTACCGGTGTCAAAATTTTGTTCCACCGAGCAATTTTGAGGTTGGCACTTCTTTTCTTAAAAGCCTGTTAAAAATATGAAAGAGAAATAAGTAAATTTTGAAGTCGATTTATATTCTGATATCAGTCTGACATCATTTTGATATAGTCAGTTTTGGAAACGATTGGCTAGATGCAGTGGCTAGACTAGCTAGATGCTGCCCTATTCACATACAAGAGCATCTATCCGGAAAATGTTACCAATGTAAAAAATAAATTTAGTTATTATATTTTTTCCGTCTGTTTTACTATCTTCCAGAGTATACGTATCGAGACGTTAAAGGAGCCGGCTTTGTAGTCGCTCGGTAGATAAATACAAACGATTGTTAAGCATATCCTCTTGGCAAGTGTCAAAAACCTTTTAAAAATCGTGTTCAAGTGAGCTTTTTTTGCTTGAATTGGGATTTATTAGAGTTTATAATCGCTTCGAAGTTCGATTTAAAATATAAATGAAAACTACTTTGAATGATAATGATGTAAGGAACGCGGACTAATTGTTTGCCGTCATTCATTGGCTTGTTTCGATCATATGATGTTGATATGACAAGTAGGTGAACATACCGAGGTAAGATACAGATAGTACAGAAGTTAAGTATACCGTCTAAATATAAACATATAAAGATAGCGTTTATAATCGAGGCACTGGAAGTCTTATTCTTTCAGGGTGTTCTTGAAGCACTATACCTGGAAGTCTGTCCTCCGCTTTTCTGCTGACATGATCATCCCAGTACCGCTTTCATTGTTTTTCCCATCTTACATAATTTTCTGTACCTCACGCGCTCCGAATAATAGTTTTTCTCGCGAGTGTCCAGTTGTGGATCGGAGAGTTCGCATCTCAGAACTTCTCAGCCGAGATTATGTTTTGAAAGTGTCTGCCCTTGCTTCTATTCCGTAGGTGGCTATGGGTCTAACACATTTTTTGCATATACTCACTCACTGTCTAGCAGTGGCGAGCCGTGATTTATTTTATAGGTAATCTACAAATAATGTTCAATTATTTGTACCTGCATAAAAGCACAAAATATTATATAAAAGTAATACAATTATAAATGACTATTTTTTCTGTGGTTCTGTAAAAATTAACTCAAACAACAATTATTAGTAACCACGCGATATACCTAGCTTTATTCTACACTATTTTAACACAATAAATAAAATAAATAAATTTATTTATTTATTGAAATTACTGTTTTTACATTCTTATTTTATGTAATGAAGGAGAAATTAAAAATATACAAATTCTTCAAATAAGGCAATGAGGATTATACAAAAAAAAATTCTTTTAATGTAGAAAGAATGCACAAAGTAACTGGCTTGCTCACAGTAAAGCAACAAATTAAATATAATGTAGCAATTTTTATAAACAGAATAATTAAGGGGATGAATACAATAAAAACAATAATAAAATTTAAATACATATGAAACAAGGGGTAAAAAAAATATAAGATTACCAATGAGAAGAAAAACGGAATCTCAAAACTAGTTGTACAAGGGATTGAAGCTGTACAATGAGTTACCTAAAGAAATAAAGGAAATAAAATTTGAAATTTTGATCAAAAAATTGTAATATTATTAAAAATTTATGCTTGTTCTTAAGATGTTATGAACTAACTTAATAAAGCATAAATAATAATAACGATCCTTGTACAAATGTTTATTAACAAATACCACAATGACATTTGGCAGATAATTCCATTATGATTTAACTGTCAACAATGAGCACTGGCCGATTCCTTTTAAAATGAATAATTCCAAAACCGTCCACTGCAAACTCCACATGTCCTATATGATACATAATTTATCAACGGTATCCTATCAAAGAAAAATAGTTCTTCGGAAATAGTGTTCAAAATACTAGTTTCCAAATAGAGAATCTGCAAGCTTGTTTTAGTACTAAAAAAACTGACTTGGGTTAAAGATGTAAAATATAATGTACTTTTTTGTATGGAGGAATAAGCTTAGGTAATCATCTTGTTTTACAGTTTACTGAGAACGGGCTGGGTGCTGGGCGCACTTCATAGATATTTTTTTAAAGATAATATAAACGGTGGTGATGATTTATAATGTCTAAAAATTATTTTATTTATTTTCCCATAAACGTGGTTACTATAAAACATTATTATCGAAAGTCTTATATAATGGCAAGCTGTGCATAATCGCTTATTTTGAAGATTCGCCTCTGCTGTCTAGTCTCATGTGCTTATTACTCCACACAGTTTTCCAGAGCCACCCATATATATTTGCAGCCTTATAATTTGCTTTAGAGTTTCATTGGGCAAATCACCTTTTACTCCCGATGTCGACTAAGAGATACTTGGATTCCATTTTATTAGTAGATACTTTCATGTTGTATTTTTGCGATGTTAAGTGGAGCTGATGATTCATTATTTGTAGATCATCCTCGGATTCTACAATTATGACAGCGTCGTCAGCATAACATACAATTCTGATCTTTTTTCCACATAGTCTGAAGCCCAAATTCTTGTTGACCACTTCTTTAGTTAAAGTTAAGTTATCTTTTATAATTTGAAAAATAATTTACATTAAATTTAATGTAGATCATCCTCGGATTCTACAATTATGACAGCGTCGTCAGCATAACATACAATTCTGATCTTTTTTCTGAAATATAAAAAAGTTAAAACAAAATAAATAAACTACTATAAGACGCCACTCCCCATTATGTACACAATAATTGTTTTTTTTTTTTGCGTAATGGGAAACGTGAATGTAAATGTGTGTATTTAATTACTTTAAAAATTGTATTAAGTAGTAATATTGTATTCATATTTGTTATCTGAATAAAAAAAAAAGATTTATTTTTATGGGTGAAAATTATCTGATATCTCTCATCAACTTCAGGGTGCCTGGAAGAATTACTAGACAGGTGCAACCATTTTATAGCAACAATTCACGGACAATGTATACTTGTCATCCCGTATTAAATAGATTCTTGTAGATAAATAGTCAAGTTATTTCCATATATATAATATATTTAATGTAGGGTATTTTTCTTAATGAACAAACCTTTTGAACTTTTTAAAAGATGGTGAATGGTAAATAAACCTCTAGTACAAATAATATATCAAAAATACTGTGCTTTACGATTTTCTTGTTGTATTAATCCTTTAAAATATGTTATTGTTTAATTTAATTTTACCATTTTAAAAAAAATGTTTAAAACTTCTACTGAATGTGTTGCATAATTTTTAAGTTTAATTTTTGTTTCTAAATCTTAGGTAAAAAGAATTGTATTAGTTTTTTATGAAACAAGTGTTTTCACACTAGAATATTTCATTGTCCCTGGACTGCCACCTGAACTGTAAGACTGAAATTCTTACATTCGTGTAACAAAAATTACCAAGATTGCTGCGATTGGTGTACCAAGGCAGTGCCCTATGCAGAAAAGAGAATGATGATCATATCAAATGAATTATAGTTATTTTTCAGAAACTCAATTCTTAGAATGCGTAAGTTAGTCCTTCAAATATAACTTTAAAACAAAAATGTTACTCGATAGCTTTAATCAGTGAAAGTGTTAAAGGTTGTGCTATTGTTATACAAAGAAAAACACACGAGGCACGTAGTTTGAGTAGTCTCCCTTCAGTAGTTTTAAAACAAACAATTAATTTAGTTTCGTAATACGCTAATTCAATTTTTGTACCTACGTACATTCCAATTGTAATTTTTTGGTCAATCAACAGGTAAAAAAATAATTGTTAATTGCAGTCTGACCATATAAAACCAGTATGACAAAGTCGGTCACGATGAAACCCAGTCAGTCGTAAAAATGATAAATGAAAGTGTAATGAAACTGTAGACGTATTTTTTTATAATAATTATAAATTGAAATGTCCTCAAATATGGTCTCCGCATTATAAAGCACACATCAAACTTCTTGAATCGATACAGTGAAGATTTCTAAGAGACGTTAACTAAAAGCTCAATATATGATTAACTGTAAAGAATTACAAACAAAACTAAAACTACCTTCATTGTATGACAGAAGAAAAATGTTTAGTAAAATTTATATTTGAAGCTTTAAGTTTGTAATTATTCATTTTAGAAATATAAATAAAAAACAAATTTGTTTTCAACCACTTATTTTTTTTTCTACCAACCGGTTTCAAAGTTACAAAAGCTTATTTATGAAGGTAAAATTAACGAATGTTGTTGACCTGTGAAGTTCTATTGTGACGGGTTCCCGTGAATAGTTCTCGCCTTCCAAGCCCAGGTCTATAAAGAGCCTGGCCACTGTGTGGAAGGCGAGAGTTGACATTTTGCTAAATCTCCCCCTCCAAGCCGAGACTCGAAAAGTATCGGGCTACTGGGTAGGGAGCGAGCTCTTTAACATCCTCAGGTTTAACCAGTGGTCCCCCGAGGATGATGCTCCTTAAGCAGCACATTCACTTAAAATGTGTGTTGATGTTTCCTCATCTGCACTACAGAACCTACATCTAGATGTTTCGGAAAAGTTCATTCCAGCAAGGTGTTTATTCAATCTGCAGTGCCCTTGGCAGGCTCTAGTGATAACCCTTGATTTCGGCTGAACTTTGTTAGTTTAACATCAAGTACCCTTGTATCAGTTCTTTCGTATGGTCTCAGGCTTCTTACAGCTCTTACAGCATTATTATTAAGGGAAAAAACTCACCTCCACCCGCAGCTGTCACAGAGTCCAGGGGTAGTTTTCTGGTTCTATTACACACACAGAACAGTATCCTTCATCCGCCTGAACACACCAACACAGACATATCGACAGTGTGACGCCAACGCAACAAACATTTATACATAAAACATGCTAAAATCTGATCTGCATCCATATAAAAAGGTGTATTGTTAAACTCAACTTCTTTATATGAATTTTATCGACTAATAAAACCCGGTACTCAAAAAATTTATTGACACAGTTAAAACATATTTTTTGTATAATGTACGTAGGTCGTAAATTAAATACTCGACGTGTCGTTTTGCCTGGGTTAACAGGTTTTAATAAATTGAAATAAAAAAATCATAATAATCACTATTTGCAGACTCCATAATAATAATTAAACCACGGAACATGTAATTTCTTCAACTTTCATGCATTTTAACATTCTAAATGGTATTCTCACGTGATCTTTTACATGCGAATCTGTTATGATGTGATTTTTTTAATTGGGTGCGCGCTTGAACAATTGGATTTGTTTTAATTTTAACCCTCTAATAAACGGCGCGGCGGTAGATACTGTTTATGTGTTAAGACAGTCTGATAAAGAAAAGAAAAGAAGTCATACAATTTAGCTATTTTAAACAGTGTTTTTTCAAAAATGCGCACTAAAAAAAATAATAAACGTGCATTTGATAAAACCATTATTTTTTAAAGGTATTTTTGTTACTACTACTACTACTACTACTACTACCATCACGCCATTTCCCCGTAGGGGTAGCTGAGAGAATAGACCGCCACACACGTCTATTTTGGCATACATTCCTTCTTCTTCCACATTAATACATTTTATCATACATGCCCTTCGGTTTTGTCTGCTTTCGAGATGACCGGACTTAAAATTTTTGTTTATCTGATCATGCCACGTCTTCTTTGGTCGTCCTCGTCTCATATTGCCGTTCATTTTTGCCATATATACTTGTTTTACCATTCTTTCGTCGTCCATTCGTTCTACGTGACCACACCATCTTAGAGACCCTTTCTTAATCTGATTAATTATACTCGACTCAGATTTACACTCTCACCTGATTTCATCATTCGTAACCCTGTCATACATTGATTTCCCACACATTCGTCTAAGAGATCGCATTTCAACCGCGTTCTCTCAGCTTTCATCCTTCCTCTGCCAGTTCCATGTTTCACTTCCATAAATAAGTGTCGGGACTAAAACCCCGTTGTGCACTGCCAGTTTAGCTTCGATAGACATATTTTTATTAGAAATTACAGTGCTTAGTGCTCCGTTCATTTTGTTGCCCGCATTCACTCTTCTTTTAACACCTTTTTCTACTCTTCCATCTCTTTATAACATGCTTCCCAGATACACAAATTCTTTTTACAAACGTATTTTTGTTCAAAAAATATACTTAACAGTTTTAGATAACTAAAATATAATTACTTTTTAACCAGCAGATTACGTCTCTTTAAATTAAGATCGAAGTATCGTACACTGGTTCTCATCAAAGATTTAATATAAAAGATTTTTTCTTTCAAATGGCTTAAAAATAATAATTTAACAAAAGAACTGCAGCAACAATTTTTTTTAAAGCAACACAAGCAATTTAGAAATCATAAATTTTTTGGTATTTTTCTTTAATTCTACGTAAAATCATGCAATCAATAATTTTTTTTTTAATATTGACATTTGAAATATTTATATGGAGTTTTTAAGAATACTGTTTTGATGGTATGTTTTTAATTTCAATGGTACGTTTTTAACAAAATATTTACGTTCATATCGGCCGTCAAATAGAGTTCAAATTTTGCTAAAATACTGTAGAAATAAAAACCATTTTAATATGCATTTTGACTTTTTTTTTTTTGATGGCGCGAATTTGAAAAAAACAGAGCTTTAAAATGGCTAAATCGTATGATTTCCTTACTTTTAATGAGACTACTCTTAAATTTCTGATTTGTCTTTTTATTTAAAAAATTTAACTTTGAATTTGTCTAATGTCAATTTTTTTTTTTATCACGAATAACTTTTAATAAAATTAAGATTATTCCCCATCAGACGGTTTGCGAATTCAGAAAAAAAATATCTTTAGGCACCTTAAGTGTTCCTTTACTCTAATTTTAAAGTAACTTTTAGTTTTTCCAGTGTAGATTGAATCATACTAATTAAATTGAAATTATTGCGATATAAGTTTAACAATAGCTGTTATTTATACCCCAAGCAGCCACTAACTAGTTGAGACTTTTCATGCTCATTTTATGTAAATGTATTCGATTCTACTTAGGAATCCTGCGCAAGGATATCTTTCTACTGCCAAGGAACACGAAGGCACCAAGAACCATATTAATAAATTAGATACATATCTATAAATGTTAGATTTTTTAATGGGGGTGATTGTCATTTTCCTGCAGTGTAGGGCTGGTATAAAGCTATTATAACACATTTTATTTCTGCGAGTGTAATTATGCGCATATTTATAATACAGTAATTATTTCATCATTAAGAGAGAAAAGCACGCATTTGTTTTAATTTATACGAAAAAACGAGGATAGAACGCCACATCGCTATCTTTAAAATTTTGCATACAGACCTTGTTTCCTCTACATTTATTTATTAGAATCTCCAAGTACAAAGAATAGGCACTTTGGCGGACTTTTTGCTTAAAGCAATATCTTCTAGTCAACCAAAAAACTGGTCAAAAATTTGTACTAAATAATGAAAATATATATCAAAAGATACATACATGAAAAAAGACCCAATTAATTAAAAATAATAGCAGTCTTTTTAGTAAGATAAGGCGTGCACATATTAACTTTAATGAAAATACATTAATACGTTTACCATGCATGCACCCCAATTATTCCGATATTTTAATCTTTTTATTATTTGAAAGTGACTTGCCATTAAATTTTTAAAAAAATACAAATATATTTAATATATTTATTTCATTTTCATTATTTCCTCCCTAAATGCACCTAATGGTGCATTGGATACTGCATTGACAATACAATTACAAGGTATTTAGATCAATTTTGTTACCTGAGTTAGGTGACCAGTTTTACGCTTCAAGTGCCAGTCCGGGAACATCGAAATTTTGCAGTGTAGAACCACATTTAAAACCTGTTTTTTACGTCCACACAGCCACGAGTCCAACCTAGGACCTCATTTTGAACATGTAGAGCAAACGAACAGCGAGAGATCGTCTGAAAATATTTACATTGCGGTTGTTAATGGCTGCCGAAAACGAGGAAGATCAAAAAACAGGTGGCACTACCAAATTCAACAAATACTTGAAGTTAGGCAGTTTAAAGTGCTCACTGTCTTATGTACGTATAAATACAGTTGTTTGAAGAAATGCCGGAAAAAAATAGAAATGAGAAAGCGTAAATACTTACATTAAAAATAAAACGCGATGAGTAATTATGTAACAAAAATTAAGTAAGACATAAAATAAGTAGTGAATATACTTATCCTTACTATATATATATATATATATATATATATATATATATATCCTTAATATATATATCCTTTCTTTTATTCGTAGTAAATACATTTATTTTATTTATATTAATATAAATGCTAATATAAATGGCAAATAGCCCGTCAAACACAAAAGGAAAATATCACATACTACGAATACCGATAAAAATATATTAAATGGATTTAAAAGAATTAATTGTATTTTCTAAATCAATATGGATATTGTGGAGAAATTTTTTGATAAATATCTTTAAAAAAGAAATTACATGTTTGGCATTGATTATTGTGACATCAAGATTCGTGACGATGTTCTATAAAAAAAAAAAAAGTTAGGAACAAAGTTGAAAATGAACGTGAATCGTGATTTATAAGGGGCGTGGCCAATACAATGACCGATTTTGTGGGAATTAAAAACTACAAATTTGAAATTATTTTTTATGCTACTAATAAGTAGCAAAAAAATTTGTTTTTTACTCGACATAATTTCAGTTAGTGGTAAAGTGCTATTTCCCTATTGTCATTGTTATTATTATTTTTGCATCAGAACTGGCCTTGAGGCCCAATAGCAGTGGTAGATTACAAAACAGTAGAGACAGGCTTGAGAAAAATCACATTAATTTTTTTGTGTACAAAAAGTAAAATAAATAAAAAATGTCTAAAACAAAAATGTCTATAAAACAAAAATGCATTTAATATATATTAGAAAAATAATTGAATAACAGTGTTCGTCATCATCACGATCATCATTCCATGTCACTCCTTAGTTGGAGCACATGGTGTGCACTGTCCACGAATACCCTCCTGCCATCTCTGTTGGTTGTCAGCCACAGTGTATCCTTCTGTCTAGTTCGCGTCTCGTAGTTCTGACATAAACTGCCGACGAACAGTCTGCAGCGGGCGTTTTTATTTATTTATTTAACTTTTTATACATAATGTTATTTGTACATTGGCGGGCTTATTGCCAGATGGCAATTTCTTCCAACCAACCAATAAAATAAAAGTTTTATTTTTATAATTCAAGTTACAGAACATATTCAAAAGAAAAAAAAAAGATTAAAAAGTTAAAAATATATAAAAATAGAAATAAACATATTTTTTTATAAATTACCTTAAATCAAAACTATTACTCAATGGGGTAAAGGAAAAAAGCGGATAGAGGAAAAAGGAAAGGAGGGGAGATTAAGGAAGAGAAGGGAGATGTTTCTTCAGACGTGATTTAAACAGAGATAATGTAGTAACATCTTTGATGGTGGATGGGAGATGATTCCACAGTCGAGCCGCATGGACCCTATATGAGTTAGAGAAGAAAGAGGAATTGTGGATGGGTATTAAGAGAGTGCCTTGAGAATGAGAACGAAGAGGTTAATTATGAACTGAGAAGCGTTGAAATTTTTCACACAGGTATATAGGAGCGTTAGGACTATGAAGTACATTGAACAGAAGTGAGAGGGAGTGATAGTCTCTCCGCTGTCTAATTTTGAGCCATTTCAGTTGCCTACGATACTCAGAAATGTGGTCATATTTCCTAAGACCAAAAATGTACCTTATGCATGTATTCTGAAGTCGTTCAAGTTTATCGAGTTGCTCACAGCTTAAATCAGTCATGGAAACATCAGCGTAATCTAGAATGGGTAGTAGTAATGCTTGTACAAGAGTGCATTTAGTACTAATGGGTAAGTTCAGGGTGTTAAGAACCTGACGCTTTGTAAAGTAAGCAAGCGTGGTGAAGGCTCCCAGGAGACATTCGCAGCATCCATATGCATATGCCATCCCAGTCAACCCCATCGCCTCCTGACATTTGTCACCCGAGTTTGCTCTGTCCGTTTTCTTATTACTTATAAAATCACAACCAAGATTCTTCTGAGACATCTATTTTCAAAACCCTGTATTTTGCTGTTTTGGGCCAAGTGAGATGCTACGATTCACCTCCGAAGATGAGAATAGGTGTTATGCAGGAGTTATATAGGCGACATTTGGTTCCTTCGTACATAATGATTTTTTCCTTTTTTGGAATGAGGTCTTTAATTAATATAAAAAAAAATATTGAGTAGTCCATATTGTATTAGACTACGATTAATGAAAGAAGTACTTAAACATAATTTTGTCTGTGTCCAGGCGGGTTAAGTATACTGTTCTGTGTGTAAAATTGAACTAGAATCCCGGACTGTGTTTTTGACTCAAAGGTTGCTCTTAGGTAAAAATCTCGAATACGCAAGTCGAGCGTAGAAAGCCCGTCTCACAGTGTAGTGGTTGGCGCATTTATCAGGATTTTTTTTCAGCTTGTGGTCCCACTCTATTGAGATTCTAGCTCAGGACTTTCGATTTGTATATCCATAACATTACGACGGAACCACAACTCGGTTCAATTTCATAAATTCTTCCATTATTGCATAGAGGTAATATATCATTGCATTATTGTACTATCTATTAATTGTAAGTATCCTCTTCCACCTATAAGGGGAAATCAAGTATTTACTTGACTACAAATATTTGGATGAACCCAGGCCACTACTCTTTTTGGCCAAATTATTTATACTGCCATTGTTGTAACTATGCAGTACCTTAAGCACTGTTAGGTTCTGATTGCAGACTTAATAAAAAAATATTTTATTAAGAAGTAATACATTTTAAATAAAATAAAATATGTGTGGTAGCAAAGTATGGAATTGGAAAAATGATGATGAAAGTAGGTTGAATGCTGTCGAAATGCGATCCCTCAGGCGAATGTGTGGTAAAACGATGTATCAAAGGTGCACAAATGTCGAGATCTGTGAAGTGTGTAAGGCTGAGACATGCATTATCGACAGAATCAAGAAAGGGGTGCTGCGTTGGTTTGGACATGTAGAGCGAATGGACGGCGAAAGAACGGCTAAAAGGATCTACGATCCGAATGTTGATGGGTGCAGAAAACGAGGAAGACCGAGAAAGACATGGCACGATCAAGTCCACCAAATACTTGAAGATGGACATGTCAAAAATAGGAATAATCGGCGTGCGTGCATGAGAAGATGTATGAATGTGGGGGAAGCGAGGTCTGTACGCCAAGGTAGAGTGATATAGCGTTCTATCCTCTCTGCCTACCCATACGGGAAAACGGCGTGATGGTTTGTTTGTTTGTTTAAAATATGCGGCTGCTAGAGACATCTATTGAATATTAAAGTTGACACAATAATTGTTACGTCATAAGCAATAAAAAACACGTAGGTACGACAATAATTACTTGGATACGTACCTATTTATCTGTTAACAATAAGGAGACCTGTTTACAATGCTTTCTATTTAGGAATTTAGTTACATTTATTTTTAATAGATGTCTAGTAAAAAAGTGGCTAAATGTTTTATTATATTGTCGCTAGATGTCACTTACGACATGATATTAGCCCCATTTTTAGGCCTTTTAATTTTTTACTGCGTTTTTTTCCTTTATTAACATTGAGATTGAGGTGTATAAATAAAGTAAGCATAGGCGTTCGAAATATGGTCCCTTAACCTGCGGCCAATTGGCATATATGTGTTGATAGAACGGGCTATAGTCTGTTGCGAGCATTCCTCGGCTACTTTTGAACTTTCGTCACTTCTCGCAATTACTAAAATGCTAACATGTACGCTAAGATACTGCACAAATAATTCTAGAAAAGATATAAACAGTGATAATATAAGCTTTACCGGTAGGTAATGTTTTCATCTCAAACTTCTCTCTCTGTTGCAATAAGTTCAAACAATATTTGTTTATAATAGCTATTTTACTGTTAAAAAACGTTTTATTTATAGGTTACCACTGTTTCCAGTATTTATTAGTCGTGAGTTATCTCTTGCCTTTGTCCTTTTCAGCTAACCAGGCGTAAATGAAAGATTCAGGGAAGGGAGCGACATATTGAATAGAACTCACTGAATTTGGGTGTCTGTGAATTTCAAGAGTGCTCCTGTAATGGTAGTCGAAACGTCGGAACAAATCCAACACACACGGTATCACCCAAAAAAAAACAACAGATTGATAACATTGACCGTGAAAACCTTCGCACCTATTATCTGTTTACTAAATTATATATTGTACCATATAATATTACTATTAATGTTTTATTGAATTGTTTTATTTTTCTCTTATTTTATCATAATTATTTATTAAATTGAATTAATATTAAATATTTTAGATACATGATCTTAATTTTGCTACATCATATGTATTCTTAAATAACTTATCTGTATTGTATTTTTTGACATGTATAAATTTTTGTATTTTGTATATTTGTATATTTGACGAGTCATAATACCTATAAATGTATTGATTTTATGTATTGAATTTTCTAAAAAGTCGGGACATATAAATGCTTTAAAAAAATTGTGTGGGTATTGCTCTAAAACCCGTCCTTCCCATTTCCTAGCGCACTCGACGTAACAATAATTTTACGTGTGAGTGTCGAAAACAACAATAAATTTTTAGTACTAATCTAACATCAAACAAGTGGAGTGCTTCCTACTTCCAAGATATCATTCAACAGGCGAGCTGTGCCAGCGTCCAGCTAGACCGCCAGCTGCATACGAGCTGTTCCAGCGTCTCACGGCCGCCAGCTTCAGCCGCCAGGTTCCAGCACACGTCACGCCTCATCAACAGCAGGTCAGTGAAGTTGCGCGACCTTCCTTCTCCAACAATTCAGTCCACTAATATTTCCTCCTCCCGGGACGAGGTATTCTTCACACCTCGTTCACGCCTCAACATGGCCTTCCGAACCGAATTACATTAAACTGTAAACGAACAATCGGCCTCGTGGTGTAATGGTCAGCGCATTTGCCTAGCATGCAAGAGGTCTCGGGTTCGATTCCCGACATGGTTGATTTAAAATATTATTTAAAATGGTGGTTTTACGCTAGAATATTTCATAGTCCGTAGACTGGTACTTGAAGCGTAAGACTGATCACCTTACCTTCATGTAACAAAAATGATCATGATACGCTGCGATTGGTGTACAAATGCAGCGCCGTATGCACCATTAGGTGCGGAAAGGGAATGATGATGATGATGTTAACGAACAATACTAATTATCAAATTACAACAGAGATGGATAATATTTTTCAGAAGGAAGTATGGAAGTCTAGGCATTTATAGGGCTTATGACCTGTCGTTGGCTAGTTTAAGTGGCCACTTTACACGCCGTGTAACATTCGCTATTTTGCCACATTTCTTCAATTCTTTTATCTGTTGATTATGGTGAAGTTAAAGAGCTGAAACCTTTATTGTTGTAAAGAGATTCATTTGATCGATTTATTTCACATACTAGGCAACGCCTGAAACCAATCTTTAATTTTTTTAATCTTTTCTTGGACAAGTTGGTTTTGTTGAAAAATTTTGAGTTTGTCCAAAGTTCATAAGGTCGTAAGCCCTGTAAATGCCTAGACTTCCATATTCCTTCTCTAAAATGTTCTTCATCTAAGTTGTAATTAGTTAATCTTTATGATTCCTTAGGGGGTAAATTCCAGTATTTTGTCTGCTAACATTTGGACAAACTCAAAATATTGGAACAATATTAAAAATTCAGCAAAATATTTCGATTGTAAAATTCATTCATCGAAAGCCCCTTTTCGATATGAAATAAAATAAAATTATTTCGTAATAAATTGACACTTCTAAAATTCATTCAAGATTATCATTATGTTAATTGCTGTAAATATTATAATAAACGCAATAATTATCAAGTAATACATAGAAAACATTCCACCCGCAAATACATTTATGATTATTGTTACAATTTTACTTAACGCGACCGCTAGGCTAGCAGCTGAGCGCCGGCCGTCGGCCTGCTGATTCGTTTTCTTTATTTAGAAGAATAATTAATAATTTTGTATTAATTAATAATTTTTGAATTTTTAAAATTTAAAAATAATTATATTATTCACAGTTTAATGTACACATATTTTGTTTAATTTTTTTCCTGAGAGCATCTATCGAGTCAAAAACACTCATTCAGGGTTCTAATTCCATTTTTTATTTATTTTTTATGTAGTCATAACTCTTAAAAGGCTGTGGGTAAATAATCTCTTTGCGCGCGGTTAAGCAAAAGACGGAACATAAAAGCTCAGAAATTAAAAAAAAAAAAAAGCATTGACACATACAGTTTAATAATTCTTTTTCCACAATGTATAAACATATATAAATATAATTTAGTTCAGTTATAGTAAAAAAAAGAAAAACATAAATTTGCCGCACATAATTCACGCGTGCGTCCTGTCAACAACCGACTGAATTTGTTTCACACAACACCGGCTACGGCGGCTACGGAACAGCTTATCTGTCTTCCTTGATATGTATTCTATCGTCGTGCTCTCTCTAATACAGATGTATTGCTCTATTTGCGGGCACCTTTCTTCGGGTAGCAAGGTTGAATATTTTTTGTATTAAAATCCAGCATAGTTATACAAATTTTACCCTCCAAATCCGGTGTAAAAATGTCCATTTGAGAATTACAAAAAATACAACTTCATAATTTAAAAAAATAAGAGAGATATATCAAGTCTTGTATCGCATGTCGGCCAGTGTGAAATCACAAGAGTTAAAATAGTACAAACATAATAAATTAATGTCCTAATATTAACTTATATCTTATCTTAATTAAAATAAATAATAATTATTAACATTTTCAAACAATATAAACCCATGAAAGCATTATTGCAGATTATTATTAAATTATTGCAGAAAACAAAACATTTTTAATTTCAATTTTTGGGAAGGACTAGAAGATTTGTTGAACCCATGTTCATGTAAAATAACCTTCAACACAATCACTGAACCACACACCAATCACCGCCGCAGCACATTATACTATCAAACCACGACAAATTTTAAACAAATTCACCATGCTAAAAAATTAAGCTCTAAGAATAATCCCGAGAAAAATACTAAAGGGTAAAATATATGTTAAATTACTTCATTAAAGTACTTACTCATTGTAAACAAAGAAAATCCCTCAATACAACGATTTTCGTTCAAAAAAATCATTACTTCATAATTTTGGAAAACCCACAAAAAAACTTCTTTAAAGCCAACGCGAATACAATTGCTTTTTGAGGGTTAACTTATCTGCTTCACACATGTTTTTTAAACTTACATTTAAATGAAATGAATTTTTTTTGTTCTCTTATTTTTAATGGTGCATCAATGAGTTCTGTGTCTTTATTTACTTACGTAATGGAATTTTATTTTTAGTTTCACATACATAACTGTATTCCTCATCCACCTGGACACAGAGCTTAATAACAACTAAATAAAAAATATATAAAAACAATCAAAATTTTAGTTATGTGTGTCGTTCCGTATCTTTTTTCATATATTTTTTTTTATTTAAAGCTTATTTATTAAACCTTAGTATTATTACATTTATTTTACATAAATAATATATTTTTTTTTATTTATACTCTTTTGTTAATAATTGTATTTTTTACGCCTTTTGAAAAGTTTGTCTGAGTCTGTTGATTAGTTTTGTCTGGTAGTTTATTGTATGATCTCAGTCCCTGATTTATTAGTCTCGATTGTCCTTGTCTTATTGTGGAATGTTGTATGTAGTACTAGTACTATTTATTTATTTATTTATTTTTATATTAACGGTTCATGGAACCTTTTACAACAAAAAGTGTTACAGAAATAATCACAGTAGTGAACAATTCATTATATAATATGAAATATAACAATATAATTCAACTGAACAATTAAAACTAAACAAATTAGTTAAAGTTTTTTTTATTTTCTTAAATACAAATAAGTAAATAAGAAACATAAAACATCCAAGATGATAAATAAAAGATAACAATTGAAGTGAGAAAAACTTATGCTCTAAATATAAATAGAACAAACTAAAATTAAGAATAATTTAACATAAACATAAAGTGGCTAGTATTTAGCTAGGTAATAATGAAAAAGGAAAATAATATTACAATAATACTTTATAAATAATACGTTTTATGGATAAACATGAAAGCTTAAATAATCTTAATAACACCTTTTTATATCAGTTGGTTGGAAGATGTTGGAATTTGGCAATAAATCCACAAATGTATAATTTATATATAAAGAAATTAACAAAAATATGTATCCAAGAAAACGAAGTTAAATTTAATAATATATTTTTAAATAAATTCATTCCTTTTCTAAGAAATAACGAATGATATTATATTTTAATGTATTAACAGAGTTAGGATTGAAAATATCTAATATTTTTTCGAACTTAATTCCATACCTATGTATTCTGGATATAGGTGAATGCATTTCAAAGTTGGTACGAGAATTGTTACAATAAAATAATTCTCTACTTCTAGTGCACCTACCAGGTATTCAAATTTAAATTAGTTCAAGTAAAGCAGGGCTGTCAATTATTGATTTCATTATTTTAAATAAGAATAACAAATTAGCCACAACTTTTCGGTCTGACAATTCAAGTAATTTCATTGCACTTCAAAGAAAATCACTATTTAAGGCTTCAACAGGTATTTTTAATTTATAAAGCGCAAGAATGTATTTTTTACCCTTTCAATAGCATGAAAATGAATTTCATAATAGGGTGACCAAACTGAAGAATTGTATTCAGGTCTACTCCTTACTAAAGTGCAGTACAATTGTTTGACAGTAAATAAATTTTTTAAATAAATTATATCCATGATTATTACAAATTTTTTAAGTTTCAGTTCTTTGTCTACAATAATATCAGTGGCTAACGATGGATAAATTTTAAAAATTCTAGTTGAGTTCATTAACATTTAATTGTTTGTTCTTTTTAAAGAGTTCTTTAGTTGGTGATACGGGAGGTCATATACTAGCTTCAATATTTTATTTAGCTGTCGTTGTAGTTTGTTAATGTCATTTTGGTTTCCTGTTGCCCATAGTTGTTGCATATAACGTATTTTAGATTTGACACAGGGTTCATACATAAGATTTTTTTCCGTTTTCGTAAAAAAAAAAAATGATTTAAAAAAAAAATACTCGATAATATTGCAATTTTGCTAATTAAATTAGTGATGTGACCTGTCCATGTCAATTGTCTGTCTATTGTTAGTCCTAAATATTTAACATGTTCAATTTCAATTAGTTGTTCCTCGTTTATGTAAGCATATATTTTGATGAAAACAATTATGTATTTTGAGTGGAATTTTTAAAGAAACTTAATTTTTGTACAACTACTAGGTTTTTACGATAATTTATTGTAATTGATTTATTCTGTATTCGAACCATACAGTTATAAATCTACCGAGCGTTGTACTTTTTGGGGCGCTAATCATTATTAAATCTACTGAACTCGCAACTTTTAGTGGCGCTACTAAAGCAATTCATTTCGCTGAGAAACGAACCATTTTTTTCTATTGAAATATAGATGTCTCTAATTTCTAATTTGTGTTTGTTTTTTTTTCATATATTTTAGTTTCTCTATTGAACGCTAGTGTCGTGAAGATAATGGATGTACGATGGACTTAGTATATAGGTACACAGGTAATAGAAGGGTTAATTTAAGAAATTTATTGAACAAACAAATTATTTACTACGCGCATGTTGTTATACGTTATCAATTTTAATAATCAGGTTATTAATTTATTCATGGATTAAAAACCATTATCAAATGGAGCTAAAACGATCAAACTTTTGAGCGAAAAATTGAACGCTACACCGCTTTTTATATACGGTAAGCGCGTTTACTTGTCGTGCGACAGATCTTGGGTTCGATTTCCGTCATGGTTGAAATGGAATATTTACTCGAAAAGGTGTTCTTACACCAGAATTTCTATTTTCGTAGTCCTGGACTGGCACCCGAAGCGAAAGACTGATCATCTTACCTTTACGTAACAAGTCAAATTAGATACGCCACGCTTGGTGTACTAATGCAGAGCCCTATAAGCTATTAGGCGTGAAAAAGGAATGTTTGAGAAGCATGTTTTTTTTTGCAATTTAATTATTAGAATGTTTGTTTTTATTTTATTTTGTACACTTGCCAAACACAAGACCCAAAGTTTAACCTAAACTATTTAATATTTTTTTCTTAAATGTTTTGTTTTGTTGTTAAGTACAGATTTAAAAAAATAAACTTATAAATGTATAATTTACCTTCTAGTGTTTTAGAAAAAAAATGTAATGCTATGTCATTTTCGATCTTTATACTAAAGAGTGATTGATTTGGGGATTTCATTTTTTTGCTACGGCTACATTTTGTTTCATATATGGTCACACTGCTGATTGAACGTCAAATGATGTGTAAAACTCTTTAAAAAACGGAAAACACCCCGTTTAGTCAATTCAACTAAATTAACCGTTATGGGTAAGATCTCTTAGACGAATATCTTGGAAATCAATGTATGGGTTACTGATGATGAAATCAGGTGTGTGCAAATCTGAAATAGGTGAAATTGATCAGATAAACCAAAATCTTAAGTCTGGTCATGTCAAAAGCAGGTAGAACCGAAGGGTATGTATGACAAGCTGTATGCAAGGATAGACGTGTGTGGCGGTCCATTTTCTCTGCCTACCCTTACGGGGAAATGGCGTGATGGTAGTAGGAGTACTTTAAGTCGCAATGATGTTCTAAATGAAAATCATCATGTTTAGCTTCACGTGTTCGTATTATTTTTACGCAATTTTTGTGACCATGTATAAAGCAAAGTGTAGCCGCATGCACAAAATAAGAATTCGTTAATTAATCACTGATTAGGGAGATGTTTTAAATATGTCCAAATGCTTTCAGACAGGTTTTTTAATATAAGAGTTGCTTTATTATTTACCTTGCTTTTAATAATGAAAAAAAGTGGATTTTTCCGCAATTAAATATCGTAAAATTTATCTAAACAATTGGGATCAGGAGAGATATACTAATGTGGGCTAATCAGGAACTTCTCAGCATTTGCTCACGCGATGAGGAAACCACTTAAAACTCTTCAGGAGAAGCCGTCCTGTTGGCAGTAGTCAACAGGCCTTCCGTTCCACTAGAGGAGTGTTCGGCATTTTGATCCCTACTTTGGTTTATTTTACCAATTGCTTGCATTATATTGATCATGTAGATACTACCTCCCGTGTGAATTCTTTATTACCTATCACCGATGGGATGTCACATAGATCTTCACCCAGGCTTCTGCATCGCGCCTCCAGCTGTTGTCTTTGAAAGCTGAAAAAGGGGCAATGCATCAACAGGTGGGGGACATCTTGAGGAGTTTCATTGTCGCATAGGCAGTCGTCGATCTCGGAGAGCTTGAAGCGATGCAGGTAGCTCATGAACCCACAGTGACCTGTAAGCATCTGGGTGAGCTCGTAGCCAGCATTCTGCATTTTTCTGAAGTCATCGGCATGGAAAATGGCAGGGAAAACCATTTTAGTTATACTTCCGATAGTCTCACTAAAAAAATGACCGTTCCAGAGTTGAAAGGTTCTGCTTCGTATTTTTCTTTTGGCAAAGCTGAGGGGAAAATCGGTGAAATGGGGGGCTGTTTTCTTTCAGACGGGTTAAATTTCCTCCCTAGGAAGTTACTTTGATCCAAATGTGTTGCAACATAGAGAGAAACCATTTTTGAAAAAGGAATTTGGAAGTCTAGCCGTTTACAGGGCTTACGACTTGTTAACGGCTAATTAAGTGGCCAATTTACACACTGTGTAACATTCGCCATTCTGCCTATTTTAAGGCATCTCTATTTTCTCAACTCTTTTAACGTAAGTGAAATGGTTTAGCAGAATGAATCTTACTCACATCAAGGATAGTTTTAGCTCTTTTATTCCACAAAAATTAACAGATGGAAGTGTTGAAGAAATGTGAATGTTTAAATTTGGACAGAATAGTGATAGCGAGGCTACATAAACCAGCTAATGACAGGTCATTAGCCCTGTAGATGCCTAGACTTCCATATTACCTTCTCTTAAATGTTCTTCATCTCTGTTGTAATATGTTAATATAAACAGCTCCCCAGGGAGTCGAATCCAGTCCTTGTCTACAGAAATTTGGACAAACTCAAAATATTGTTGATAAATCCACCTGGTCCACGAGAAGAAGTATAGAAAATGAAAAAAAATTTTTTTCAGGCGTTGCCTAGTATGTAGGTGAAAAAATTCAATTAGATGAATCTCACCCGCATAAATAAAGGTTTTAGCTCTTTAACTTCACAAACATCAACTGATGAAAGAATTGAAGAAATATAGATGTTCAAATATAGGCAGAATGGTGAATGTTACACAGTGTGTAAAGTGGCCACTTAAACCAGCCATTGACAGGTCATAAGCCCTGTAGATGCCTAGACTTCTATATTACCTTCACTTAAATGTTCTTCATCTCTGTTGTACTATGTTAATATAAACAGCTCCCCAGGAAGTTGAATCCAGTCCTTGTCTACAAAAGTTTGGACAAACTCAAAATATTGTTCATAAGACCTGCCTGTATGGTGAATGTTACACAGTGTGTAAAGTGGCCACTTAAACCAGCCATTGACAGGTTATAAGCCCTGTAGATGCCTAGAATTCTATATTACCTTCTCTTAAATGTTCTTCATCTCTGTTGTCATATGTTAGTATTATTATGGTTGGTAAAATATAAGGGTAAGCTGCGCTTAATCGCTTCTAAACACGGTTTGCCCCTGGCGTGGGTGCATATGAATTTTGGGAATGTCAGGGTATGTATGCAAAGGCAGATATGATGGAACGCCATATCACTCTGCCTTACTATACATACCTTCACTTTGTGGAGGTTTGCTTGCCTGCTTGGTAATACTGAAAAAATGGGGTGCAGTACTAAATAAGATCTTGGCGCCACTGCAACCTAAGCTGATCTGTCCTGATGAATCTTCTTAAATTAGTTCTTGCCCTTCAGCCTAGGCCTCAGTTTTCCTTGTTTCCTGAGTCCATTAAAATTAGCGGTTCTTTCACCGCCCATTTGCTCTACACGTCCAAACCAACGTGGAACTCTCTTCTTGAAGTTGTTGACAGTGCTCATCTCAGCCTTACATAACGTACGGATCTCGAAATTATGGTGAAATGGGGGAGTGGTGGTCAGGAGATGGTGCCCGTCATTGTCAAATTCCGTACGGAACATTTTGATTCATTTACTAGTGCAACTCTTTAGTACACATCAAAGTCAACTTATTTACAAGGCACCACCATTTTATGTCGCTCACAGAGTGAGTGAGAGCGTCAATGGAGTCGGGTCGTGTTTTGTTGTAAAAAGCTTAATTTTTAGTCAAAGGGAGCTTATAATACTTTATAAGTATCGATATGTTTTAATTACCAGTTATTCCAAATGTGTTGGTTTATCTGATGTGCCGATTCGATCTTTTGAAACTTATTTAGGTTTTTAGTTACGATCAAAGAAAACGTTTTAGTAATTTTGAGGTTATGCCAGGCAATGCCCAAATACAGAACGGGTCATGTTTATTTTAATAATTTTCAACAATTTTTATTAAAATAAACATTGGATTACTATTGAAACATTATTTGTATTGTAAATTAGTTTGATTATGAAGCAATGCCAATACTGTTTTCGACCGACTGTCATTACCCCCTTGGTGCGGAAAATACGATATTTCAAAAGTTGGAATTATTTCCGACATTATTGACGTACATTGACGTTATCGTCAAGATTACATATAAATTTTAAGCGGATTTTTACAATTCTAATAATACAACCATCATTGTATTTTAAATGTGTTTTCATTTATAAGTTTCAGGTTTTAAAATCAGCAAATACAAAATTGCTCGCAGTTGGCATCACGTCATTCTGACGTCACGTGTTATGACCGCCGACTGCGCTTCTAATAAACATTGCGTGCAAGTTTGGGGCTAAAACGTCATTCATGCCGTTTTTACCACAGGGCGCAAAACGCCTCGTTTTCGGCACGAAATAAATATTGATACCATTACAATCATAATTTTTTGCTTATTTCAAAATAAAAAATATAAAAAAGTAAGAATACCCCATTACGGTCAACGAACAGTTCTTAAAATGTATGAAAATATGTCAAACACTATAAAGGTTTGTAATTTCTATCTTATAGACACGGTAAACTAAATTAACTATTTGAAAGTTTATTTTTGTGCCAAGCCCTTTTTTCTTACTTTTAGAGGTAGGGTCAGTGCTTCGCAAGCTCCTGACGTCACTGCAAACTGTTGAAATCTATTGCGACGGGTCCCCGTGAATAGTTCTCGCCTTCCAAGCCCAGTTCTATAAAGAACCTGGCTACTGTGTGGAAGGCGAGAGTTTACATTTTGCTAAATCTCCCCCTCCAATCTCAGATCCGTGAGGCATTGGGCTATTAGGCAGGGAGCGGGCTCTTTAAAATCCTCAGATTTAACCAGTGGTCCCACGAGGATGAGGCTCCTTTTATGATGCAAAGCATCACAATCACATAGAATGTGTATAGGTGTTTCGGTCATCTGCGCTGCAGTACCTAAATCTAGAAGTTTCGGAAAGGTTCATTCCAGCAAAATGTTCGCCAAGCCCTTTAGGTACCGTACATAATTATTTGGATTTCCTCACAAGTGAACGCCACTCTCCCATTTTACCTTAGTGCCCCTTTCGTACACAATTTTACCAGATACTCACCTGAGTGATCGCATTTAAACAGTAATAAGCCTGCTTTAACCATTGTTTTGCCAATTTCATACTTCGCTATCACACATTTTAGTCAAAACCAGGAACCAGCTTTATTATCAACTTATGTTTATATTTTTATCAGGTAAATATTATCTGAATGAAAACCAATAAAAATGCTTGATTTATTTTTAAACACTGTTTTTATTTAAAAATAATTATAACTAGCCAATCTCGGCAATAATTAAAAGTAATTTTGTAATCAGTAATGACATCCAAGCACAGAAAATAATAAACGTTTAAATTATACAAATAAAATGTTTCTATTACAAAGCACAATAATTATGTAAAATTGAACATAAATTGATGACATAATGGTAATTTACTCTCCGAATTTTTTTTTTACCAATGTATTAAATAACTATTACGCCTGAATCTTAAAATTACCATTAAATAAATTTTGTTACTATTATAATGTTTGACATTTTGGTAGAATAATTTACATTTTTTACAATTTTTTTGTAGAAGGTTTACAAACATACTTTCCTCAAAAATGTCATCACCAATAAATTAAATTAAATTTAAAACTAAATAACACAATTAAAATGCGATAATTATAAAATAAAAATTGTTCACAGTTAAATGGTACATACATTTATGTTATTATTTTCTACTGAACACCGAATATTGCGTAATTAAATCACAAAATATTTTCCGAATATACGCTACCTAAAAATGACCAGAAAACATAAAAAAAACATCAACACAGAAATAAAATGTTGATTTAAAATCAATGCAATTAGTTATCTGTGATTTTCTATTGATTAAGTACAAGATTTTTTTATGTATTTATTTTTTGTATTTTTTTTGTTTTTTTTTGTTGTTTTTTTTCTGCATTACATTGATTATGTTTGTATGTATACTTGTCCATTATTATGATAATATTTTTTAATGTATTTAATATTTCTAAGTATGCTATCTTTTATGAATGAACATGTGAGCGCTTGGGTGTGATTGATGTTCGATATTTAAAAAAAAAATTGTAACAATTTATGGCATTAATGTTAAAAGTACTTCTGCTTACTTTTTTTCACCACTGCATTGCATACTTTGGCTAATAGTTTTTGACTCTTAAAAGGCTGTGGCAAAAAAATCATTTGCGTGCGGTGATGTAACATTGTGTTACCACAAACATAAGATGGAATATTCTGAAGTTCAGACTTTTGAAAACCAAATAAAGAGACCTACCGTTAAATAATTATATTTTCCATAATTTAAAAAAAATATTTAAACAATTCAGCTCTTTTATAGCAAAATAAATTAAAAAACATAAATACGCCGGTCATTCAACATGCGTGCAATATTGCTGACTTCTAATAACCGACTGAATCTCTTTCACACAAACAGCCGCCAAAGAACAGCGTCTCTTTCTTCTTTGTAATGATTTCTATCTTATCTTCGTGCCGTAGCCGCTGTTGTGATAAACTCAATTTAGTCAGGGCTAAATTGGGTGTTTATTTTGATAAATTATGGAAAAATAGTTGTTAATCTTTTTTTCAAATGTATGAGCTCTAGAATATTCCGTCTTTTGCTAGTGGTAACACGATGTTACATCACCGCGTGCAAAGGGATTATTTACCACAGTCTTTTAAGAGTTAATCTCACAAAATTCGTACTTGCACTTAATTTGGTAATTATGCCCTGGGCCCAGAATGGGAACTGAACATTTATCTTCAATTTTATCTACAAACTAAAATTAAGTTTTCTGTATGAAAAGCAGAATATGCATACATTTTTTTCTTTTAAATATGTTTAATTGTAGGTTACCAATGAAGATACTTTAAATGTTCATGCAAATATACTCATTTTTGGACAAAAGTGTAGATTTTTCTTTATAGATATTTGTCGATAACTTTATTAACTTCCCATTGTAATCGGGGCCCTGGAAACTGCATTGGCAGGCCAATAACAACGTATTCCCTTAATCTGTTACATTAATGATTAGCCTCACGCTTCAGACGCCAGATGACTCATCGTCATCGTCGGGAATAGTAAAATATTGCTGAGAACCATCTTCAAAAATATTCCAATGTTTTCGTGAATAAAAAATAATCAAACAAACACATTCATACAGAAAGCTATTTTGGATAGCACTTTTTGCCAATTATTCGAATGGAATCTGTATATTCTTTCATTTGACCAAATATGTATTATTCCAATTTTGGGGCCATTTATAAATAGGTTTGAAGTAGATTGGAATTTACTTGGAGAATGGGGATTGAACTTCGGATGTTTGATTTGCGAGTCGGAGACACTTTTATGGGACCACATAATGCCATTAAAAAATAAATCATTTAATTTTATCATTTAACTTAAGTGGTAAAAATAATGCAAGAAAATTTTACGTATTTTTTATAAATTTGCCAAACAGATTGAAAAAATACTCTTATTACAGAGTACCTGAGTTGAAATGTATATTTTCTACAAGTTTTGTAGTTTGAGGGTCTACGGTTATAACAGGTGAAGTCAATGTTACGAAATGAAGAACATATTAAAATTTCCCGTGTACGAATCGTAATAATATGTGTTTACTTTGATTTAATGCGACGCTATCTATGCATCTTTTTGATTTGCGCCGTTTTTGTAGTGAATTCTGCATTTCATATGCAATTATTTCTCCCAATGGGTTGAATAAATTGCGGAAAATTAAAACCAAAACGCCGCACTTAAATCGCGCGTTTTTCATGCAACATTGTCATTTCTTTAAACAATCCATACATTTTTATTTAATTTTTAAAAATCGTTCACACCTTAGTAAATTTGAGACGTATCTTATGTTATATATTTTTTGCACTTATAATCAATTATTTATTTGTATTTCAGAATGCCCGTATATATTCTTAAAATTACGGTAGTAACGACGTTACAAAATGGTAGACCTGGAAAAATATTCAATAAATATAAAGTCTTAATAACTATAAACACGGAGACTACAATAATGAATATTAAATTGAACATTGATTTGAACAAACGCGAATGAAAGAGTTAAATTATTCTTATTGATGTTTCTTGACGCGATTATGCTCAAATTTCTTAACCTAATTGCTATGGAGTTAGTATGTTTAAATGCATAATTAAAAGTTAATATCTATGTGTGTAATATGTAATCAAAAACCTGTCTATCTTGTCTAAAAGTTATCATTAATTACTGCTAAACATTAAGGAATATACTTGTGTTCTTAACTAACGTTAAAAGCGGTGTTAAATAGATCAACCATATAAAATATTTACTGACTTGTTAAGTATGTATTTCTTACTTTAAGTGAATAAATAATAGTGTTTAATAAAGATTATCGTTAACAAAAGAATAATCACGACAGTAAACAATTAAAAAATAATTAATTCATTTAATAACTATGATAATATAACATTAAATTGAACATAATTATATGTTTTTTATAACAACAAAATGCATTACTGTATAATCGATGATAACATGAGAATGTTTCGTTAATTCTAGGCCATTACATTCGATTACTGCAAATCATATGATCAATAATAATTATAATTAAAATTATATTTTATTAAATATGGCAACGTGTTTCAAATAGTTTACGTATAATGTAGATACAAGGGCAAATGAAATACAAATAGTGCTAAAAATATATCTCTTTTAAAATCGTTGTTTTTTAACGAAAATCTTTGTTTTCGTACTTGAATGTGTAAGATACGGTATTATCAAGCGCTCACGTGTATAAAACATGTATAAAAGATCATTATAATTATTACAAATAGTCATATAACATAAAAAAATAGTAACCAAATCCGGTTCTATTGCAACTATTCATTAAAAACTTCACAAGAAATAGTTTATAATTCAACTGATGATGGTAATTATAAACTTAATATAATAAAACAGACTATTGTGTTGGTTTAGTCACTATAATTTGTTTTTGTCTTTGCGAAATTTCACTTGTCTGTCATGTTTTGCTTACTTATGAGTGTATAAGTAAAATTTGTAGTTCGGTTGTATGAATAATTTTGTTCGGTTCGTCTTTAGGTTTTTAGTCGTAGGTATAACTATTCGTTCTTTTTCTAAATGCAGCGTGAGTCGTATTTTTTATTGTTTATAACTTGTACTTAATTTAATTAAATTGATAAAATATTTATACCAACACTGTTATTTATACAAATCATGTAAAAAACAATAATTAGTCTTTTGAATATAAAAAAATCTTACCTAAGTAGTATTTTATAAAAAAAATCATTGCACTGAATTATATATTTTCTTAAAAATATAATTAAGTTTGTAACAATTGTTTTCACAAATGCACAAATGAAGCACAAGAGTCATAAAAAATCAGTTTTGAACAAAAATGTTTAAAAATATGTAACATTTCTTAAACAATAAGCACATTATTGATATATTTTATTAAAAAAATATTAAACATAATTTTTTACACTCAATAAACTTAATATTTTCAGTTAAAAATGATTTTTTCTAGGAATAACAACACGCCACGTTCCAAAGGTTATTTCTTTTTGAGTTTTTTTCATTTTATTCATATTTTGGAAACTCAATAAATACGGTTTATTAATTTTAAACATTAATTTTTATAAGTACTAATAATGCCAAATATTAATACTTAATTATTATTATTTTTCTACTTAATCAATTTTTTACAATTTTAATGATACATACACGATTTCTTAACTCGACCGAAATACAATTTAGGAACTATTTATTTGTTTTTATTTTATTTAGTTAAAATTCCGTGAAATGTTTTAAATCGTAAATGCATTTTCGACCGAAATATCTTCCAAAACACATTTGATATTGCATATTTATTATTTTTTCTAGTCTAATGAACATTGACCGAGATATATTTTACACATTATTATAAATTAACATCTATATTTATTGGTTTCCATAAAATCCGAATGTTTATCACATTTTTGTTCGTGTCTTGATAAATAATAATCAAATTCCAAAAATTTTTGTGTTTTAAAAAAAGGTAAGTAATTCAAACAATAAAACTCTTACAGATTATTTCGAAACAATAAAGTTAATAAAAACAATCTCAAATATCTTGGGCTATTGCAAATTGGTTTTATTTCGTACATTAAAACGTCATTATTAATCAAATGACATCTTAATATTAATTCATATAACAAAACACGTAATTTAAAGTCATTTTTGATTTGTTTAAAATAGTAATTCAAATGCTGCAGATATATTATAATATTTGGATGCGGATTTTTAATGAATTCTTAATAAAATTTACCGATGTAAAAAGTTTTCACAGACATTAAAAAACACTGTATATTTATTGAAAACATATAATTTTCATCATTTAAGTATCAGATCATCACTCTACGTATTATTTCTGATAGAAAATACAGGATCGAAGTTACAGATTAGTAAATAAAATCTGAATTTTATTAAGAGTGGATGACTGCATTTCATCATGATTATATCATTCTTTTATAATAAAATCAGTATCTGAATATCGTAATTGACTAATTACGAAATCTAGTTAGTTACACAGCATTAAAATTAGTATTTTACATATTTCAAATACACATTTTACCGAAATTTTTACCAAGATGTTAAATCAATATCATTTTTGAATTTGGTTTATTAATCAACTGACAATCCTTTTTATTATATTTGCGATTTCAATGATTGAATTTTTGTAGTTTATTCAATTATTGACATGGCACGGGACATTTGTAAACAAATGCTAGTTCAAGTGATGAGTATTGAGACTTAATATTTTCTATTGCATTGTGTGGGCTATAAGAAATACTGTATGCAAGTATTCATTTATATTCTGGGCTATTGATGCTTGTGTATGTATAATCAATCAATAATATAAACAATTGTGGTAAATCATAATGCATTATCTTAAATACATAAATATTCATAATATCTGGGTTATTGTTCTTTGAAATCATTATCTAATCTCCTCCATTTCGTGGATAAGATTCAACGGTAAATTCTTCTATTATTTCAGTAGTTAGGATGTCGTTCGATTGTATGGATTTGTGTTTTTGTCAAAGTGTCAGATGAAATCGACACACGGTATTTTTGCTTAAAAATAGTCACATCTTTAAAATTAAACTTCGATTAAAAAAATCAAACCCACGATTGAAAAACATATAAATGCAAAATTTAGATTTTGAAATATGATTTTTTTTATTTACCATAAAAACAAACAAGATATCAAAGCAACAAATACGAATTGAAATACAATAATGATAGTATTAGAAATGATGCTACGTTTTTACTAGACTCGTTTAATTTAATAAATATTCTCAAAGCATGAGAACACGCTTGCTGTACTATATATTTGATTGTGGGTCGCAATTTGAGTACAACAATTAATTTGCTCCAGTTGTATAGGAACCCGAATTTTTACAAAATACAATCAAGAGCGCTATCCATTAGACCAAAAAATTGTTTAATATTTTACTATAAGATGTACATAGACGTAATTGTAGGTAAAATTCAAAACAAATCCAGTGTTTGGATAATGGTCAATTGAATTTTTAACATCAAATAATTACATCGTTACGTTTTTTGATTTATTTTAAAATTGTGACTATTTTAATGTTATTTTATTGGAGTGGGTATTATTTTTTGCATAATTAGTTGACGTTGTTGTTATGTTGTTATTCTATTTCTTTGTTCTCGGTCAATTATTATAAAATTATTCCTAAAAGCGATATCTTACGCTCATTTACAATATGTACAGAGAAAAATGTTTATTTTGAATGTCACATACACAAAAATAAAATAAAATCACAGAAAATAAAATTTTGAACGGCCAAAAATTATCCAGTTTCAAAACATCAAAAAAGACTATATACAATTTTTATTATTTACAATTTCTCAGTTCATTATCAGAGATAAAAAATGTTGCCTTGATTATATTTTTTCATTTTTAAAATTATGTTTTAAATGAAGTATGAGGTTTGAGTTGTAGGAACATTGTTTTTTTCTTTTACCAGAAATCTGTGATTAATTAGGTAACCACTATTTTTTATGGCTAGAAAGGAATACTTTCTAAATATGGCGAAACTAAAAAAATATTGGCACCTATAAATTTTTTCATTATTTTGGCACTAATTTGTACTCAATTAAAACAAAAAAATAAAATCGCTATCCAAAACAAAGAAGATGAATTTTCATAAAAAAAGGGAGAAATAAATTGTAATTATCACTACGTTGGCGAGAGTACGTTCCTTTTTATTATAATTTGTTTTTATACATTATTTACAAAATATTATATCATATTCTTATTAGTGTAGGTATAAACAAGATTATCCTTATAACTTACAACAGTTTTCTATATTTACAAGTAATCTTTCCTATTCAAAACAACTATGAGATATTTTGAGATTTGTATACCTTTCAATTTATTTATCTTTAATTTTTCACCGTCTTATTTTTTATTTATAATTTTAAAAATTGAAATTCACATCCAAAAAAAGGGAGTTCTTTCCACTGTCGACTTTTTTGCGTAAATTTTATTTCTAGCAACAAATATTTTTTTCCTAAAAGTACAAGAACCAATGTTTACTTGTTTATCACTTATCGAATGCCCACAGTTTATTATATATTAAATTTCTCATAATTTATAATATTTATTTAAAATATAATTTTAACATACATATACTTAAAATTAAATTGAAAATAATTATGGCATAATCTCTCGAAGGGCAAATTAATAAAGTTAACTCCAACATTGAAATCATTCTACCCTTTCCGTTAATCCTCTCCCTACGCCTCTAGTTTCATTTTATAGTTATTACTAACCGAACGCGCATTCCTTTCCAAAAAAAAACGTACAAAGAATAATTCAACAGATTTCTGTGTGAAACAATACGTTAATTGTTCTTAAAATGTTATTTTTACTAAACGTAAACTGAATCTGAAGAATTCAAAACAAGTTTGGAAAAATAAGGCGCGTTCAATTAGTAATAACTGAATTTTCATGGTTGCTGACCCTGGTTCTGTTGGCTGTGGTGCTGGTTCTGTTGCATCTGTGCCTGATGCTGATTTTGGTGCATCAGAGACGGCTGCTGCAGAGAAGGTGCCGGAGAGTGAGACAATCCGAATCCTAGCATCCTAGGATCGCCGTGGAGTCGCAAGGCTTGTTCCAATCGCTGTTCTTGAGCCATTCTCAGAGCCTCTCCCAGATCGGGAGAGAGTCTAGCTGGACCGCCCGGTCCTCCTTCTAGGCCCTGAGGAAAGCCTCCGTTGTGACGAGCGACGTTCGCTTCGGCACCGGCTGCAGCGGCTTGGGACACCGCTAACCGAAGAGCGGCTTCAGCTTGACTGCGGAGTAAAGCTTCGGCTTGTTGCATTCTGAGAGCGGCAGTCGGATCCGCCTGTTGCTGTTGGTTTAACTGATTTTCAAAGTTGGCCATCGACCGCATGGAATCTGCCATCGACCTCATTGTCGCTACATTCATGGCAGCTTGAGCGGCACTAGGAGAGTCACTTCTCATTGGGGGAGTGCCACTCTGGTTTTCCAGCATATTCTGCTGTTGCTGGTGGTGTTGTTGCTGCAAATGTGCATTGTGAGCGTTATTGATTCTCATAGCTGCAGCTAGACTTGCTGCAGCTGCTTGCACAGCTGGGTCGACGGGAGATCCCAAAGCACCTTGAACTCCACCTTGAGCTTGTCCCATAATTCCAGCAGCGGCTGCTGCAATAGCAGCCATTCTATTGGCGTTATGAAGATCTTCGGGAGCATACTGTTGGTGATGCCCATTATTTGTAGCGGTCCTTAATAAATCTCCGAGTTTAGGCGGGGCGCAATTGTTGTTATTATTAGGTGGAGCATCAGAACCTGCCGATGATGGTCGACCGGTTGATGAACTATCGGAATGAGCTGATGGAGAGGCGCAAAGTGATCCACTTCCTAAAAGCAGACCAGATCCAGATGCCGAGACAGCAGCAAGAAGTGCATTTTCACGTTCTCTTCTTTCTGCAGCTGCTCGAGATAGAACGTATTGGGCAGCAAATTGATGTTTGGGCTCCATACGCATATGTTCCATGTGAGATAGAAGTCCTGGAAGAAAAAAAACAAGAGTTTTAAACAAATATCTACAGATCTATATCTGCATACAAAAATAATCATGGTACCATGAAAGAATAAGTACTTGAAACACAAGACAAGCATATCAGCTTGTGAAATTTCTAGTAACAATCATAAAATTATATTTATTTAACAAATAAAAATTAAAAGCTCACAAGTAATGGAGTTTTTGTATTCAAAAGATCCGATTTAACAAATTGAAAAGACTAGCTGATATAAATTATGTTACTCACCACTCTCATGTGTGAAGACAGCCTGACATACTGAGCAAGGCCACATTCGAAGGCTGCTGGTGAGCTGCGTCTCAGGGTGGCAGGCCAGGTGCTTCCTGAGGGAACCCTCGTTCACGTAGTGCTTGCCGCAGACGGGGCATGGGTGGTTGGCCGTCCTCCGCTTGGCTATATAGGGGTCAGTCTTCATTTGTGGCGGGTAGGGCGATGGTGACTGGGGGACTTGCGATGGGATCGTAAGGTCATTTGCTCCAGAACCCATCGAAGCTCCGCCGTTGGCTGGCAGGGCGGTGTTAGTAAGGGGAGAGGGGAGGTTTGGGTAGACAAAAGAGACAAACAGACAAGGTCAATGCAAGAAGCCATGAAATTGATAATTTACGAGACAACACCAATTTTAAAGGAATTTTTGGTAGGAGGATATCATGAGAATAGCTATCAAAAACTTTTTAAAAACATTGTCAATTTTTCATAAATGTGGTAAAAGTTAGACCAATTATCACGTTTACTAAAAACTGACAATAACTTTAATTTAATATGAATTTGATTATGAAATACAAAACATGAACTATTCTCATTATTGTTAGTAGGAAAAGTCAAAAAAATAAAAATCCCACAGCGATTTAAATATATTCGAAAACAAAATTGAGATAAAATTAAAATGATGTGATTTAAATTTGTGCAAATAAGCTTCCCAATGAAATCCCATCACCAAAAAGGATATAAATAATTTCGGGGAAAGGACACAAAAGCACATTTTTTAAATATTTCATCAAATTTAAGAAACGTTTATTTTTAAATGAATTTTTTTATAAAACCAAAGTTTTGTTAATAAAAATCAGTTTTTTAAATTTAATGAAATATTCTGAATAAATAAATTAACAGCAAATGGATGCAAAAGCATTTAATTGAATTAGTTTAGATTAAGTTCAATATGTAAACAATTGATATTTTAATAAAATCTGCTTCAATCTGCTGTAGTTTTTTAAACATGAAAAATAATCTTAACATAAAGCTTATTAGTTTTTTGGTAACGATACTTTTTGTACAGAACGAGATAAGCAAGTGGTAGTTTATTACCAATACCCCCCAACAATACTAATAAAAAATGTTTCGAATCATTGACGAAAAAGTCATAAAGTCTTTCATCAATGATTCAGCATTATAAAAAAAAACAAAAACTTCTTGAATTGATTAAAATCAAAATAAAACGGTCGCTGTTAAATAAGAAAGTAATAAAACATAAAAAAAAACAAAAAACTAATTCGTAAAATTGTAAATAAAGATGCTTTTAAGATTATAAAATATAAAAATTGAATGATAATCAAGTGTTTTAAGATATCAAATTAGTATTAAATGATGTTTGCGACCTGGAAATAAGAAAGTATTGCAAGTCCCCAAAACGCGGTTGGTAAGAAACAGGATGTGACAACCACTGCGGGCGACGCTTAAACACTTACTGGCAACACCGGATGCGTTCGGGTCCTTATGAGTGTTCTTCATGTGCTCCATGAGGGCTTCTCCTCCGAACACGAGTTTGTGGCAAATCGGACAAGGAGTGGCGTTGGGCCCTCCGATCATCAGCGCGGCGTGTTGCTGCAACACACCAAGATGCAGCTGTAGCTCCTGCATCGGACCAGCCAATCAGAGATTGCGGTCAATTGGTGGTGTGGTGTGGAGGGGCGGGCGACAATCAAACGTAAAGAAATTTTAATAAAATGCCAAAATAGAAACACAAAATGCTAAAAATTTTGAAAAATTAGACTCAAGATAACGTAAAAAAAAGAGATAAATAAAAATCTTTATAATTTATTTCAATTCAACAAAAAGACCACGAGATATAGTAAATTTATTTTAGAATTAATTTGTTGCTTCAACAGCTCATAAAGTTGAAGCATAACCAGCATGAAGAATTGATTATGTAAAGAAAAATGTAGACAAGTTAAACACAAATTAAAAAATATAAGGTTTTGATATTGGTTAGAATCTATCGTCACCAGGATAAATATAACCAATTGTATGTTTGCAACATAAAATAAACATATTTACAACAAATTAATACATTTGAAGTATAGTTTTTGTTTAAGGGTAATTTTATTCTGATAATTATACTGTTTTTTGGAACTCATGTTATTTTGTAGTTTTAAAATGGCTGTTTTGTAAAAATGCTAAAGTTTTTGTAAAACACTGATTAAAACAACACGTTTTTTTTTTAAAAAAACCATGCTAGGTATTCATATTTTAACAATATTATTGGTAATTTAGGAAGGAAGGAAAAAATAAAATTAAAGAGTTTTAAAGGATTTTTAGGAGGGGATAAAACAAAAGAAAACAATAAAAATATGCTTTGTTATAAATAAAAAAAATATGCGAACCCCGAAAGTAAGATTTTGAAATATCAAACTAAATATGTAATATAAATTATCATAATATATAAACGTTTTCAAAATTACGTAAATGCTTGACCCCATTAAAAAAAAAGAAATATCAAGATTAATAAATGCATTTTGAATTTATGTGTGAGCAAAAGGTTAAATAAATAAATAAAAATAAAATAATGTTAAATAAAAGAAAAGACAGGATAGTGGTTCGGGAATACATACATGACTGACCTTGGACGTGTGAGTCCGAAGGCTACTTTCAGTGGCGAAGCCTTTACCGCAGATATTACAATGGAAGGGTCTGTTCTTTGCCCTCTCCACTTGAGCGTCATGGTTTCTCAAGTGCTGCTGAAGGTTGGAGAGTTGGATGAAGGCTCTACCACAGTCTGGAAGGTGGCACTTGTACGGTCTTTCACCTGGGTAAGAAAAAATCAAAGGTTAATCTTGTTCATCGAAATCATCGAAACAAACTACAAGGAAGATGTAAAGATAACATTTTCTCTGGACGAATTAGTTAAATATCTTCAAAACGGCATCTAATTAGTTTGGTCCAGTCCTTCTTTTTCTCTTGAATGACCAATATCCAGCTGTTGCTGTTGTTACAAATGTTTAAACACCTAAATTAAAATAAAGAACAACATGCAATGGGATGTAAGAGGTAAAGCTAATGCGGCAGCGTATACAAAAGTTAACAGACATCACAATTGTTGATTGGGTGATCGTTCTGAAATTCGACCTAACGTTTCGATTCAAGGTCAAGGCGTTGAGTAGTTCTTGAAACTGATATCTCCTTCGAAATGCAACAGCAATTCTGAAATCGGATCCAAGGTACAGACAAGGGATAAGGGCATGTAAAAGTCATCCGAGAGATTCTTCATTTTTGTGATGTTTCTAGAATTTAAACATGCTGACCGCAATCAAAATTTTGGAGAGCCAGGAAAAATCATTTGCAGGATGGGTGCTGCGTTTTGCGCATTTTGACCTTTGAGGTTTTCAATTTTGGATCGTGTTAAGTCCGCACAATATAATAAAAGAATATCTCGGATAAATTTGACATACTGGTAGAACATTGGATCTTATTCTTCGCCTTCAGGACTTGAGCATCATGGTTCCTCAGGTGTTGTTGGAGGTTGGAGAGTTGGATGAAGGCTCTGCCGCAATCAGGAAGGAAGCACTTGTACGGACGTTCGTCTGAAAGGAACGAACAGTTTTTTTCCTGTTATAAACGAAATCGAAAAGAAAATCTTAAACCTGGAAAAATTGATTTATGTACAAAAAACAATGGTATTTTTTAGTCAAATCCCTTAAAATAACTTGATAATAATTATATTTTCTAACGAAAAACTTTAACCTAGCAAAACATCGTTGAACATCTGTGTTAACGGTTATTTACCATTGAGGAAATAAGGCTTTATTGTTAACAAGAAATAATAAAAAAAACAGCTATCCGTTTGATTGACCTTTCTTTGTTAATTATTTTGGTTGTGACATTTTTCGCAGTTTTTTGAAAATTCCCTTTTTTGTGTTACTTGTAAAATGGACTGTTTTCAGATTCAATCACTAAAATTTTTTATTCAAAATCTTTATTTTTTTTTAATAAATGAATCAAAAGATGATGAAAATTTTTTGTATATCAATATTATGTCCTGGAAAAATAAAAATACATAAATATAAATGCAAAATACCTTCGTTATGTTCAATATTAATTTAGTATCGCATCGGCGCATAGGTCGTTGATCACAATAAAACGTGTTTTCTCGCGTGCGCCTGCAGACTACATAACAATATAAACGTCTCGTTTACTCTTTGATATAAGAAAGAGCAAAACATAATAACGTAGCTTGTAACGCGATATAAAAATGTTTTACAATAACTGCGTTGATTGTAAAAACCTAAATCACTATAGACATTCTAAAACGTAAAGGGCGGATGCTATGGTAATTGGATACTCTAAATCAAAAACGTGCAAATTAATATATCTACACCAGAAAATATACACTTTTTTAGTTTTTTCTTACAATGAACGCATTAGATTATTTTATTTTTAAAAAATAGATTTAGAATGTTCAATTACTGTAGCATGCTCAATTAATATAGCACCCACCCCATTTACTTTATTATTGAAAACCATTTTTTATTTTTCAAATGTATAAATGCAGATATTTCAAAAGAAACGAATAAAATTTCAGATGGGAATAAAGTGTTTTTACATGGCTCAACTCAATACGATTTACCTTTAAACCTTTACAAACATTAAGCAATTATTTCATTTAGTTTCTTTCATGAATTAAAAGTAGCTTTTTTATATTTTAAATTTTTACAAAAAAAAATTTGGCAAAAAAGCTCTCTAGTACGATCTGCACTAAGAATCTTAGAAGTATAGGGTTAGGAAATCAATGTCCACTATTTTAATAGTTTATTGTTTAGCTTAATACAATTTTTGTGAATGTTACACAACATATAAAGTGGTAATCCAAAACAACCCGTGAAAAATCATAAATCCAATCTACGCGACTGGCCCTTGACGGTTAACACTAGTGTGTATTTTATAATTTTCATTTAAAAACGTTAAGTTACCTTTAAAAAAGTTATGGAAGCAAAGTTGTAAAAAAAAACAAAAAACATTTCAAATGTCGCGCTGTTCTTTGATTCAAGGCATTCACTTTAAAAAGAGAATACTCATAAATTTATTTACGTACATCGGCATCGTTTAGAATAATTTGGTCGTTTGGCATGCGCGTCGTAAACATGCGCGCGTTTTTCACGAGTTCCCGCCAAAAATATGTAGGCCGCCATTTTGGAGCGTGGAGCCATTTTGTTTTTCTCTTTTTGCCGCCTTATTTTTAATCCAGACGGACTTGTCCGTGGTCAGTTCGCCTACAATGCGTCGAGTCACGAAACTGTGTCGAACGAATATTATGTAAATAAATAACTGTATCGGTTGGTTGAAAAATACGTAGAAATTAACAAGTATAAAAATGTAAGGGACTGGGCTTTAAACAATCATCGTAGGTTAAACTCCTTAGATTTTTGAGGCCGTTCTGATGCACAATAAGTTTATTTGGGTTATCATGCCGCGTACGACAACCACGACATCTGTATAGGCAAAACGCGATAATTCTAGGGAGATCAAAGAGCCTCCGAATTCGATTGGTAAAAGATGCGATCGAGATCTACAAACATCCCGAAAATATGAATAAAGATGATGGGATGCATCTAAAATCATCCAGAGACGGTATGCGGGATCTTCTCTACCTCCTAGAGAGTGATTAATTTGAAGATTGATGAAGACAAACAAATATGGACGCGTGCAACTAAATATGAAAATGTTCATTTAGACCATTATTACATTAAGCATTACCAAAACACTTGATTAGGTTGAATTGACCAAATTGTTTTCGTTTTTTTTCCATTTTTGAAGCAGTTTTATACACCATTTGACGTTTAATCATCAGTGTTGCCATTATTGCCAAAAATAAATTAAAATCTTCAAATTAATCACTCTCTAGAGAGTAAAGAAGATCAGGAATACTACCTATCTACACAAATAACATCAATCCTGATGGCGACGGACACTGTAATGCGATCCAAAATGTCGGTAAGTAGTACGAACGACACACGGCATAGTAATAAAAAAAGTTTATTGTGCAATCTTTGTAGGCACCCATTTGTAAAGTTATTAAAATAGTTGCTCTCTGCGTGCAGGCGGATGAAAAATATATAGTTCTGTATGTGAAATAGAACCAAAACCCCGGGTGAGGGTTTTCGACTTGATGGCTGGACTGTCTTAGGCTATGCAGGGGCCCTTGGTCACACGGAGTTTCGGACCCTTTTAGAAAAAGCGAGACTTTTGGTTTACATACAAACAAACAAGCAGAGAGGATAGAACGCCATATCACTCTATCTTGGCATACAGACCTCGCTTCCTCTACATTCATACATCTTCTCATGTATGCACGCCGATTATTCCTACTTTTGACATGTCCATCTTCAAGTATTTGATGGACTTGATCGTGCCATATCTTTCTCGGTCTTCCTCGTTTTATGCATCCATCAACATTCGCATTTTTGATCCTTTAGGCCGTTCTTTTGCTGTCCATTCGCTCTACATGTCAAAACCAACGCAGCACCCCTTTCTTGATTCTGTCGATAATGCATGTCTCAGCCTTACACATTTCACCAATCTCGACATTTGTTTACTATTTTTATTATTAAAATGTATTTCAATGCTTTTTAATTATTTTATTGAATACTCGGTTTTATCTCTTTTGTATATTGTTAAAAAATTGAATGAATTTTTTAAAAAATGAGGGCCCTGCTCGATAGCCACTTTTAAGTAAAAATCCTAAAAAAATAAGTTTAGTGGAGATTAGTCCATCTCGTACTAAGCGGTTGGCTCATTCACCTGTTATGATCCAGGTCACATGGGGTCTATTCCTTCATTATTATTATTATTATTCTAAGAAAAAAATAAAAAACAATGGAAAACGTAAAAAGAAACACACATTTTAAGTGAAGTGAAGGAGACTTCTAGATTCAGCCAAGGCTCCCCCAGGGCTGTCGAGCTTATGACGATAATACAAGACAAAACAACAAAAGATTTTCAAAAAATTAGATGTTTCGTAAGTTTTGCATGTTTTATGGCATAAAATATATTAAATAAACTACCATTTTTAGAATTAGTTTATTTATCCGCTCTTAAACTTTGAACATGCGTTTCGCAGTAAATAAAATGTTGCAACAAAAATGGCGTCCGCGTTCCTTTTCCCGCCTATTTTGCTGTCAGGCGAGCTGCGCAACGGTCACATTAATGTGTTCTGCGCAGAGATGCAAATCTTAGGCCGGTTTTACGATCGCCGTTGTAAATATTTCGAGCGAACTATGATCCCGCATCACAATCACCTTTTCTGCGGAATTTATTTTATCTATTCGCGAGACTAAATTTCTTACTGCTTTGCGGGGCAATAAATTTATTTTACTGTGGGTTCAGATTTATGGCTGAAAAATTAATAGCTTTATCTAAACCGTGAACATTTTTTTCAACTTTCAAACGGTCGAAAAATGGAATATTTAAGTACATGAACTATTAAACTTAATATGAAATATTTCGATTAGTGATCTTTATTATAAATCAACCAAAAATTTATTTAACAATTATTCAAATTATTTTACGGTTTACCGTTACCATTTTGTTTTACTTTTGATGCTCATATATATTATTTTATTTTTTTATAAATCATACCAAAATACGATAAAAGCCCTATGTTGAGTTTAGATCCATCAAAATAGAAAGTAAATTTGTGCATATTATTAAATAAATCTACAAATAAAAATTATTACATAAACATAAATTTCAACAAACATCTGGATAAACCGTTCAATAGTACTATATAGCAATAGTAACAAGTGGCATTAAATGTTTCGATCCACCGGTTGCGAAATAAAAATTTGTAGTTCCTTGATCAGCACAGCACAAATTATGGCTTGCATGCACCAATGTCCCGATTGTGTCGCATTGTAAACTCGAGACAAGATCTGGACTTTTTTGGTGTAAGTCTTTCTAGCTTTAAACAATTACTAAGATAGACCAGATCTTGTCTTGAGGTAGTAATTATTTTTGAAAAAATGTCCTAGCTTTAATTTTCTTTTTTTGTATTTTATTTCGATTGTGTCTGATGTATTATAAAGATTTGTGTTTGCCATTTTTTTTAATGGAAGTCCGTTGATAAATTAATTTGTAAGTCTATGCAATGTCTCGCAACAGTCTCCTGCAATGGTCTCTTCCCCCAGATAAAATCCAAACTTGTACAACTCTCCTGAAAATGAAAATCGTTTTGAGCCACAAAAGAGAAATTACTCTGAACGAAAGTTGTACGTGTTTTTGGTATTAAATAATTCAAATTACAGGAAAACCTCGTACCAGCATTCTGCTGGGATCTCTTTTTGAAAATAAATCTTTGTTTATAGTGTTGCACAATTTCATTCTTATACGAGAACACTTCTACAGTTTCGGGAGAGCACTCCGCCTTTTAATCACCAGTCAATGGGAGGAGTAGTGTTCTTGTATATGAATAAAACTGTGTAACACTAATAACAAAGTTTTATTTTTAAAATAATTTATAATAAAGTTATACGAAGTGAATGCCGATTCAATTAAGTTATTTTAATTTGAAAATAAACGGACTCAACTTACATACGTCATACCTACATACAAACGGTGCGTTCTAATGTTTAACAGCCTATAATTATGTGTTAGTGCCTGTCGGTAAAACAAGTAACAAATTTCGTTTGAGTTAGGATGCACACTATGTATAATATTTTATTTAAAAACTATCTACAACGCACACACAAACAAAGGACATTAAAGATTTTCATGCACTGTAGGTACCTAATTAGATAATGCCACTTATTTAGATTTTTAAGTGTTTCCATTGTATTGTTAGAGATATTTGCCATGCTTTCATTTTAATACTTTCGTATTCTTTTTTGTGAGTACATTTTCGAATTCGAAAAAATAAATGCGAAAAAAAGGTTGTCGACGCCTTAAAAGTAACAACGCGAATTGCTCTTGTTGGTTTGATTTTTCAGTGCCGCTAGAGCAGTATAACGATAGAAAAACTTCACTAACTCAAACAAAGTTAGAGAGAGACACCAACTCGGATGTCAATGAACCGAACAAGCTCGATCATCGAACCCGAGACCATTTTATAAGCCGCCATTTTTATTTTTAAAAAAAGACCGCGAAATAACAAATGGAAATAAAATGGCGCATTCTTCGCGTACGCACTGCAGCGCCTATTTTCGTCTTACGCGGGAACTTTTTGAGTTTATTCGTTTTTTGAATTCTGAATTAGTGATTTAAAAAACAGGGCAGAACTAAGAAATGCTTTATTATATTTTTGGTTCTAACTGGTAAAAAATAAATATTTTGTTACAATTTTTATTGATCTTGAAAAATTATAAGCATAATGCTCGCTCCCGCTAAAAAAAAAGCACTTTAGTTCTATTGCATAAAACAAAAGCGTTTTAAATTTTTGGCTTGGTATTTATTTACAAACGTGTAACGGGAGGTTTTGGTTGGCGCTTGTAATTCTCGACCTGAGTACATACCGCCCGTTGTATTGCTGTAAACTGTAGTTAACTTCATAGTTGTTGTTGACGCGTTTTGCATATATTCGTCCCAACTCAACACAGGGCTTTGGTTTTATGGAGTTAGGAGTTGTCCGTATGGGCGACTTTATTAGCCTATTGGTTTTATTCGTATTAATGCTTTTGTGATAATTGACAACAATGTTTGAGTATGTCTTATAATTATTTATGATTATCTTTTTTGCATTGTATTCTTTGGAGTTTTATTATTTATTACTTAAACCTATTTTTCTAGATTGTTATTCTATTGCATCACATGCCATTATAATTTGATCTAATTAATTTTACCATGTATTTTTATTGTTATTTATTGTGTCTTGACACGGGCATAGCCTAAAAATCCGTTGTAAGTTCATTCATATTTTAACTAGTGTAATTTTGAATGAATTAATAAATAATTGTCCAAAAGCTTGCAGACTGGCTGTCTGGTTGAATTAACTACCTGGTAAAATAAGAAGTATAAAAATTGGAAAATTGTTTTCAGGCGTTGCCTAGTAGGTGATTTGGTTCAGCCGGATGAATCTCACCCACACAATAAATGTTTCGGCTCCTTTGATTCACAAAAGTCGACAGATGGAAGTGTTGAGGAAATGTGGTTGTTTAAATATGGGCAGAATAGTGAATGTTACACAGTGTGTAAAGTGGCTTCTTAAAAGTTGTGTTTTTTCTCTCTGTTGCAACAAATTTAAATATGAACAACTCCCTAGGGAGAACATCCAGCCAGTCTGCAAGTATGTGGACATACTCAAAACATTGTTGAATTAACTACCTGTAAAAGAAGAATCATAGGTGAATTGTTTCAGCCGGATGATTTTCACACACATGATTAAGGTTTCAGCTCTTTTACTTATTGCGACATTAAGCATTACCAAAAACACTTAATTAGGTTGAATTGACCAAATTGTTTTTGTTTTTTTCCATTTTTGAAGCAGTTTTATACGCCATTTGACGTTTAACCATCAGTGTTGCCATTATTGCCAAAAATAAATTAAAATCTTCAAATTAATCACTCTCTAGAGAGTAAAGAAGCTCAAGAATACTACCTATCTACACAAATAACATCAATCCTGATTGATGTTATTTGTGATGATTTTCACACACTTAAACCAGTCAATGCCAGGTGATAAGTCCTGTAAATGCCTAGATTTCCATACTCCCTTCTCAATAATGTTTTCCCGCTCTGTTGAAATAAATTTAAATGTGAATAATTCCCTAGGGATGAAATCCAGCCAGTCTGCAAGCATTTGAACATACTCAAACATGATTGGGTTCGAATTTGAGCTCTAGGTCATCTGTCGGTGCGGTCCTGGGTGCATATTGCCGTTGCGTGCATTATCCAGTTTGCAATAATGTATTTTTACTCCACCGAGGGGCAATGCCTCGAGATGCCGAGTCTCTGGACCAAAAATGCACGACGGCCGAAGAAGCGGGAAAAATTCAATTCGCAACGCGTTCAATGTTGGATAGGTCGTGTGTTTCTCATGCAGCTTGCTTCCTGCATTCGAGGAGTGTAAAACAACCAACGAAACAACAATATTTATTTATTTTCAACGTAAAAATACCTAAAACACACCACATTAATGTGTAATATGCTTCTCCGAAACATTATATAATTGGTACACATATTATTTATATATTTATGCACTTTATTGCTTTATATTTATTTTATTATGTATTATACTATATTATTTATGTTTAAGTAACATGTATTCTTTTTTTTTTTTTTTTTCACATAAGCATTCTTCTAAACAATTTTTTTTAATTCCCGCCAAACTGCAAAAGCAGTTTTTTTGCAGGGATTTTTCTCTTTAAACATTTTGGTAACACACTATAATAATGTTTACATAAAATATTTTTTAAAAATCATAAAAATACCAATAAAATAAAAGTTTAAAAAAATTAAATACAAGTAAATCAAGTCTTTTTTGGTAACGAAATAAATAAAAAATAATAAACAAACATTTTTTTTGACACTGTTTTAAATTGCACATACATATACAATATTTGAGTTTGTCCAAATGTTCGCAGAAAAAAGACTGGATTTCACCCCCTCGGGAGTCATTAAGATCATTGTGTAAAGTGGTCACTTAAACCAGCCAATAACAGGTCATAGGCCCTGTAAATGCCTTGACTTCCATATTCCCTAGTTAAAGGTATTCTCCATCCCTGTTGTAGTTTTTTAATCTTAATGACTCCCGAGGTGGTGAAATCCAGTCTTTTGTCTGCGAACATTTGGACAAACTCAAATATTGTAATGAAACCAACTGGTCCAAGAAGAAGTTTAAAAATTGAAAAATTATTTTCAGGCGTTGCCTAGTATGTGAAATAATTCAGTCAGATGAATCTCTTCACAACAATTAAGGTTTCAGCTCTTCAACTTCACTAAAATCAACAAATGGAAGAATTTAAGAAATATGTTTAGATTCGATGACATTATGAACAATATTCTGTGTTTATTATATTAGTTTTATATCACCCGTCGATGGGAGGAGTGCTCTCCCGAAACTATAGTTGTGTTTTTGTAAAAGAATAAAATTGTGTAACACCGATAACAAAGTTTTATTTTCATAATAATTTATATAAAAATAGGTTAAGACTGATTCTTTCTGGCTGTGATACGACCCCACTTGCTATTTAATGATGATCACACTTACACACACCTGAACACTTTCTTCCACATACACACAAACACACCTATACACTTATTTTCATACAAATACACATAAACACACCCTTTTGTTGTACCACAATTTAATATGTAATTTTTTTATTTAGAAACTTCGCTGGTTTGTCTTTGAACAGTATCTTTTTTATGTTATTATATCATTGTCGACTGTTTGTTTCTGTAAAATAAATAAATAATAATACATTCGCCTTTTTTGTTTTTTTACTTGAAAACATAAATGCGTTTGTTCAGAATTCTGGTTCAATTTTATACACAGAACTGTGTTCTTTATCTGCCTGGACACGAAGAAAATAATGATGAAATTGACGAAGTTTAAATAAATTTCGCTCTTTTGTGTGGGTTTTTAAGTTGTATCCTAACTGTACCTACAAAATAAGCCAATAATAAATCAGACGTTCTGTCATATACATAAAACATGTGGGTGTAATGATCAAAATGACGTATAATGATAGAAACAGCTATGTATTTTACGCTACGTAGCTAAAGCACATATTGAAGAAAATTACATCGTGAGTAGTGACTTTACATCATGCGATGGTAAAACGATGATTCTTAGTTATAAGAGTATTCGACACACCTAAGCTATATTTCTCTTTGTGTCTGGGCGGGTAAATAATACAGTTCTGTGTGTGAAATAAATCTAGATCTGGTTGGGGCGTTTGCCTCCCATTCTTGAGGTCCTGGGTTGGATTCCTGTGAAGATCGACCCAAAATATTGAATAAAAAGGTTGTCAGCAACGTTTTAAGTTTGTCCGAATTCCTGCAGACAAGAACTGGATTCAACCCCCTGGGGAGTCATTAATACCAAAATATCTCAACAGAGCTGTAAAACACTTTTGAGAACTGAATATAGAAATCTGCTCATCTGCAGGGTTTATAACCTATCATTGTCTGGTTTAAGTGGCCACTTTACGCACTGTGTAATATTCACCGTTCTCCCTTTATTTGAACGACTATATTTTTTCTTTTTCTTCCATCTGATGTTTGTGAAGTTGAAGAGCTGAATTTCATTGCGTACATATACAGCGTAAACCAGCCAATAACAGGTTAAAAGCCCCGTGGATGACCAGATTTCTATATTCACTTCTCAAAAGTGTTTTTCATCTCTGTTGTGATATATTGGTAAAAAGGTTGTTCTACACTACAATATTTCATGTGACTGGACTGAGGCGAAAGGCTGATCGCCTATCTTCTTGTAACATATGATCAATATACGCACGCTGCATTTAGTGTACTAATGCAGAGCCTTATGAACCACTGAATGAGGGTTGAACGTTGATGATTAAACAATGAAGGAATACTGAAATGTTACACAGCATGTAATACGATCGCTTTAACTAGCAAATGATAAATCATATGTCCTGTAAGTGCCTAAACTGAAATATTCTCTTCCCGAAAATGTTTTCGTTTTCTGATTAAATAAATATCCATCAAGCATAATTATCGGTAACAAGTATGTTCCAGCTACAGTAAATTGGTTTGCAGTTTTCCCATATTAGAATTACTCCCCCCCCCTCCCTTTCATGGCATCATTCAGTCGGCCATTTTGAATTAGGAATCATCAATAGTGTTGGAGTGGGGGTGATTTTAATGGGGTTGAATGGCGTATGCGATGTGTAGTGCGAATTTTAATGCGTTGATTCCAATGGAGGAATTAAAACTTCTAAATTATGTTCTATTGTGAAAATTATGCCACCATTATTTACTAATTTTATTCAGTATGCATTAAATTATTATTTAAATAATACTATTTAATCTCTAATAAAGCAAATTATAATTTGAGTCAATTTGCATATCGACTGCGTTTAAGGCAAATGTTTTAAACCACAATTTCGGCAAATTATGTTTTATTTTATTTTATTTATTAAAGAAATCATACAATCTGTATATAAATACAAGGTACAAAAGAAAAATTTTAAAAAAGTAAGACCAATTACAGATTTCACACTAATTTATTATGAATGCAGGAGGAGAGGGGAAAAAATTAAATTCTAAAAATGATTTTTTTTTTAACAAAATGTACATAAAAGGGAGAAGACATTGTATAGCTCCAACTTTAACAATAATTGATTAGATGCAGGTAGTAGATGTACATATAAATAAGTATAAATTAAGAGTTGAAATTAAATGTTAAAATTAAAAGTAAAAGTTAAAATTCAAATTTAAAGTTTCAATGAAAAGTTAAAATTAAAAGTTAAAATTAAGAATTAAAATTTAAAATGGAAAGATAAAATTAAAGCCAAGTTTTAATGGTTTAAATGTGTTATTCTCCATTACGTGAGCACTAAAAACATTCCTGAAAAAAAAAGTGTTTGTATGCACCGTTGATTAAGAACCTTACTTTGTCTTAATGCCTAGAATTTGAGGACTCCTGCATGTAAGGCATTCTGATTGGTGAACTGACAAATTTTTGAGCCCATCGGAGCTGGGAAAGTATTTTTTTTTAAATTTATTTTTTTAATTTATTTATTCACACTCTTTATCAAAATACAATTCCATGTTCACTTTGCCCAGCTAACAAGGATACATACCCCGTTCCAAGCTAGGCAATTACATTTTAATATATTATAAAAAATAAAATAAAAATAATAGTTAACAAATTAATATAGAGCACAGACAAACAAAATATAACCTTATTCGGATACACATTTTGATTCATATACATACAGACATACACATAAATACACACATGTATATAAATATACACATATATACACATGTACATACACACATACGTACATACGGAAAGATTGGAAAGTCAGAATGTATTTTCAATTTCATCAACAATGAAAAATTAAGTTTTCCGTATGAAAAATAGAATATGTTTACAATTTATTACCGGGTTGTGATCCCGTGGTAGTATGGTAAACTTACGGGCTAAAGGTCCGAGGTTTTAATCCCACTTTACCACGACACGATTTCCATTTTTCCAGCACAAGTTATTTACGACTCTTAGGAAATGATCTGGAAATTTGAATATTTGAGTAAATGATAAGAACTAAAGTATTTTTTTAATTTTTTTAAAATTTAAATCTTAAAGTAGGGCACACATATCATACATATTGTTATGTGTGTTCTTATAATAACATTGCAAATATATTTAATTTATAAGTTGTTAATCACATATGTCTTGACCATTATTTTAAATTTTGATATGTTTTTTTCTTCATTAATATTTTTTTCCATTTCGTAATACTTTTTAATTGCTTTAAATAAAATTTAATTTTGTGACTTTGCCTTTTTCCTAAATGGAAGTCTAATTTTGTTCTTTTCTCTAGTATTGTGATCGTGTTCATGCTGGTTCCGATCAATTTTTTTCCAAAATTCTGTTTTTTTATTAGAGTTTATAATTTTATGAACAAATATCATTGTATTGTAAAATATTATTTGTTTATATGTTAATAACTTCATTTCATTTACCATCGACTTTACCCTCGTGTATCTGTTTTTTTTCAAAATGATTCTAAAGGCTTTATTTTGTAATACAGTTAGTTTATCTATGTTTTCTTTGTTTGATAAAAATAAAATGCTACTACAGTAGTTAACGTGTGGTTCAATAATTGCTTTGTAAATAGTTTTGCAGGAGTCCTTATCAATAAATCTTCTGATCCTTCCCAAAATTGATATTTTTTTTGCAATCTTATTTATTACCATTTTAGCGTTTTGGTGAAATGTAAGTTTTGAATTCAATATTACACCTAAATATTTAATTTCAGTGAGTTCATTAAGTTTTTCATTTTCTATTTTAAAATAAAAGTATTTATTTTTTTTAACATGTTATATCACAGGTTACGGCGAAGATACTTTGAATTTTTCTACGCATAAACATCAGAGTAATAATTTTCTAGAGAAGCCTTAAGCTTAATGCGTTCCAAATTTTCGGTTTGGTTTTAGTTTGGTTTTTAGTTTAACAACAAACATGTAATGGACGGTTTTAGTTTGCGCTTGCAATTCTCTACCGCTTGCAATTCTCTAAGTATTTATGGCCCACTGTATTGCTGTAATCTGCAGCTTACTTCGTGGTCAATAATCATTCAATGGTTTTTCTCCGTAAAGGCGACTCTATTAGGTCACTACACGTTTTCGTGCATAATTATTGATGTTAGTTTATACCGTCTCGATATGTACCGATAAAGATAACGTTTGTAATCGCGGCCACTGTCTTCATGTTTACGGTGAAAAATATTGTGTTTGGTTTGTCATGTGTTTTGTTAGTACCTTTGGATGTGCGGGCACCAGGGTGACACCAATAATGCTGGAGTGTTTACGATCACACTCAAAACCTTAATTGAGGACCTCATCAAAGTCCTCGGTTAAGGGTTGAAGATTTGTTAATTACCGAGTATCAAAGTGTGAAAACCAGTGATGCGTCAATAGGTGTTTGCGGTTTAAATATGACTTCCTAAAATATGTCTAGAAAAACAAACAAAATTGTTGCATTATCCTTCACTGTGAAAATGCCAGCTCTCACAAAGCAAGTCAAACAATTCATTATTTGAAATAATAAAACAGTTGGATAGGAATTTTCATCACTTCAAAAAGCTATTGAAGTCTTTCAAAATCATGTTTTGAAGATACCACTTTCAGAAGGTTGAACTGTTTCGAAAATCGGTTAAAGCACAAGCAAAGTATAAAACTTAAGAATATATTTTGAAAAGCAATAAAACGATTTGTAACAAAAAATAATTGATTTTTTTAGTTTTGTTAAAAGTTATATTCCCATCTCAAGTAAGTACTTTCAAAATTATAATCATATTTTCACCTCATGGTGCATAGGGCACTGCACTACATGAATACACCAAATGCAATGTTCCTTGATCATCTGCTACATGGAGATAATGTGATCAATGTGACACTCCAGTTAGGTTCCAGTCCAGGGCCGGGATTATGAACGACTATCTTCTTCGGTAAATCTCGAGACGGTATAAACTAATATCAATATTTATGTAGGAAAGTGTGTATATTTGTATGAAAAATCAAAATATCTTCGTTGGTAACCGGTAGTTGAACATGTTTAGAAAAAAAATGTAATCATAATATATTTTTTAAACAGCTTACTTAATTTTACTTTAAAGATTATCTTGAAGATAAATTTTATATTCCTATCATATTCAAGACCCAGGGACAGTGATATACTATATTTTGCATTTTATTCTCAATAAAATCCAGTATTTGTCTACATTGGTTTAAACATGCTCAAAAAAGCGCTGGTAAAATAATGATTATGATGATTTGGACTCATTTGGATGTACAATTTAAATTGTGGAATTATTATTGGCTTTAAGCTTTTCAATCAAAATGATTTCTCCCATTTATGTAGACGTCATTGGGTACAATTTACAAATTCATCCCCACTATTAACTATCCACAAATAATAATATGTACTAAAGCACCTATTTAGCCGTCATCCATACAACCCCTATAAATCAATATGCATTGATCTAAAGCAAATGTGATTGGTGCATTGCTTGTGCCCCCCCAAAATTGAATTGTGAAATAAAATAATGTGACATTTTATTTTATTTTGTACTTTTTAAAATTATTTTTTTAAATAAACGGTAAAGTCTATTTTGAACATACATTTTATATTATTACAAAAAAAGCAATTTTACTAAGCAATAAAAACTAGAAACGAAACAATAAAAAAAAATCAAAGACAGTAAAATATTATTTACAAATATTGTGAAATCCAGGTAGATAATGGATGTAAGAAATGTACAGATTAATTTTGTATAAATTTAAATTTCAAGATAGATAAAGTATTGAATATATGTCCAGGGAAAAAAAAACAGTTGCGAAAATAAAACCAGATCCGTGGACGATTGTTTTCAACTCGATTTCTACTCTTAGGTAAAAATCCTAAAAAAAATTCAAAATCAAGTCGAGAAAAGTCCATTTAGTAATGAAGTAGATCTGCGCGTTTGACTACCATAATAGAGATCTTGGGTTCGATTCCTGGAAAGTCGAGATGAAATATTTGTTAATTTTTAATGTCCCTGGACTGGCATCTAAAGCGTGAGACTGATCACCTTACCTTCATCTAACAGATTATTGCGATACGGTGCATTTGGTGAACTAATGCCAACCCTATGCATTTTAAGTGCCATAAATGTTTGATGCTGAACTGAGATTATGGGGTATTTTTTTTTTAAACGGCATTTGAATATAAAAACATAAATTAATGAAATATTGTTACACATATAAAATTCTGAATATTCAGTTGCATAGGTGATATTATTATAGTTTTTAATTACAATTTCAATTCAATAAACGAAAGTTCAACAAACACTTCAAGACAACTTTGGCAGGTCTTTTAACGTTTCAAATACTTTCCGAAAATAAACTAATGTAAAAAGAGAAAATTCTCTCAACATTTAAACGTTCTATGATTCTGTTCTTAACAACTTATCCCAAAAGCCTGAAAAGAATCTTTCATTAATTGAAAACGTGCGGCCATCTCACCCCCTTAGCAAGTTAGTCCCAACCCTTAGCGAGATAGTAAAAACCCTAAGCCAAGTATCCATTCAAAGATGTCCAACCCTCTTAGGTTTTTTACTTCAGCTCACTGGACTTAAAAGTTCACGAAAAAATACCAAGCAAAAAGTGTATCATTTTGGAGGTCACTAGATATTTTGATAACAAGAAGTTTATCGATTCGCTTTGTGAAGCGTGAGTACTTGTGAGTAATGAAAAATAATGTTAAAAAATATAAATAATCACATAAAACTGGACATTTAAATGTGGTATAAATTACATACAAAAACTGATAAGAAACAAATTTTTAAATGAAAAAACAATAAAAGATATGTTGAATAAACAAATTAATAACGTTTGTGATAAAAATATTTATAATTATTTTTTAAATCAATAAATTAACTGAAAAACGTAGTTTGTATTTATTTCTAAAACCTAAACAATCTGCTGTCACAAATGTCAATTTCAGTGATTTCAATACGATTAATTAATTTGCATATTGTATCGGATTTAACTCTTAAGGCTGTGCCAGAAAATTCTTTTACACGCGGTGATGAACATTGTGTTACCTCAAGCAAAAGATAGAATATCCCGAAGTTTAGACATAAAAAAAAACACAGACAGACTCTTAAATAATTTAATTTCCATAATTTCAAAAAGTTTTAATATAATTTAAGTCAGTTATAGAAAATTAATTAAACATCATAAATACGCCGGTCATTTAACTAGCGTGCACTCCCGCTCACTGCCAATAATGGACCGATTGAACATATTTCTTCTTTTGTTTTGTCTCTTTCACACAAACACCGGCCACATCACAGGATCTCTGTCTTCCTTGTTATAAGTTCTATTCTCGTGTTTTTCTTACATGCATGTACATTAAAACAGATTTATTGTGGTATTGGCATCACTTTCATTTGTATAATCATTATATTTGTTTGAATGTTTGATTAATAATTTTTATATATAAACTATTAATCAAACATTCTTTGTATTTAAATCCAGGATATTCATACAAATTTTGCCTACGACATCCAATGTAAAAATGTCCATATAAAAATTCCAAAAAATACAACTTCATCATTTAAATAAATAAGAGAGATATATTTAGTCTTGTATTCTACCAGCCCCGCATGGAAAGCAGTTTTTTAGCACAGCCCTTTAAAAGTAATAATTTAGGTATCAAATGATTTAAAAACACTTAATTTAGTGTGCATTGTTTCTTGGACTAAAAATATAAAAGTAGGTACATAAAAAAATGCCATTTGATAAAAAGCTCGCGAAAGTACAAATAATTAAAGTACAACAAGCTACACAAAGTGGCTTGGTGGGATTTTAGTTTGAGTAAAAATATAACAAGTGATTTTTTTTTAAATTGTAAAAATGTATAATTATGCTATTAATTAATAAATAATCAACAAAATTTTGCATTCGACACTTGTAGTATTAAATTTAATTAAAAAGCCACATTAAGCGGAGAATTCTTTTTTCACTTCTATCTTAATTCATACCTTCTTCATCAAGCAGACTCTTTTTAATTTTAAGTTCCCACAGTTACAAAACTCCAGAGAAAAATAATTTTCTTCAATTTCCCAGAAGTCGGGAATTTTTATCCCAACAAGAAACTTTTAAAAAGATAAAACCAACCACTCGCACTTTGCTCTACGTTTCTTCATACAATTTCTTTATTTTTTCTTCACCCTCGGCTTTCTCCACACCCCACCTCAGTCTTTACCTTATCTGAAGAAACTCGCCAGAAATGATCTTACAGAAAGTACAAATGTTTAAATTAATGCTGTAGTCTAATAAAAAGTACGGATATCATAAGACTTTGCTTGATCAAAACACGGTTCCATCAAAGTAACGCCATCAAAATAATCGTGTAAATGAACATGACAGACAGGCGCCGTGGTACAGTTGGTAAGACAGCTAACTGTGAAACTAGTGTCGCGGGTTCAATTGCGAGAAAAAAGTAAAAAAAAGATTTTCTCTCAATTGGCTTGGGTGTTGTGGTGTATTAATAACTTACTTCTCCACCCAATTTCCCGCCTGCTGACAAGCCTCTAAAGAAGAGACTTAGCCAGTTATTCTTTAAAAAAAAAAAAAGTAAGGAAAAAAAAACATTTTCTTTGTTACATATTTCTGATAAAAGATATAATGAGCAATTAAAAAGTGATCCTAGAATAAATTTTGCGTTTTCTATAAAAATATTGTCTTAATTTAATGGTTAATCCAGTTATCGGGATTTTTGCATATCCAGATAACGTCTGGCACTCATTAATCCGGGTTATTGAAGTTTTACACTAATTAGTAAAATTTGTTAAAATTATTTGAAAATTTGAAATTGAACATAAATAAAGAACTTCAATATTGAATTTTTCAAATTAGCAACATTTTACATTACACAAAATTTGGCGAGTTGAAATTTCAAATTCCAGGTAAAATTATGTGCTTTTAATAATTGTTTAAAAAAAACGCATAGCCCTGAAGCGCAATTGGTGACAGCAGTACGGTGTAATTTTTAATATTACCATATCACATTGGTACACTATGTACATATTAAATCAGTTGAGTTGATAAATGATGAAATGCTGATCAAAAAGTTATAGACAAATAAGACTGACAGAAAAATATCTACATTTTCCGAAAGGCAAATAAATTAAAATATTTTAAAATAAAAAATGGCCAGATATAAAAATTTCTAGAATCTATGTGATACCAACATAAGTACTTGAAAAATATGGTATCCAAACTAAGTTTATCTATATACAAAAGTCAAAAAATGTCATATGTTGATGTGGAAATTACTACCCATATGCAGAGTAGTGAATGTGGAAAAATAGTGTGAAAGATCATAAGTTCTGTAAATATCGAAACATGCATATTCTCAACAGCTTCTTTAGTTGAAAGTATCTTGAATTTAAGACGATATTTTAAAAGTACACGAAAGTCTCGTGAAAGACACTCTTAAGCAATTTTTCTTATTCATTTCTTCCATTTCTGTGTCGAGGGTAAATAGGGGTGGTATGGTCCGGGGGTGAGTTCCAACGTGATTTTTACGCGGTTTTATTTGCAAAGTAAATACTTTGAGAGGGGTAGAAACTTGCTCTTCCTCTCAAGGGTAGATATGTCTTGTGTTTTAAACTTGTAAAATGAATGAGCCACTTAAGGTTTTTACACTAATAAAAATTGTAAAAGTAAATCATTTTCACATGAAAGTCATCTGAGTCAAAATATGAATTAAAATTTAGTTTAACATTTCTGTATCACATAAATCTTTGAACATATTTATTTGTTTATTCATTCATTCTAAATCACACTCGTTTAGGCTTTTTAGGCTGTACCCGTGTCCTACAGTAATTAAAAAAAAATACAAAGTAAAATTTATTAAAATATAATATGTGATGCGATAAAGTCCAAAGAAAAACAATAGATAAAAAATGGATATAAATGTTAAAATATGAATATAGTTACACACGTATTAAATCAACCGAATAATTATAGTATCATTGAAATGTAATGGATCTTTAAGCACCTACTGACAACTATCTAAAAAGAAACGAAGAAATTTATTGGTTTATAGGTTTCATTATATAATTTTCTTAGTAAATTTGAAATCATCTTGTTTTTACTGTATTTTTTATGATGTTTGTGAAAATTAAACCTGTTGAAAATAAGCATCGATATTAATTTAAAATCGGTATGACGTATAAAAGAAAAAAACTTTTCAATAATTTGCCACAAAACCTGTGGGAAGAAATAAAGTTTAAAAAATTTAAAAATTGATGAAAAAAATGCTTCCTTCCGTAGTTAACTCTTAATGTATTATTATTATGCGACACGTGTATTTTTATTTTTAAAAAAATACAACCGGCCAGGAGGCTTAATTACAGCACAAAACACCCAGGCTTGAGAAATATCTGATTTTATTTTTGTGTTCTCACTGGGAATCGAACCCGGAACTTTCCGAGCGTGAGTCAAAGGTCTTATACACAATACTATGTAGGCCGCCAATGCAATATATGTATTGAATAAGTAGGTATATATTTGTAATTGGAATATTTAAAAAAAAATCGTCGTCTATTTAAAATTTTTGAAAATATTTACTTTTTTGTTATTCTTGATCTGTTATGCATTTTAGATTCAAACAGAAACAAAAACATTAAAAAATATATATTTATATTATTTTGTACACATATACAAGAAGTCTTACTTTTTCTTAATGGGTTCAAGCTGAATAGTTATTTTTTTTCCTTTTTTTGTATGTTTTGATGTTAGATAGAGATTTTGTTTTTAATTTTAAAAAAACGTATGGCTAGTTCTGATTTTGTATGTGTTTTGGTTTGTTATTTTATTTTTTCTCCCATTTATTTTGAAACTTAAATTGTAAAAATAATACATGTTTTTATCAATTGGTTGGAAGAAATTGCCACCAGGCAATTACCCCGCTAATGTATTAATGTGTTCTTTGTACAAAAAATCAAATTAAAACATATAAAGTAAGGTGATCCTTAAACGGGTATGTAAATGTTTTTTTTTTAACATTATTTTTGTAACTCTATCTCTGTTCAAATATGCGAAAATTCACTTCATAATTCATAAAATAAGAATATTTATTTATTTTCAATTATTTAAAATTTATTTACTGATCCGCGGGGCATTTGATCCGATAATAAGGCACTTGTTACTGTAATAAATGGTATTTGCCCGGACCGGATGTCGAACCCGGGACCGCAATGCGCATCCCCATCGACCATCTGCTAAGCGCTACATGTAGGTATAGGTACACTAAAAATAAAGTATTTTTGGCTGATAGGCGATCCGGTGTGTTTTGCATACGATTGTCGTGCATTCGTTACAATACTCGGGATATTAATATATACATTTCAACAGAGAATGAGATTTTTTTCTTAAAGGAAACTATGTATACCTACGCCTAAGAAATTATTTGTTTATAAAAGCCTTAGGGACCAATATTATATAATTTTTTGACAGTGAGTCGTATTTTTAAAAATGTTTTTTTTTCCAATATTCCAATATTTTTATATCAGTTTACTCCTTTTTCGAATTTTTTGGGTCTTTTTTTCTTTGCCAGTTTTGATTTTAAGAAATACATTATCAATGAAGTTATATAATGTATTCTTGTGAAATATCAAATAAAAAATAAACATTTAATTACAAATTACAATATAAAAGTTTATTAAAAAAACACGAGAAAAATTCAATTTATTTATATTTTTTCCGTTAAAAAAAGATAAATAATAAAAATAATGTGACTGCACTGAGGTTACCCGTAAATAAGTGTTTAAATTTTTATATTAAACAGCTGAAAAATCAATAAAAACAAATAAAGTTATATTATTGGGCTTAAAATATTACATTGGATTGTTTAAAATAAAAATTAAAGAAATGTTGATATTTAACATAGCTAAGGCATTCGCAGGGCTTATACCCTGTCATTATAAGTGACTTTATATGTTTCACTTGACACAATATAATCATGTTAAATGTTTGAATCACCAATTTCTTCTATTCGTAACATAAACCAACTAATTCAGCATTTAAAATTTCTATACTGATTTTAATATATATTTTTTTATTTATTTCGACGGCTTACGCCTTTAACATAGTATAAAATATTGAAAAACAGTTTAAATGAAAAAAAAACCTGAACACAATATAGAAAATATAAATACATGAAATAAAATCAGCAGAAAATATGGAACATATAAAAAAAAATAAACAAGAAATTATAACATAGGTATGCAGCAAATTAACAAAAAATAAAGTGTTTTGTAAAATATTAAAAGTATTGAAGTAACAAAGGCGATATTACCTCCTTTATGGGTGTTTTAAAAAATACACTTAATGCATATTTAATTGATTATGTTTTTTTCGCCTCGTGGTCAAATGTTTGGCGCGTTTGCCTACCATGGAAAAGATCTCGGGTTCGATTCCTGAGAAAAAATATTTTTATTTTTAAAAAGGTGTTATTACACCAGAATATAATATCACTGTCCCTGGACTGGCATATGAATCGTAGCACTAATCATATTACCTTCCATGTAAGATAAATGGTCAAGATGTTAGTACTGAAATTGGAGTACAGATATAGTGTCCATCCACCATTAGGTTCGGAAATGGAATAATTAAATTATTTAGAAAAAATGTGTACATTTTTTCGATTGAAAATAAAAACACATTAAAGATGGATGAAAATTTTACATTTCTTCATAAATATTATTTAACGCATTCAGTACCCGTTAAAATAACACCGCGGTGTTATTATTTATCTTGTACCCACTGAGCGACGTACAAAAGGCTAAAAATAACACATTCAGACAATCTGTAGACAATAAATTTATGGTGAATTACACGTCCGATAAATGCAATGTACCCTCTTAATTTTGTTTTATTTCAGTGTTCCTAATTTGAATTCGTTTCGCCGGATGGCCACACGCCGGGACGCAAGGTGTTAAGGTACTTACGTAACATCTTACTTTTACCAGGTTCAAAGGTGTTATTTATTACGCAACGCGTACTTTTAGATAAACGAACAAAAAAACGTTTATGTCGGTACTTAACAAAAATCATCAGACATAATTTCAGACTTATGGAGGTAAAAGTACAGGCACAGTGGTGAATATTGCTATATGTGTCCACTTAAATTATCAAATGATAGGTAATAAGCTATGTGAATGTCAAGACTTCTATGTTCTCTCTTATAATATTTAGTAAGGCGGCCTCTGTGGCGTAGTGTTTAAGACGCTTGACCCACGCAGGAAAGACTCCGGGTTTGATTCCCGGGAGAATAAAATAATTAAATACGATTATTCTCAAGCCTGGTTGTTCTGTGCCTTAATTCACCACTGTTATGAAGATGTTCAGTTCTGCGGGAAATTGGATATAAAATGTTTGTTTTCTTACGCTCCGGTTAAAATAATTATAAAAATTAATGTATCAAATACGCATTACTAGTTTTTTCGAATAAACCAATAATATATTGTTGTGATCGATTTTCGGTTCGCGGGAAGCCAAATCACCAATCGGCAAAACTCACCGAAGATAACTTATGACTTCACATGCGGAATAATAGAAATAAAAAACTTTTAAAAATCACAGTGCTGATAATACGATACATAAAAATATTAATTAAAAAAAACATTTCGGATTTGTTTCATAGTCGGGCCCTTTTAGACGTGTTGTGGTGTAAAATAAAAATAAAAATGTTTTTTTAAAGTTTACGTTGAAATAATCCTAAGATGATAAAATAGAGATCCTATTTGTCTTACGAAAATTGGACGTGCTCAAAAAATAAAAGTGCTCCACAAATAAATATTCGTTTAATAAATATAATTAATTAAATCAGATATTAAAATCTATGGCAGCTGCATTGGACGGTCAACTTTTAACCCTTTATCTCCGGCCGTAGTTTTTTTATCTCCAAATCCGTAGCGCGTAATTCCACAAGCATTGTTTGGATTGACCCCCTTTCGCATGTGGAACTTGTCCGAACCAACAATGATTCGCGCAAAAAACGGCCATCTCGCATTTTGGGTATTCAAAAACGGAACAAAGAATGAATTTTATTGTTCGGAATGAGACATTTTTTTAGTGCAGAAAGGGGAAATGTATTTTTAATTTCAATCCTTATCTTGTAGAATGATTTGTGATGCAATAAGTGACAACTGTTTCGCTATTTTTGTATCGGGTACTAACATTAGTTGCGTCCGTTTTTTTAAATTTTAAAACGAGCCCCAAAAAGAAATCAAAATTGTAAAGATCATGCGTCAATTAAAAGAAAACTTTCTGCTCCACAACATTTTGTTTGCTATTACTATATTTATTATTTTATTTTATTACGAACCTTAAAAATGAAATGTCAAGTGAACGTTTTTGACCCCTCCCCCAAAGCAAGGTAAAGAGTGAAATTTATTTGAATGTAGATGAAAAACATTTTGTCGGAAATAATATGGAAATATAGATATTTTACCTTCATGTCCATGTGGCAAGTGTCTCGGACTCACGGATCAAAAGTCCGTGGTTCGAATCCCACTCTACCCCAACTTGATTCCCATTTTCTAATCGTGAGTAATAACGAGTAAATATACAACTAGTTGAAAATGGCCCTCAAAATTAAATATTTGCGCAAATTATAAGAACGTAAATATTTCTTTTTAAAAAAAAGTTTAAAAAAATATTCCTTTCTACAAAATGTTATACCGGTTTTGGCCTCTAGTATTTGTATATACTAAAAATATATTTCAGAATAAAGAGTCTCGAAACCATACTTAAAACAGAACGGTTCCATTTTAAGCGATACTTAAAATATTTTTACATGACATGTCATAATGTCCGTGATGTACGCACGTTTGTTTCCAGAACGCATGTTAATCTGACATTTCTGTTATTCTTTAACCCGGAATCAATCACACTTGGGTAGAAAACGCCTTGCTTGCCGTTATCACCCCAACCCTTTGGCATACGGCCAATGAATACCTGGCCATTAGGTGCTGACCCCGGCGCATCTGCCCAAAAAGATCAAATTATAAAACCAGATTCAACGCGGAAAAAATCTATTAAAACCTAAATTTTTGGAAGTATTATTTTTATTTTCAATTGAATAAGTATTCACTTCGTAACATTTCATGATAAATAAAAACAATTAGTAACGATAAAATGTCCAAAAGGCTATAAAAAATGTATAGTGGAGCTAAGTATTCTTCTCATCGTTTCTTTGAATCCCTTAAAATAAATATGTGTTTATGTTTTTCATTTTTTTAAAAAAATGTTATAACTATTTTATTTTATTTTTACATCTGAGCATGTTGTTCATTCTTTATTTCCATTCTTAATTTTTAATTACTCTTACAAATTTTCTTCATTTTTAATATTATTTCCATTTGTAAATACTCACTACAAACTACAAACCTTAAAATATATTTTTTTCACTTAAATTTTAATTTTTAAACAACTTTCATTTATGTTTTCTTTTTCCTTCTCTTTTTTATACTTTAATAATTAACCTTACATATAATTTCTTTTAATATGGAGACTTCACTGGTCCATTAGAATTAAGTCTAATTGTGTAAAATATTAAACTTTGTTATTGTACTGTATGGTTCCTAAATAAAAGAAAATAAAAAAATAAATAGAATAAATAAATAAGTAGAAGTAAAATGGATTGTCTCATTCGCCCAAACTAATATTGAATCAAGTGCTCCACAAATGTATAGTTGTGTTATGTTTTTGTTCTTTTATTGTGCGTTTTTTAATATGAATAATATAGATGTATAAAAATTAATTTTAAACATAATACGAAGTATTTAAAACTGTCTGTAAATTTTGTTAATTATCTCTGTTTTTTTATATTTTTTTTATTATATATTAAAATTATAGTACAAAAGTAAACAAAATCTTGATCACGCCAAACAAATGATAAATCAAAGTTTATTGGCGCTTTTCTAAAACATTTTTTTTTTTAAAGTAAATAACACAAAATTTCAAATTATCACAAAATAATAAAATAATGTTAGTCTTCTTTGTTTATTCTCAAATGTAAAAATAAATTAAAAAAGTATACTGAAAAGTGTCTTCGGCACGGGTAACCCCACTGGGATCACATTATTTTTATTATTAATTACAGTTTATAATGAAAAAAATATGAATAAATAAATAAATTCTGATGGAAAAATATTTTTTATTAAAGTATCAGAACTAATGTTTCGGAAAAGCTTAAGAAGAGTTTCTGGTCGTTTTTCCTCTCATAATAATTTCATCATCATCATCATTCCCTTTCCGCATCTAATGGTGCTTAGGGCACTGCATTGGTACACCGATCGCAGCGTATCTTGATCATTTTTGTTACATGAAGGCAAGATGATCAGTCTTACGCATCAGGTGCCAGTCCAGGAGACTATGAAATATTTTAGATTTAAAACACCTTTATAAATAAATATTTTAAATCAACCATGGCAGAAATCAAACCCGAGACCTCTCACACGGTAGGCAAACGCACTGGTCATAACACCGCGAGGCCAACACAAATATTAATGCATCGATGAAAATTTTTATTTTTGATAACTTGTTTTATATTTAATTTATTATTGTATAGCTTGTATTTTTATAAGTATTCTTTAGGTTTATAAGAAAAATATTTTATTTATGTTGGAGTACTCAATGACATCTTGCTATTTTAAACTCAAGTTGAATGAAAAAATCCTAAATATGTTTAAAAAACTATTGTTTTTCAAAGACATCATTTTGTCTGTTTATTTTTAGATTATAACTATGTTCATGCAAAATAAAACAAGAATCCTGGACGAATGCTTCTAACTCAATGGCTATTTTCAGCTTAAAGCCCTGAATGAGAAAATTGAGTGGAGATAGGTCCGTCTCGTGGTGTGGTGGTTGATGTGTTATCCTACTATGCTTGAGGCCACGGGTTCGATTCCTGGAAAGGTCGACGGAAAATACATTTTGTAAAGGTGGTTTAATTCTGCAATATTTCATTTCGTAGGTCCTGGATTTGATTTCCGACAGGGTTGAAAATAAATATTTATTCATTTATTTATACACCAACGGTTTATAAATCCTTTCACAAAAAAATAATAATTCACAGAAATAATCACAGCAGTGCACAATAATCATGTAGTTTATAGTATGAAATAATAGAATAATTAAAACTAAACAATTTAGTAAACATATAATACAAAAAGTTTCTAACATAACCTTTCTAAATAAAAGATAGCAATAACCATGAGAAAATCTTATGTACGAAATATACATATACCACAGTAAAGATGAGAATAACTAGAAAATAATAATTCAAAAAATTAATACAACATAAGTGCTTTAAAAAAAAAAGTTTTTTGAGCAAAAAAACAAAAATGAAAAAAGTTAAATTACTAAATAATACCTATATTTAGTTAAATCATCATCATCAGTTGGTTGGAAGAAGTTGCCATTTGGCAATAAATTCACCAATGTACAATTTAAAATTATGTCTAACATGAAGAAATAAAAAATAACGTATTCCAAGTTAAATTTAATAATATATTTTAAAATAAATCCATAATTTTTCTAAAAAATAACACTTTGAATAATAATATTGATACATAAAGTTTCTTTCTGAGTAATTGGTTTGTAAATGCATTGCATTATGCACCTTTTTTACGTTTCTGGAGTGGCACCTGAAGTAAAAGACTGATCACTACTCTTTCATGTAACCGATTATCGAAATACGTTGCATTCGGTAAACCAATACAGTGCCTTTTACACCATTGGGTGTGGAAAGAGTATGACGATGAACATTTATATTTTTTCAATCGTTGGATCTGTTTCTAGTTAATCCGGAGAGGTAAATTGACAGTAGACTTAAGTCTATAACCGCATTCAAATGAAAGTTTCGTTTTTAAATTTACATCTAAAGATGGGTTAGTTTACGGACAAAAGACTAGAAATCCGAGGGTTGTGCATAAAAAAAAGAATACAGGAGAAAACAATGACTGGGTACGGTCAATAAAGGGTTGATTTTGATATTAAATTAACTATAGCGTTGAAACGCTCCTCTATCATTATTAAATATGTGAAAGGGTCAACTTAGGACCAGCTTGGTTGCGAAGGGTTAAAAAAACGATTTTAGAACTCTGTTGTAATATTTGAAATAATCGCTTCCGGTTGGTTCAAATAAGGAAAATCGATATTTTTAACGTCACTCATTTGAATTTAAATTTAGAGTATTGTGACTTTTTTGACAGGGTCCATTTTGTAACTGTCAATTTTGACAGCGTTATGCAAAAGTCATCTAACGTCTTAAAAACTACTAAAATAGTACTTTTTTTCTGACTCAGGCGGATGAAAAATACAGTTATGAATTTTAAATAGAACCAGAATCCCTAAACAAGTATTTTAGACTCCCATGGCTACCCTCGGGTAAAATTTTTGAATATGGAAATCGAGTAGAGATAAGTAGGCCTAGTAGTGTAGTGGTTGGTGCATTCGCCTACCATGGTTAAGGTTTCAGGTTTGTTTCCTGGCAGGGTTGGCGTAAAGTATTTGTTTTTGAGGTGGCCTAACAATTATTTTTTTCCAGACTGGTAACCGAAACGTAAGATTGATCATTTGGGCTTTATGTATTGAATGATCAAGTCACGCTATATTTAAGTACTTAAAAATTGATTTATTCACCTTAGGTGATACTGATACTAATACTTTAATTAATGATGTTAATGAAGTTTGAAAAAATTGAATCTACCAAATAATATAAAGTTAGTAAATATGTATATATTTAAGAAAATATATTTTTGGTTCCATGAACCTTTTTACAATTATTTATAATTACAATAAAACCAGTAAATAAAAAAATAAAACGAATAAAAGCATAAAATTAAAAAAAATATATAAATATATATAAATATAAAATACTAGTGGACCCCACAGACTTTGTTCTGCCCGAACGTTGGACAAAGACTATTCATTGATAAATATGTACCTAGGTACTTGTTTATGGTCCAAAACATAAAATAAATATTTTAAAAATATGGCATTCGTTTTGCAAGCTTCAAACATCGGTCGTCGCACCAACGAAGGGGTGTACTTATTTAGGAATATATTTTTTTTAAATGAATCGAATTTGATATTTTTTTAGTATTTCCATTTAAAAAAATGGATACAAATTATAAGGAATTTAAGGAAAAAATCTGATTGGGATCCACAAAAAACAAATGCTGTTTGTAAACATTAAAAAAAAACTTTTTTATACACAAAAAATAACATCTTTCCATTTTTTTGTAAATGCATTCTTCTCGAATGTCACCCTGGTAGGTCGATAAAAAGAGATTTATGCTTTTGACTTTTTTTTATGGATTCGATTGAAAATTTTAATATCTACGAACACGCTTAGTGCAAAGATCTACATTTCGTTGAAAACCGCACGTAAATCGGTTAAGCCGTTTAGGAGGAGTACGCGAGGAGCTGTTTATATTAACATATTACAACAGAGACGAAGAAAGTTTAAGGGTAGGTATAAGGATATGGTTGAAATTAAACAAATGTATGCAATGTTGCGCACCAATCTCCTGCAATAGTATTTTGCCCTAGTAAACATTAATCTAATAGAACTATTAACGTAACGTATTTCATTAAAAAAAGTTAACTCTTATTAATTTGGGCTAATTATGCCCTTGAGCTATGAACCCATGATTTTAAACAATGGTGTATGGAGGGTTTTAAAAAGTGTACTTAATTGAACGAAATTCATTGTTTTAATGCAAATTTAGTTTGATTTGGATAAAGAAATGCAGGGAAGTGAATTAGCGTATTAAACATTACATCGACGAGCATTTTATTTAATTTTCCAATGGCAAATTAAAATCATAGTTCATAATTTTTTTATTTTTTTTTTGTTATTTATTTATAAATTTATTGCACATATAAGTTCGTATATAATATTAGGGAATCTATATAAAAGTAGTAAATGACAAAATGAACACGGAGCGTCCTCTGGTTGGGATAGTCGCCATCTAATATGGCTCAGCCTGTATCTAAGGTGGAGTTTCTTTATATTTTAAAGTATAGGTGGTTCTATTCTAATACAACAATAACAGAAAAAAAAACAGATTTTTTTAAACTATAAATTCATAGCTAATTAAATGTACGCAATAAATAATCATTATTTTATAAATATGAAGTATTTATATATGTGCTAAAAATACATAATGTAACTTAAACATAAATAATATTGTAAAAATATATAATAAAAAAAATATACAGTAATGTAATACATACAATTTTTAATAATATAAATACAAATTATATAAAGTAATCGTTTCTCAATCTATATATATTTTTCAAAAAAAACTCTCTCTACTCTATTTATATGTGTAGTTATTTTTATTTTAAAATTTCATTTACATTTTGAGTCCTTTATATTTGGCATTAATCATCAAATATTTTTGTTGATTCTTTAAAATCAACAGGTAAAAGAATTGAAGAAATATGGATGTTCAAACATAGGCAAAATGGTAAACGTTACACAGTGTATAAAACCTAAACCAGCCAATGACAGGTCATAAGCCCTGTAAATGCCTGGACTTCCATATTCCCTTCTCCTCTAAAATGTCCTCCATCCCTTTTGTAATTTGTTAGAATACTTTTTCTAAAAAACATACATTTTACATTAAAAATGGCTCCTGTAACGGTAGGCGAAACTCCGGTAAAAAATCAAATGGTTTTAACTATGGTTATCATTCCCCTATGCCTAGAATTCTTAGGTCTGCCAAAAAACATACCAGTCTTGATTTCTTTGATAAAAAGTTGTCTTCTTTCAAACGATCACTGAATCAAATTCAATTATAAATACCTCTCTCCCGCTTCCACTCCCACCAAGTCTACTTCATTTATTTTATTTTATTTCATTACAAAGCCAACATACATTTATAAATTTAAAAGATAAAATTATTTAATAAATGCATATAATAAAGTCCAATTAGATGCTTCCACATAATATTGTTATTGTAAATGTTATCTAATCATACAAAACTTATAATATTACTAAATATGTAAATGTAAATGTAATACATATTATTTAAAATATATACTATTGTGTCATTCTAATTTCCTTCATAATATTTTTTTAAGCAATAATATGTCCTTAAAAATGCCCGTTGGGCGTAAATATAAATAAATAAATTTCACTCAAAAAATAAATTTATTATTAAATCTAATACCGGTTTGTATCTTGAGACGTATGTACTGCGTTCAATCCTCATTTATGTCTTACACATGTGTACTTAAAAATAAATAATACAGTACCAAAATATAAAAATTGATGTAGCATTGTTGAAAAGGAATAATTTTGCAGAGAAAATTAATTTGAAATTAGATAATTCATAATTGCGTTCCTTAATGTGTGAACAAAAGATTAAATCACAGAGAAATTCGATTGAATTATTTTCTTCCGGGTAGAAGTTACTGGGAATAATAAAGAAAGCGAAAATTAAAGATTCTGGGGTGGATGAATGAACATGAATGAATATAAATATAAAAGGAATTTATATCTTCTGTCAAATAATTTCGCGGAAGAAACGGGTTAAACCAGTAAATTAACCCCTTACTGAGAAAGGATTACTGCAACAATTAAAGAAAAGGAGAAAAAAGGAATTGTTTTCGAACAAAAGAAACAAATGATTAGTAGGGCGAGAACGGGTTGAGTTAAAACAAGAACAAAATAAAAGAAGATTAACAAAATATTTACTCGTAAATAAGGAAAAAAAAATATCGCGTAGAATGCGTTCCTGGGTGCCATTCCTAGCGTGAAATATTGGTTTCAAAAACACACTAAAACAACCATAAAATATTTCAATGTTCCTTGACTGGTATCGGAAACGTAAGACTGGTCAACTTACCTTTCATGTAACAAAATGATCCAACTACGCTACAATGGGGAAGTTCAGCGGGTAGGTATTTTTTTTGTGAACAGCCTTTCAAACTAACGCATTTTTTATAAAAATATTTTATGTATCGTATTATCAGCACTATGATTGTAAAACGTTTTGTTATTTTAAAATTTCTTTTGAGTGTGCCGTCAGAAGTTGTCTTTGGTGAGTTTTGCTGATTGGTAAATTGACTTCCCGTAAACCGAAAAACATCTCTTCCCTTTTTTCACCGGTTGATTTTAATTAAACAATTTAAATGAGTTGATTGATTGATTTGGTGTTTATTTTGTTGAACTCCATATTTAAACGTATAACATAAAAAATCGAACACTGATTTGAGTCTACTGAACACTTTATTTTATTTTTACTAATATAAAAAGAAAATTAAATTAAAATTAAAATTATTTAAAATGCATTCATTTGAAAATGCCCCAACAAGGCGAAACAATTGTCACGAAGTTTTTGTATTTATATTTGTAAAAATAAAATGAAGTGTTCAGTAGACTCAAATCAGTGTTTGATTTCTTAAATTAAAAATTTAAATGAGCTTGTATTTCTATTTTAAATTCCATTTAGTAATAAACGGTGAGGATACATGAAAAGTTTAGTGATTTTAGAATTTATTACCTAGACAATGTCATGCGCCCATTTAGTGAGATTTGAAAAATCTTCTTGAATCATTTTTTGGGCAGTTTTTACATTTGAATGTCATTTGACTACCGGTCAATTTCGAAGCTACACAAGCTTCGTTTTCAGTATGAATTTAGTAAGACCAAATAATTAAGATAATAACTTTAAGAGAAGGGTTTTTTATACTTGAGTTACTTTCTAGCTTCGTAAATAATTTTACTCTAGACGTCAAAGTGTTAAGATTTAATTTTAATCAAAAGATACTAATCGTTTCTCACAGTTCTGTTACAAAATAAATAAAAAAATATCGTAGCTACGTAAATAAAACAATGATGCAACAGCCCTTGCTCTTATTTTGAACTAGGAATAATACATTTCTTACAAGGGTGCGTTCTTCCATTCATATACCTTTAACATTCAACCCTATTGTCTTTTTAATTTCATCCCTTATTGTAACAATAGCTGTTTCTTTCAAAACGCTATTTTTTTGTTACAAAAAATTTAATTGAAATGTATTTAAACTTAGATGGAAAACATTCTCGAAAAGGGCTTATGGAAATCTTTATGACTTTGGTGGTCTAAACTTTCACCATCATTATTACCTTATCCGTACCCGATGGTGCATAGGACAATAGACGTGTGGACAAAGTGAAGTGTCGATAATTCAATTCGATTGTTGAATCACCTTCAATAAAATATCAACAGTTGTTTCTACCGTACCTATCTTTGTTTAAATCACGTTTGAAGAAACATCTTCTTTCTCTTCCTTAATATTTCCCCTTTTCATCTTTCCTCTTTATTCCCTTTTCTCAAAAAAGCATTGATTTAAGAACATGTATAAACAAGACAATTACCGTTTTTTTTATTGATACATTACAACAGAGACGGATAAAATTTGCGAGAAGGTAATATAGAAGTCTAGGCATCTACAGGGCTTATGACCTGTCACTGGGCAAACTCAGTAACTAATTTTTGTTTAAATATATATTTTTAAATAAAAATATAAGCGTTCTTATAATTTACCAAAATTTCTCAATATTGGAAATGAAGAAAATGGAAATCAAGTTGGGGTAGAGTGAGGTTCGAACCTTGGACCTCTGATCCATTAGTCCGCAACAGCCACGGGACCATAAACCGATTTATTATGTGTTATTTCATATTTTTGTACATATTTAGCTTTTTATTTTATATTCTGTTTTTTTTAAGTGAAAATACATTCCTCCACATATCTGAAACTGTTTTAAAGATCGTGGGTCTTCCTATCGGTTTCACTCATAAAAACAAGCAACTTTTTTTGTCAATAAATGAGTTACATTTTAACATGCTTAATTTCACATATCGCGATTTTAATTTAATTCAACTCAACTTATATACTTTCACTGCCCCTTTCACCGCGAGTTTGGCAAATTATACGAAAGACCTTTATGGAATATTGTCATTTATCTTTATGACCATATTGCAAACTCGAATAGTAGCAATAACTGCACTTATTTGCATCACAATAGCCATTTTAGTAATTTTATAAATTTAATAATCTTAATTAAAATTCTTAAGCCTTTCATAAAAGTTGCTAAAACATGCAAATAAATAAAAAAATAAATTTATTACGTTTCGTTACTAAAATTATAACATTTAATTTATCGGTCTTGGAACAAAATTGCCATTTGGCAATAAGACCGCCTATGAAAATTAATTTATATTGTTTTTAAAAAGTCAAATAAACAAAAGTAAAATTTGATTATTTGTTATGTGAAGGTAAGTTGGTCAGTCTTAAGCTTCCTTAAATGCTGTGGTAAAAGCAATATCTCCACATGTTCGGAAACAAAATGTACCATTGTCATGGACAGTGCAGAAGGTGAATCATGCATTTCCTGTACGTAAACAATAAAACATCCAAAATAATAATTAACTAGGATAGATATCGAATTGCTAACAGAAAAGGAAATAAACGATTTTTGGAAGTAAGGAGAAAACTTTGGATAACGACTATAAAAACACTAGTACCCTTAGGTAAAATTCAGCCCGTCTACAAACATATACATAGATGTACTTAAAAGTTCTTTATTTTAAGATTATTATTCTTATCAAATTATTCTTTTTTCGAACGTCAGGTGGAAAGCCCTGATTGGAAGTAATTTTTAATGGCAAGTCCGCCCATCCATTTACAGAAGACAATTCACAATTGGAACAAATCATCCCGCGCCAATGAGCGTCTTCCCTCAACTCTTATTCGAAAATCGAACGTTCGCTCCTTTTTAAAAATAAAACTCTCATAGGGTGGGAGGGTGCTAATGAAAGACGACTAAGTGGAATCTGTAAGGAAAATGGGGCGTCTGCCATTTTTATTATTTTTATTTAAAAAAAATAAAATATTTGGACCCCTGTATTAAGTAGCCTTACGTGTCATGTACAAGGCTAAAGTACTCGGAAAAAATCGTTTTTGTTTGTCTTGGAAATGGGATGTACGCGATCATTATTTAAAAATGAAAGAATATTTTTATTCTTGATTCCTTTGTCCTTTGATTGTCTCAACACCCTGAATTTCTGAGATCTGTCACGAAAGAAGAGCTTGTTCCCTTTTATCTGCTCAGACCAGTGCATGGGAGACCTCCCTCTTCCTCTTATTTCCTCTATGCTGCCAACCAGCTTCTCCGGGCAATTTTCTTCTCTTCTGAGGCATACAGTCACGAGTCCGTCAGTCAGCTTAAGTTCCTAAAGAATGTTCATGGTTTACCTCTTCGTTCTAATTCTCAAGGCACTCTCTTAATACCCATCCACAATTCCTCTTTCTTCTCATATAGTGTCCATCCGGCTTGACTGTAGAATCATCTCCCATCCACCATCAAATATGTTACTACATTATCTCTGTTTAAATCACGTCTGAAGAAACATCTCCTTTCCCTTCCTTAATCTCTCCTCCTTTTTTTATTCCTCTTCTTTTCCCTTTTCCCATTGAGTAATAGTTTTGATTAAAGGTTATTTATAAACAAATAAGTTTATTTCTATTTTTAAATATCTTTGGCTTTTTAATCTTTTTTTTCTATTGAAAATGTTCTGTAACTTGAATTATAAAAATAAAATTTTTATTTTATTAGTTGGTTGATAGAAATAGCCATTTGGCAATTAGCCCGCCAATATACAAATAACGTTATATACAAAAAGTTAAATGAAAAGAATGGTAGGTTGGTGGTTTTTGTGGTCCAGGGTATTTTTAGCATACGCCTCCTGCAGTACATCTCAAAGGCATTTATCCTGTTGCGTTCATTTGCCCCTATTCTATGTATTTTTTCACCCCATATTGAAAATTGAAAAGACTCGAGTCCTTTTGCCAACTTGCTATTGCACTTTTGGCCATCCCAGCTTTTTTTATATTTTTTTTTCAAGCTTGCATCTCTCATTATCCGTTTTTCAAGAACCGAGGTAATTAAATTATGGACAACCTCAAGGTCGAATAAATTGAAACACAACTTATAACTATTTAAATTCGATCTGTTGAAGTTGACGTTGTTTTTATAGTTGGGTAGTGATAAATTAATTATATAAAAATATGAGATATATATCGGTAGTCAGATGGCAGAAAGAACCATTTGTAATTTTCAAAAAGGTTTAGAAAAGCTGAAATAAGACTTAATTTCATGACTTTAATCCACAAACAAAAATATTTTCAAGTTGCTTTTCAATGATAAAATACCATCCGAACTAATGCTGTTTTTTTTTTCCATTTGTGTTTACTGAAATATTAATTTAAACTTTTGAAAACTAAAACACAGAAAAAATACAGATGGTCCCTTCTGCTATCTGACTACCGATATATATTGCCCTTGTTTTGTATTGTATTAATATGTGAATTATATTAAGCTACAAATATTAAATCCGTATGTGGCGTAAATTATTTGTAACTTGTATCGACTTCTTCATTATATCTTCGAAGTTTAATGTGTTTATTCATCTTTAAAAAAAAAAATATTTCTTTGAAAAATGGCTATTGCATCGTGCGGTTTTTATACTGCCGTCCTGCCGTAGGCTTATGGTCTTTACAGAGGGGTCCAGAGTACGTTTTTTCCTCACTTCAAATATTTGCCAAGTCCCGCGGACACTCTACGAAGTGTCGAAGTGTAAAAATTCCTCAAACGACTTGTCCAAACAGTTCAAAAGTTCGTTTCAGAGATGTGCCGCGTAGTAAAAATACCTCGACAACAGCTGGGCCGAAAACTGTTGGCTTCGAATGATGTGAGCCTTTTGAAAAAAACGTATCGGTTTGTTTTTAAGTTTCAAGATTCATTTTAATTGCTGTGGATTGAGAATGCGAGATTTTTGGTGAGTTTTTGATTGGTTGAATTCTTTTTAAGATAAAATAAATTAATGAAATAGTCAAAAAGACGCCTGAGAAATTTATCTTCAGTTGTTATGGTACCGTAGAAATGTTACAGAATCCAATATTAAAAATTTGACGTTTGCTCCCGCTTTGCCAAATTCTGATTCTTTTTTTACCAGCTGTTGTTTTAGACTAGTTTGAATGTTATGTAATTAAAATAATTAGTTTAATCATAATAAAATTTATTTATATTTATCATCTGGAAAATCACGCATGGTGGATAATTAAACTAACTAGTACATAACGAGGCAGACAATCATATTTACGCCCCGAACCCTTTAAGAAGCTTTTACTGATAGAAAAATGATTAAAAAATAATCTGTCGGTGGCAGATAAGGACTTCCTGGCATCAGAAGGGTTAAGGGTAGTTGATTAAAATTTATTAGGGTTTTGATAGAACTAAGGGTGCTAATTTTTTGTCGTCTTATGTGCCCTGGCGTGAAACAGTATTAATTTAAAAGGTGTTTAATGCAGCAATATTTCATAGTCCCTAGACTGACACGTGGAGCGTAAGATATATTGTTGTGCAACTTCAAATTTGTTGAGGTGTAGGTAAAGTAGAATTTACATGTGAGTGTATTTAGTGTTCTGATAAAGAGACAGGTAAGTCTCAAGACCGGTAGACATAGGAAAGTTAGTAAGTGGTTATATACAATAACTAACTTACTTTTTTTTTCCCATAAATATATTATTTATATAGAAATATAATCACAAAAATACACGTAGAAAAATACATCTTAAAATTAAGCTATAACATAAATTAGAAAAAATATCCACAAAGACTTCAGCGTCTGAGCGGGGGCTATTCCTTTTTTTAATTATTAAAAAGTTTAAAGCATATCATAATGTTATGACATGACCATGAAAAGAAAAGAAAAGAAAAATTAAAGAAAAACCACATTAACATATGCTGATATTACGAAAACATGATTTAAATGAGGTAAAGGTACCGTCTAAAATCACCAACACTATTTTGAAAATAATAAACTTTTCTGCTCACACAAATTTAAAATACACATTGATCATGACAGCCAATGACAGCTCATAAGCCCTGTAGATGTCTAGACTTATATACATATATTACCTTCTGTAAAATTTTCTTCATCTCTGTTGTAATATGTTAATTAAACCTAATAGTGTTGCAATATAAAAATTACTTAAATCTTTTTGATAGTTAAAGTGATAAATATAATTTATATAAATACTGTAAAATACTGTGTTTTATGTTTCTAATATTATGTGTGCTTACTTTTTTGGATTGAACTAACTGATATTATGTATGTATGTATGTCCGCCTCGTGGTGTAGTAGTCAGCGCGTTTGCCTACCAAAAAAGAGGTCTCGGGTTCAATTCCCGACATGGTTGATATGAAATACTTATTTTAAAGGGGGTTTTCACACTTAAATATTTTATAGTCCCTAGACTGGTACCCTAGAATGTAACAAAAATGATCGAGGTACACTGAGATTAGTGTACCAATACAATGCCCTATGCACCATTAGGCGCGGAAAGGGAATGATGATGGTGATATTATTTATTGTCACAAAAATGTTTTCACTCTATGTACCATCCCCAATTAGTTTTTTCTCTTATACGGTATAAACTAATATTGATATTTCTTTAGGGATGTGTGTATATTTGTATAAAAATTTAAAATACCTTCGTCGGAAACTGGCAATTGAACATGTTTAGAAAAAAAAGTTGTTACATATTCTGTTTTTCATACAGAAAACTTATATTTACTTTGTAGATAAAATTGAAGATTATTTTTTACTACCAGTCAGAATACGCACCCTAGAAGTATAATATCTATCCAGTTCATATAAATTTTCTTCGATATTTTATTTTTATTTGTTTATTTCATACTTTTATCTTATTATTATTTCTAGAAGAAACATTATTTTCCTCATCGAAAATTCTGAAAGGAGTGACGTAATCGATCAACAGAGGGGAGAAAAAACCAAGGAAAGATGTTTTAGGGTGTCGATTCGATTTACATAATTAAAATGAAATATTTTGGGAAAATATTTAAATTAGGTTTCTTTTAATTGAATTTTAATTCTTTCTCAGAATTTGATAGGGCGCCAAAACTTGTCATTCTGAAATTTAAACCCAAAAAACAAAGTGTCGAACCCATTATAACGAAATCGAATAAATCCAGCATGAATTTCTCCGGCTCATAAATTTAAAACTGCATTTACCGCGAGAAAATGTAAACTTTAATCATATCTTGGGAACATTGAATTTACGTAAAATTAGTTACAGAATAAAAATATCTGATCTGGTTGTTTTGTATAAAGTTATAAATAATCTTTTCGATGTTCGCGATTTGGTCAAAAGTATATTTTTTAATGTGCCTGGGGTATTATATTTATTTTGGATATATTAATATATATCTAAGTCAAATTCGCACATTAATTCTCTGTTCCACAGATAAGCAAAAAATAGATATATTGCCTGTAACAATATCAAACTTTAAGAACCAATTGAACGTAGTTACGCAGACAGCAGCCAGCCATACAAAAGTAAAACTGAGATAATAGCACCTATGTGAAAAGAGTGAATTATCAAATGTACACAACAGTTCGAGTGTTTTTGACTTTGACAAATGATAAACAATGAATACATTAGTTTTTTTTAATATGACAAACAGGAATTTTATTATGTATCTGACCGGTTTTAACGATTTTTAAAGTATCGTAATATTTTTCTAGTTTTGTGGGTGTTTTCTACAAATTGAGAAATGCTGTTTTTGTGATCGACACTATTTTTAGAAGGTGATTATTACAGTTTTTTTTTTGTATAAAAGTGGCCTGATTGTTTTCGCAGAACATAGAATTGACCTTACTGTACCCAATAACACCAACATCTATTTTATTGAAATTGTAAACACGCTGCTTCCTGCATAACTACGTTAAATTATTCTTTAATTTTTAAGTTTAAAGTATTTTAATTTGTTATTAACATGCATATAACATACATTTTTTTATTATTTCAAATTGTATTTTTATAGTTTTAAATTGTTTAAAACCTCTGAATATGTAAAAAAAACCCTTAGGGCGTTATAAAATAAAACAATATATTCAGCAAAAACATACGGTGTTGTCGTACTCTCTGCTGCTTCTGGTCTAATGGTTGGCGCATTCTACCATGTAGGAGGTCTCGTGTTCGATTCCCGACATGGTTGACATAGAATATTTATTTTAAAAAGTGGTTTAGTAAATAAATAAGGAGTTGAATAATACTATGCAAAGTATTTTAATGCTTATAATTAAAAATGCAGTTTCGCTATGAAATGTCAGTAGAAAAACCGGATCAATACAGTTAAATGAAAATCAAGTTATGGCAGAGCAGGGTTTAAAACTCGAACCTCCGCGAGTACTTACCACACGGCCATAACTCGGTTTAAACAAATTCGCAAAAAATAAAATCGTTTTTCAATTTTGTAATCCGAAGATTATTTCGTCCACAGAAAGTGGCGGGGGTAGGACTTATCTCTCTTTTAATTGGCTGCGATGGATTATTTCAATCTAATATTCGAGTTATTATGGTTTACCCTTTCTTATAACCGCCGCAATACTTAATTATTATTATTCTAAGTCCCTATAATTCTTTTTCAAATATTTTCCTTCGTTTAGTAATGAAAATAATAAAAAAGGGGTAGCGCTCAACCCGATGCTCGTTAACCATTCAGGTTTTTTACTTCAGAACGAAAGCCTCATAACTCATATACTGCAACAAGGTTACTTCAAAATCAGCATTTTTGAGTTAACCGCAAAAAACGCAACTTTGTATCATCCCCTGTGAACGCTACAAATAGACAGGTCGTGATGCGTTCAAATCGTATTATGATGATTTGAATGGACAAATTACCCCACGATATGTTTATCGTTAACCTAAAGAAAAAACTTCTTGACATTTTCGACTTTTAATCACACAAAAATTGCAAATAATTAGTTTTATCGTTCAAAACATTTGGATTTCACATTTCAATTTTCACATATAAATACAAATTAATCACTTATTAATTTGTGTACACTTTCGAAATACATGAAAATATTTTTTTTAAAAACTAATTCTTAGTGCATAGAAGCGCACGTTTTGTGGTGCGGTCACCATGAACACTACACTTGTTACCATTTTTTTATTTTATTAACAACAAATGAAAATACAATATTACAACTAAATATTTTTTTTGACATTAATCAAATACATATTTACATTGACGTTTCCCATTACGTAAAAGAAATAAAGAATTCTTGTGTACATAATGGGGAGTGACGTTTTACAATAGATCATTTCATTTTAATCAATAATATTTTTAGAATAACAAAAATATTGTAATATTTTGTTGCAATATATTGTAAAGTATTGTATAAAATAACGTTTTTTTTGTGATTGGAATCTTTGAATTAAAAAAAAGATGTAAGTATGTATTTTTTAAATTTTTTTTTTAAATCAGTATATTTATACTGTCTTTGGAAATAATGTACGTAAGAACTACGAAACACGTTTTTTTTGAATAACATAAATTTTTTTTTTTTTTTTACATTTATGTAGTTACGAAGTTCCTCCTATGCGTTTCCTGAATTTCAGAAGGTATCTCTGTAAGTAATTCTTCTTAACCATTTCTCTTCTGCCATCCATCAGGGTGATTAAAAACCAATTTGAGAACAATCGAATCCGTTCTGGAACGTTTTTTTTTAAATTTCTTTATTTTAACTTCTCAACGGTTAATGCTCACAAGAAAAACAAAAGAAAATCACCCATTCATTATTCGAATCTTAATTCCAAATTCAAACGATCTCAACTGCGTGCCTTCAGAAATGTTTAAGAATACCCAAATGTTTGTAGACAAGTAGCGTCAACCGGGGTGAATTTGCGCCTGCCTGATACACTTTGCGCCAAAGCCATACATTGTTACGAATAATTTTAGCAATGTAAATACAAAGATATTTTTGCAATGTTTTGAGTTTGTTAAAATTTTTGTAGACAAGGACTGGATTAAACCTCTTCGGAAGCAGTTAATATTAACGCATTACAACAGAAATTAATGACGTTTTAGAGAAGGGAATATAAATGTATGGACATCCATCTACAGGGCTTATGACCTGTCGTTGGCTGATTTAATTTAAACACTTTGTAACATTCACCGTTCTGCCTGTAGTTTATGAATCTCACCCGCATCAATAAGAGTTTTAGCTCTTTTACTTCACAAACATCAACAGATGGAAGAATTGAAAGAATGTTCAGATGTTCAAATATGGGAAGGATGGTGATGAAATGTGACCATTTAAACCAGCTAATGTTAAGATCATACGAATACAGTTCTTTGTGTGACAAAGAAACAAAACTTTAGACCAGTGTTTTTGACTCAATGGCTTTTTTCAAGTTAACATCCTGAGAAAGGAAATCGAGTGGAGATAATTCCGGATAATAGTGAAGTGGTTTGCGTCTTCAACTACTATTTTTGAGGTCCTGGGATCGATTTCTGGTAGGTTGGACGCGAAATTTTGATTTAAAAGGTTATTTTGAATGCAATATTTAATTGTTTCTTTTAAATGCTATTAAAACGTAGGACTGATTACATTAACCTTCATGTAACAGATGACCAAACTATGCTGGATTTGTTTTTTTTAATGCAGTGCCATATGCATCACTAGGTGTGAAGGGGAAAAACTGATGATTTAATGACATCTTTTGAAAAAGGGTCATTGAAAACTTGACATTTGGCACATGATAATCTGTTACTGGATTTAAAAAATAATATTTATCTAAATTTTCAGGTCCTAAAAATTTGGCGGAGTTATTTTCAAATGCAATATCTTCCTCTCAAACAAAAAACAGACTGATCAAAAGAAGAGTTAAACATTTTTTTTATAAAAAGTAAATAAAAAAATCATGTTTGAATAAACCTAATTAATAAAAAAAAACTGATGTTTCTTTGTTTTTTAATAAGGAGATAAGGCTTGCACATATAAACTTAATGAAATAACATTATGTTATACACATCAAAGGATGAGGAGTGTAGTATCAGGCAATTAGTTCTGTTTAAGGAAAGGAAACGGGATGAGGAACCAGGAAAGAGAAGAAATTTAAAAAATTAAAAAAATATCAAAGGGAGGCTGGGGTTCAAAGAATATATGGTAATGTTTCAGGCGTTTTATAAATATTGTTTTGGCATTTTTAAAGACAGAAAAACATTTATCAAATAAATTGTTAATAGTGAAGATTTTTCGAAACGGAATAGTAAATCAAAGTTCCTACTCTGCATAAATATCTCATTCAACTCACGTTTGATTCAACATTCAACAAAGAATGCACATAGGCGTGTTCGCTGTAGGAACTCCCACTATTTTAATTACAAAACATTATGTAAAATAGCCTCTAATCGTAGAAACAAGAATACTTTAGAATCTATGTAGATACACGTGTATGTATGCACAAATACAAAGAGGTTTATATAAAACTGAATAAATGAAGTTCTACGAGTGAGTATGCGTAAAAAAGTCTCGAGTAATATATCGGAATAAGTCATAAAAAAAAGATTATCTAAAAAAGTTGCACATTATTGCGTTATAAAAAAACAAATGTTTATACATATTATTAGTATAAAAAAGGGTTTATCTGTGTCTGTCTTGTGTCTAAAAGAGCTAATTTTGGATTTCGTTTTTTTCTTACGAGATTTTGGAGAGGTTTGATGTCGATCAAAAATATACATCTTTAACAATTTTATATACACACACATATGAAAAAGTGTTTTTTTATTGACAATTGACAAACCTATTTGAGGTCCTACGTTCCAGTTAAATTGTTCTTAAATCTCCTGAAGCGCAAAACTGGCCAATCTGGCCACCTTTTAATGTAACAAAAAAACTTCTGGTAACCTTTCATGTAACAAAAATAATCCAGATACGCTGTTATGTATTGCCCTATATAATAAGTACAAATGAAGAAATTATTTAGATATTACCATGTAAACTTTAAAAAAAATGTAAATTAAAAATACGTATTTATATTTTTATTACTTATTTTTGATGGCGAATATTGATATTTTCTTACTGAAGTTCTACAGTTCGCAAAAATAAAGTTTTTTTTATTTTGATCGTTAATTTTAAAAATACATATACACGCTGAAGTCTGTCTTTGATTTTATTAACAAAATAAATTTAAAAAGCTTTTAAAATTCTTAAAGTAAATACAACATTATACTTCTATTTACCTATACTAGTAAACCAAGTATAATGCTCAAATATAAAGGAAAAAAACCAGTAAACTTTTAAAACTATGGAATTTTTTCAATAAAAGCTTATTGAATTTTTTAAAATTTTAAATACTTATTTTGAGACCAGTAACTGGTTTTATCGTTTTTCAGTGAAACGGTTTTGCGAGGGCAGTTTAACGGGAAATCAGAATTCGAAACAAAAATAAAAGAATAAAATAAATAAGTAAGATTTATATTTGAAGCACTACATAACGTTGTGATTATTTATTTTAATAAAAATAAAACGATTTCGTATTAAGCCACAATTTTTTTTTTTAACTGACCGGTTTCAAAGTCAAAGGAACTTTCTAACAAGGATAAGAAAGCTACAATACAATATGTGGGAAATCAATGTATGACAGGGTTACGAATGATGAAATCAGGCGAGAGTGTAAATCTGAGTCAAGTATAATTGATAAGATTAAGAAAGGGTCTCTGAGATGGTTCGGTCAGGTAGAACGAATGGACGACGAAAAAATGGTTAAACAAGTATATATGACGAAAATGAACGGCAACGTGAGACGAGCACGACCGAGGAAGACGTGGAATGATCAGAAAAACCAAAATCTTAAGTCTGGTCATGTCAAAAGCAGACAGAACCGAAGGGCATTTATGACAAGATGTATGAATGTGGAAGAAGTTAGGAATGTATGCCAGGATAGACGTGTGTGGCGGTTCATTTTCTTTGCCTACCCCTACGGGGAAATGGCGTGATGGTAGTAGTAGTAGTTGTATAAGAAAGCTAAATAAAAATAGACGAGAGGTTAAAAATTGACAGCGTTACATTTTATCATAATCTTTAAGTAAACATGATTTAAAAAGTATGGTTTGTATATCATAAACTGTTTATAATTAAGGTTATTTATTTATTTTAGTTGTTTTGAAATAGAGCACACATAAACGTATTCTTAAGTGTGCTCTAATAAGAACAACGTACATTATACATATCATTAATAAGTTGTTTAACACATGTTTTTGACCTTCTTTTTTTTCATGAATGTTTTTTCCGATATCATCATAATTTTTTTACTTCTTTATATAAAATTTAATTTTGTGACTTCGCCTTTTTTTAAATGAGCCTTTTCTAATTATTCCAATTTTTCTTTACTTATTCAGTTATAATCATGATGTTCATAAACAAATTCTTTAATGTATGTACAGTATGATCATACGCAACAATGGATTTTTTCAAGTTACCTGTATAAGTACCATGCACGTAAAGACTCAGGTATATATTGGTGTAATTAACGTGGTCTGCGAAGCGTTACAAAATAAATCGTCTCTTTAAAGAAATAATAATAATTTACTTGGAGGAGGAGCTTATCAAGTATTGCATAGCAAAAAGATTAACAAAACAGTTTTAAAAATATTTATTTTCGCCAAAGTGGTCATTTTATTAACTGTACAATAAATTCTGGTGCGTGTTAATAGAACTCTTACTTTTTATACCCTTTTAAGCTTTGCGTTTAGTTTTTCATATTCAATAGAAAATGTCATACAATATTTATTGCCAGCAGTTCAACACACGACAAATCATTACCCGTCAATACCATATCCCATGGCGTCCACTTCGATCCGTTTTTTTTACCACTTAAATGTTGTGATTTGTATGGTTTTGATGAGCACAATGCGTGATGAAAATCTCGAAAAACCAGTCAGACCGAACCAAAATTGACAAGTCTGGGTCGTACTTTTCACAACAATACGGATTTTTCTCGGGCGTGGTGATACCGACCGAACAAAAACGATGCCCGCCATCTCTGGGCAAATAATTCAACTACATTTTTAATTGAAGAATTGAATTTAATGTGCAGTCATGAATTGATTTGATTTATCCCTTTTTGACAACGATAATCATCGCGTAAAATTGAATCGCTAGCCACAACATAAACAAAGTGTCATTTTAAACAAAAAAAATGGTTTGTGTCTGGGCTATAAAGAATACAACTCCATGTTTGTAATAAAATCAAAGTCTTGCAGTAGAGCTTTTGACTTCATGGCTGCTCCCAGGTTAGGTCCTACAGAAAAAAATCGAGCCGAAATAAGTCCGCCTTGTAGTGTAGTGATAAGGCATTCGGCTACCATGCTTGAGGTACCTGGTGTAATCCCCAGGAAGTTTGGCATGAAATATTTGATTTCTAAAGTGGTTTTATACATCAAGTATTTTATTTTTTTTTTTTTTTGGGCTTGATAGGTTTGAATTTTTTTTTGTTTATATTTATATGAATCAGGGTGTCTTCAAAACAGGCAAAATAACGCAAAAAGGTTGCTGTAGAGGGATCATGACGATTCTAGTTCTCCCCGTCAGACTTGTATCTCCCGGTTTATTAACAAGCTAATTAACTAACATATACCATTGCCTTCAGAACTGGGAAAATTAGATTAAGGGTGACTGACGAATTGACTTTATTTTCTAAGGCGCACTAGCAATATTTAAAAACAGTAAATGCAAATTCAAACTATTCATTAAAGAGAAAAAAAAAGTTATTGTAACGTGTAGATCTGAATAGAGGCCACAAGATCTCAAAAACAGTACCAGGTAAGTGGCGACGGCTTTCAATGTAAGTATATTAATTATAAAAAACATTGTCTGGTAAATAGACTTTGGAACTGAATTTGATAACTAAATTCAATTTTTGTTACCATTCGTGTTTGCAATATGATCATAAGGAAGAATGATAATAATTTGCTTAACTTACAGTGAAAGGGGCAGTAAATTCAGTAGAGTTGAATTCAATTAAAATCGCAGTTTATGAATTAGAGAAAATTGTTATTTTTGAGAAAGTACCTCGTTTATTGATAAAAATACATTGCATCAAGTACGAGCAAAACTGATAAGAAGACCCATGGTCTTTAAAATGGTTTTCGAGCATGTAGAGGGAGTGTTTTCATGCAAGTATTTGATTGCGCTTGGACTGTCACCTGAAGCGTAAGACTGATCACCTTAATTTTCCAAAACAGCTAATTAATATACGATGCATTTAATTTAACAATCCGGTGTAGATAAGTGTGTGATATTGATGAAAGTCAAACAAATTAAACCAAATTCAAAGCGTAGAAATATTAACTATACTATGTAAGCATAGTATAGACTAAATGAATAAATAAAACCATGAAAAATAACAACTCTTATGTACAAAGCCTAAAATTTAAATAATTATAAAATAATTAAATTTAAAATTAAAAACATTGTTTGAAAAACCAGGTAGACATTTCACATGCAAGCGATAAATGACGTAACAGTATGTTAAGCTGTATGTTTTAATGACTGTTTTCGTTCGCAAATAGTTCGTCAAACTTTGAAAAAGGTTTCCTTAGGGAATTACCTACATACTTCATGGTACCTTTGAAAATCTTATTTGAGGCAATCAAGGCCTTTGGTACCAGGTCATAAAGGCTATTTTTCTTTGTACACTTTATACGATAGAAGGTGAATCTCTTCAAAGATATTGAAAAAGTTAGCAAAGAAAATATATTTTCGTAATAATGATTGATGTCAGTAATGGTTTATGCCATTATAAACATTATTACTATAATACAAAGGGGATGTTTTAGGATATTAAAAAACGTTTTATATTTTCGAAAATGCTTTTCAAGAAAAAGCTTTCATAAATATTTGTTTATTAAATTTTAATTCGTCAATGGTACTTTTGTTACTAAATACCCTACTGTGATTAATCTGACGCTAGTTATAATAATTAAAACTATAAAAAAAATTACAATGAATCTCACTTATCAAGTCACATACATATCCCTGTGATCTTGTGCCTTAACAAAGGATTTTTTTATTCATTTATTTGATTTAGTTCGACGATAAACATAGTCAAATTTATATTTACGACGCAATATTTACATCTATACTTATTCTAAAATTACCTTTTTTTCCTTTAAAATTTAAGGTGTTTTTTTTTATAAATGTAATTTTTGTGTTAATTTTATTTATTTTAATTTGACGGCTATTTTTTTGCACCATTACAGACCAAACAGCTGAATTACATTAGCAAACTACAGCACAGAACTCTGGCTCGAATATTTTTTTGGGTTGTCACCGGAAATCGAACCCGGAACTAAACCAGTCGTAAATAAAAGAGAACCTCCGACCTCCGGACGAGAAGTCCGTGACACATCCACGAGACCACAACCGTCTCAATTATTATTAATATCCCTTAAACCAACTACTGATAGGTCATAAGCCTTTAATGTGTCTAAAATTTCACGTTTTCTTCCAAAGTAGGTTCTCCTTCTCTGTTGAATTATTTTTAAAATTGTTATTGTTTATTAATGCTTTAATAAGTCAATATTTAATTCGTGCACAAAGAATTAAAAATACAAACAAACCGTCACGCCGTTTCTCCGTAGGGGTAGGCAGAGAGGATAGAACGCCATATCACTCTATCCTTGCCTACAGAACTCGCTTCCTCTACATTCATACACCTTCTCATGCACGCACGCCGATTATTTCTTTTTTTGACCGACCTAGTAAACATACTTCCCAGATACACAAATTCTTCTATCTGATTCAAAATATCTTTGTTCACACCGATCATACATTTAGTTGTATTTTCGTCCCGTTTAAAAACCATCACTTTCTATTTATCAACATTCATAAGTAAATCGCTTTTCTTGCATACGTCGTAGACTTTTGTTACGAAGAATTGCAGGTCTTCTTTGCTGCTAGCAAAAAAAGCACGGCATAATTCGCATACAGAAGACAAAAAAATATATGTTAATAAATAGCACCTACGCGTATTGAGGAAAATAATTAATTTACTAATGCTTTTTTACGTTACTTTATAACATTCTAAAAACTTATATAAACCTTTGATTACATTACATTAAGGTTATATAAAAATTCATTAGGAACATATTCAAAACTGGGTTCTTCGAACCGGGTTGTGGTACGGACCCACAGATCAGAGATCCGAGGTTCGAAGTTCTCTCTACCATAACTTGTTTGCCATTCTCTGATAGTAGGTTATTAACAAATCGATAGATAGTAGATTTTTTTTGGTAAATAAATGATAAAGAACGTAAATACATTTTTTTTAATAAAAAATGAAAATATTTTAAGGCTTTCCATTGCTTCTTTTTTCTTCCATTAACCGATCTTTTTTGGTAAATAGCAATTACAAAGGGGTAAGTATGATTAAATATGAAAGGGTTGTGTAACTATTATACGCCATTACTTTTTTTGAGGGGGTGGGACCAAAGTTTCCCTCGGGATGTTTACGTAAAAAATAAGTTATTTTTACCACTAGGAATCCATTATTTAAAATGTCTGACAGATTAGGGAAAGAGCTGTTCCTTGTACTATCTGGATAGAAATAAGACCCATTCCCGGGAGATTCGAACAAAATATTGTATTTCAGAGTATACTCTAAAGTATTATTTAAATAAAATAAATCATGAAATAAAAAAATTAATCCTCTTGAAACCCAGCTTTATAACAGTCTGTCAATTAAATTATCAAAAAACGAAAACTTTTGTTATTATTCAAAATGTAGCACCACAAGAGAGTGAAATCCAGTCTTTTGTCTACAAACATTTGGACAATCTTAAAATATTGTTATAAAACCAACTGGTCTAAGAAGAAGTTCAAAAATTTGAAAATTGTTTTCAGGCGTTGGCGTTGCCTAGTATGTGAAATAATTCAGTCAGATGAATCTCTTCACTACAATAAAGGTTTCAGTTCTTTAACTTCACTAAAATCAACAGATTTGAGAATTGAAGAAATGTGGATGTTCAAACATATACAAAATGGTGAATGTTACACAGTGTGTAAAGTGGCCACTTAAACCAGCCAATGACAGGTTATAAGCCCTGTAAATGCCTACACTTCCATATTCCCTTCTCTAAAATGTTCTCCATATCTGTTTGATTCAATTAATTGATTTTGAATAATATAAACATGACAATCTAAAATTAAATACGTACATATTATGAAAAGACAAAAAATACATAACGAGACTCTTGTCAAAAAAGTAGGAGAATCCTGCTTCGGAAAACCCCTTTGGATACATGGAACAGATCAACATCCAGAGCGATGTTGTTCAGCATAGCAGTAGCCCTTACAACATGCATAACCATCGGCAGGTCGGTCCTGTATATCGGAATATGAAACAATCTATGCTGACGCTCCTAGGTAATTATTAGAAACATACAAACCAATGCTCATCATAATCTCAGAATTATCGATCATACAGTGCAACAATCGATAAAAATGTGTAGTTAAATACACATTCCTTCTAGTCTCTAAACTGTTGTAGCCAAGGATATCCTGGAGAAACTCGGTCGGGCAGAGCCAAGGATAATACCCACATTCTCTCATGTAGAGATATCTCAGAAACTTCTTTTGGATTTTCTCTATCATAAGAGAGTTCTTCAGTTAATTTTGTTATGTAACGGATGTTCAAAAAACGCTGCATTTAGTGCATCAATGTAGTGCCCTATGCACCGCTGTGAGCGGAATGATAAATAATGATCATGATATAGATTTGGCACTGCAATATTGAAGAGTTTTCTGAACTGGGAATAAAAGCATGAGATTTATGTAGCGTTTCGTTGCGTAGGTAACGCGTGCAATATTTTGGAGGGAAAGGGGTGTAGCCGTGATGATTATATCGATCTGGTAGGTACTATGTAGTAGAATGCTACCCTGGCCACCCCCACCTCTACCACTATCAGTACCACTACATCACTGTACAGATACATCAAGAACAATAAAAAATAATTCATAATATTTTCGGTACGCCTAAATTATTGTAGACAATTTATAATATCTTGGCACTAATGGAGCATAAGTTACTGCTTTAATTCTCATCTTGGCAAAACGAAATCATATTTTTTTACACATTTGATGGGTTAAAAAGATTTCAGAATCCCAAGCGATTTAAAAAAAAATTAAAACTAATTATGATTTGTGAAAATGCTGATAAAAATATGATAAAACTGTTTAACTTTAATGCTGTTTTAATCGTGTTTTAGTAGATGAGTAAAAATAAAATCACATGTATCCTGTGGAGTATATTACCAGAAAGGGTAAATATTACCTTCCCTTTCAATAGTTTCGTCAATAAAGGATCTTGGCATTACTTTAGATAGTTAACTCTCCTATCGTGAACACATTGATAATATTGTAAACAAATCTCTCAAACTTCTCGGCTTTATCAATAGAGTGACGGCGGACTTCAAAAATATTAATACCATCAAAACTCTTTATTGCTCACTAGTTCATCCCCATCTAGAATACGCTTCTCCTATTTGGTCTTCATTCTTCAGGACTCATATTGACCATATTAAGTCTGTCCAACACCGTTTTCTAAGAAAAGTGGCATGGTTGCTCGGATTACAAAGGGGTAATTATTCTTATTTTGAAATAGAGCAATCTCTTAATCTGTCTTCATTGGAGAGACATAGAACTGAGATGGACCGTATATGCATTTTCAAAATACTTAATGCTTTAAGTGATGTCCCATCTCTGTTGCAATCAATTTCTTTTCATGTTCCCAACCGTGTCACCAGAAGTCAAAATCTGCTATTTATAAAATCTTCTAAGAGAAACTTTGGTTTTTATGCCCCAATGTCCAGAATGTGTAGATTAGTCAACTCATTACACGACTTAGAATTTTTTGGGATAGATCTTCCGGCTTTTCGTAGATCTCTTCGCGACTAAACAGTGTGGGATGAAGTTGGATTGGCATGGTTTAGCTGAAAGTTTTTGGTCTTTTGTTTTTTTGAATATATTGTTTACTATTATTGTTTTGCCCTTGTTTGTCTTTGCTCAATAGTTTTATGCTCTTTTTGTTCAGTTTCTTGCATTTATATTTCTTCATGTAACTGTTGTAATTGGCTTAGGCCGTATGTATATAATAAATACATAAATAAATATTACAATTCGAAGCGTATCTCGATAATATTTCACACAAAGGTAAAATGAACAGTCTTAGGTGGCAATATAAATAAAAAAATATATTTTTTAAGTGCAATACTACCTTTCAGGCAAATATTTGAAATCGATCCTGTCAGGAATCGAACACAGGACCTTAAAAATGGCAGGCAAACGCGCTTAGGAAACCATGACTTTGATTTTCATTTTAACGATTTTTACACGAGAGAACCCACTAGTTGTCGGCCTCGTGTTGAAGTGGTCAGCGCATTTGCCTACCATGCCAGAGGTCTCGCATTGGATTCCCGACATGGTTGACAATATTTAATAGTTGTTGGACTGGTACCTGAAGCATAAGACTGATCATATTACCTTCATGTTACAAAATTGTCAAAATACACTGCGATTGGTGTACCAATACAGTGCCCTATGTACCTACCACTGGGTGAGGAAAGGGAATGATGATATAGCCACTAAGCTGAAAAAACTCGATAATCGACTTGAATTGGGTCGTAGTCCAGTGGTTAGTGTTGTGGGCTCACAGATCAGAGGTTTAAGGTTTATACCCCACTCTGCCCCAATTTGATCCTTATTTTCTAATAATATGTTATTGACAACTCGTTGGCCCTGAAATTGTTAAATAAAATCCATAAGTGTTCTTTTTCACATACAGAACGGTATTCGTTTCCTTCGAATTGGAACAATGTTTTGAGTATGTCCAAATGTTTGTAGACAGACTGAATTTCCTCCCTTGAGAGTTATTTAGATTTAAATTTGATGCAACAGAGAGGGAAAATATTCGGTTCAGCCAGATGAACCTCACCAACATAATTAAGGTTTCAGCTCTTCAACTTCACAAAAGTCAACAGATGGAAGAGTTAGGGAAATGTGGATGTTCAAACATAGGTAGAATGGTGAATGTTACACAATGGGTAAAGTGGATACTTTAACCTGCCAATGACAGATCATTAGCCCTGTAAATGCGTAGACTTCTAAATTACATTCCAAAATTTTTTTTCACTCTTTTTAAAATAAAAAATAAAATTATAAAGTTTGGAAATCAAACTAGAAATTTTATTAATCCTTCAATAATGATTTATTTTCGATTATAAAAATTTCGCATTCTACATATGTATTTGAATCGAACAGTCTGATTGGCGCATTTTGAAACTAATCCAATGATTGGTGGAGCGTTGTCCTAATGCTTTTCAGCTGTTAATAAATGCAAATGCTGGCGTATTTAGTTACCAAATATTTTAGATAAAATTAGCATTTTCAATAAATATTTGAATATGCAACTTTGGTGCACTGAAAATTTATGCAAATAGAAAATCAATGCAACTGTAATTTGGTTCCTAACACCATAAATTTGAATGTTAAAATATAATTATTTTAACCAACGCAACCACACGTTATTAACCTTTAAAAGGCTGTGCTACAAAATTCGTTTACACATGGAGATGTAACATCGTATTACCTCAAGCAAAAAGTAGTACATTCTAAAGTTCAGACATTAAAAAAAACATAGAGACACACTTACTTATAACTTTTCATTAATATTTTAAAACAAATATTATATAATTGAGGCCTGTTGTAGCAAAATATATAAAAATAAAAAATACACCCGTCATATAACTAGCGTAATAATAATAATAATAATGGATAACTTATACAGCGCCATTTTCGTAATATAATACCTCAAGGGCGCTTTACAAAGTGATTATATCAAGATATAAATTTAATTTTAACTTTAGAAAAATAATGTACTTTGTCACCACATGCTGGGAATTTATTCAAATGGTTTAGAGAACAAGTGGGTTTTAAGTTTCTTCCGAAATATCACTTTACTCTCACAGTTTCGGACTTCTGCTGGGAGAGCATTCCACGCCGTAGGGCCTACGACCGCAAATGCTCGTTCGCCAAATTTAGTGCGCTGTTTGCGTAGAGGTATAATAATCTCCCACTTATTGCCAATAATTAACTGATTGAACGATTTTTTTTGTATTTTCACACAAATACCGGCCTCAGAACAGCGCCTCTGTCTTCCTTGGTATAAGTTATATTCTCCCGCTCATTATTTTACAATAAAATAGATTTACTGATTGATTGATTGATTTGGTGTTTATTTCGTGGAACTCTATATTTCAACTTATAATTAGAAATCAAACACTGATTTGAGTCTACTGAACACTTTATTTTATTTTTACAAATATAAACATATAAAAACAAAAACTTCGTGACAATTGTTTCGCCTTATTAGGGCATTTTCAAACGAATGTGAATATTATTTGGATTGAATGTCCTTATATAGTTATAAAATTCAAGGTACTTAAGTAGAAAATAAAAATAATCTTATTAACTATAGCATGTACATTAATCATAATCGAGGGAAAAACCAATGGTTAAGGGTGAGGATAAGTGTTTAATAGGTAATAGGGAATTTAGGTATTTATATTTGAATTCCGGGGAAAATATAACAAAGTCAGTATTTATTGACAAACAAGTATGTATTGTGAGATAATTAATGAAGCTTTATAGTTGAATAAATAAATAAATGCCCTAATAAGGCGAAACAATTGTCACGAAGTTTTTATTTTTATATGTTTATATTTGTAAAAATAAATTAAAGTGTTCAGTAGACTTAAATCAGTGTTTGATTTCTAATTATAAGTTTAAATAGATTTACTATGGTTTTAGCATCCTATTGTTTCATATAATTATTATTCGCATAGCAAGAACAAATACTTTTCGTATTAAAATCCTTTTTTTTGCTTTCGAAATCCAATATGAAAATGTCGAGATATTTGACAAGACCTTTAACAGATCTACGGATAGAAGCGAATAGTAAGAATGGGACAAGACGAGATTGACTAGGAAAGTCTTTTCCCGATGCGTAAAGTTTTGACTGTACAGAATATGATATAATATCGTCTGGTAACAGAGGACTTCATGGATTTCTATAAAACGCCAATATCACATAGGCAGGAAACGCGCCAAAAAGCGAGAGGAAATTTCATAGAAAGAAGACCCATAAATGCGTATGGAGAGACGACCAGGGCGTATATACTCCCTCGCATAGTAAAGAGACTCCCGGACGAAATAAAGAATAGTGATATGAATAAAAACAAAGTAAAATTGGTTTGAAAAATATTTTTCTTAAATTCTAAGTTAAGTGTATAAAAAAAAAATGTAAAAAAATGGGGAAACCAAACAATTTAAAACAGTGTCAAAAAAAGTGTTTTTTTATTATTTTTTATATATTTCGTTATCAAAAAAGACTTGATTTACTTGTATTGAATTTTTTTAAAACTTTTATTTTATTGATATTTTTAAGAATTTTTAAAAAATACTTTATGTAAACATTATTATGTTGTGTTACCAAAATGTTTTAAGAGAGAAATCCCTGCAAAAACTGCTTTTGCAGTTTGGCGGGAATTAAAAAAATTGTAAAGTAGAATGCTTATGTGAAAAAAAAAAAAAAAGAAATTATTATAATTTTTATAATTATTATTTATTTATTTTAAAATTTGTAGTCTGCATTACTTGACGGGCTGTTTAACCCATTTTGTAATGCAGACTGTAAAACTAAGTAAGAAGTCAATAAAAAGAAATCAGATAGATACTAAACTGCCAATATGTACAAAAAAAATGATTCATATTATCCGCAGAAGCCGTATTCAGAAAGCGAATTGCCCTATTAATGAGTAAATTCTGAATTGTATTTGTACGGCTTTTGGGTGTATAAAACAGTGCATGATATCTCGCTCTAGTATAATTGCTGGGAACATACAAACTGATCTCTTTCAGTACATTTTGATTAAAGTTACTTCTAGAAATCAGCTTGTAGAAATGCTTCCCAAGAAAAATTTAACCACGAGATTCGAGGGTGTTGTAATCCAGCATATCTGCTTTAAATAATGATGGGTAGCAGATCGAGATGTACGGCATTACGTGAAGCTAAAAAAGCTTTATCGACAAAACCAAGAAAAGAGTTCTGCGTTAGAGGTGTAGAGCGAATGGATAGCGAAAAACGGCTGAAAAGATTTACATTGGGAATGTGGATGGACCCAGAAATCGAGGAAGAGCGAGGAAGACATGGCGAAACCAAATGCAACAAATACTTGATGATGGACATGTCAGAAGTCGAAATAATTGGCGCGCGTGCATGAGATGATGTACGAATGTAGAGGAAGCGAGATCTGTATGTTTTTTTTTTCGTTTTGTTGTTTGCAGAATAGCAAGTTGGTCAAGTTCTTACGATAAAAACGTACCTACAAAAACATACGCATACATATTTACATTCACATTTATATTAATATGAATTAAGTCATAATTAATATAAAATATTTAATAACTCCATAGTGTCTGCTGAGATAATTGCAATGTCAATCATTTTTTAAAAACGTTTCTATGGTTATAATGGAGGGTCGACGCGACTCGATGCGACGCGACGCGACGTGTCACTATACGTCACGATACGTCACTGTGTATGTTTCCTTTAACGCATGCGTGCATACACGCATGCATACACCACGTGCAATGGTATATGAACGAGAGGAGGGGGTGCATATGTGTACAACTTAAGTGCCCGCCCTTTTCCAAAAAAAATGATTGATAAAAAAATGGTTTCTAACATATCATTGAAAGAAATTTCAAGAAAAAAAAATATTTTTGAGAAGTGAATAATTGAAGTCTAGCCACCACGTTTTATAGTCTGAAATTAATAGATTTATTCTGTGTAATAATTATAATTTTACATATATTTAAACATTGACCCATGAAATTCCTTAGTTGCATTTTTTATATATTATATAATATAGCGTAATTATATTATTGATTATTTGAGCCCTTACTTTGTGGAATTAAATAAAATATATATTTATAATAAAACATTGTAGTGTGAATGACTGGCAAACCATATTAAAAGTATATTTATACATGATGATGAAAAAATAAGAATACCTTTAACTAGTAGTGTAATTATTTTTAAATTTTTTGTGGTAAAAATTACACAGTGTTTTATTTTAAATAAATATAGCGTAAGACTAATAACCTTACCTTTCTGTAATATATGATTGAGATACGCTCCATATAATTAACTTATACAGTGACTTGTGCACCATAAAATGCAAATAACGACTGTACAATCATAAGCCAATTGAACGAAGTTATGCAAAAAGCAGCCAGTCCACAGTTTTGGAAAAATGAGATATTGATGTTATCGGGTGCAGTAAGGTCAATTCTATGTTTTGCTGAATACAGCCAAACTGCTTTCATAACAAAAATTATATTAATCTTCTTCGTAAAAAGGTGTCGATTACAAAAAAGGCATTTCCCAATTTGCAGAAAACACCCACAGCACTGGAAAAATCTAATGGCACTTTAAAAATCATAAAAACTGGTCAAATACAATTAAGATTCTTGATTTTAATATTTATAAAAAACTCATGTATTCATTGTTTATAGTTTGTAAAAGTCAAAAATATCCCACTTGTTGTGTAGACAAAAAAGTTTTTGTTCTCACAAAATGGCTATTATCACAGTTTCACTTTTTTATGGCTGGCTGTTTTATGTATAAATAAGTTCAATTGAGTACAGAATAGTGTTAAAAGTTTTATTTGTATGGATACTCAAAAATCAAAGTTATTTGGATTGCAAAAATCAACAGACCACACATGTACAACTAACTACCCCTCTGTGCACCCTGAAAATGTGTTTGTAATCTCACATGTGTCGGCCTGTGTATGTGGGTCTGTACATGTGTGCGTGGGTGAATTGCATTGGTCGGTCGTATGCAATGGGAGTGGTCGACGATGCATTCAGTATGCAGTTTGGCGTTGTAGGCCTGATTTTAAGGGAAAGGGGGTGTGAGAGATGTTGCAATTGCACAGGGTAAAAAATTGCACTGTCTAGCTGAAACGTGCACCGCTTCAAAATTAACGCGCCATTCTTTAAAACGTGGCGATGATGTAAAACTTTAAATTAAAAATTAAAAAAGTAGATGTTTATTCAGAAGTAGGAACATACATATTGTAATAAGTTATATGGCGCCACGTTTCGACAGTCATTTTATTTTCGTTCTACATAATCATTAAAAAAAAAGAATTAAGATGTGGTAGAGCCGGGAATGATTCTTAAACTTTCTAATATGAACGTTAGTGTTTTTTTTTTAATAAAAAAATGTTATTTTACAATGTTTTATTAATATTGGGAGGTAAATGTAAAATTTTCATCGATAACCAAATTTATTAGTTAAAAAGGTAAATAGATTAAGGATTGATTTCATTTGCATAAGACTAACTACTAATCGTTTTAGATAATGAATATATTCGTATATGTATTCGGCGGCCTCCGTGGTATGGTGGGCAAGACGCTTGACTCACGCACGGAAGATTCCGGGTTCGATTCCCGGTGAGAACACAAAATTAAAATTAGATTTTTTTCAAGCCTGGGTGTTCCGTGATGTAATTCACCACTGTAATTGGGCCTCCTGGCCTGTTGTGGTGCAAAAAAAAATATTAAAAAAAAAAAAACAAAATAAATGTTCCTACAGTTCTTTCATCTATTGATGTTTGTGATTTTGTTGATGATTGAAATTTGTTGAAAACAAAATTTTTTTAGGCGTTGCCCAGTATGTTGATGAAATAATTTTATCAAATGAATCTTACCCGCATAAATAAAGGTTTTATCTCTTGGACTTCACAAAAATCAACATATTAAAGAAATGAAGGAATATAGATATTCAAATATGGGTAGAATGGTGAATGTTACACAGTGAGTAAAGTGGCCACTTAAACCAGCTAATGACAGGTCATAAGCCCTCTATATGCCTAGACTTCTAAATTACCTTCTCTAAAATGTTCTTCATCTCTATTGTAATATGTTCATACATAGTACAGTAAAAAATAATGAAAAAGTTTTAAAAATCGACAAAATATTAACCCAATTACGCTTAAAGACTATAAAAAGCATATTAAAATTATATATACATAATAAAAACTAAAAAAGTATGAAAAAGCATAAAAATAATTTTAAGAGTATTTAAAATTATATATATACAAGCCAAAAAGGTATAATATTAAACATAACAATTTCAAGATATTCATTCTTTGGATCAACATATATTATTTATTCGAAGTACTTCGGAAATAAATATTTTTTTAAATTATTTTATAACCTTTATTTTAACAGCACTACATATTTTTGCAATTATAGTATAATGAGATCGCGAAACAATTCTTAATGATTGTTTTTACAAAACAAAACTCCTTCGCTTCTTTCAAAAGAAACATTTGTAAGAAAAACAAAAGAGTTTCAATGAAAAAAGAATCTGTATTCTTTATTTTGAATTTTCAAAGAAGGAAAAAGAAAAATTCCTCCCGACGCTAACACAATTACTTGAGAGGAAAAAGCTTCCCAAGAAAAGTTTTCAGTGGCGCTTCTTAGACCAAAGAAAACAACTGAATTTCCTTAAAAAGTGGACTTGCCAAGTTCTCTTTAGCATTCAATGCTTCTTTGTTTTTTTTAAACTTTGCATTTCTTCAATTTATTTATGAAATATTTTTATTATCTTTAAGAAACATAATTCAATACTTCAATTTAAAACTTAAAAAAAACTTGTTTAGAATTGTGTTTGTTAAAATTATAAGAAAAAAATATATTTCTCATATTTAGCTTCATAACTTTATATAATGCTGAGTCAAGGTACTATAAGGACTTTGATTTGAAAAAAAATAACAAAATTGTATTGTAAACAATCATTTTTTTTATTTATTTTTAAAAATTTTATTTTCTCAAGACATTTAAAATAAATTCGTATTTGAAGGAATAACTTTGTGATTATACATTATAATAAAAAAAAATGTAACCACTTTGTTTTTAACCACTTATTTTTATTTTTTTCTACTGACCTAAAAGCTATCTTTACAAGAACAACATTACAAAAATACTTGAAGTTTTTGCTCCATATTTATCGATGTAATACTTTGTAATCACTGTCAATAAAATAGGATATAAATTATAAGTTAATTAAACCTTGATTATAAAGCTTGTGTAGCTTTAAACCGGTCGATAGAAGAAAAAAAGAGTTAAAAACCAAGTAGTTTTATATTTATTTAATCTAAAGATATTTTTTTGCTCCTTTTTTGTTTTTATTATTTTTTTGTAAATACGCCGTTTCCTCATAGGGGTGGACAGAAAGAATAGAACGCCATGAAACAGCTGTACATGTCCAAACCAACTCAGAACTCATTTTTTTTGGTTGTCAATGATGCTTATCTCAGCCTCACATAATGCACGGATCTCGACATTATAAATAAATAAAAAAACAAACAAAAATGTGATGTTCTAAAACGTTGAAAAAGTACCTAATACTTTGGAAAAACATTTTATTTATTTCAAGTACTTTACGGCGTCGTTTAAAAATGAATAACAAAATAATGTTCATGTAAATTAATTGTTTCTTTGATATTTTAAAACTGTCAATGATTTGACCAATTATTTTTATAGCGTGGCAATTATGACGCTTCAACGACCATGCTTCCCCCGATCAGATTTTATTAAGGGGAAATTTATTGTAAAAATGTTGATGGTACAGCTTTTGCTAAAATATAATGTCTTACGAAATTTTTACCCCTTTTCTTATTCTCTACAACTTTCAAAAGCTTATAAGAAAGAACTAATTCGTTTAGTAAAAATAATAATAAAAATTACGAAACGTATTGAAGTTCAACGAGAACAGATTTTAAATAAATATTTAGAAGTTGTTAAACCATGATTTAGCAAAATATTATTGTAAAAAAAAATATGAAGCAAAACAGGGTCAATATTTCGGACTAGAAAAAAACCTTTTTACTAATAGCCTAGTTCACAAAATTTTCTTTACAAAATAGAAAAAGGGAAGAACAATGGGCTCTTTGTAATAAAAGCCTTCTTTTTGTCACCATTCTTAAATGCTAAGACCTTTTTCAGTTAGTTCAATGGAGGTGTGTAAAAGTCTTTTAAAGAGAGAAAAGTTGGGGGTGGTCTTTTGTTAGAATACGTAACCCTATAGTAATTAGTAAGGGAAATGAAAAAGAAAGTGTGTTTATTTTACTTTTGAATTTTGATTTACTTTTATTAGTATACTGTCAAAAAAAAAACTGTACCATTTAAAAAGCGAATTGGGCGTTAAGCATTTAATAAATAACAAATATTTATAAATTGCGAGAGTATAGGATGAAGAAAAAATAGTAAAATCACACGAACTTCAGTTCTTTAGCATCACAAAAATCAACGGATGGAAGAATCAAAGAAAATTAAGATGTTAAAACCAGATAATGACAAGTAAACCCCGTGAATCCCTGGACATGAATATTCCTTTCGCTAAAATGTTATCTATCTCTGTTTTAGTATATTGTTCAATGAATCAAATCAATGGTTTGAATTTTTTTTTTATGAAAATTTTTCATTGATAAACCCTTACGGGTTACATACATTTAACAAAAATTTTTACTTTTAAAATTCACATTCAACTGTCAAAAATAATATTTTTAACATCGTTTGTAAATGTTGTCTGAGTCTTTTGTTTAGTTTTGTCAGGTAGTTTATTGTTTAATTTAGTCCATGGTTTATTAGTCTCGATTGTCCTTTTCTCGTTTTAAAAGGTTGCATATGATATTTTTTGATATTTTCGTATTGTGTTCGTGTTTAATACAGTTTATTTCAACTTTTAATTCTTCGTCTTCAATTACATCAGTGGCTAATTTATGAATACATTTTAAGGATTCTAGTTTAAAGAGTTCAGTTACATTTAATTGTTTTCTTTTATTTATTCATATTTTTCGCTTACAAACTATAATTAATAATAAAAATAATGTGACCTCACTGAGGTTTCCCGTGCCGAGGACACTTAACAATTTAGTTTTATGAAATAACATTTGAGAATAAACAAAGAAGACTAACTTAAAAAACAAACATAATTAACGAATATTCAGACAGCTTTAAAAACAAGGTATTTATGTACATCTATATTAATTATATTACAAAACACACAATGAAAATAACAAAAACCTAACATAAACCATACAGTTGTGGAGCAGTTGATTCAGTATTGGTATGGGCAAATGAGACAATCCATTTTACTTCTATCTAGCTCCACTATCCATTTTTTTATAGCCTTTTTAAACATTTTCTTATTACTAATTGCTTTAATAATTGTTTGGTTTGTTTAAAAAGTTCTTCAGTTGCTGTTAGATAGGGTAGGTCATAAACTAACTTTAATATTTTATTTTGCTATCTTTGTAGTCATTCATCCCACATTCGTCATATTTATAATATGTATAACGAAAACATTTCTATTAATTATTATCATCATTCCGTTTCCGCGCCTAATGTTGCAAAGGGCATTTGCATTGTTACACTAATCGCAGCGTTTCTTGATATTTTTTTTCTAATGAAGGTTAGATGATTAGTCTTAACCTTTAGGTACCAGTCCAGGAACTATGAAATATTCTAGTGTAAAAACACCCTTTTTAATAAATATTTAATATCAACAATGTCGGAAATCTAACCCGAGACCTCTGGCGTGGTAGGCTAACGCGCTGACTATTAAACCACGAGATTGACAAAACGATTTTTTATTGATAAGGTAATATTTATGTACGAACTCTATCTCTTTACATAAAAACAAGTGTAATTCAAAAATAAAGATGCATATTTGGTAGAAAAAGAACATAGTTCTGAGTTAAAAATAGAACCGTAAGCATAGACTAATATTTTTGAGTTGATAGCGGCTTTCAGGTAAAAGTCCTGATTAAGATAATCGAGTGGAGCAGTCCGCCTACTTGTTTAGTGGTCGACACTTTCACGTGCCGTTCTTGAAGTCCTAGGTTCAGTTCCACGTAATCTGAAGCGTGAGACATCGCTTTTAACTTTCTGTAACGAATGAATTTAGTTTACCAATGCAGTGCTGGGATGATGATGATAATTTAACATTTTATTAAAGTGAAAAAAAATTTTTTTTAATCACCGTTTTTTTTTATTGACTGCAAGATATTGGTTTTAAGCAAAAAGCCGGTCAAAAGCATTTATTTTTGTACTTAATGGAAAAAATAAAAATACTTGGTCGTTTTGTGAGTTTTTCAGTGCGATCGTTTTGCTAATTTGTAACTGGATTTTATTCAACAAAGTATTACATTACACTGCATTATATCTATTTAATATTAACATAGTTCTGTGATAAGCTGTCACAGTTGACCCATATTCCGTTCTGAATGATATCAATATGATACCGTATTTTATAGCATTGATAAAGAAATGCAGTGTTTAATACTTACTAAAAAGAAAAATCAAGAATTACCAAAAAAATTCACACATGGCAAAGCAGGACTGTACAGTGTTCAGAAATAAATTTTATTTCTTTAATGCTGCTAATTTGCTTCAGCCAAATTTATTTCTCTTTTAAAATATTTTTTGTTATTTGTTAAACAATTTCATGGACATGCATATTGAACAATTTGGCAGCGAGATAATACTCGCATCTTTGACCAAATGTCGTGTTAATGGGATAAATATTGACAGTGATATTGTTTATTGAGCTTGTAGCTCAATCACAAATAACTATCGATGTGCTAATAAGCGACGTGATAACAATTTCTCACCATAGTTGTTTATCGTATTCGCGACCACAATGGAACATCCGTGAACACCTAATATTAAATGTACAAATATTTACGTTTTGCGACGTATAATCCTGCTGCGCAATCACCTATTTGAATTTCACCGGTGTTAATATTCTTAATATACTCGATATTTCATTGGAATCGCTAAAACGATAAACAATCATGCTGAGAAATTTTTATCACATCGATAATTACGACAGTGCGACCATCGCGATGAGTAACTGAGAGTAAGTAGAGATCGATTCGAAAACACTTGTCCAGGTTTTTGGTTCTATTTCACACACAGAACTGTTTTCTACGTCCGCCCAGACAACAAGAAAATATAATTAAGTAAATAATTAAATATTCTAGCAAAATAAATTATAAATGAATTAAGTGGAACACTTCACTAAAGATGTCTTTAAATAAAACACGGTTGATTCGATTTTGATCGTTTTTCAATAAATGGCAGAGGAATTAAATTCTACCGAATTCTAAAAACCCCTTCAAAAATTCTACCTAATGGATTTTTAAATACAACCTTGCCTGGCTGTTTTTAATACAAGGTTTCTATCATAATTAAGGCTTGGAAATGGAAAATTAAAGGCTTTAAAATTGTTCCATCGAAGGAAACAAATTATTTATTTATTTATTAAATATAATATATTGAGTATTTCTACTGACATTTCTTGGTGGAACTGCATTTAAATTATAAAAATAAAAACACTTTATAGTTATTTAAATAAAAGTAAAATAAAATATTTTTATTATTATTATTAAATTTAAGTTCAAACAATTTCTCGTTTTTATTGCTGAATATATTTCTAATAAGAATTAATAGACTAATAAAACTCACATATTTTGAATAACCAATAATATCTTGCAGACTGGGACATCATTATAAAATTTGATTTATTCACACAAAATCGGTAAGAATAAAAAATTCTAAGTTATATCAAAGAAATCAGATTGAATTTTTACATCAGAAAGACATTTTTTACAAAGTGAAAGTAAACACACGAAAAAAAATGTTATTAAGCGACGTGACATGCAGATAAGAATTATAGTTTTTTGTTTTTTTTTATTTATAAAAAAAAAATATACATACGTATTATTAAGTCATGAAATTTTAATTAATTTACTATTTAAATACGAGATTATTAATTAATTTAACAAAAAAACTCAATTTGACTCTTCCGCATAATTGCTACACGTCGCTTGGTAACTGGTTCTTTTCTTTCCAGCGTCGATGTGTTAATAAATGTCTTTATTAACATCACTGGTTATTTCAAATTTGTAGATTTTAGCATCACTAGTCTTTTATTTTATATAAGAGACTATTAGTTATTATTTAATATAATTACAAAGAACTTTCGACAATAATTACACTGATAAACTTTAAATTTTAAACAGAGTTCACTTGAATCTAGAGCTTGATTATATTTTTTTTACATAATATTTATTTACATCTAGGTAGTCTAAAATAACTCCGAAATTAAATTAATCTTATGAAAAAATAATTGAATCGAAACTGAAATTAATTTTGGTTAGTCGTAAGATGCATATTAATGTAACAATAATTTATATTCATATTTTTACACAAGCTATGAAAATGATGGGTCTTTTTATAATTTCAGTAATATTTTAGTACACGTGGGACGACGTTTTCTAAATAAACTAAATAAATTAACCCAAAAATACCAATGTTTCAATGAAACGTATTTTTGCTTTTAAAAAACATTATTAATACGGAATATTAAATAATAATAAAGATCAAAACTCGATAAAAATAAAGAGTAACAAAAAAATATTAAAAAAGACAAAAAAACTAAGAAACTGTATTTACAAGGATGTAGTATGTAGTAGTTACTTTTTAAAAGTTAAGCTTTATTCTTAAACGTACCGTGTGTTCAAATGTTTAAAAACCTTATGTAAATGTGTTAGTGCCTTTTGGTTCGCCTTGTAAACATTCAAATGTATGTGTGTTAGTTGGCACATTATAATAATTTACATGACAACTAGTTGTTACTCGCGTCTAAAGCAGAGGTTATTAAAGATTGGCATGGACTCTACCTATGGATGCTTTTCTACTGTCAATAAAAAAAAGTTTTTTCATTAATAATAAATTGTATTTTGGAGGATTTACTTTTATATATTTGTTTATATTTATTCATTTATCAAATAAATCAATTACCAAAAAATAATCACGTATACATTATCTATGAGGCTCTTGCCCTATGTTGATTTGGGATACAACACAATGAAAAATGGAAGCATCCATATTATTTAACAGTACCAAAAGTAAACATTATAAAATAAACATATATTTCAATAAAAATCGAGACATCACGCTTAATAGTATTTAAATCTTTACCATATCTCTCAGTAGTCTTTTAAATAATCTTAACTATTTCTCGATTTGAACTTTTAAAAAAAAAATACTGGCCTAATATTATATTTTTTTTAGGTAGGAAATCAATTATTTAATATAAGTATAATTAGTGGAACCCTTTTTAAGGCAATTATTGTACTCGTTAAGTAATATTTAATTTAAGGGTTATTATTTTGCATAAAAAAGGGGTATCATATAATTTGAGGAGGGGGTGATAAAACACAAAATTATTATGAAAAAGGCTGATAGATATTTCAACAGATACCAAAAAAGTCATTTGGCAACGAAATATTGATATCACGTACGTTAAATCTTAAATGATTGGTAGTAATTTAATTATTTATTATTTATTATACGGCACAAGTGCCTTTTAAAATATAAAATATTATAACAATTTAATGAGTTAGATAAACAAAAATCAAAAAAAAAAAATTACTTCAACTTAAAGGCAGAACTCGTGTTGTAATGGTCAGCGCGTTTGCCTACCACGAAAGAGGTCTCGGGTTCGATTCCCGACATGATTGATATAAAATATGTAGGTATTTAAAAGGGTGTTTTTACACTAGAAAATTTCATAGTCCCTGGACTGATAAGCATATGACTGATTATCACCTTCATGTAATAAAAATGATAAAGATACGCTGTGATTGATGTAATAATGCAGTGCCCTATGCATATTTGGGTGCGAAAAAGAATTTTGATGATGGCAAAAATAGAAAACTGTCAAAATTAGTCCCAGTATGTTTTGAAAATTATTTGTTCGGATCTAGATACTGAAAAATATTAATTATAATTAATTATGTAAACTACCCAATTTTTCAAAATACACAACGATCTAATCCAGTATTTTTTTTAAAACGGTGTTTTGAGTTTGTCCAAATGTTTGTAAAAAAAGACTGGATATCATCCTCTAAGAAGTTGTGACATAACGCCTTCATCCACTCACGTTTTCAATTATTATTATAAGGATTTAATATATTTATAAATACACTCCCCCTTAAAAAAAAAAGAAAACGTAGATCGTAATTAATCATCTGAACGTAGCACGCTTGAATTCTAGGCCTCCTATTGGTCGGAGAACTTTTTTCGTGCATGGGGAATTCGAGTTTTCTTTTTTTACGATAGGCGTGTACATTTTCCGCCAATGGGAGAGAGAAAAGCGTGAAAAATCGTAAAAAAGCGGAAAAATAAAAGTTCTGTCGTGAAAAATGCGCCGCCGCGATGGACACCCAACCCCATTAGCTGGATCTCGTAACTGAAAGTTTTTTATTTCATTTTCCAGGCGTGGTATTTCAGCCTGGATTTAGGTTCCACCCACACTTAACGTGATTTATTTTTATTTCAGAATTTTTCAGGATCTGTTTGTATTTTAAATCGAGGTAAACAAAATTGTTTGTAACGCTACAAATTCAGTTTTTAACCATAACTCACATCAGTAAACTTTACAGATAGTTCAATTTAACTCTTAAAATCATCATTATATTATATGTAACTGTATTTTAAAATGGTTATATTTCGAAACGGTAGTTTTTCGGATATTATTATATATTAATAAAAAAGTAATATCTATGAGTTTTACTTAACTTGAAAAAAATTGACCTTAAAATAAAATAAACTTATTTAGAAATAAAATGTTTTGAACTTACTTAATAAAGAGTAAATAAATAATAAAAAAAACACGTTTTAGATTATTTCTAGTAGGCGAGACAGTTTTAACAAGTTTCTTTATTAAAAATAAGTTAAAAGAAAATTTTGCATTAATTACGTATATTGTAATAAAAATATGGAATTATAATTTGAAAATTAACGACCATTTTAGTTTGGCTTTTTTTATAAAAAATAAAATAATTTCATCGGCAAAAGTCTTGATTGATTTTAAATTTCCCTAAAATTAAATTTATTTGAATTATAAGTATATACGTATTCTTTAACAAACATCTCTTTAGTAACACGTGCCTCATTAAAATCGCCAAATAGAAGCAAAATAAAACTTTTTAACTTCAGCGTCATCATAAACATTCATTGCAGTATTTAAAATGATATCATTTAAAAAAAAATACTTCTTAGTTTGATTTAACTTTTACCTTGTACACTATTATCGTGATTTTATATTGACTATAGGTTTTCAAACTATCGAACCTTAATATTTATTTTGTTGCGGGTAGGTTTAAGTGCACTAGATGCATATTTGGGTTTAAATATGGAGCTACCCACTGAAGCTATATAGAATAAGAGCTTTTCTTGCTTAGCTCCTGAAACAACAGTCCTGTTTATCGGTCACCAATTTTTGAGGGTCCCTGCAGTACTAGAGTCCTCATGATTTAAATTAGAATCTTCTATGAATAAATTACAACAAAAAAAACAATGCTTTTCATTAGAAGAGCAATTTACCGTCTTAAAACAAAAAAAAAACGCAAACGAATCGCGGTTTGTTCAGCAGAAAGTAATATGCTTAAATACGTTTCCTAAAGTATAACACTTTGGCTTACAGTAAAGATTCTCCTGGACTTTTTTTAGCAAATTTTACCACTAAGGATGCTGTCAGTGCCCAAGTCTTGGAAAAGAGGGTGGTAAAACCCCGTAATAAAAAATGCTTACCGGTATGGAGTCTCGTGTGTTGTTGAACGTGGCTTAGTTGCTTAAAGCGCCTGTCACAGTATGAACACTTGTAAGGTTTCTCTCCAGTATGCACTCGGATATGCTGTACGAGCTGGTGGTTGGATGAGAAGGATTTCAAGCACTGCTGGCATTGATGAGGCTTGATTTCCCCACCAGCTCCGCCTGCCAAGCCCCTTTGCAGTTCACGCGCATGCATCTGCATGGCGTTCTTGTGCATGAAGATCTGTGAACAGTTAAGGGTTAAATTAAAAACTGCATCAACATTACGAAATGAACTTAGTGATTAAGCTAACTATTGTCCTCATACTAACTTCTTGGCCCAGATTACAATTTAAAGTCAACAGAGTTATCTTCAATATTTTATGAAGTTGTTTGCTTCTCGGATAGTAAAGCTTCATTAAATTATTGTTTTGTCGGTTTTGTGGTGTAGTGGTCAGCGCGTTTGCCTACCATGCAAGAAGTCTTGAGTTTAATTATTGACATGATTGACAGGAAATATTTATTTAAAAACGTGTTTTATCACTAGAATAATTCTTCATCCCTGGACTTATACCTGAACCATGAGACTAATCATCTTTCATGTAACAAAAGAATATCAAGATAAGCTGCAATCGGTGTACCAATGCAGTACCCTATACACCATTGTGTGCAAAAAGGGGAGTAATGATGGTTTATTAAGTGAGATCAAATTTTATGAGGGAAAATTTACGAAAATTTGAAGTAAGTAGCTTCGTAGACAATCTATAATTAAATATTTTAAATAACAATTTTTCACGAATATAAATTTTTTCATACTTTAACTTTATTTTATTTTCTATACAGTTGGACATAACTCTGTTAAATTTTCATTGTCATGCGGACCCCGATCCAATAATCGATTTTTTCGTACGAAAATTAAAATCGAGTTTTCTGTAAGAAAATGTGTATATTTTTTGTTTACAAATTTAATATATCTTCGTCGGTAACCTGTAATTAAATACGTTTCGAAAAAAAACATATTAAACGTACATATATTTTAAAAGAAAATTTGATTATATTTTATCGACAATTGAAGATAACTCTGTTAATTTCTCATCGTAATCGGGGCACTGAACATCAAAATTTATCTTCATTCTTTTCTTCACTTTCACACCATGGTCAATCAGCTGTTAAAATTTAACCCAAAACTCTTACAAGCACACATCCACAAAATCTCACACATATAAAAAGTTTGAAAATTCTCATAGTTATTCACATTTGTTTTTTCTGTTAAGATTTAATTACCGTCATTAAAATACTCATATTTATAAATTTAATAAATATGGACTAACACTAAAAAAAGTGAATTATGAAAATGACAAAAATTGTTTGTAAACATTCTTCGTCTAGTTTTTAATGACAATATCATTTTTTTTTTGTAAATCATTTATTATTCATTTCATAAGTGGTCACATTACTTTCTGTATATTTTTATTCATTCAACCTATGTTTAAACATCCATATTTCTTTAATTCTTTTAAGGATAAAAATCCGAAAAGATTATTGAATTATTTCTACTACATACTAGGCAATGCGATAAAAAAAATATTTTTATTTTACACTAAGACCATTTTTCAGTTTAATCAAATTGTAAAAAATACCAACGCGGTGCTACACAAGATGCATAAATTTTTTTTTTTTTTTTTTAAGTTTTATTTATTTTGACAAATCAGTAACATACATAATTGTATTTTTGTTCCCGCAAAGCCGAAGCTTGTCTGCGGGTTACATTACATTAAAATATATGTATATATAAGTAAGTACATAGTTTAATAATAAATGAATAATAAAATGTATTTTTATGCACACTTAAGTTTCACTTGCTGTTTTTAATAATTTTTTGATTTAAAAAAAATGAATTTAGGTTATTTTAAAATTATTTATTGACAATTCTTGATGGAATTCCATTGTGATGATGTAATAACTTATATTTGCATATTAGTTATAAATTTAAAAGTCCAGTTCAGTCTGAAGATGCCCATTAGAGGGTGAAAGCGCTAATTGGTCAAATAAATAAGCGGAAGTGTACAAAGTATTTTTTAATTAATAACTTACCTATATGTTAATGTAAGTTATTACATCGTTACAAGGTGTATGGGTTAAAAAAGAGGGAGGATATCAATATTGGTGCATAAACGTTTTGTTTGTAGATCAATTAAAAGTTTTCTCGAGGAAATTGAAAAATAGGTAGTATTTTTTACGAAAATCGTTTTTGTAATTTAAAAAGAAAACCCAACGCGTTATTCGATAATTTCTTTATTCACGATTCTTTGTTCTTACTGTGGTTCAACCTTTCTTCCTTAAGTGTACCGAGTCACGGAAGAAAATAATTATAAGAAGGAAAAAGAAAGCTGAAAGAAAAATTAATTCAAAACGTTTAAAACACATTTTGCTTTCGACAGTATTTTTAAGTATCAGCAGTGTTTTTAGTTTGTCCAAATTAATGTAGAGAGGAACTTGATTTCACCCCGCAAGGGTAGAGAGTTATAGAGATTAACTTTCCTGATTCCTCTTCCTGTCTCCTACAAACGCATTACCTGATCCCACATTCCTCATCCCTTAATGTATATATCACAGTACACTTTTATTTAGCTTATAAATGCAAGCTTTATCTCCCCATAAAAAAGTCTGCTTTTAATTTATTAGTTTTTTTTAATATATGTAGCTTTTGATATATTTTATATTTTGTTTTCGTTGGTACAAAGTTTTAACCAACTCTTCTTTTGATCAGTCTGTTTTTTGGCTGGCTAGAAGACATTGCATTTAAACATAAGTCCGCAAAAGTAATTATTCTTTCCACTTGAAATTTAATCATTAATATAGAGATGAAGAATAAGTTTTAGAGCATTTACCAGGCTGTTTAAAGTGACCACTTTTTGCAGTGTATATCATAACATCACATAACTCCCTAGAGTGTAATACCTAATTCATCAGAAAATAGAAATCAAGTTGTCGTGGGACTTAAACCTTCGACTACTCTGTGAAAAAACTCTCTCAAGTCACCGTGTGGTAACTTGAGGTTACTTTACGTGAGATGACATTAATGATTGCCTGATAATAAGTGTCTCTTTTCACCTCATTAAAATTATACGTGTTCTTGCTTAGCGATCAAACTAGATAACATATCTTTCTCTTAAATGTATATTTTATTTATTTGTCTCAGGTTACTCGATATTTCGCCATATTTGTAGATCCTAATGGACAAAATGTTTCATTAAAAATTATTTAGTTTACCATACTTGATATTTTTTTATTTGTATGTTAAAGTTGACGTACTTGAAGATTGTGGTAATATTCATCTTCGTTTCCAAAATATGAATTAATTACGTGTAATAAGGAACATCAGTTGCAATTTTAAATTTAAATGAAATCATTTAATTTAGAAAATTCAAGGCAATAAAGTATCATTTAAATTATCGTTTTATAACCAATGAAGTTAAATGTCCTAAGACGGGCATCGATTCAAATCATCACATCACTAGTGCATACATTTACATACAAATAGATTGGATTAAAAGGGTTGTGCGACGTCCCCGGGTTGAATAATCAATATTTTTCTCCAGAGCTGAGCATTTTTGTTATCATTTTACTGTTTATTCGGAAACGCGTGTTCTAGATAGAATTATATGGAGGGAACTGGGTATACAAAAAACGAAGATCGCGTGACAAAAGGCATTAAAAAAACAATACTACCTACTTATACATAAAGTTTAGATTACCGATCGAAACTTTATCTCTAAAACGTGTATTTTTAAACGTGAACTATATAAAACTTCCAGGTTAAAAGCTCATTTGGAAGCCATTTTGCTTTGCGTTTAAAAATTAGGAATTCGTTCATTTTTACTGTAAAATGTCTTAAAAATTATTTGAAAATTAATAACTTAACTTTTGAATACCTAAAGAAGTCAGAAATATTCTGAAAAATTTTCGCTTTAAGGCAGACTCAAATTTAATAAAACAATAAGGTTAATTTCAAGATAATTATCGTGGAATAAATAATTCTGATATTTGTATCACGTAGTGCAAAAAAAAGTAATATGGAGCCTGGTAAAGAATTATTTTACCAATCGTCAGACTACACTGGCTCGGAAACAAACATGAAGAAATTCAGTCAGTTTTAAGATTTTTAATTTAAGGCGATAAAATCAAAAAGACATCCATTATCCACAAAATCCAAAAAAGGGTGCTGCGTTGGTTTGGAGAGCGAATGAACAAAGAAAGAACAGCTCAAAGAATCTACGATGCGAATTTTGATGGATACGAGGAAGACCGAGTCGACCGATCAGTCCAATATGCCCGCCCTCATATGTGTGTATATAAAGTGTAAAAATAAATAAATAATACCAGTCTGACGATTTCGGTCACGATAAAACCCTGGTAAAAATTATAAATGAAAGTGGAATTAAACTGTAGTACCCTATGCAGTACCCGACCGACCGACCGATCAGTCCAATATGCCCGCCCTCATATGTGTGTATATAAAGTGTAAAAATAAATAAATAATACCAGTCTGACGATTTCGGTCACGATAAAACCCTGGTAAAAATTATAAATGAAAGTGGAATTAAACTGTAGTACCCTATGCACCACTGGGTGCGGAGAGATAAATTACGATGACGACTAAACATTTTTCCTTATTGTAATTTATTGTTTTTTTTCACTTTCAATTTGTTCAGTATACTTAAAATGATTATTCTGTCAAGTGTATTTATTATGGGCACCAATTACCCTTTCTATTATAAAAGCCCCTTTGGCATATATTTGCTAATTGATCTTTTAACAAGCGCAACAATTCCATAATTTTCTTCATTACCTTCTTCGAATATTTATCTTATCAATCAGTTTTTTGTTTTATATATTTAAGATACATTTTAGACAGCCAAACGCAATTACCACTACACAAAACGTGGAATGTTTCTAACGTATTAAAATTAAACTTATTCCCACGATATTATTTTGCATGAAACAAATCCTAGGAACAAAAAATGAACAAGTAAGATTAATTTATTCAAAATCTCCCGTTCTTTTGTTCATGCGATATTTTTTGTTTTAACCCTTGATATGCTAAATACAATCTACCTGAATAAAACTAACTACCCTTTGAAGGGTTGACGCGATGTTACCTTTTCGAAGGCAATTTATCATTCGACTACGAAAGGGTTATTTTTTACGTCTTTTAATCGATGTAGGGTTAAATTAGATTTAAAAATTGAACTTAAAATTTAATGCGTATCACGATACGCTTTCTTAGCTTAGTAAACATAATATCTTTGATCACGCAAACAAGACAACGTTTTTAAATAAATTAATCTCTGATTTTACAGATAATTACTAGAATAAACAAGTTAAAGGCTACAAATGTTACTTCAGGAATAAAATGTCAAACCAACTTTTGTGTGTAAGTAAAAAATGTGTAAGCAATTATTCGTAATAAATTTGGGAATATTTTTGACATTTTTAACTCAAGGGACAAACAAATAATTCCTCGTAACTAGTTTTTTTCCTTAATTATATTAAAAGTGTTCATCTTCTTTTATTCTTTTATTTATTTATTTTTAAATCGGCTTAGTTTGATTGTCTATTAATTAACAAATAAAAAAATATGTAATAAAGCCATTTAACTTTTTCATTATAATATATTTGATTTGTGCTTTGTATAATATTTTGTGTTATTCGGTATTTTCAATCATCTATAAAAAAACATGGATTGTAGGTTTATTTAATTTTAAGGTTATTGGATATTATTAACTGAAGTAAGCAGTGTATAATCATTTTTTTTAAATGTATTTGAAAAAAACTACACAATTTGCTCTAGTCATTGTGGTGCCTGGCTAAGAAACTTGCTTCCCGCACGGGGTAAAATAAATAAAAATTGTTAATAATTATTCCCTTTCCGCACCTAATGGTACATAAGGCACTGCATCGGTACAGTGATCGCAACGTATTTTGATCATTTTTGCTACATGAAAGTAAGATCAGTCTAATACTCCAGGGGCTAGCCTAGGGTCTTTGAAACATTTCAGTGTAAATACACCGTTTAAAATAAATATGTCATGTCAACCGTGCCGAGAATCTAACCCGCAGCCTGTTGAATGGTAGGTAACTCTGACCACTACACCACGAGGCTTGCAAATATTAATAATAAATTATAATTAGGTAAATAAATATAATTCAGCTCTATAGACATATTTTGAGACGTACTGTACTACAAACTAAAAATCGGTAATTGCTCAGTAGCTAGTATTTTTAAAAACTATTTATTTATTATTTTTAAAAACCCGTCAGGGTTATGTAAGAAATATTATTTAGTCAAGTCAATGTTATGTCATGTCTGGTTAGTGAAGTCATCATGTGCCTTTTCAAGTTGATTTTAAATTTGTCTCCAGTGTAATTTTTCAAGTGGTAAGGTAAGTCATTGTGGTGTTTAAGCCCATTGTATAATATTTTTGACTGTCATCGTTCGTCTTTGCTTTTATTAATGTGGTAGTGTTGTTGAAGTCTGGTGTTTTACTTGTGTATTCATACATACCTAAACGTACTTTTTAATACATATATAGATGGCGGAAAGGCAACAATTTCTAAGCTAAGTGTAGAAACTTAACAAAGTCAATAAAGTTTTTTTTTTGTTTTTAATTAATTTAAAAAATCTCATATAAACCTATTATTTTGGCGTGATTCTCAAATAATTAAAAAAAAGTTTTTTGTTACGGAAAAAAAACTTGGCTCTATTTTAAAGTTAGCTTCACTGTAGATACATATTTTATTTTTTTAAATGTTTTTTTTTATATTTAATTATTTTTTTTATTTTATTAATTTAGAAAAACAGCAGTTCTTACATAAGAATATAGAATATGAAAAAAATACACAAAACCAGTTAAATTTTTTTATAAATATATCGAGAGAACATGTTACACAGTAAAGAGAAAAAATAATATATGAAGAAAAAAAGAGCAAGTAAGGAAGGTTTAAGGATTAAGAAATAGAGTGGAGTGAAGGAGAGGGATTTTCATAATATAGTTGAACAATTCAAAATTTTAATAGGATAATAACATGAACGTAATTAAACGAACATAAACTTGTTTGATTGCTACAAATAATTTATTTTACAGAGTTTCAAAAAGTTTTTTTTTGAAGTCACAATTTTTAAATTTTTTGTTTGTCTTTTAATATCTTTGTTTTTTACGTTGGTTTTAATATAAATAAAATTATTATACTGTTAAATTTAATATTGCAAACGGCAAAAGTGTCGTATAAAAATAAAATAAATAACAAATGATCATCATCACATAGGGCACATAGGGCACTGAATTGTTGAATCAAATTTAGCGTATCTCGATCATAATAAGAGGAATGTTCGGTAATCCATGTTCAGTTTTTAGCTCCAATTCAGGTACTATGAAATAAAATAGTATTCAATAAATATTTTAAGTTGACGTTGCTGGGAATCGAACCCAGAATCATAGGCACGGTAAATGAATATGTTAGCTATTACACAACGAAGTGGATTGAAGAGAAAGTCCATTCGTTTAAGTACTTCATTAATAATAATTTAACTCATTAGGTCGGAGTAATTTTATCGCGATAAATCTTCACGTTAACACCTTCAGTGAATAAATAAACACGAAGGTGTTGACAACGATAATGTTTAACTTCAGAGGGCTTAACATACTCGCGAAACACAGGAAGTACATTATTATCCAATAAAAAACCCGCTTACAAATATTGAGTAATCAAATGAGACCTTGAGGGGTGAATAAGCGTGTCAAAAAAAACCTTAAAAAAACTAGGGTGAAAGGGGTTAAAAAATGTTATTAAAGTTACTGGAGCGGGTAAATAGAAAACGAAAATATGACGCGTGTGATGTTGAAAAAAGTTTTTTATTTGTTTCTTGAAATTTAATTTTATAGGTTACACAAAAAATGTACAGAGCGTTCGAATGTTTAATAATCCTACATTAATGTGTTTGTGCCTGTCGGCGACCCAAATAATCATACAATTATTGTTTGTGTGAGTATACACATTATGATATTAGAGTTGAAAACGTTTTGTTATTTACACATAAATAAATGCCATGAAGGATTTTAATGGACTGTCAATAGCTACCTATCTTTTTTTATTATTTATTTAACTATATATTTTAAGGAGAATAGGACGTCTTTTTTATTTTTACATTTTAAACGAACTCAGCGGCCTTTCGTTGATTAAAAAAAAATACATAAGTAGTTTTATGTGTTATTTTTTTTTCATTATCTTTTTTGTATTCTTCAATTTATTATTCTCTGTTATTTGGTATATAATTTATTACTTTAATTTATTAATTAAAAAATATTTCTCGATTATCATTTCAGTTATGTTTTCAATGATTATTTTGTTTTGTAACTACATTAAATTATGTCTGTCACTAAATTTGTATAATTTATATTTTAATACTCATATCAAATAATTTGAATGTTATTTTTCTGGAAAATTATTCTTTGTAGTTTTTTCTGTATACTTTTTTTTTCTGAATTGTCATTCTTTTGCATCACATGTTATTGTCATTTAATTTATTTTAGTATGCATTTTTTATTATTGTTAATTATTATGGCTTAGCACAGGCACAGTCTAAAAAGTCATAATAAGTTCACGAATCTTTAAACAAATGTAATTTTGAATAAATTAATATATTCATTTGTAAATTGCATTTAGATATTCAAATTCAAAAATCCAAATGCAAAAAATATTTATAAACGTATGTATAAAATCAAAAAAACCGTAATGGAAGTTTAACACAAAATAACTAAATTACTTAGTAAATTATTCTTTATTTAAAAAAGTCCATGCCCAGGCTGAGTCTATGGCGTGTGTGAAAAAAAAACAAAATCGTGGACGAGTGAATTATAGAAATAGACACTCGATGGCTGCTCTCAGGTAAATTTTTTGAAGAAGGAAATCTAGCGGAGAAACATCCGAGTCATAGTGTAGTGGTTTGTGCATTCGTCTACCATAGTTGAGATCATGGGTTTGATTCATATGAAAATTAACATTAAAACAAAGTTTTTTTAAAAAGTTGGCTTCACTTAAAGTGTTTCATTGTCTCTGAACTAGCGTTAAAGTAATTACCCTAATTCCTGTAACAGAATATCTACATAAGATGCATTTGATTTGAAAATGCAGTGCCCCTTGCATATTCTGATGTTGAAAAAAATGTGCGTGTTTTTGCGTAAGACTAATCAGCTAAACTTACCTGAAAGAGTATCAAGGCGGTGCTCAATGCACCACTGTTTGCGAATTTTTTTAAAACGATAATGATTGAATGCAAAAACTACTAAATTACAAAGCGTAATCATAGTAAATCTCCATAAAAAATAGTGCAATCGTGTTATCAAATTGCTCGGACAAAAACATTACACTAAAATTTCACTGTAAAAAATAGAGTTTAAATTATATTAAGCCCCAGGGTAAGCAGACAAGAAAAAAATAATTAAAACCGTTTAAACGCAACGGAGTTTTTTTCCTACCAAAGGGGTAGGAAATGCGGTTTAGTGAAATAGTTGGTACAGTAATGGAGATGAATGGACGTGTAAAAAGTTGTAAAATTATACAGTGAGTATTTTTTGCTCTATTTTACTTTCCTGTCGGTGAGGGGTTGGGCGTAAAATATTTTTTTTTGTGTTGACCAATTTCAGATTCATTCATGTTTTTATTTTGGAGCTAAAGAACAAGGTTTAATTATTTTTACGGCAAATTATGAATAAAATAGCTGAATAAAAACGAATATTTCAAATGAGAGCGTGAATTTTTTAGTAATCTATCACTATCTTAATTATCTTAAGAATGTATGGTTTACGATCTGTTAACTGACTTATGCTCTTAAGTGAAAAATATTTTTTTAACAAAACTAACCGCGTAAATAAAAAAAGTTAATGTAACTTTTTTTTGAAAATATACTATTGTGAGATTTCTAATTATGGAGAAGGCTAAGTTTGCGGTGTCAAGTAGCATAATTACTGAAATCTGTTTTGGCAAGATTTATAGATGGTTTTGAATTACGCTATTACTTAAGTAGGTAGGTTTTTATATATAGTTTATTTTGGCATCAATAACTCATTTTAAATTTTTGGTGGAGATTTCGCTTTCGAAGTTCGTTTTTAATACCCTCATACGTGATCAGTCTATTATTATGAGTCATGAGCACATAAAAGTAAAATGGTGTTTTTATAAATAAAAAAAGAAGAAAAAACAACAATCATCAGACAATGTATGATAATTAGTTGTTAACTGACCAGAAGTTAAACATGGTGAGTTATAATAAAGTGTTTCAACTTACTTGTTGTCTTGTTATGTTTAAAATAACAACGTGTTATTACCCGTGTTTAAAAATGTGTTAACTTCATCATTTTTTTCATTACTTATAATGCTAATTTATTTATGTACCCATTTATACCTGAAGTAAGAGTTTGAAATATAAATTGTGGCTAATTTATTTATTCGTAAAGAAAAGTAAGCTGACGTACATCATTATTGAATACTTAAATAATTATCATTTTCATTGAGAAAATTATCTTTCAAATAAGAATTACTTACTCCTAGTTTTCAATTGAGAATAAAACCAAACAAAATATTGAAATACAATGTGCAACGAGCATTACCTCTAGGGCACCCTAAAGAAGAACTGCATTTTTACAGAGGCATTTCACCATATTGGGTATTTTTTAAACATTGTTAAGTCTTGCGAACAACCCAGGACTCATAGAAAAAGAAACAGTTGTGTGTATACAGCTTGCCCACCACATACCGCATCTGAGGACATAAGTCTCATGGCGGTGCCCACATACACGGAAAATTTGCTCGTTGTCGAACGAGAAAAGCTGCCCGAAGGGGCTCTCTGAAATCTGGTAGCCTTAGCATCTTGATGTAATTCACCACTGTAATTGGGCTTTTGAGCCTGTTGTAGTGCAAAAAAATAAATAAACAATAAATACATAAATCTTTGTGCTGAAAGAAAGTAATTCAGAAGTACATAATATGTACTTTATTGGATTGAAAAGCGAGGGAAGTGAATTCTGAGTTTAGTGTATACAGCAATAAAGTTCTACAATTCACTTTCCAATGACCTAAAAAATATACAAAACCTAAACGCACTTATAAAACACTGAAATAAAACAGTTCTTACAGCCCGTGTGACGAGTGATATGTGATGTTATTTTATCGACTTTTTATTAAAATTTTTGTGTCATAATAATAAATCATATCTCCTCATACCAGCACTTTTGCTGATTGGAAATATTTCGAACAAATAAAATATGTAATATATAAAGTAAAAACTATGTATTTTGTCATAAGTAAATAAATCCAAAAAAATAAATTAAGAAAAAGATAAGCGGATGAGATTCGTCTGATTGAATTATTTCACCTACATTCTAGGGAACGCCTGGATTAAAAAAATCTACTTCTTCATGAACCAGGTGGATTTATCAACAATATTTTTAGTTCGACCAAATTTCAGAAAGATGCTTTAACTTATTTTTTCCCTTCTCTCGAGTTTTTAGAAGTGCTCAGAAAAGAACTGCGGCCAAATTTGCGTATTGTTCCTGCGTTTTATCCTCCGCGGTCGAGGCTGTTCTCGGAGCTGGAACGAGACGCTATCGTCATATGTATTGTATTGTCCACACGTAAACGACACTCTTGTCATAAAAATACTTATAAATAAATCTAGCGGAGATAAGTTTGATTAAATCACAAGAACGCAAATAATATAATACCGTATTTTTCTGACTAGGAGACGCACTTTTTTACTCTGAAAATTTAACCAAAAAATGGGCTGCGTCTTATCGTCCGCAAAATACGGTAGCTTGTCTATGTGAGACACAAGAATGTATAAAACTAAAAAGGTCAGATCAACATATAAATTTGAGATAATATGAGGTTATTAATTATTTTGACCTTGATATATTTTTCTAAATTTTGGTAACCCTAATATTTTTATGACGTTCGCATACGAAGTCAGTAACCCAACACATACACGCGCACGGCGCGCACTACGTACACTTTCATAATACACGTTGTATGAACACGCACACATGTAATCGTTATATGCATGTGTGCGTTTGACTTATACAATAAGCGATTCCCGACCATGCCCTGCGCAATATGAAAAAGTTCAACGTCCGATTTTTACATGTGTTTATTTTGCGTATCGCATTATGTCTGCTTCTATTTATTAATAAAAACACGGCGAAATACCAAGGCGTCCAAACTTTAGATTATTAAAATAATCGGGTTGTCGTCCCGTGGCTAGTGTTGCGGACTCAAGAGTCAGAGGTGCGAGGTTCGAACCCACTCTGCCTAATATAAATATCCATTTTCTAATACGGAGTTATTTGCAACTCGTCGAAAATGGTTGCAAAATTTTCTTTGAAAAATAAAGATGGTACAAACTTTTGATTGGTCGAAATCATAGAACAACAACGGATGCGAGAAAAATTTGACATTGACTTTATTTTATATTTGAAATTAAAAAAGTTATATAAAGGTATCTTTTCCATGATTGGAAAAAAAAGTATAAAACTAACCCAAGTATATTTTTGTACTTATCAAGTTGTGGCATATAGTGTCAAAAAAATAATTAAACTCCTCTCATTTAAAGTTGAAAAAAAATCACATGCGTCGTTGTTCTATGATCCCGACGATTTGTGCCTTTGTTTTTGGGAGTTTACTGGTAGCGCAAGAGTATGTTAAACTGATCTAGTGTAAGAAATATGTTTTTGAGTTGTGCCATTGTTATTCGGGGATGCGATTTATGTATCGTTTATGTTTACAAACAGTCAGGGAGCTAAAATATTCAAAGGCGTTTTAAGTAACATTATGAAGATTATATTATTACAAAAGAAACCATGTTATAAAAAAATATTTAAATAACCATGTTAGGTTCAGATTTTAAAAAAAGGCTGTTATTATTTTATTTATTTTTTTGATCCGTCGTTTCTGTAATTAATTAATATATAGATGACTATTAAACGAGCGCTAACATTTATTTAAAATAATTTAAAAAAACATTTTCCGCAATTTATGGTGCATGGGGCACTGAATCCATCAACCGCAGCGCATTTAGATATTTTTGTTATTAGTCAGTAATGTATTCTCGTTCATTATTTTACTACGAATTAGCCAATAATAGATAGCATTTTTACCCCACACTGGGCAAATATCAAAAGCCGCTTTGACAGCTGTATTTTCACGATTGAACGCAAACAGATAGAGGTGTAAAAATGCTCACTTTAATCTACTTTGCATCCCATTTTGAAGACTTGTAATCAAATCAAATAAAACATGCATTACAATACTTCGTAGAGCAAAAAAATGAGCAATGACGTATAAACCTTTACATTAAAAAAAGAAGAAAAAAAGACATACCCAACCTATACTAACAACTAATGTATTATTGATTATAGACCTTGTTTTTTTAACTCTTGTGTGGTTGTGGTCAAATACGAGTCTGCATAGGATATAAGAATTGATATATCTCTCTTATTTATTAAAATTATGAAATTGTATTTTTTTAATCTTCAAATGGACATTTTTACATCGGTTTTAGAATGTAAAAATTATATAAATATGCTGGGTTAATATACAAAAATTGTTTATTCTTACTATACGAAGAATAATTAAACGAATAAAAGTGATGACAATACCACAATACACCTGTTTTTCTGTAAATGTAAGAAAGAGCATGAGAATATAACTTATAACAAGGAAGACGGAGACACCGTTCCGTGGCTGGTGTTTGTGTGAAAGAGAGAAAAAAAATAAAAGAAATATTCAGTCGGTTATTGGCAATAAGCTAGGCAGGCATATTTTTCATTTTTTATTTATTTTGCTATAAGAGGGCTAAACTACATTATATTTTTTCATAAACTTAAAAAAGAAGTTAGTTATTCAATGGTAGTTCTTTGTGTTTTTTTTTTACAAATGTCTGAAATTTAGAATATTGTCTTTTGCTTAAGATTATACGATGTTGCATCACCGTGAGTTAAAGGATTTTGTAACACTGCCTATTAAAGATTAATAAAAATATTACACGAACGTCATTGGATTATGAAAATAGAGGAAGTAAATTCTTCATTGACTGGGATTATACTATTGATTGTACATGATAAATTCGAATGATAAGAAAACATTTTAACAATCTAACGTAACCAGATCTGTAAATTAAGAGTGACAGTGAGCGCACTCCCTCCACATACCCGAAAACCGTTTTAAAGACTTTGGACCTTCCTATGTTTTTTTCATACTAAAAAACTTTTTTTGGTCGATAAACGAGTTACTTATTAAATGTTGGAATTTCATAATTTGCGATTTTAATTAAATTGAACTCAACTGCTTTCAATGTCCCTTCCATAGCAAGTTTGTAAAATACATACAATGCTAATTTCGGATATTGTAGTAATTCCTTATGACCATATTGTAATTACGAAAATGGTAACATAAACATACATTAAACTGACAAATATGTCATTTTTACAATTGGATTCACTGTCGACGGTTGTAAGCTCATGTCAAACACAATTGAAGTTTTAATTTTTGCCACCACGCCTCTTGTTAAATTTCAGCTATTTAAAAAAACGTCATTAATTAAATGTTATAAACGTTGCGTATTCGATCATTTTTAATTCTCATTATAACATAAGGTCAATGCACTTATTTATGATATTGTTGATTGCAGTAAGTACTAAGTATTCGCTTTTATGGTAGCGAATCCTAATACAGACATAAATAATTTATAATAATAATATTTGGATGATTTGTAAAGCGCCTTTTTTGTAAAAAATCACCTCAAGGGCGCTTTACTATTGTATATCTAAACACACATTCAAAATAAACTAAAGTGATATATTATATTTTCAGATTTAAAATTGAGGGTATTGTTAAATAGTGGAAAAAAGTTTTTTGTATAGTAATATAATGAATTCAAGTTTTTGATTTTTAATAAGATAATAAAATATAAAATTCTATAAAGTATGTAATGTTTTTCAAATAACATTATGATAAATGTAGGCTACGTATGAAAAATCGAAGCAATATATAAGAACCTGCTGACAGGTTCCATGCTGACAGTTCAGCAGAACTTTAATTTTAAGACTATTGTGTAAATATATTTTTTTTAAATGTTCGAATGAGTACAAATGTCAATATTGTGTAGTAAATATTACATTAGACTATAAAACCAAATAAATAAATTGAATTTCGACTTTCACCACTTACCATTATATTAATTTTTTTTTCAATCGGTTTTGGAGCTACATAATTACACAAGTCTCTTTATCAAATAATAATAAAAAAAATATATGTGTTTTCGTATGATTTACCCAAATATTAAATTTTGAGGGTCATTTTCAACGAGTTGTAAATAACTCACTATTAGAAAATGGGAATCAAATTTTGTTTTTTTTTAACCAATCAACAGGCTTAAGTAAGCCCCAATAGTTGGCATTAATGAGTAGTACTTAATCTAAACATTCTTAAAATCTACTTAAATTAACAAAGTGTATAATTAACAAAAGGTATGTATATAGCATAATCTAGGCGGAAATGGCAAGAGTGACATCGCAAGTCAAGAAAAACAACACCGCTTGCTTCTTAAATGCCTGCCCTTGCTGTAGGAACACACCTACAGTACCGTTTAGTGAGATTTCGTTCACTGTTCTGAGGATCCTTGGCAGAGGGAAAAGAATCCGATGTCAGTTTTATAATTTCCCACAACAAAGACATGATCGGTACGCAAGTTGCGGCGAGGTACATTAAGGTTTATCTGAGCAAGTATATCATGGGCATCTATACAGTTAGATATTAATTTGTGCAAGAATATCAAACTGGCCAAAATCCTTCTGAATTCTAAACTAAAGATATGAAAGTACTGAAGACGATCATAATTAGGATACCAAATTATAGAATAAGATTTAAACAAACTACAAACAAATGATTTAAATAATGTATTTGCAATTTTTGGGCCTTTGAATGGCTTAGATATTCGCAAAATAAATCCACAGATTTTGGACGCTTTCTTTGAAATGTGGTCAATGTGATCCCAAAAGTATCCCAAGATCTCGAATTGTCTCTACGTTCATTAAAATTGTGTTGTCGATTGAATAACTGAAAACGATCTTATTTATTTTTCTCTTGAATTTTATAGACATTCATTTATTTATATTTAAAAAGAAGTCGTTTTTATGACACCAAGATAACAAAGAATGTATGTCATTTTGTAGTTTAAGACAGTCATCAATTGATCTTATAATTTTGAATATTTTAAGGTCATCTGCAAATTAAAGATATTCAGAAAATTTAATTTTTAAAGTAATATCATTTATAAATATCAGAAAGAGTAGAAATCCGAGGCTAACCTATCCTAATCTTATACCAATCTAAATCCTTGTTGTATATATATATTTACCCTAAGTTGGGGTAGAGTGGGATTTGAACCACGGACCTTTAATCCGTGAGTCTGAAACACTAGCCACAGGACCACAACCCCCTCATACATCGTTTTACCACACATTTGCCTGGGAGATCGCATTTTGACAGCATTTAACCTACTTTTCTCATTATTTTTTTCCAATTCCATACTTCGCTCCCATACATGTGAGTTAGCACTAGAACTCCACTGTGAACTGTTAGCTTTACCTTTTGCGATATACTGATTGTAAATGCCTAATTATTATTAAACTGTACCTCGATAAAGAAGCTTGTGTTGATTTGAAACCGGTCGGTAGAAAAAAAAAAAAATGTTGTAATAAACAAAGTGTGTTACATATATTTTATTATAATGACTAACCACAAACATAGTGCTTCAAATTTAAATTTTAAAATAATATTTATTTTTTAATCTATGAGGTCAGTGATAGTTTGTAAACACTTGTATTTTTCGCTATCAATAAAAATAACATAAACAGATAAATACAAATATCTTTGCACATATACGATGAAAAATAAAATTATAACAATATTGACTGTATAATGACTGGCCGTGAACTGTATGCAGTTAAAAATAAAACCCAGACGTACAAGGATTTTTCAGTTTATGCGCTTCGCATGGACTTCTAATACGGAGGTATCCGAAAGTGCAGATGCAAATAAAAAAAAATGCAGAAATTTATTCGTTTTAAAACGTACAAAAAAAACACATCATCATCATTATTGACTTTCTGCCCCTAATGGTACATAAAACACTGCCTTCGTACACAAAGTGAAGCGTATCATGATGATAAAATCATCAGTCTTGCGCCTCACGTACCAGTCGAGGAACTATTATATATTCTAGTCCAAAAACACCCTTTAAAATAAATATTTCACATCAACCATGTTAGAAATCGAACCCAAAACCTCATGCATGGTAGGCAACAGCTGAGCATTACACCACGAGGCCGACAAAATGTATTCATGTAAGGTATATTTCTCTGTGTGCAGATGTAAATGATAGTGTTGTGTGTGAAATAACACCAGCGGTGATATTCCAGATGCTCTCGCGGCCGTAGAAAACACTTTTATCTCGCGTATTTTTCACGTAAATACGTCACGCCACGTGGTGAAATAATAAGCGCGTTTCCATTTTTCTAATAATTACTTTTGAATTTGTTTATTTTTATGCTTAAGTTGATTTTTTATACAAAATTAGGTATTTTGTTAAAAATTAGGTTACTGAAATTCTAAATGAGCATATGAAACTAATTATTCATTGATGGCACTTTTTTATTTTTTTTATAGATAAATGCTATTTTTAAGTTTTTTTTCAATGGTAATTATACAAAACCTAGTTTGCGGAAACTTTACACTAAATTGATTGTTACAAATACCATACCAATATAATTTACGTCTTTTTCACAAAATGGTGTAAAAAACAAAAAAAATTTTCATCTTATTTTTTGTTATCACCTTATTGATAATTAGTGGAAACTGGGTGGGTGTTATCTTTTTGTAATTGCATTCTCCAAATTAACGTATTTCCTCATAAATGCATACGGTGATGGTAAAAGGTGAAAGTCTATTTTAGTATTTGCGTGTTGGTGTAGTGAGTGTCCTGACGAAGAGACTAACGCGTTCTGAAATAGATAGACATGAAAAGTCGGTAAGTAGTTACTTACAAACTAAGTAATATTTATTGTATGCTCATATATTTAATGTATTCTTAAATTTTCTTCGTTTGCGTTTAAAATCATCTATTTTTTGCGCAAGACTTTTGAGCTGTATTCAATAATACGATGCATGCAAATTTATCCCCAATGACTCTTTGTCTGAATAGCTTATATGGCTTAAACCAATCGATTACCATACTTTTTCAATAAATAATTCACGAAAACCTTCCTTGGGCCCTTTAGAGTTTGTTTTTTGCGAATAAGGTCACATTAAAAATACTTTCAACCTAAAAGGTTAGCAGCCAAATGCAAATTGAGTAACAAAAAATTGTAAATCACAAATATATTGTAATTAATTCTTGATAAAAAATTAAAACAGGGCATTACATCAAGAAATTGTTACTTTAAACATAAATAAAATATGCAATATTTTACTGTCCAGAATACAGTTCTGTCCGTGGAATATAACATTCACACCATTTCGACTCGATGGCTGCTCTCAGGTTAACAGGATGTTTACCGGCGTGTAGATTTATTTGACACGAGACCCAATTACAGTGGCGAACAGCTTATAACACCCAGGAATCTAACCCGGAATCTTCCGTGTGCGAATCAAGCGCCTTAGTCATTACACTACGAAGGTCTTTACTAATATAAAAAACACTTACGGTGCCCATTGTGATTATTTATAACGTAACAATTATTTGTCATTATTTCCACAGCGTATCTCAATCATCTGTTACGTGAAGGTAAGATGATTATTTTTACGCTTCAGGTACCAGTCCCGAGAAGAGAGAAATATTGTATTGTATGAATATTGTATTGTATACTTATGAAAAAATATTTTATGTGTTGTCTCCCGGGAATCTAACTCAGTACCTCAATCCAGGTAGCCAAAAGCGCGAACGACTTCACTACAAGACAGACTTTTCTCAACTTGATTTCCTTCTTCAGAGATTTTCACCTGAGTTTTCAATTTTCATTTTGGTTCTATTTCACACACAACTGGATGTTTTACCCGCTCAAACACGGACTTTTTTATTTTATTTAACTAGCTCTTCTTTTTAGATAAAAGACAAATAAATTCTGTGTTTTTAAGGGTCCTCGGCATGGGTCGCCTTAGTAAGGACACATTATATTATTTTTTTTAATACTGTATATAGCCCAAAAAAGTTATTTGAAAATATATTGTCAATGTGCCAGCAATATCCGTTAAGTGAAAAAAAAATTAACAGATAATTAATTTAACAATGTACCTTTTGACGATGGATTATTTTTGTAGACAATTTTTTTATTGATAATAAAAGTAAAAAAAAATAATCTTATTTTAAAAACCTATTTTTATTCCTTTTCTTACCTCGATTCCTTTTTTTCTCTCCTTTCAGGCTCATTACCTGATTCCACATTCCTCAAACATAATGTAATTTTATTTAAGTTGATATGTTCAAGCCTTATATTCCGATTAAAAAAAGAACTTTTATTGATAATTAACTAGGTTTTTTATAGAATGTATCTTTTGATAAATATTTTATTTTTTGGGACAAATTTTCGAACAATTTCTCTTTTAACCAGTCTGTTTTTTGGTTAGCCGGAAGACATTGCTTTTAGCAATGAGTCCGCCAAAGTACTCATTCTTTTTACTCGAAGATTTCATTACATAAATTACATACCCTTTGTTAATATTATTTTCCTGAAACAAAGTTGTGTAATCTTAATGAGAAATTAAATATATTTAAAAAACAGAAAAATCAACTTTACTTAAAACCAAATAGAAAATTTTTGCAGGCGCAACGACGATATTAAGTTTTTTGTAAATAATTTGTACACAATTTTAGTATGAAAGGTCTCTGAATAATATTTAAATTGCGTACATCGCACACCATGTATGAACAATTTTATAAACAGATTGAATTGTATACGTCAGGCATATTATGTATGTAGAAGAACTTGTCATTCTGTATTGTGGTAGGTCCTGTGAGGTTGTCGAACCCCACTCTTCTAAGGGGCGTCAAAACATCTTAACAGTAAAAAAGAATGAAAAGTATTTTTTGCTTTCATTTTCTAGTAGTATTTTGTAAATCACGTTTATCGTCACTTTTTCCTCAAAGGAACTACTCAAATGGACATATTTATTTATTCATTCATTTTAAAGAAACAAACAGTCGACAATAATATAGTAACATTAAAAAAATACAGTTTAAAGACAGACCAGCAAAGTTTCTAAATAAGAATCATACATATTATTAAATTGTGTAGCAAAAAAGCGTGCTTTTATGTGCATTTGTATGAGAATAAGTGTAGATGTGTGTTTGTGTGTATTAGTGTAGGAGAAAGTGTTCAGGTGTGTAAGTGTGAGCATCATTAAATAGTAAGTGGGATCGTATCGGAGCCAGAAACAATGAGTCTTAATTTATTTTTAAATAAATTAAGGGGCGTGTATAATATATCAATAGATGAAATAAAAGCATTATAGTTAGGAGCAAAAACAATAGAGGAAAGAGTGTTGTGCATAGTTAGTGCTACAGACTGGCAGATGGAATAAATAATTATTTCTTGTCACGCGAAAGGGGACATTAAGATTAATTTTGGAGAGTAGGTTAAAAGAGTCTACTTTATTATTTAATAATTTATGTAAATAGCATAATTCAGATACAGTGCGTCTATTTTCAAGGGTAAAAAATCCGTTTTGTTTGGCAGATTGGCTGTAAGTACAAAGCGTTTTATTGTTTTTATAATCTAGTAATTTAAAAAATTTATATCATATTTCATAACTGTATTTTTTATTTTTTACATTTCTCTTCTGATGACCATCGTTTAATATTTTGAAGTAAATCTTTCTTGACGAACATATTGGGACACTTTTGTTCCTAGCTGTTTTTCAAAAGAACATTTTTTTTAATGTGACACACGATTATGACGGTAATTTTTCATTATTATTGTTTGTATATTTTATTAAGTACATACACATTATTTGATATACCATAATACTTTTTAATTTTAATTTTTACCTGTCATGTTAAAGCCCTCTGGGCGTATGTAGATAATAAATAAATAAATAAATATTGCTTATTGCAAAAAAAAACACACTTCATTTAAAGATATAAAATAAAGTATATTCGTGTACACGAAATTATAAATATATATTTTTAAAAAACAGCTGCCACTCGAAAAAGGTAGGTAGTAAAATTTTATTTAAAAAAATGGAAAAATGGATATAATTCATATTTAAACTTTTCTTTTTATATTTTTATTGTACATTGTTTTGTAGAAGAATATATAAATAAACGTATATATTGTATTTAAAATTATGTGGGTATGCAGTCACTATTTTTTCAGTTTGTTAAAATTGCATTAAAATCACAATTTTTAACAAGTGCAAAAAAAAAATTTTTTTTATTACCATTTAGTTATAATATTTTTTGTTTTATTCAGCCCTGATATCATTAGTAAGTTTATTGACACATCCAACACATGTGTGGCTTAGAATGTTATTTTTTATATCGTAACACGACCTACGACAATGCTCGATATTTGCAGTACATTTATCTTATTATTTTTTCTTATCTATAAAGATAAGAAAAATTGTTTCAATACTTACCTAAATACAGTGAACTGTTTACACGATGCATTGTCACAAGCGCCTTAAAATAGTATTTTTTTAATTGTCTTTCATTTTAATTGTTTTTTAAATATTGTATTGCTTTGACCTATGGTGGGGGGCACAAAAGTGCAGAACGTAAAACGAAGATAAGTTTTATCGACAAAATTAAAAAAGTTGTCAGATAGGTTTAAACATATATAATAGAGAGTGGCTAAAATATTAATTATGTAAATGTTGATGGATGCAGAAAACGAAAATGTCAGAAAAAGACGAAGCGTAACATTTTTTGGTACGATACCCTACCGATGTCACGCCATACACACGCCGCGTCTCTTCGTTCTAGTAACGAGAGAACCCTTTTAATACCCTGTCATCGCTCTAATTTTCTTGCCTCCTCTTTTACAAACTACTGGCTACTAAGCCGCTCGATTTTTTTTTTGCACCGCAACAGGCCAGGAGGCTAAATTACAGTGGTGAATTACATCACAGAGCACCCGGCTTTAGAAAAATCACATTTTATTTTTTGTGTTCTCACCGGGAATCGAACCCGGAACCTTCCACTACGGGTTAATAAGGTTAGGTTAGGTGTATACAATAAAAGGTGGTAAGCTATTTAAAATAAAAAAGAAATAAAAAAAGCTTAATCAGAAATCATAAGGGTACAAACTTCGTGGTAAAAACGATTGTACATATGACTGAACTTTCTCACGCTCAAAAAAAAGTTGTGAATCCATTTCATTTTGTTCGAGTATTGTGCAAGCGTATTAAGAATAATAAATAAAATCACGTAACGTAATGTGACTTGACTATAAAACTATCTGATAAAATGCGTTTGTCGCTATTTGCACCTGATGATGCTATAGGGTAAAACATTGGTAATCCAAATGCAGTTTATCTCGATCATATGTCACATGATCGTTAGGCAATCAGTCTTACGCTTCAGGTACCAGTCCAGCGACAGTAAAATATTTTAATATGAAACTACCTTCAAAAAGCATGATAGGCGAACGCATTATCCATTGCTTTAAATGGCCGATTTATCCACACTCGATTTTTATTGTCAAGATTTTTACTTGAGTCCAGCCATCGAGTCGAAAGCACTCGTCCTATGGCTCTGGTTCAATAGTTATTATTTATTTATTGCGTTCCGATTAGAACAAGACTATACTTTTTTTAGTTAGAATATTCTGATGTCCTCGGGGACACTGCTTGAAGACGCCGAAATGACCGGTTTTCAGAAGAAGATTAATCCACGAACAAATTTTTAAAAGGTACATATGCGCCCTAGCAGTACGATGGTTTTATATTTGAGCAACTATTTTCTGTGAGTAAAGTTCTGTGTGTGAAATAGAATCAGAATCCTGGACGAGTTCTTTAGACTCGGTGCCAATACTTGGATAAAAACCGTGACTAAAGAGATGAATCCGCACCAAAATAGGTTGATGGGTTCAGCTACTATACTTCCGTCCTGGATAAAATTCCGGGAAAAGTGGATCTGAAATGTTGATTTTCAAGGCTTTTAAAAACGCAATATTATTTGTTTCCTGGACTACCTCAAAAAGATTGACCACCGTTTTTTTGAGAAGAAGAGAACTAGAGACTAAATACGCGGAGTATTTTTAAAAATACGTAGCTTTATTAAATCAAAGCGCAGATAATACGATGACGCTGACAAAGCTTAATAATACAAATGGAGCTTAGTTTAAAAGTCCATCAACAATTCAAAAAAATAGTAAAAAGCCTTGAACTTCCTCATTAGTTTACCAATACATTGCCCTATGCACCGCTGGGTGCAGATAAAATATGCAGATTTTTTTTATTGGTCGGTTGGAAGATATTGCCGTTGGATAAAAAGCCCGCCGATATGCAAATATAACTGTACAAAAAGGAAAATAAAAAAATAAAAGAACGTGATAAAGAATAGTGATAATTTTTCTTATTTTATTCACTTGAATAAAACACTGTTTATCTAGTGTGTATTGTTCCTTGAACTAAGGATATGACAGATAAAAAATTGCAGATAATTACAATTATCTTGGATACCATATCAAATGAACACCCTTCACTTTGCCAATGGACTCTGCTTACATGTGTAAAATCAACAAATAAAATATTAAAAGTATAATGTGATATTGTATCCACAGAAAAACATTTTTTCTTTTTAGTTAAATAATTAATTAACTAACTAACTAACTAACCATCACGCCATTTTCCCAGAGGGGTAAGCAGAGAGGGTAGAACGCCACACCACTCTGTCCTGGCACACTTCCTTTGCTTCCTTCACATTCATACATCTTCTCATGCACGCACGTCGATTATTCCGACTTTTCACATGACCACTTTCAAGAATTTGTTGTACTTGATCATGCCATGTCTTTCTCGGCCTTCCTCGACTTCTACAACCAGACACATTCGCATCATAAATCTTTTTAGCCGTTCTTTCATCATTCATTCGCTCCACATGACCGAACCATCGCAAAAGACCTTTCTTAATTTTGTCGATAATGCTTAACTCAGCCTTGCATTCTGCTCTAATTTCTAATTTATGTTTTAAATTAGATAGTTATTTGCATTTTCTTAAAATAGTTAAGATAATAATAAATTTTTTCATGCAACTAAATATGTCATTTTTTAACAAAAACGCAAACGGAAACGTAATAATGCTTTTATTTTCATTTATTAAAAAAAAAAATCTTTTTTGCGCAACCGCCACGTCACTTAAAAGCATATAAAAACATTTTTGTTATAGTTTTAATTGCTATGTGTAACCAGGGATTGTATTTAAAAATAAAAATAAATAAAAAGTCAATAGTTAATGGTAGAAATGTGCTATTCGTTATAATCTTTGCTAATACGCCTATATTCTGTGTACTGCTTTTGTCTGCGTTATTTTAACTTTGAAAAATCATCAAAACTGTTTTTGAAATAGTTGACCGAACTGTAATGGACAACTAGGCTTGTCAATTTATTCCAGTCAAAAACTACCCTGCTGGAAAGGAAGTTTTTTTTGGGCTACTGGCTGTAGATTTTTTATGATTTCGCCACAAACTCTAAATAATGATATAAAATTATTTCATTCGATTCGGTTATATTTTATTTAAGAACTTGGAGCTAGGTCATATTATGCCATTTTACTTTTCACAAAATGCATAACACGAATCTCCGTTGCAACGTGCCAGACAACGTATTATGCAGTGTCCTAGGTCAGGTTCGAATTTAAATAAGAATCAATTTGTTCCTTCGTGGTATATAAATAATTCGGACCAAATCAGCCTATGGCGGATAGGGTTGTCAAATGTAATATATTGAGTAATCAGATGAATGAAAAATAAACAAAAAAACTGCATGACTAATTGTTATAGAAGCGGAATTATCTGACAAATTAGTTAATTCATTTAGTATAATTTAAACAAACTAAATCTATATTTTTGTGTTTCCATTTTTTTTTGGTAAAAGCACTCTCTCTAAAGACCTAAAAAATCGTTTTAAAGACTGGGGGTATTAAGTTTTATTCATACCAAAAACACTTTCTGCTTCCAAAAATCCAGTAGTGTTATTTTTGAATTTTGATTTCGATTTCAATATTTTTTATCTCCAGTGCTTTTATTACCCTTTTCAGTGTGAGAATGCAAAATTTTATGGAGGGTTTATGTCGGATCTTGCCATTCTTTTTCATGTTTAAATTTCCTTCCTGTTAAATGTACCTATAGATTATATTATAAATTATTTACATCATAATATGATCTTCTTTTCCTTTTTCTATCCTTTATATTTGAGCACCGTTAGCTCTCAATTAGTACCTGAAGCGTAAGATTGATCATCTTACCTTCATGTAACATATGATCGAAATGCACCGCATCTGGTGTAATGCGGCGCCCTTTGCGCCATCGGCTGCGGGTAGGGATATAATGAGATGAGATAATAATGGTTTGAAATTTTTGTGTCTAGTCGGAGAAAAAATACAGGTTGACTTGATGGCTACCTTTAGTTTAATATCCTGAAAAACAAAATCTTGTGGAAATAATTCTGCCTCGCACTTCAGCGGTTGGCGTGTTCGCCTACTATGCTTGAGGTTTTTGGTTTAATTTTTAGTAGGGGAGACGTAAAATATTAACTAGAACCTAAAACGAAAGACCTTCCAGTCAATAATATAGATTCACATACGTTGTAATTAGAGTACCAATTCAGGGCGGTTTGCACCTATATAAATGTGTGATATAATGATTATGAATAATTAATTTTTAATGTTTGCTAATATTCTTGGATTTTTGGCAACCCTATTTTTAAAATATTACAATTCTCTCAATTTTAGTAAGAATCTTCGTGTTTCCTATCACCAGCTTGTGGATACATGGGTTTTGTGCTAGGATCTGAATTATGTATGCTGATGACGTTTGTCACGGTCAAGGGAGGTAGCGCAGTGCGCATAAACACAAGAGCACAGAGAATAAGCGAGAAGTGTCACTGAATAAATGCATCACCTTATTGCTTTTTAATGCCGGACAGAAAGCCTTGTTTCTGAACTCTGAAAGTATAAATTTGAATACGACAGTCGCATTATTAAATTGTCGAACCGGCAGAATGCTGAGAAAGTACTGAGACTAGAGCTAGTTTGAAAGTAGTGAAAAAATTACATAACAAAAAACCTCTTTGAGAAAATAACATGGTGTCATTCAGTAAAGCTCACCTTTATACGTTAAGCGTCTATGCTTAATAATTTAATTCTCTGATTGGTTGCACTACTTTGATGATATTATCTGTACCTCAGAGGCAGACGGATGCGAATCCAGAATTTGATGAAATAATATTTCGATTTTTGTATCCAGTTAATGATCATGTCTATTGATTTTGAAGAAATTTTGAAAGTCTTTTAATGAATGAACCAATGTATCAAGATAATGAAAATACAAATGAATGCCATAAACTATTAGAAATCACTTAGAGAAAGTAGATTATTTGAGCTTTTGTTGAACATTTGACATTTGGATTTGCATCCGTCTGCCTCTGAGGTACAGCTATATACTATTATTGTACCCAGCGAAGATGGGTCTGATTAGACCCATTTGTATTAAAAAATTTCAATTATTTAAAAATATTTTGTTATACGTAATTTTCCTTAATAAAATTGTAAAATCGTACACGAAATATGACTACGCGCTTTTTTATTGATTCAGATTTTTTTAAAATGATAAAATTAGATTACTAGAAGTAAAGACAAATTAGTAATTCTGGAATTCAAGCTAAGCAAGGTAAGCACTTCGTTTGTGGGGCACTGCGTACGCTTCCACAATAGAATACCCGACAATGTACTAAACATGACAATAATTTTAATGTTTTTTGTTGATATTTCTTGATAAAACTCCATAGTTAATGATTTTGACAATATCATGAATAAATTTATCAATAAAACTTTCTGATTAAGTTTTAAATTTTTATTATTTTGACCAACGGCGGTTTCGCCTAAGTAGGCATCTTCAAGACCAGTCTAACTCGAAAGTTTTTTTAACGGTGTTCTTGTTTGACGCTCTTGCCACAAATTAGAACCGAATTATTTTTTTCTTGCTCACTTGAATGATTGAAGGTACAAATTTCATCGGCGGATACTGTTATTTGAATTGAAGGACAAAATATATACTTTATGATTATATCAGGAGATATTTAGCCACAATATTTTAACCCCGGGTAACGGGGCAGAATGAACAGATTTTTAGATAATTATTAAGAACCCTTTTTTTTCGGATGTTTTTGGCGCAAAAATTAGCTTTATATTAAATAACAAAAAATTAACTTAAATTCTGTGGTAAAAAAAAAGTTATATTCTGGACACAGAGAGCGTGTAATTTAAATTTACAAAAAAATATGACCTTCTCATCCCACCTGATCTTACTAATATATTGTTTAAAGAACGGTTGTTAGTAATAAAATTGTTATTTGATTTTATTTACGTTATAACTTTATGTTATAAAATAGGGTGTATTGAAAGAAAACACGTAGGTATATTATATTGCAATAGTATTGGAACATAACAATAGGCTGGGTCTTGCAAGTCGATGTGTGGGTTTCAATCATTGACCCATAGGTCGATCTGAAGGCATTCATTAAGTTTAAGCATCTCAGTATGCAACGAAAATTATATCATAAAACATGTACATGAAAACTCACAATAAATCTGAATATCGAGAAATATATCTAAATATACATTTTTTTGGTTTGACATATCGCAACAGAGATGAAAAATATTTTTGGGAATGCATGTGTTCATAAATTCTTGGCATTTGCCTGGCTAAATGACCTGTCGTTGGCTAGTTTAAGTGGCCACTCTGCCTATGTCTGAACATCCATATTTCTGAAAGTCTTCAATCAGTTGTTTTTGGCAGGTCACAAGCCTTGTAAATGCCCATACTTCCATATTCCCTTCCTCAAAATGTTCTTAATTTGAGTTTTGATAAGTTGATTTTTAATAACAATAATTTGACTTGTAAATTACTAACTCATTTAAAAAAACGTATGTCTGTTTTTTCGTAATAAACATTCATTTAATTTTTCTGCTATATAAGTTATTTATTAAAATATTAAAACAATATAACTTGAATGTTATTTTTGGTTGTAATTTATAATTTAAAATGGTGTTTTTACCTTAGAATATTTAGTAGCTCTAGTAATGATACCTAAAGCGTAAGACTAATCATCTTATCTTCATGTAATAAAAAATATCGAGAAACGTTGCGGTCGGAAAAGTTAATGATTAATGATTAATGATTATTTAATAATAGCTAAGAACTTTTCTATTACATTTGATTCAAAAACTGATATCTTTTCAAAGCAATTTGAAATTGCATAAGATGAATATTTGATTCAAATATAAAAAAAATATTTAAAATTACGTATTAATCAAATTCGGGTTGTTTATACTCACTAGCTCCATTTTGATTTTTTGTTGCCTTAGAAAAATACACAAAGTTGATAAAATAAAATAAAATCAACAAATCTCCCAAGTGGTGTGTGTCATATTTGGTCCTTTTGACGTTTCACTTCGAAAAAAGAACTGTCAACTGTCACTTTTGCGGGAATTTCGGCACCTCGTTTTGACAGATGTCGAGTCGCGTTCCAAATTTGGAGATTTCCCGCGCGCCGCACAGCCGCCGATTGGTGGGTATTACGTTACCGCGAATTATTAAAAAAAATACGTGTACACCATTCGCGGAGGGATTTTTTCAAATGTCGAACGATGGAAAAAATGCGTTTGGCGCTTGTTCATTTCACGGAGTGGGAGGAAAGTGCGAGAGCGACAAGGACGGGAATACCGAAATGCAATTGGCGGAAAAGAGATAGATTCTGTTTATAATATAAAGGCGCAAGACTGCAGGAATTTAAAAAGAAAATGGCCGTAAAAATTATTATTAATTATTAATAAATGTAAATTATTATTTTTTTGTAGAAATTTAAGACTTTGTATACAATTTATAACAATTAAATATAAAAGCAGAACTAAACTGATAGTTACATCGGTTCTTATTGAAAAACAAAACAGCTGTTAAATTAAATTTGGTAACTCGGGCAATTTTAATAAAAGTAAGCGAAAAGTTACGTAAAAAATTAACTGCATATAGAAACATTATTTTTGATAATATTTTAATTTTTAAGACCTGATTATCTGTGCCCGGGCAGATAAAAAATACATCCTGAGTGTGAAATAGAAACTAAACCCTGAACGACTATTTTGACTGAGAAAATCGAGTAGAAATAAATCTGCCTCGTTGTGTAGTGGTTGGCACGTTCGCCTACCATCATTAAGGTCCAGGGTTCGATTTCTGGCAGGGTTGCGTGAAAAATTGGTTCTACACAGTAATATTTGTACAGTACAAGTGAAAGACTGATCACTTTACATTTCATATAAAAAATAATCCAGATTCGCTGCAATTGGAGAGCAAATACAGTGCCCTAATAATGTTTAATAATCATCATATTTGCCCCAGGAAAATTATGATGATTATTAAACATTATTTCGCACACAACATTGTATTCTTCATCCGCTTGGACACAGATGTGATTTTTATTTATTTAATTTTGTTTATTATTTAAAGCAAGACAACGTTATGATTTGATAAGCTGAGACTAGTATCTGAGCAGAGACGAATAATTTTGAAAAAAAACAACTTAGAAATTTGTCATTTACAGTAATAAAAAGAGTAAATAAATAGCGAACGTTAAATTTGGTAGGGACAGTGCGTTCGAATATTTAATATTTACACGAAAACTTATTGTTATTAAATTTTTGAATTTGACTCAACGTTGTGGCTCGCGCCGAAACTATTTTTTAAATCAGTTTAAATTAATAAAATAATTTTAATCCGACAAAAACAAACTGAAATAATGCATCTCGATAAATTGCCCTATCATTTCTTCCGCCTACGGCGTTCTGTCTCGCTCCAACTCCGTATTGAAGTACCGGCCTCTCTGTCGCACAGTGCGACCCTGACTAGCGCGGACTCGCTCGCCCCCGCTGTCTGGCGCGTAGCGCCGTCCCCGTCCGGCGGCTGAGTGCATTTATTTTGCCTTGAGCGCAAAAAGCGTTGTGGTAGGTCACGATTTTTATAGTGCATATAAAAATTCGATTCGCTTTCTACTTTGAATTTTTCAACCGGGTATTGCGATTTGAAATGCACGTCGCGAAAGGATTTTAACAAAGACGCAATTGAGAACCTCTCTCAAAGGAAATTTGCAGTCGAAGCAAATAAAAAGCTTATGACTCGTCATTGGCTGTGATCACATAATAGATTGTGTGACATTAATTTCTTTTACTAAATTCACATATGTTTTGCCCATTTATTAATTTATTCATTTAAAATTATACTAGTTTAAATATGAATGAACTTAATAAGGGTTTTTGAGGCTATGCCCGTGTCAAGCCATAATGATTAACAATAAAAAGAGCAAATGCTGAAAAGTTACCGATTGGTCCACATAAGTATGTCCCTCCTGATACTAACAGTTAAGATAAATTTAAAGAAATTTAATTGCAGAAAAATCCACCTTTTTATATATAAACCTTGTATATTATAAACAAGGCAAATAATTAAGCAACTCCCAAATTAAAAATAAAAAAATAATAAATATATTTGGTAAAATTAATTAGATTAAACTATAATGATATGTGATGCAATAAAATATCAATTGGCTCTGTTGGCTTATGTATAAGTCACTGCACAACTCGGCTCCGGAATATCTAAGGGAACTATGCATTCCAGATGAACTAGCTGACAGGCGTCTCACGCTTAGATCAGCTACGTCTACGGCGAGAGGAAAAGTTATTATACCTCTACGCAAACAGCGCACTAAATTTGGTGAACGCGCATTTGCGGTCGCAGGCCCTATGGCATGGAATGCTCTCCCAGCAGAGGTGCGAGGCTGTGAAAGCGAAGTGATGTTTCGTAAAAAACTTCAAACCCACTTGTTCTCTAAATCATTTGAATAAATCCGTAGCACGTCACAACAAAATAAATTATTTTAATTAAATTACAAATTTAAAAGCTTCAATGAAATTAACTTAACAATAGAATCACCATGTAAAGCGCCCTTGAGGTATTTTATTACGAAAATGGCGCTATATAAGTTATCCATAATTATTATTATTATTTTTATCAATATAGAAAAAAGGGATAAGTAATAAATTATAAAATTCCAAAGAATACAATGCACAAAAGATAATCAGAAATAATTTTTAAAATATAAATTATTCAAATTTAGATTCACGCATAATCAAATTTACAAAATAATGGTATCATTAAAATCAACAAATAATAGTAAAACATAGCAGTATTAAAAAAAACTAAATAATAGTATAATTTAAATCAACAGAGAAAGAATACATATGTAAAAACATAATTGAAATGAAACTCACTCAATACTAAAGTAAGAAATAGGAGTAATAAATAATATTCCAAATAATAGTAAGTACTAAATAAAAGAATACGAAAATACATAATGAAAAAAAAAATTTGAAAATGAGTTGATTAACAAAATAAAAGATCATTGATATTTTTGAATTTGTTCAATTTTTTGTAGACAATAAATGAGGGCATTGAAAGCAATAATAGCAAACTTCCATGTTGTTTTTTTTCAAGAAAAATAACAAAAGCTGCTACACTAATAATGCCAAAGAGTCTTTATGTTAGAAATGTTATTTTTACTGAACTTAAACATTAAGATACTAATAAATTAGCTTTAATAGAAACACGAATTCAAAACACTTCAATAAATTTGTATGGCACGGCCATTTTGAAAATTTGAATCTCAAGACTGTCATTGGTCGAATGAAATGGTTGATGGATATTGCTATGTTTGCTTCCAAACACTATTTCGAACCATCAGAAGTATGATTTTAAACTACATTTGCAACTCAACTCATGATTTTTATAAAAATAAAGCTGATAAACTACAGAATGACATCATAACCAAAAAAAAGATTTTTTTCATGTTTCTATTATTGCTTCCCTTAAATAATTTTTACCACCTGGGGAGGAATTAAGATTAAAGGATTACAAATAAGATCAATTACAATTGAGAGAATAAAATATAGACACCTAGGCTTAAAAGGCTAATTGCCTGTCTTTGGATGGTTTAAGTGAAACAATAACTATTCTGCTAATGTTTGAATGAATATATTTTTGCTATTCTTCCAAGGTGTTGATTTTTATGACGTTAAAGAGCTAAAAGCTTTTTAAATGCGGGTTAGAGTCATTGGACTGAATTAGTCCCCCACCAATCAGACAAAGCCTAAAAAATATGCCAATGACGGATCACAAGCCCGGTAAATATCGAAAGTTCTAAATCCCCTTTTCTCCAATGTAATTTATCTCTGTTGTAATATGTTGAAAATGTCGATGTGGGTGAAATCCATCCGAAATATTTCACCTTGCGATACTCATTCTGGGCATGCTCGATCATACTTATTTTTTCTTCAATTATTTAGCATCTGAATTTTAACAACACGTTAAAGTTTTGATGTAAGTTCATCGGTTTGTTCGTTGGTCTAATATCACTCAAAACACATATCTACGCAATATAACTGAAAAAAAAAATATTCCAGCAAGCAAGTTTCCCTTAGTTACGATTTATTTAAATTTTTAATCTTTCTGAGGTTGACAAATTTTGTATTTAAAGCTTATTAAAAATATGAGAGAGAAATAGGTGAATTTTGAAGCAGAATTAAATTCCGACAAATGAGTCAGTTTTTAAAAAGAACGCCTGGATGCACAGATAATGTGTTTAAATTCTGCTCTATTAACATATAAGAGTATCTAGCCGTAAAAATGTGCCCTATAAATAAATAATTTAGTTTAAAAAAAATTCCACCTGTTTCACCATTTTCTTGAGTGTACGTACCGAGATGTTAAAGGAGCCGGCTTTGTTATTGGTCGGTAGATAAATGCAGACGATCGTAAATCATACTGTCTTGGTAATAGGGAAATATTACTATTTGTACCATTTCTTTATTCATTTAAAATTAACTAACAGATTAAATAAACAATGTTTCGAGTATGTCCAAATGTTTGCAGACTGACTAAATTTCCTCTCTAGGGAATTATTCGTATTTAAATTTATTGCAACAGAGAGGGAAATATTATTGAGAAGGAAATATGGAAGTCTAGGCATTTACACGGCTTATGACATGTCATTAGCTGGTTTAAGTGGCCACTTCACACACTGTGTTACATTAACCATTCTGCATATATTTGAACATCCTCAACTCTTCCATACACAGTGTGTGAAGTAGCCAGCGAATGATCGGTCATAAGCCCTGTATATGCTTAGACTTTCATATTTCCTTCTCAAAAATGTGTTCCCTCTCTGTTGCAACAAATTCAACAGATTAAATACTCACATACTTTTTAGGCTGCGCCCATCGTTTGATAGGACACTTAACAAAATGTGTAACATTCTCTTTGTTTGAATACAATAAAGGTTTCAGCTCTATTTCTTCACAAAAGCCAACGCGTGAGAGCGTTGATGGAATGTGGATGCATAAACATCGGCAGAATGATATTGTTACACTGTAAAGTGGCCACTTATGCCAGCCAATGACAAAATGCCTAGACTTCCATATTCCCCTCTCAAAACTAATTTTCCCCCGTTGCAATAAATTTAAACTTGATAACTCCTTAGGGGATGGAATTTTACCTTGTCTACAAACATTTATAACACCTAAAATATTGTTGGCTCAATTCTAGTAAAAAACCAGTTCATTTTATTTTTGCATTTCAGTTTGCATTTATGTATGCAGATTTTTTAAGAAAATAAAATTTATTGCATTTGGAAATGAAATTTATACTTTGGTATTCGTTTCTTCTATTTTATACTGAGTAGATTTTTTGGTTGGCCTTTAAAACACTTAGACCCATTTTTCAATTTTTTATTGTTCATTTATTGTTTCGTCGTCAGTTGGTTTGCCTACCATGCCGAGGTACTAGGTTCGATTCCTGGTAGCGCGGAAAAATATATGATCCAGTAGATCAATCACAGATAACTATCGACGTGCTAATAAGCGAAGTGATAAAAAATTCTCACCATGGTTGTTTATCGTATTTGCGATCACAATAGAACATCCGTGAACACCTATTATTAAATGTCAAAGTATTAACGTTTTGCGACGTATAATCACATATTTGAATTTTACCGATGTAAATATGAATATATTCATATACAGCTATTTTTATTTATTTTATTTACTAATAGAAAACAACAGCTATTATAGGCCAATTATAGTTTTCTATACATTACTAAATACAATGTCAAAAAAATTAAAAAAGATACTCCGCATCATTCCACGCGTAAAATATTAATAAAATATTACATTACTTATGAAATAATAAAAAAATAAAAGAAAAAGCTTATTGTTTACCAGGACTTAAAAATTCTTTCGCCGGCGGATCCATATGGAGTAACCCCAGATCAGCCCTCCCTCCTTTCTTCTTTCAAACAAATTAATTAATTACAATACTAAAGGGTACAAAAAAAATAAATATTACTATTTATTATTTATGGTGCTATTTATTGCATTAAGCCGGCGGTTGGCAAGCCAAATGTCAAGAAAAGCAGTTTCCATAGTAATTATTTGTAATTTAATTGTCAATTTCTGGTATTAGATACTTTTTACTATTTTGCAAATGCAATATATTGTAGTAAAATAAATAAAACAACTTTGTTTTTAACCACGAATATTTATTTTTCACCGACCTGTTTTAAAGCAAACAAGCTTCTTTGTCAAGGTTTACGTATCTCATGAATTGATTCCTTTTTATTTTATTTCTATCATGTTCACTAAATACTACACGTGGACCCAATAATTGTATTCGTTTTTATAGTAAGCGCCAATTTTTTGTCAGTTAACTGTATTTATTTACGAGGAAAACAAAAAACAAACCTACACGAGTATCGACTTATGACTGCGATAACATAACATGTTCATTATTGTTCATTGAGATCGCTCAAATGCTTAGCATGTTTTTAAGCACGTCAATAGTTATTTGTGATTGAGCGGCTGATACGCCAAAATTGGAGTGCTAATGCACTGCCCTATACACCACTGGGTACGTTTGCAAAAATTAAAAAAAAGGTATTTATTAAACTTGTTTTATCAACATGATTGCCGAAAATTGGAGGCATCAGAAAGAAAAAATTACCAATGGAATTTATTAAAGAGACATAAATAAATAAAGTTGTATATGTACATAAAACCTACAAATCATACAGATCTGATATTTCCTTGGTCGTCAAGCTTTCAAATTGCGGTTTCTCCAAATGATGCAATATTGTGAATATCACTTTTAAGTTTAAAGTTATCAGTTAATCTAGCTATACTATATAGCCCGACTAGTGCCTAGATTTGCAAATTTGCAATCAAAATAAAAATCGTAACTGTTTAAATTTGTATCTTACTAATTAAGTTAAATTCCTGATGTCAGTCTCGCTATTTAGTTGTCACACAGCTGCATTGAAATGCACACTGTCGCTACATAAACGCAATAAGTGCATCAGACGTGAACAAACTCGTTTTTTCATGTAGGTACTAAGAAATATAAATACGCAGATGTACGATATTCGTGCGAATGTACCGTTGTTTGAGGTATGACCACAGCCTGTTTTGCATACGATTGTCGATTATCCATTAAAACTGCCTATCTCTAGTGCATTTAACCTTTTCTAACTTGTAACGTTCGTTGATGATTTTTGTTTCGTATTTCTTGGGAATAAAACATATCTAAAACTAAAACATATTTTTGTATCCAAGCAGATGAAGAATACAGTTCTGTGTGTAAAATAGAATCAGAAATCTGGATACGTGTTTTCAACTCAGTGGCTACTCTTAGTCTGCCTCAAAATGTAGTGGTTATCATTTTTTCCTTCATTCTTGAGGGATTTCGACTCCTGGCAGGGTGGATGTGAAATATTGACAGTAAAAGTTTTTTGACTCCAAGATTTCATTGCTCCTGGACTTACACCTCAAGCGTAGGACTGATCACCTTACCTCAATGTAACAGATGAAAACAATAAATTGTATTTGGTTTACCAATCAGCGTTCTTTGAACCGCTGGGTGTAGAAAAGAAAATAAACAAAATCGACGATCTAAATACCAAACGAAATTCAAAAGCGGCGTTGATTCTTTATTTCCAGATATTTCTAAGATCACCTATTTTTCTGCTTATGTTGGTAGTTAGCGTTACACACAAAGTTAAATTTTCCAATTCAACTGCTGGTTTATTTATTTTAGAACAATTTTTCATTGTTCCCCCAATGGAATGTTTTTTATAAATTTTATGAAAATTAAACTTAATGAATTAAACAAACATACGCAGAAGATAAGACATGTTTTTATGAAATTTGTAATTCATTATCATTTTGAGACCCAGTTGTTCAGTAAAAATTAATGTAAAATAATTTTATTTATGAAAGATAAAAAAAAAACACGAAAATAGCAAAAATGTTCAAATGACTACCAACAATTTTTTTTTTTTTTTCTCTCACTATTTCTGTAAACTTACTAAGTACCTCATACAAAAGCGAGATATTAGATCTCATTAACCTTATAAAAGTAAATCACAGTCACAAAATTTAACAATAAATCTGCCAGAGGTACAGTTTTTTAATTAAATGATTGTGAAAGCCTGTTTTACAACCATTCTCCATGTTTTTACTCCCTAAAAACACGAGCGAAAACATCTCGGACATTTAATTTTATATTTTTGCAATAAATTTCAAGCAATTTACACTGTAAGAATTTTCGCACAACCTAAAAAATGTGTTTTTCTCTTTTAACTGGGTTTTTCACGACATTTTCGCGGGAAATTTAAAAGGGGTGTGGACAGTTGTGGTATGAGAAGGGAGGGGAGAAACAAGGAGGGGACACATTTGTTGTTTTTCTCTCTAATATCTCTCTGAGCGTTCTAATTATAAGCTTTTTATGTGAAATCAGTGAAGTCCGAGGTACATATTTTACTGTGATTTGGAATTTAAAAGATGCATTGAGGCTAAAACGAACGCAAAATGAGAAAATCATACGATTTTGACATTTTAAAATAAATGTTTTTTAAAATTAATTAATTAAAAAGTTACCTAAAACTTTTGAGTATATTTTTAATACCTTTAAAAAATATTTTTTTTTTCATTATTGCCCGATTAAAAAAAAAAACATTAATTTTAAAATGGCAAAATCGTATGATTTCCTCAATTTGCGGTTGTTTTATCAGACTACAGCCTTATGTCACGTGTTTAGAAAATAAATAAATATATATTTTATAAATCTTTTTATAAGCGCTTTTTTAATTTACTTTTTTTTTTAATTACGTTGGCCTCGTGGTGTAATAGTAAGCGCGTTTGCCTACCCTGCAATAAGTCTCGGATTCGATTCCTGACATGGTTGACATGAAATATTTATTTTAAAGCGTGTTTTCACACTAGAATATTTCAGACCTAGGACTAGTACCTGAAGCGTAAGACTGATCATTTAACCTTCATGTAACTAAAATTATCAAGATACGCTGTGGTTGGTGTACCAATGCAGTGCCCTAGGCACCATTAGGTGCGAAAAGGAAATGATGATGATGATCGTTTTAGTTTTGTTATTACTTCTACTGAGTTCTACTGTTTCCCGTATACAGGAAATGTATTATTATCATTGGTTGATTCGGATAAACGTGTGATGTTGTTCTATGTAGTTAATTTTTAATACAGTTTTTATTCATCTTTAATAAATTTCACCGTATGATTAAAAATGCTTTAATTTTTATTTGCCATTTCCCGTAGCACTAAACTTTCCTTTATTGATAAGATGTTCAAGTTTCTTAGTGATAATTTTTGGTTTTATTGAATTGAAATTAAATAAATATACCAATTTAAAGCATGTCGCAAAAGCAATGATCCCATTACCTTTTTAAAATTTGTGGATTTAAATATTGTTCGTATATGATTTATGAAATAAATCATTGGTATTAAGTTATTACAAATTTGAAAGTACAAAGTTATTTATAAACGTTTATAAAATTTAAATTGCCAGCTTGAATTTAAAATGATAATTTGGAAAAATATATTTAATCGAACTTCTCTTTGTTTTTTCAACCTCTTGATGAAGAATAATATTTATTTTTAAGATTACGAACATTGTTCTAGTAAAAATGATATTATTAATAAATTGTATTATCCCGTTTGATATAATTCTATGGTGTTATTTTAATATTTCAGTATTTATTAAAAAAAATAAAAAAATAAGATGCCTCATTTCTTATTCAACGTATACGTAAACAAACATAAAATATATTTATGTGTTATCAATATAAATAAATCATTTCCAAATTTCAAAATATATTTTTCTGTAAAAATTTTTACTAGTTTAAAAAAAACTGAAACGTTTAAATATCTTTCAGCCAATTGAAAACATGAAAACCGAAAACTTTTTCAGAACAAAATAAAAAAAGCCAAAATTCATCGTTTCAGAGCTCCTCTGAAAGTCTTTAGAATACCCCTTTCCTTTTTTCTTCCACCCTATCTTTCCTCTCCCAGTTCTCTCACTGCTACTGTTCGTCCCTACCACCCCTAGTTTTAATTTCTGCTAATTTTTATCTTTTCATCCCCACATCTGACATTTTTCTTTCATTTTCTCTCTCTCGACCTTTTCGAAATGTAAGGGTAAGTTACAAGGATACTTTTTAAATTAAAAAGAGATTTCACACGTTGAAATTTTGATATTACAAACGTTTTATTGTTAAGTGATCAAATATCTGAATTTGTTGCAACAAAGAGGGAAAACACTTTTAAGCAGAGAATATGGAAGCCTGGACATTTACAGAGCTTATGACCTGTCATTGGCTCAGTCAGATGAATCTCACCCTCATCAATAAAGGTTTCGACTCTTTTATTTCACAAAAGCATCGGTGGTTTTAAATACTTTGTTATATTTTAACCTAGGTAGTATTACTTTTACACAATAAAAATATAACCAAATTAGATTTGTATATTGCAATTATTATAAGTTGAAGTAAAATACAAATATCAGTGAATTACTACAGAGATGAAAAATGTTTTTGTCAAAATTCAACAAACTCAAAATATAGTTTATAAAACCAACTGATTCAAGAAGCAAAATAATATTTTTAGGAGTTGAAATAATTCAGTCAGACGGCATTAATAAAGGTTTCACTTTTTTTACTTTACAAATGTCAACAAGTAAAACAACTGAAGGAATATTAATGTACAAACATAAGAAGAATGTTAAATGTTACACAATATGTAATATGTCAATCTTAAATATTACAAACTTTTCTCTTTGACACCAAAATACATTCTGAAAATAGTTGCATATACTCGTATCCAGGAATAAATTCATTAAAAAACTCTCCCTACATACTAAACATTATCAAAAGCCACATTTTATTTGAACTGGAGTTAAAAATATTTGACAATCAACCACTTTTATTAATCGTTCATTTTAGAATAACATACAATATATTTTTATGGGTTTTTTTTAATATTAAGGGTTAACATAAATTGTGTCCGTTTATTTCCAAATGAAGAGAACATGTAGACAAAACAAAAAAGTATACTACGCAAATATCACGAGCAGCTTTGGCAGCTTTATTCCTTCGATCGAAAACAAACAGAAAGAGTAAATGCCTGGACTTCTATATCACTTTTTCTAAAATTTTCTTCTCTGTCATAATGTATTAGCTTCACAAATTGTTTTTATTATTTTCTATGAACAGAAATATGTTTGTTTGACTGTACTGAAGTCCAAGCGAGGAAGGCTCCGTAATTAGAAATTGTGTCCACTTATTGCAAGAGTCCTGAAAAACCCCTGAAATTGCCTGAAAACTCCGATGAAACATTGTCCCCTAGTGGGGAGTAGTCTGCGGGGAAATTTCTCAAATGACCCGATAAAAGTCCGTGGAAAAAGAAAAAAACCTTATGTCTACTTTATGGGGAAAACTTTGACGTAGAATTTTCCAATAGTATACGGAAAATGTTAAATTTTATTGCTGATTAATCAACCTTCGATTTCAAGTGAAGGATTTCAAGAGTAAAATTATTCTTAATTTATTATTTTACATAGTGACTGACCGAGGTTTGGAATTCAGTTTTGGTTTTAGCCGATTTCGGCCAGTATAACAAGTTTCGGCCATGGTTTTGGTTTAGACCAAAAATTGACTGAAACTTTGGCACAGCCGAAACTTGCCGTCGGGATGTTTCGGATTACGTTCGACTGTACTCGGGTGCATATTACGGCCCGTGAGCCGTGTGACCCTTGATTTGTTGACTATAGTCAGTAATTCTAATATCATTTTTATTTATATTTTTGTATTGCCTTTTTAGTTGATAATTTAAAGTCCTTACAATTAATTAAAAGCGCTGAAAATAAACCAATTTATTAATTAAATTCATACCTTTTATTTTATTGTGTATTTTTAAACACTTATTTTAGTGAACTCGTAAGATTTAAGAATAAATACGTCTTCCTTGTTTATGCTCGTTTTACGTCAAAATTCATTATCGTTATAAAATACATCTGTGTTACTATTTTTTCGTCGTCCATTGATACCATATGACCAAATGATCTAAGTGAATCAAAATTATGAAAAGTTGGTTGTACACTGCAATTTCTCATGTTTCTGGACTGACATCTTAAGCACGCGATTAATCATAGTACCTTTAATTGACAGACAATCGGGCAGTCGATAGTGTGATAAAATTGGTTGACAAAGAAATTACGAGAAAAAAAAAACATATTATTTAGTATATTGGGCCAAAAATGCACCACCAAACGGCGTGGGCAGCAGTCTCTAGACGTTATAGGGTCACGGACAAACCTTGTTCTACTTTTTTGAGACTGCGCAGATTTATGTAAGTGTAAATATTTTTTTATCCATGACGCACCCAGTGCACTTGAACGCGTATCCGAGATGCACTTTTATCTGCGCTGACTGCATTTATTACAAAGACAAGAAGAAAAAATAAATGTACGCATTCCGATGACTGCATTTACATACTGCATACACAAAGAACGCGGATGATGAAATTTTTAATTTAGTCACTTTAGTATTCATCAATTCTTATAATAAATATTAATAATAAGATTTTAAATTGATTTGAAAAAAAGTGAGCTTTTTTAAAAAGTATTTGTATTCAAACTGCACCTAATCGAATACCTTATCACGAGCATCTTGTTTGGTTAGAATTGTAGAATTGTAAAATAAATATACATTTGAAGCATTAACTTTGTGGTTACCTATTCATTTTAATAAAATAAATAAAAGCAACTTTGTTTTTAACCACTTATTTATTATTTTTTCTACCGACCGGTTTTAAAGCTATACAAGCTTCTTAATCAAGGTCCAAGCACAGCATATTCGTTTCTATTTACAGCATTATACTGGTACAATAAAAAAGGATGGAATTCATTAGTTAACAATTAGTGATATAAACAGACTACAACGACAGCAAAATAAAATAATAAAGCTAGTATATGACCCCCTTTATCTAACACCTACAAAAAAACTCTTTGCATCTGAATTTCGAAAAGTCTGCAAGAGAGCAAAAACAAAGTTTGATATTGTTTTTAAGAAGTTATAAGATACTGTGAAATTGCCAAACATATGTCTTCTAAAATACGATAGATCATGATGTTTTTACAATTAATAAAAGATAAAATTTCAACGGGCCCTAGTATACTATAGAATCTGCATTTTGCAAGGTTTACGGTAGAACAAAAACAATGCTTTATATAATTTTAAAGAAACTATCAGATATTGTAGAATTGCCAAACATTTGTCTTTTGAAATACGATAGATCATAATGCTTTTACAGTTAGAAAAATAGAAGATTTTGACGGGCCCTAGTATACTATCGAATCTGCATTTTGCAAGGTTTACAAAAGAGCAAAAACAAAGCTTGATATAATTTTAAAGAATCTATCAGATATTGTAGAATTGCACAAACATATGTTTATTGAAATACTATGGATACAAGTTTTGGAATTCAACAGTATCTGATAGCCTCTTAAAAAAAAATCAAAGTTTTGTTTTTGCTCTCAGATTCGATAGTATTCGTATGGACCATTAGTTTATTAGATAAAATTTACTAACATTGACAGGTATTTATCGATTATTATGAAAATTTGTCTTATTGTAAAATTAAAACTAGAATATTTTTGTAAAAAAGAAAAAAAACAATTTTATAACGCCAGAAGAGTACACTCAACATTTATTGAAAAAAACTCATTCTTTCAAAAAAAGCCTACATGCATGGTCGTAAAAGATGCCAATAAAAATGAAAAAAAAGGCATTTTTAATATGTGATGTTATTAAAGTATAAATAAATATTTGGGACACGTGATTGAAAAATGTAAATTTGGAAGTGAATATTGTAAGCACAAGGTATGTTGTCATAATCAGTGCTATATTTTGATGTGGGTTTGACGGTAAAAGATTTTCAGTAGCAATAAGTTCTACATTTCACGGTAAACACCTGTACAAATAGTTTGATTGTAAAGATACTTAATTATGTTGGATTTTTTTTAGTGAATGACAGGTCGACACTTTAATCAACTAGTTTAAAATATCAATTTCATTGCTCTCGCGATGTTGACTAATATGATTTAAAATGAGTTTAAATTATCATATATATATGATAATTATATATGCATGGTAGACAAATGTACTTACCACTTAATCACTAGACACAATTTTACACTTATCTACTTATGTACTGTTGAAAAAAATTGTATTCATTCAGAAATCAGTTTTCCAGTAGATTCAAAATATTTTTGGTTTTAAAATAATTTAGCATCCTGTTTCTAAAATATTTTAAAAATGGTAATAAAAAACGCATGAAACTGAAATTTCGCTCTTAATGAGCATTAACATAAGGGCTTGTTTGCAAAGTCTCATCTTCCCCTTTCTTTCAAATCGGTACTCAAGAGATATGATTTTTCAAGACTTTTATTTTATTTTTGTAAGAGAAAGGGGTGTTAGGCAAGATTTTCAGATGCAAACACATCCCTCGCCGATTTTGCGCGATTCTAGTTCTTTCATGCGCGTACATAAGGGATGTTTTCGGGTGTATTTTTCAAGCGTTCTTGGAATCGTAGAAATTAGGAGTTGCTCGAAGATAAATAGACGAACGAAATTTTGTCCTGCCATTTAAAAACTTATTAAGTATAATTTAAAATGTAAGATATTGTGAAGTTCGTTGGAAATTAAAATTGAAATGTTTTTTAGAAGCGCAGATGTTAAATTTCGTCCCCAATCTTTTATTTGTTTTAGATACGATTTATTTAAACGAGTTGTATCAAATTAAAACATTTAATCTTAGTAAAAAAAAAAATTCTGTTTTTTGTGTCTAGCGGGTGAAGTATCATAGTGGGTTTTGCATGTTAGTAAAATTAATGTTATGACAAAGAGACGAGTATGTTGCAATCTTGTAAAATAGAAACGTTGGTAAGAGGTTATGTACATTCTTTTATTTCAAAAATTTAACAATTTAAAAAAATACAAATTAAAATAAAAACCTTTTTTTTAAATGCTTTTTATTTATCTCTTTAACAACCGATCGGTTACGGGGCAATACTTGCTCCCTGTTTAAGGTATAATTTAAAAGAAAAAAATACGCATGAGCACGTGTAGCTCTGAAACTGGTAGGTAATTATAAAAAAAAGGTTTAAGTTGATGTGTTTTAAGTTTTAGTTTTATTTTAATATAAGGAACTTAAAAATAAGATAAAGACCGCTGCAACAACTGGTTAAAACAGTTACTGAGCATAGTTGATAAAACTGATTGGAACATTTTTTTTTTAAAAGAACATCACAAAAGGCCGTCTTTTTTATAGTTTCATCAATAATAGGGGCTTAAACATAGCGAACTATCACATGATTATTTTCGTTATACCAGGAAGCAGACATTAAGTTCTATTACCCACCCTTAAGAAAACCACCCTTAAAATTCTCCATTCGATTATTATTCTTTCTGCGAAAATCGTTTACCATTTTAAAATTTACCCTCTCTAAATGGTTTTGCGAATTTCCCTTTATACAGTACTGGCGTTATTAATGTCCAGAATCGAGAAAACGGAATTATTAAGCACCGCGTACACGGCTTCCGAGTTTTTATCGCTGTATTATATTTATCATTCTGTTTGGCAAGACATTATCACGATAAAAATGTTTTTTTTTTAAATGTAAAGGTTATTAATTTTTTAAGTCTTTTATCAAAACGACGCAAAAAGCCATTGCATAAAAATGGGTCTGGACAATTCTACCACGAGCTTATAAGATTCATAATAATTTTTATTTTTGGACATTTTATATTAGAATTTATTTATTTGTGTGGTTTGTTTACACCAAACATTTTTTTAAATCCGGCAAATATGGTTGGTACATATTAAAAATATAAGTTAAAGAAATTGCTATGAAGGATACGAGAAAGTTAAAATAATGAAACAAAAAATAATATTCAAAATTCAAGGAATAAAAAATAAAATTAGACAAAAAAAATCAAACGAAAAATCAGAATTCAACCTTCGTCTCTGTTAAGATGTGTTTAAAAAAATAACAGTTTACTATAAGATTCGTTTCGTTTCGAGAAGTTAAAATTTAAGAACAATTGCATGAATTGAGATGGTAAGAAGATATCAAATATTATAATAATAATAATATTTGGCTGATTTATAAAGCGCCATTTTTGTAAAAAATCACCTCAAGGGCGCTTTAAAATTGTATATCTAAACTTACATTCTAACTAAACTTTAGTTGGGATCTGAACTGACTGGGACTATCGATGATTTAGATGATTAATTGATGTTGATGAATACTTTAAAAAATAAGTTTTTTTCAATGATAGCTTAAATGAAGAAAAATTATCACCAAAATAATTCACACTTGGGTTATTATTAGCTAATTAGCGGATTATGGGTAGCTTAGAGTACATGATTATGTCCCAGGTTTCTGGAATGTTTATTGAAAAATATGAAGTTTTCTCAGTAATATTTCATATTTACCTTCTTAGGAATTGAACCCAGTGCCGCGATTGCAAACACTGTATTCATCGGTACATATCGGGTTGGTATAAAGTAGAATCGATATTAATGTACGAAAATCTGTCTCCTTGTGTCGGTTAATATAAAAAATAGTTAAATACTGACTAAACGATTTGCCAAAAATAAAGTTTTTAAAACAAATTATCGCTTTTCGATATCAAAAGGACAAGATTTAGAAGTTCAGAACGATTGAATTGTATTTTTGTATAAATAAAACTCTTATGATTTTAAAACAAGTTTTCGTATTTTGTGTTATATTTTAAATCATAAAATACATGTTTTAAACATAATTTTATGTTGCCTCTGGACATCGTTTCATTTTATTTATACAAGCAATCAAAATATGAGAAAAATTGTAAAAGCAACCTTCTGTCGACGAAGAAAAACGGAAAAAATTATGAAAGAAAATCATAAAAAATGGAAGCCTTAAGTGACTCGTTGGAGAAAGGGTAGTATGAGAGTTGGAGTTTCAAGGGATGAACATTTCAACAACATTTTTTAAATATTGTGAGCATCCACAAGTTTCTTTATCAGTACTTATATGTACATATAGATACGATATAATAATTTTTCAATTAGATGCTTATACAACCATACTCCTCCTTACAACTTTCATATCTCATATTGTAAGGGATATACCTACTTAAATTATTTTTGTATGTTTGTTTACATTTATTTTATTTAAAAAGAAAATCTGCTTTCATATTTATGTCCATCAAGTATAATAAAAATAAATTCCGTGTTTAGTCAACTATGGCCGGGATTAATTGTAATATGAAAATAGTCACATGTTATTTTGTACAAATGTATGATAATTGAAAAATTCTTTAAAATATTTAGTTTAAAAAAATCGGGAATGCAACACATATAAGAAAAACATATAAATTAAAACTCTTTATTGCTCACTTGTTCGACCCAATCTAGAATACGCTTCTCCTATTTGGTCTCTATTCTACAGGACTCATATTGACCATATCGAGTCTGTCCAACACCGTTTTCTAAGAAAAGTGGCATGTTGCTCGGATTACAAAAGGGTAATTATTCCTATTTTGAAATAGAGCAATCTCTTAATCCGTCTTCATTGGAGAAACGTAGAACTGAGATGAACCTTATATGCATTTTCAAAATACTTAATGCTTTAAGTGATGTTCCATCTCTGTTGCAATCAATTTCTTTTCATTTTTCCAACCATGTCACCAGAAGTCCAAATCTGCTATTTATAAAATCTTCTAAGAGCAACTTTTGTTTTTATGCCCCAATGTCCAGAATGTGTAGATTAGTCAATTCATCAAACAGATCTTCCGGCTTTTTGTAGATCTCTTCGCGACCAAACAGTGTGGGATGAAGTTGGATTGGCTTGATTTAGCTCGAAGTCTTATGTCTTTCGTTTTTATGAATATATTGTATACAATTATTGTTTTTCCCTTGTTTGTCTTTGCTACATAGTTTTATGTTCTTTTTGTTCAGTTTCTTGCATTTATGTTTTTCATGTAACTTTTGTTATTGGCTTAGGCCGTAAATATAATAAATAAAATAAAATTAAATACCCATATAATAATATAAACATAAAAATACAAAATTTTCTTAAACATGAAAAAACATGCTTGCTTATTGTTTTTATAACGGGTTGGGGACTGATTTCCGATTTTGAAAAAACAAAAATATAAACCTAGATCATAAGAATTTATTGCTTTGAATAGAATACAAAAGCGGATTTTATTTTTTTAAGATCATATTTTCTAAATGTCGACCATTGTTTTGTACCCATTCCTATTCGGCATACTTTCAAAAACACACCTACACAGTGCACTGGAAATAACGTTTATTTCCGATCGGATATTGTCTTTTAACTGTACGATACTGGCAGGCTGATTATTGCAAACGAGATTTTTTAGATAGTCTTACAAAAAATAGTCACATGGACTAAGTGAGATCGGGAGATCTTGCAGGCCAGGTGAAGTCACTAAATCTGGAGATTATTATTCCTGGGAATAATACCCTAGCTTCATTCTTTGATGGCCGAATTGTGTGGGCCGTTGTACCGTTTTTTTGGAATCATATTTCGATTGAAGAAAGAACCATTTTTTTACGTGTTGTCTAAGAAACGTGTCAATCATTTTGCAGTTTTTTTTTTAATTTAAGGTAACGGCTGCGCCTCGCTCGTTTTCAAAAAAGGAAGGCCCATAATGCATCTCAGTGAAACGGTACACCAAAAAGTGGTTTTTCAATGTGCAGTGACATCTCATGCATTTTTCTCGGATTATCTGGACTCCAGTACCGACACTTTTGTTTATTGACAACCATCAAAATGAAAATGTGCTTCATTGCCAAATAAGTTGTTCCTTTTTAAATAAAATGTTTTTCGTTCGATAATCAGCCAAAAATCTCTCCAACATCTGTTCGGCATAGGGTTTTTTTTATTCATTATCATTATCTTTTGAATTCTGCACAATTTTAAATATTGCAAAGGCGGAACATCAATTTCTTTTTCAGAAATGTTTGCAAAGTCGACCTGGGGATTCCCAAAACCGTAGAGCTTTTGCAGATCGAAAGTTGCGTATTTTCTAGCACAGAACTGACTCATTGTAAGTTTTCTTTGGTTGATACCGTCGGTCTTGGTCTAGGCCTCGGTATGTTTATTGCTGAAACTGAAGTTCTTACCTATGATACCTTGTTCTTAACTAATTTAGTCGATGGCATATCACGAATGAGGCGTATGTTGAAGCGAGCACAAAACTTACGCCGCGCGGTAATGGCCGAAAACCATTGGTAAGGTACGCCTCAATAGCGTAAGCACGCTGCTCTCATGTCCAACGCTCCATTGTGCCTGACAAACCCACAACGCTCGCGATATCAAAACGACCCTCTATGTCTCTCTTGCACATCATTCATCATCATCGTACATTATTTAAATTCAAAATCAGAAATCTACCTCTGGAAACTTTGCACGTACTTAAATAAATAAAAAAATTAATTAACTCCTTTTTTGTCTGTTTTTCAGACGTCTTATTTATCATTAATTTTAATTCATTACAACATACAGGAAAAACAGTCGTAAAGTAAATATGTAGCATTGACAGGTCTTTTGACCTATCATTGACTGGTTTATATGGCCACTTTATAGACTGTTATATTGTTTAATCATCCCCATTTCTTAAACTCATCCATCTGTAGACTTTTGTAAAGTAAATGTGGTGAAACTTTTTCAGATATGAGTGAGATGCCTCTAGCTAAATTAATACACCAAGTGAGTAATGTTTTAAAATAACTTAGTATTTTTATACTTGTTCTAACACCAGATTTTTTTCTGTGATGCAATGAATTTCAATCTTTATAACTCTCTTATGATTGGAATCCAGCGTTATGTACAAAACACTTGGACATACCAAATTTTGTTGATAATCATTTAATTCACTAGGATAATCCAATAAGTGGCCAATAAGGAAGGATAGCAATAATCTAATATAAATATCAAGTGAATTTTAAAACATTAAATAAACTTATGTTACCTCACTCCTAAACTAATGTACCCTGTAATACATCTTTAAAAGGTCGTTCAAATCAAATTTATTTTATTTAATAAATATTTTAAAATTTTAAGTTCTTCATCCCTTTACAGGGTACAAATTATGTTTTCTACAATTGCAATTTATTAAAGCCTCGAAGACGTCACGAAAGCGATTACACCGAACATTTACTATGCCAAATTAAATTTCATAAATATTTTCATGCTTACAAACTCGAATATTTCAAATATGTGTTACGTTGATATAGAAATTATTACAATTTTGATTATGGTCGCTGAAATGCGATCTAAAACATTGAATAACACGCGGCGTTATAACTTAGAAATAGCTCATTTTATATCTTAATGTCCGTGAAAATATACAAAATTAAAAAAAAACGTTTCCCAAAGTATTAAAAGTTCAACCCTTAAATATTGGTCAAACTTGTAAAAACTCGTTTCATGCCATTTTTATTACGAGTCCTCGACAGCCTTCCGAAAAAATTACCCCCATTAATAATGGGACGTGGTTAAAGGGTTGGAAGTGGTAAGTCGACTTTTTAGGACATTTTTATGGCGTTCGCGTAAAAAAAACACCATCGTTTAATGGGGTTTCAGTTTGCAAATTGCCCGGAAAGTGGTGTTGGAGGGTGTGACATATTTTTAGATGATTTTCGACGCTAAAAGAATTTTGATGAAGTTCAACATTTCGATTGTTTCCATTGATTTTTTTGCTAGAGTAAAATGATGCTTTAAAAGTGATTATATTATTGAAATGGTTTTTTATCCAGAAATTATGTGATCCATAGGATAAAGATTTTCAATGTAGCTAAAAGATATCCCAACTTGTTTTGGAAAAGAGAATATGAAACGCTAAAACTATCATTATCGTCGTACCTCTGTTAATGCTTGGCGGTGCATAGGGCACTGATTTACTACACTAAATGCTGCGCGTGTATATTATGTGTTATACTAAGATTTTACGCAAAGATGAAAAAAGAAATAATTCAGTGTAAAACAAAATTTTACACAAAAATTTTCACGTCAACCGTGCCCGAAATCAAATCCAATAGTTTAAGTATAGTAGATGAACGCGCCAACCACTACTTTACAAAGCGGACTTCTTTCCACGCAATTTTTCTTTTCAGGATTTTTACGAGACGAAACCACTCGTTTGGAGTGGGATTCTGGATTCTGGTTCTATTTCACACAAAGAACTATAATCTTAACTTTTCCGGACACAGAGTTAAGACTTTATAGAATTTATAATCTGTTATTTGATAAGCGATCACTGTTTCGATTCCCGACACGTTCATCGTAAAATTTTGATCATAAGAAATGGATTTACACTGTTGTAATTAATTCAATATCTATATTAAAAACTGGATTATGGTCCCGTGGTAGTATCATAAACTAACGGACCAAAGGTCCGAGGTTCAAAACCAGCTCTACCACAACTTGATTTCCATTTTTCCATCATTAGTTATTTACAACTTTTAGGACATGGTCAAAAATTAGAATATTTGAGTAAATTATAAAAACTCTAAAAATTTTGTCCTCCGTAAGTGTTACCTCATTGATTTTAAATGTTTGGAATTGTAAATATTAAAAAAAATAAAATAATAATAATAGAGATACTATCAAAATAATCAATCTCTAAATACGTATGAAAAGCTTATTGTAAACAGGAGCGTTATAATTGTTTTATGGCTGTTACTATTACTTTTTATTATTGTGAGTATATTTTCCTGCTAGAATGTGCAAAGCTGTTGTTGGTACAAGCTAACGGTTAAAAAACTACCCACACAGTTTAGCTTAAGCCTTAACTGACCTTTCGTATGCCGGTATTTGTTGATCATGTACAATGGCCAGGTTTTAAAATCACGGTTCAAAATTATTAAATTTCTTAGACTTTCTCGACCGGTCAGATATACATAATATCCAATAAGCGATTGGCACGGTGAATTCATTCTTTTTGGGCCCACATTTTTCAGATCATGCGCTGATTCTATTTTTCTTCAGATCGACTACAGTTAAAAGTATCCTTGCAAACTAAAGAAAAAGTATCTTCTTCGTCATTTTCAGAGCAGGGCGTTTTGATTTTCGTTTGTTATTCCTAGAAAAACTAGCTCAATACACAATAAGTTATCTGAGTTAATATGCCGTGTGCACTCCTTTTCGAAATTTTAAATCGCATTACGGCGACGTTATTTGTGTAGATATGTAACGTTATGTGCTGAGAATTTGTGCTATAAGAAGTCATTATTAAATGCAACTTGTTAACCTGAGTTCTGTATCGTTTCACCGTTTACGCTTTCAAATGATTTTTTTTTACTCGGTACCAGGGTCGCAATTTAAATAGGAAGTTAATGGAATTATCTTCAACTGTATATACAGTAAAATATAATTTTGATTATAAAAACGTGTTCATTTGAAAATTTACAACGAGCTTCGCTTTAAACATAGAATTTGATATGTTTTTAAAATATTTTATATTGATCTTAAATTGTTAATTTAGAAAATTTGTTTTTACATTACGGATAATTGAAGACGACTTTGTTAACTTCCCATTGTAATACGGACCCAGGGTAGTTGTTTATACAAAGAGTTAAGATGTGATCAAATCGATTAATACTAAACACAAAAAGTTGGAGTGTTTTGTAGCCAGATAGAATGTGTTTTAATTTATTATTAAATAAATTAAAGATTTGTAAAATACCTATATATCAATAGATAAATAAAAATAATAATAATTAGAACAAGAACGACAGAGAAAAGAGTCTTTTGCATAGTTGGTGCCACAGACTGGCCGATGGAATAGATATTTATTTATTGTCACGTGAATGAGGACATAAAAATTAATTATCTTTTTGAAAACAACTAATAAGCTTCTTAGCAATTGTATCAATCTGACGATATTGCAAGAGTCATGATGCCGATTATGAGTCTTGATGTGAAGTTTCACCCTGAAATATTTTTTTTTTAATATTTTAATAGCAAAATATTGAGTTTCCAGAAACGGTGTCCAAGAATAATCTTGGGTAATCAGTGGTTTGACTTTATGAGGAATAAATATATAAGAGAATGGGCGAAACAATTTTCAGTGACAACTGTTATCAAACAGAAGCGATAACACTGAGGATGCTTCCCAAAAGCCTATGCCACGCTTACCTACTTTACAAAGCATCAGACTCTTGACATTCTGAACGTCCACTGCTTACCGTTCGTCGGCAATTAATGGTAAAAATACGGGACGCAAACATGATTTAAGATGCACGGGAGCTGGCACCCAACAGAGAGGCCGGGGACAAAATATGCTCCAATTAGAGAACGGATATTAAATAATGTTGATAAAATTAAAAGTAAACTTTAAACTCGCATTTAAAAACCAGCTCTCAAGAGCCAAGAGTCGATACATCTTTCTCTTTTCAACTCATTACCTTACAATTGTTTTCTCTCTTGATTCCTATACTATATAACAAAGTATTATTTAAGCTAACACGGCGTTACCGGTTAGTCTTCTATGCACTTATTTTAAATGTCTGCAAATCATATGTTTAGTCTTTCGTTCCGGGTTCAGATCCAGCAACAATAAATATTGCAGTATAAAACCACAATTTAAATAAATAACTGATGTCATGAAATAAAAGTATAACCTTTCCTTTTTCCTACCTACTTTTACCCCTTCTTCTCCTCATTATAAAGTGTAGACGTTTCTTAATATTAATATTTATTTCTCTTGAAAATAAATAAATATTCAATGTTGTTATTTAATACAAAAAACGAATCATTTCGCCGTTTCCTCGTAGGGTTAGGCTCAAAGGAAAGAACGTCACACCATTCTATCTTTGCGCACAGAATTCGCTTCCTCTACATTTACACATTTTATGCAAGCACATCGATTAATCCAACTTTTGACATCTCCATCTTCAAGTATAAGTTGGATTTAGTCTTGCCATGTTTTTTTTGGTCTTCCTCGTTTTCTGCATCCATCAAAATCCACATCGTAAATCGATTAAGCCATTCTTTCTCCGTCTATTCGTTCTACATGTCCAAACTCACTCAACACTCCTTTCTTGATTTTATTGATAATGCCAATCTCAGCCTTCCGCAATGCACGGATTTCGAAATTTGTGCACTCAGCGCGCGTAGTTTTACCGCATATTCGCCTAAAAGATCGCATTTTTACAGTTTTCCGCCAACATTCATCGTTTTTCTCTGTAATTTGCTCCCACACAAATTCGGTCGGCATTAGAAATCCACCGTGAACTGCTAGTTTTGCCTCCTGCGACAAACATTTGTTTTCCAAGGCAGATTTAAGTGTACCATTCACCCTGTTCCTGGTGAAGTGGGTTGTGGTCTCGTGGCTAGTGTTGAGGATTCACGAATCAGAGGTCCGAGGTACGAACCCCGCTCTACGCCAACTTGATTCCTATTTTTTAATAATGAGTTATTTACAACTAAACAATATTGTAAGTATGTTCAAATGCTTGTAAACAGGCTGGATTTTCTCCCTGGGAAGTTATTAAGATGAACAGAGAGGGAAAACGTTTTTGGAAATAGAATTTGGAAGTAAAGGCATTCACAGGGCTTATGACCTGTCACTGGCTGGTTTAAGTGCCTATGTTATAATATTCACATTTCCACAACTCTTCCATCTGTCGACTTATGTAAAGTAAAAGAGCTGAAGCCTTCATCATGTAGGTGAGATTCATCCGGCTGAACCAATTCACCTACTAGACAACGCCCGAAAACAATTTTCCAATTTTTTATTGTTCTTCTTTTACCAAGTAATTAATTCAACAATACCTGTCAATGCTTAGACTTTCATATCACCTGCTGAAAAATGTTTTTCCTCTCTGTTGCAACAAATTGAGATCTTTACAACTCGTTGAACATACCCCGAAAATTGAAATATTTGTGTTAATCATAAGAACGCAAATACTTCTTTTTTAGATGTCTGGTAAAATTTTTTATTCCATATAACTTGTGTGAGGATGTCACGTCAAGTCACCCCCTAAAATGTCATTTATACGTTTCTAAACTGTCTCACAACCCACTCTCGGATCCGCATTTTTCACATTACAGTACGCTGATGTTGGACGTCAGTCGGAAGTTTCCGTCCGTTTGTGAAAAAAGAACGTATATCACGTCGATTGCGTCAATAACAAAAGGAAGTAATTGTTTTAAATAATTTAAAAGTTGACTCGCCCCCTTTTTAAATTAACAGACGAAATTGAAATCTTGGATCTGCTACGTTCTGTAGTGCCGCATTTGGCTTCTAAAAACAAACAAACCCAACGCCGTTTCACCGCAGGGGTAAGCTGAGATAGGCGAAGACCAAGAATTTATTATCCCTTTCGTAAAGTCATTACATATTGTTCTTTATGGTAGATTTTGTTCTAAGAAGCAAAAAAAAAGAAAGCACTCTCTCAGCAAAGATGCAGTTAGCGTGGCAATAACGTGTTTAATTTTATATACATTTGTGAATGAACGTTTCGAGACATAAACGTCAAAATATCATAATCGACAAAAACAATATTTTTTCTTCCTCTGAATTAACATGAAATACACTTTGAGAATCAAACTCGGTCTTGACTGTATACAAATTTGAAAAAAAAAGTAGATTATTAAAGTATATTCATAAGAACGTTCAGTGCTACGGGAAATAAGACTTTTTTTACACGCGGTAAAAAACAGAGCATTTAATTAAATTAAATTGGATATTTAATATTACTTAACAATGAATTAATCAAAATTTAAATATTTATTTAAAAAACACACGAGACCCACCCTAGCCTAAACTCTTTACAGTAAAAAATTGTGTATATTTTAGAAAATAATATATATTTTTAAGAAATTTGTTTTGCGTAGTAAAAATAAAATGTCAATAAAATATAAAATACATGTGTATAGATAATAAATATAAACATATGTATACAAATGAATGTAAAACGAACTATTTCTCTAAACAATAGTTTTCACTCTATTAGAGAAGTAGAATAGTTATTATTAATTATGTTTGTTCCGACCATTTTGTAATTTATACTTATTTTGTCAAGATTTTTTAATAAACATAAAAAAATACATGATACCTGTATTGCAAAGTTTCTGGAATGTATGCAAATAAATACTAAGCATTTAAAAAAAAATTGAACTACGTCACAAGTTCTTGCTAATCAATCAATTAGCTACTGCGTTGGATAGGTTTCCAATTTCCAGCTTAGATATTTCGAAAAGCTTTTTTCCGGCCGCGAGAGGAAAGCTTAGGTGTCAAAAGGCGAAGTTATTTCAAAATTAAAAAAAAAACAATCGTGACATTAATAGTACGATGCATAAAAAAAAATTGATTAGTTTGATAGTATATAAAAAACACTCATTTTTTCATTATCATCGTCATCGTCATCATTACATGTCCGCTCCTTAGTTGGAGCATATGGTGTCCACAAAGAGCCTCCATGCATCTCTATCGGCTGCTAGCTCCTGTGCATTCTCCTTAGTCAGGTTCGCGTCCCGTAGTTCTGACATAAGCTGCCAACAAATAATCAGCAGCGGACGTCCAGAACGTCGAGAACCTGATGCCTAGTAAAGTTGGCAAGCGTGGTTAAGGCTCTCAGGAGGCATCTGCGGTATATGACTCAGACACACATATCGCCTTCGCTTGATGACAGTTGTCACCGGAGTTTGCTGCGTCCTTTCTCTTATTACTTCATTTCTTACAAAGTGAAACCACCTTACACCGTCGGTTACGATGTTTTGGTAATAGTGGCTCGATTTATGGCAAACTTCCTAAGGTTTTAAATAACCCGACTTCACAGTTATTTAGCCAATAACTATATAATCCAGTTATTTACAAATAATTATCTACGCGTTATCGATAAAATACAAGTAACCCCTTGTACGCATTAAACTTGATTGACTCGATACGAGTTACCTGCTTCCGCCATTTTTTATATTCAAATGAGCGAATCGAACGAGCGTTCCATTTTGGAAGTACTCGATTTTTTCAATTCCTTTTTTAAAAAGCGCAACGCTCTCACTTTAACAGTTGGGTACTGGATGTGAATTGGGAAAGAAATAAAAAAAAAACAAAGAGAATCCGAAAACAACAATTGGCTTAGCACATGTTGTTTTTATACTGGGGTGCTCGGTTCGATTACGTTCAATGCCTGTTTTTAGGCGTCTTAATTTAAATACGCGGCTCAAAGCGTTCGTTTTTCTTATTTCGAAAACCAAATAGTCTTTTTTATTTTTGCTCACAAATCTTTCTGTACGAATATAATACTGTACATGCGAATGTGTGATTAATTGTTTGTGTTTTCTTCACGTCTTAACGGGGCGACCAATCAACTAGATTTTTTGCGCAAGGATAGCTAGAGAGATGAGAAGTAAAATAGGTAGGTTACTAACTTTTGATCCCGAAATTTTTTTTTTTTTTTAAATAAAGTGGCAATGAGCTACACTATTTGAAAACGAGTAAACGGTAAGGTGGGATGTCAAAAAAAAAATTCTTGACACTAACCCTTCAATGCTCAATTTTTCTAATTTTAACTAAAAACGTATTTTTATGTATGTTTTTTTATTCAAATACTAGGAAAAATAATGAAAAAAAAAGTTTTTTTTTGTTTTAATTTCATATTTTAGTTTATGGGTACGATATGCTTCATCGTGCATTCAAAGGTTTAAGAACACAAAAATGTAAGAAAAATAAAAAATAAGAATATATGAACATCTTTTCACATAATAATGAAAGTTGCGCAAGCAATTGTCACATCAAATCTTTAAAAAAAATTAAGAAATCACCTTTTGAATTTTAGCTAAATTAGTAATACGTGCTGCTGACTTTTTGTTTTAAATTTTATCGGCTCACAGAGATCTTAGGTTCGAACCTCGCTGTATCACAAGCTGATTTCAATTTGCTTTTACATCTGTTAACGACTGGACCACGTGTATTACAAAAACGCATTAAAAAATAAATGAAATATGTTTCTCATCTTCTTAAAGGAAAAAAACGCTTAATTCAAATTGTTACAAGTGTAATATCTTTTGTTTTTTTTTTTTTAGTCATGAATATTTTAGGTATTATGACCTATCATCGATAGTTAAGTGGTCGCTACACAGTTATATTAATTTTGATATGTTATTTTAGGTGTGCAAAATTATATTTAGGTATATAAGCCCGTAAATGCCCAAACTTCCATTCTCCCCTTTAAAAAATATTCTCACTCTATTAAAATAGCTGTGTTCGTAGAGGTTATCCATGGAAAATATAAATTCTTGTATACACTTGTCTATAACGAAGTGTTTTTTAACAAAAAAATTACGTTTATATTATTTTATATTCCTTATAATAGGAAAACTGAGTTTCAGATACATTATTATGCACGATAAGTGTTGATAAAAAAAATTTAAATAGACATTCATCAATTAGGTACATCGACGCTTTCAAATTACTTATTCAAATCAGGTACTTTTTGATCGAATGATTTATTTTTATAATTTGAATAAATGCTCCAAAAGACGTTATTTCAAAACAAAAAGTACTGTCTTTATGAAAACGATTAATTCTGTCAAATAAGTCGTTAGAATGGTTTTGTTTTAAATCTCGAGTTTTGTTAAAATTATAATTATCGATATTATTTGCATAAATCACATAAAAATAATTCATTTAGGTTGAATTTAAGTATTTGAATATTGAAAGAGGTAAGAAGTCCAACATTTTAATACAGAAAACATAAAATTTTCGTAATTACATTAAAAAACAAACATTATTTACATTGAAATAAATCTTGGTAAACATTCAGAAGATTTAAAAAGATTTCTTCGCAATATATACTGTCCGCCTAAGTAGGTTAAACCTAGTGTAAGTCATTGATATATGTATTCAGCATCCGTCTTCTGTTCCATTCAATTTACGTTCCTGAACCTGTAGTCAATAATTGAGAAGCAGCGTAAAAAGGCCGGACATTCGGTTTTTACTTCAAAGTAAACTGGCATAGACACTTTTTTTTATTTTTTTTATTATTAATAAAACATTTCATACAAAAAGTACATATTATACTCCCAGGAGTTGTTGTAGAAACTCATTTGGGACCGTACATAAAAAAAAACATTTTTTTGACTATGCAAAATATCATACATAGTACTCAATTTTTTATACGCTACTACGTGTTTTGTACGGCAATGTTGACGCCATAAAGCTTATTTTTCAAAACATGATTTCAAACGATCGTTCTATGAAGCATTATTTCTATTTAATAAAACCTTAGAGTTTTAAGGCAGACATTTTTATGGAGGAAAAAATGATATTCCAAAAAAGATTAAAAATAATAATGTGCTCTCTCAATTTTAAATGTATTTTCGTAATTTCCCACAGTGTTCTCTAAAGAACACGTGTAGGTATTTCCCATATTTAAGAAGTGATAAAAGAACCTTAAAAGTGATTTGACACATAAATAAAGAGAGTGAAAATAAAGAGAAACTTGTTTTCAACAACACTATTTGTTAAACTGTATGAACTTTAAGATACATTTTATACGTAATATAACAACAAGCATTTTGGATGAAAAGTGTGTTTTTTTCTCATAAATTTAAACCGAACTATAAAATTTGAAAAAAAAAATTGACTTTGGAACTTTTGAATATTTGCTCCTAATTTATCAAGTTTTAAATAATAAATAAAACTCAATGTATTATTATTCATAATAGCATAAGATACTCGTATATTGTTTATTTTTTTAAGTTTCAAAGAGCAGTTAACAATTTTCATTCCTTCCCCCTGATATTTCGCATTCAAAATGTCAAATTATATCGTATGATGTATTTATAGAGCGGATGTCCAATATTAAGTACGTACGTACGAGTACTTTAAAAATATTTTGCATATAACAAATATGTCGAACAACGAATTCGTATAATGTAACTCACGATAAAATCAATATTTTGCATCGATACTTTTATTCAAATTTTTCGTTTGTTTTTTTAGATTCTGTTATGTGGAGTTAAATTTCTCGTTGATCCTCATTCAGATAAACTGTAAGTAATAATATAATAATATGTACAATACAGATATAATTGCACTCAAATAATTATTCTGTACATTAAATATTAAGTAGGATGAACACTTGCGTGAAGCGATTTATCAACGAATAGCTGATTTGATAAAATATGAACGGTATTTTTTTTTTTTTGTTATGAAAGGTCAATATCTATTGATATCAGTTTATCTAAAGAGATCAATATTTTTGTTCAGTTTATTCATCAGATACCAAAAAAAAAAGAATTAAATAGGTACTTGTTAAATTCAATGGATCAAAATGAAATAATTTAGTTTTTTTTTTTATTTACAGTAAATTATTTATTTTTTTCAAGTTTGTAATCAACCCAAAAACGGCATAGTGTTTAGTTAAAATTGGTTGGTTGTTATATTATAAAAAAATAAGGGGTACCAAAAAAGTCCTTTAAAGTTATTTCATTTGAATCTTTTGAATAATAATGTTCCACAAAATAAGTGCTTCAAACATCCAAAAAAATTTTTTTTTTCTGTCAAATTATTAACCTCTGTATATAATTCATTTTTTGAGGCATGTCTGCTTAAAGGTGTCTTTTTGTGTTTTTCGTTTTCCGATTTTCATTTTTTATTTATCTATTTACCTATTTTTTTTATCTATTATAAATCATTTAAATATTACGCATTTTCAATAGCAGATTGCTGTTAAAGTTGCTATTTATCTATGAAGACAACTTTTCAATTTTAACCTAATGGAAAAAGAAAAAATGAAAAATTTGAATGGACAATTTAATATCCTTCCGATAAAGGGGATTTTTTTTATGTAGTGTAAAAAATTTCAAAACATTTGTTGATTTAATACCTTTTTACATAAAATCCACGATATTAGATTTCAGGTGACGATTTTAATATTTATTTTCACAGTACACACTTATTTGTAATAAATTAAAGTTTTCTAATTGACGAACTAGACAATTCATGTGGCCATAAGTTTTTAAGATTTGTTCAGAGAACCAATAAAAACGAAAATGTCAAAAAAATTGTCTTTTGTAAAGAATTACATACTTACAAATCAATTCAACAAAAAAAAAATTAATGGAAATAATTTTAAAAAGTTACTTTGTAATCAATTGCAATTTTATTTTCGATACGAAAATATTTCATCAAAAGTAAAACATTATTTTTTTATTTTATGTATTCACGGTACCTGTTTCTCTCAGAAAAATAAAACATGTAATTTCTTATTTTAAACTTATTATCTACTGTAATAGTATATGTTTTAAACTCACCGTATGTTAATTAAGTAATAAAATTGACCAATACCCTTACGCCGAGTATAAGCGGAATTACCTTGCATAAAAACGTGTAATTGACAGGATTTGTTTGATTGGACCTTAAAAATATTTTGTAGATGTTATTTTTACCAAGATTTCTTTATCAATCTTTATTAACTATGCAGTTTTTTAGTTAAAATGATAAAAAAAACATGTGTTTAACAGGCAGAAAAAATGTAATATGTCATTTGTTCTCGTTCGTTTTTTAGAAGATGATTCACATAAAAAATAATTAATATATTTGGCAATAAAAAATATGACTTTTCATTGGCTAAAAAATTAAAGAGTAAATAGTCCCACAGAAATGAATGTATTTCGTGTTTGTGTGATTTTATTTGATTCTGTATATATTTTTGGAAGTCTTGTGAATTATATTTATTTAAGAAATGAAACTGTGATCATTATAAACCAAACATACTATTGAAAATTTATGACATTTGTCAAAGAAAAAAAAAAAATAGAAATTCACACGGTTATTGCTTCAAATATTCTTTTGAAAAATGATTATTTTATACTGTATAATTCTTAAAAACATGTTTTCATAGTAAGTTACTGTTATTTTTGTCAGATGGAAGTTACTTTTGAGTTAAGTCATGTTGATAATAATTTAGTTTACATTTAAAAAAAATGAGTTAGTGATTTTGATGTATAATATCGATCAAGCATTTCGATCAAGTTTGACTATTTGAGGGCATTGGAAGCAAAGACAGCAACCTTAAAAAAAATGTTTTTTTTTTGGTCACGTTGTCATTCTGTAGTTTTTCAAGTTTATTTTTATAAAAATCATTAGTTGAGTTGCAAATGTAGTTTGAAATCATATTTCTGATGGTTTAATAATAGAGTTTAGTAAGCATAACAATATCCATCAGTCATTTTATTCAGGCTTGAGATTTAAATTTTCAAAATGGTCGTGCCACACAAATATTAAGAAAGTTTTTTGATTTCATGTTTCTATTGAAGCTAATTTATTAGTATCTTAAAGTTTAAGTTCAATAAAAATAACATTTCTAACACAAAGACTTTCTTTGGCATTAGTGTAGCAGTTTTTGTTATTTTTCTCGAAAACACCATAACGGGAGTTTGCTATATTTGCTTCCAATGCCCTCATTTATTTCAATCGCGCTAAGCGGGCAATTTTATAATTTATCTAAGACAATGTTTGAAGCTGCCTTTTTGTTTATTTATTGCTCGGTTTCAAAAAATATCCACAAAAAATATCCCAAAATTATCAACGAGGTGAATTTGTTTTTTGCAAGGTGATTTCGCTTACGCTTTGGCGCAGAGATATTTTGGAAGATAACAATACACATTGAAACAGGTGCCAACTCACACGTTGTAGGGTCGACCAGCACTCTTCCAGAGTTCTCTCCGAAATGGATGATGAGCGGGAGAGCTTGAGTAAGGGTTCCAAGTCCAAGGTCAGGGCGGTAGCGTCGTCCATCGCCCGGTCGTTATCCATTTTCAAGGCGTCATCGGCGACCAGCAACATCGACAAGGAGCAAGAGAGCCGAGTCAGCATCGCGCCCAAAGCCAGCCAGGTAAAAAACACGGCCACGGAACAAGCGCAGCCCGAACCCGATTCGCGTCATGAGCAGCACGGGTCCATCACGCGTCATGAGTAGCAGAGGTCCAGCGCGCGTCATGAGTGGCACGGGTCCGACACGCACGATGCATTTCAGGAACACGAGCATTGTGGGTCCAACGCACACCATAGATGATCCAATCCAGAAGAGGAAAGCATGAATAAAAATACACCAAGTTAATAAAGTGAACAAACTAACAATAAATATAATAACATTAAAAAATCTTATTAAAATAATGTAAAAAAAATAGTAAAATGAACTAATGTTAATAATTTATAATGTCAAGTTTTAAGAATTTGATAGTGATATGCATTATAAGCAGGCTGTTTCCGTGCAGGCAACCCCCGTGGTGTAGTGCTCAAGACGCTTGACTCACACACGGAAAGTTCCAAGTTCGTGAGAACACAAAATATAAATGTGATTTTTCTTAAGCCTGGGTTTTTTGTGATGTAATTCACCACTGTTATTGGGCTTCCTGGCCTGTTGCAGTGCAAAAAAAAATTCAAAAATAATAATTAACCAAAATAATATAACACAGCTTTGGACACATTTTTTTTGTTTTTATCTGCCGCGTGTTCAAATAGTCAGCGCGTTTGCTTTGATAATAAACGAGGTCTTGGGTTCAATTCAAGATAAAATATTGATTTAAAGAAGTGTTCTTTCACTAGAAAGTTTCATTGTCCCTAGACTGGCACCTGAAGGGTAAGACTGGTCACCCAACCTTGATTTTTTTTACAAAACATACATCCATAAAGATAGATAGAGGGTCATTGGAAAGCGTCTGAATTTTATAACAATGTTTTGTTTTTAAAATTATTTTTGTAAAAAATATATTGTTTATTAGTGAAGGGATTACTAGTTGCACAAAATTTATTTGTACAACTGTCTAAATATATACATTACAATTACATTATATAAAACTAAAAGTGATTCTAGATGCCTGTGGGTGCCAGCAGGGGAAAAGTGATGATGCTGAGATTCAACATCGTTTTCGTATCCGTTACCAGTGGCGCATAGGATACTGGACTGATGCTCCAATTACGGCAAATCCAGATTATCTATGCTTTATAGATCACGCTTCAGGCGCTATAAAGTGAAATACTTTAGTAGTAAACCACCTTCAAAACAAATACTTAACCTCAAGATTCATGGAAATTCGACCCAGGACCTAAGACACGGTAGGAAAACGCCCCAACCACCACACTACAAGGCAGACGTTTCTCACTAGATTTTATTTTTATGTGTTTTTACATGAGAGCAGCTATGGTGTCAAAAACACTTGACATCATATTATTCATTCGCTCGGACAAATACAAACTACCTTTTAAACCAATATTTTTGTCAACTTTGCAAATAATTGAACCCGGAAATTCGAACATGATGGGCGATTAGGCCAATCACTACATTGCAAGGTGGATTTTACTTGAAATAATATTTTATTTTGAACTAATTTTTATTTTAAAAGCATAAATTATGCGGCTTGGATCTAAAACGGCCAATATCATTACAGAAGAGCCATTTTTTGGCTATTTTGTGACGTTATAATGATCTGTTTTACATGCTTGAAACGAATATTGATTAAAAAACAGTACCACACATAGGCACTTAAGCAGCAACATGACCAATCTCATTTTTTGTAAGACAAAAAACCGTGTGATTTAATAACTTTTCATGTATGACAAACCGTGACAATTCTAGGAAATTCTAGGAAACAATCATGTTAGCGCCAAATTGAAGTTTAGTGTTAATCGCATTTAAGGTTCAAATTTGTTTATCAAATTCTAATTATTATTGAATTAATTTTTCTTTTTATTCTGATATATGTATAATACGTTTTACCTTTATTTCAAATATTTAAACTGTTTATCATTGAATGAAATGAAGTGAAAAGACAAACATCGTGGAGTAGTTGGTTGGACGGCCAACTGTGAAATGGCGTCGCGGGTTCGATTTCCGCCAGTTGCGAGAAAAAAATCTAAAAAAGACTTCGTTTTAATTTGGTCTGGGGGTTGCAGTGTATTTTTAATAACTTTCTTCAATATATTAGGTCTTTCCCACCTGTTGACAAGCCTCTAAAATTGAGGCTTAGCAGGTTATTCCTTTACAAAAAAATAATTTTAAATCATTTATATTAATTTTATCATAATCATTCCTTTTTCGCACCAAATGGTGCATAGGGCACGGCATTGGTAGACCAATCGCAGCGTATCTTGATATTTATTTTGTTACATAAAGGTAAATTATCAGTCTTGCGCTTCAGGTGCCAGTCCACCAAGGACTATATATAACTATGGTGATGTGGATTAACCTTTTTAAATAAATATTTTATATCAACCATGTCGGGAATCGAACCCGAGACCTCTTGCTTGGTAGGCAAATGCGCTGACCATTTCACCACGAGGCTAACCGACAAACACAATTAGTCTTAAGTTGACAGGCCCCAAGGCGCAGTTGGTTAGACAGTCAACTGTGAAACTGGTGTCACAGGTTCGATTCCCGCCAGTTTGTAAGAAAAAAATCCAAGAAATGTTTTTTTCTTTATCGGTCTGGGTGTTGTGATGTCTTTTTCATAACTTCCTTCCATATCTCATCTTTACCACCTGCTGACAAGGCTCTTAACAGAGGCTTAGTGGGTTATTCCTCTTTAAGAAAATAAATTTAAGAACCAAAACACAGCGTTGTGTCGCTTGATTGGTTTTTGCATATCAGCATCCATGTCGTGTTGATAAAAGTCAATTTGTAGTGCCTCTAGTGGGAGTTTGTCAAAACTGTGAACATTGATGGATTCAGAAGGAGGCTACAAAACTTTTTACATACTTGTATCAATTTGGTAAAAAATGAGATAGGTCATAGTGCCGCTTAAGCGACAATATGTTAGGCATGTGCATATTGAATAGTTAAAAATGTATATTTTAAAATTAACATCGACCCTCTACACAATGTTGGTAACATAAAAATGATATTGACTGTAGCTCTTTTAGATCCAAGCCACAGAATTTATAATTAATAAATTAATTTTAAAATATTAAGATCCTTACCAAGGGAAACGGCATAAGTGACCTTTCACTCATCGATGAGTCGGCGGACGGAGATTGTTGTTGCTATCCCGTTCCAATCCAAAGGTAAGCGTAATTGAGGGAGAGAGACAGACATATATTGTTAGTATGTGAGATTTATAATGTTCTAGCGGCAGCTAAAATGTTGCCACAACTTCAAGATAATAAATAAGCCTTAAGTAGGCACTTACATGCTTTTTTGCACGCATCTGGCAACTACAATACCAATAATTTTTGAATTTAATAACACATGCAAGTTTTTTATTAAATAAATATAATTTATATTAATTTGATTTATTAACATATTGCAACGGATAAAAAAAACGTTTAGGAGAAAAAGATATGGAGGTTAAGGCATTTACAGGGCTGATGATCTATCACTGGCTGGTTTTATTCTGCATATGTTTGAACATCCACATATCCTCAACTCTTCCATCTGTTGACTAAGTGTGGATGTTCAAACATAGGCAGAATGGTAAATGTTACACAGTGTGTGAAGTGGCCACGTAAACCAGCTAATGACACGTAATAAGCTCTGTGAATGCCTAGACTTCCATATTCCCTTCTAAAAAAGGTTTTCCCTCTGTTGCAACAAATATAAACATGAATAACTCCCTAGGGAGGGAATCCAGCCAGTTTGCTAGCATTTGTACATACTCAGGACATTGTTGAAAGTATGTATTCTTCATTTAAATTCTACAGGGGATTGGATCCAGGACCCTTTGTAATGTAGCATAACATATTAACCACTACGTTACATGGGACAAATAATTTTACAACTATGCATTTCAACAAACATTCACATATTATTGTACATTTTATATTAAAACTTATATTAAAAAAATCATATGGGTATCACAATAAAAATAATAAAAATAAATAAAAAATCAAGATAAAAAACAAAAATACAATAAATGACGAACTTTTCAAGTCGTGGTAAGTTTTTACGTTTTCTGTCCCGTTTTTAAACATTACTTTAATTTTCTCCTTTTATTTTTGAGCTTTTATTAATACTAGTATCAAATTATTCAATTTATAAACAAAATTTGCTTGCTCTGCTTAAGTATTTAATATTATACACTTCAAAACGGATCTGTTTTAAGGATCTTGTAGCCTATTTTCAGATCTGCACATTGCAAAAACATTTTTTTTAGTTGTAATGAACGATTAATATTTATTTTTTTAAAACCATGGTTTGCAAAAGATTCACGTATTGAAAAAAAAACTACACTTATATTTATTTGAAAGTATTATGCATTTAAACTTATCCCACACATTAGGAAATTTAATTGAATTTACTTTTAAAAGGCTGTGCTAAAAGAATCCTTTACATGCGATGATGTAACATCGTGTTACCACAATCAAAAGACATATATTCTGAAAATCAGACATTTTTTTTATAACGGAGACATTTTGTTAAATAATTTTCCATAATTTATAAAAATTAAAGTATATTTAAGGTCAGTTATAGCTAAATATATTGTAAGTCACAAATACGCCGGTCATTTAACTTGCGTGAACTCCCGCTTACTACCAATATTCGACTGATTGAACGAATTCCTTCCTTTTATTTTGTCTCTTTCGCCCAAACACCGGCCGCAGAACAGCATCTCTGTCTTTCGTGTTATAAGTTATATTCTCGAGCTTTTGCTTACGCAGTAAAACAGATTTACTTTATGGCATTTATTTCATTTGTAAAATTTTTCTTCCTATTGCAAGGATAAATATTTTTTATATTAAAATCATGCATATTTATACAAATTTTATTTCCTAATCCAGTGTGAAAATGACCAATGAGGATTAAAAAAAAGACAACTTCATAATTTAAAAAAAGAACGAGATATTTTTAGTTTTTTATTCTACACCACAAAATTGCCACATTTCACTTGGTAACTTTTTGCTTTCTTCGGCGATATGCATTTTTTAAAGGTAAAACTCACTGTTTGCCTCGTATATTACATTGTAACAAACAAAAAACATTAAAATAAAATTCATAATTTAAAAATGTCTAGACTAACATTAAAAAAATATATAATAATCTATTTTGAGATCACAGTCAATTTAATTCATTAAAATTATTCAATCGACGATAACGATTTCAATATAAATAAAATCAAACGCATTTATTGCAATTTTTTCAAAGTTTATTTTAAATGCGGTTTAAGCTTCAGTAGGTTCTTTTCCCCGTAACACTTTAACTGCGAGTTAATATATATTTTAAAAAAATATTTAAAAAAAATGTATTTGTTTACGTGAAAGGGTTCGTTGAAATATGACAAGCACTTAAAATTGGAAGCCGTTATTATATTTCATAATTGCAAGAAAAAAATTACGATGCGTGCAAAACCTGTTTACAAAACAATAAACATGAATTTGTGCAAAAAAAGGATTTTGTTCTTTTTTTAAACTTCCCACTGCATGAGTTTTAAACTAGTTCCATTGTCTTTTAAAGGGATGTTAAAAAGGGTGCTTTTTTGCAAAGGGGAGATAGAAATAAAGCTATGCTTACAAATTTGAATTATATTGACATTTTTTTGCGTTTTATTTGAATTAGTACAAATGTTTTGAACGTACAACGAACAAGGTTATTTTTAAAGAAATATAAAAACCTAGGCACTTACAAGGCTTACGGTCTGTTATTATCTGAAAGCATTATTATATTTTGGTAGCAATTCTACACACAGTGGCATAAATAGTTTTGCTCTTTTGAAATATTGTCTGTTTTATTTTGATATATTTTTTTAAAAGCATTTATGATATCATCATACGCATAGTCGCTCACGATAGCACAAAAGGCACTTCACTGGAACACCGAGTGCAGCATATTTCTGTTATCTGTCACATGAAAGTGAGGTTATTAGTCGTACGCTTTAGGTACTCGTCCGGGGACAGTGAAATATCGCAGTGCCAAACCACTTTTAAAACAAATACTTCACATTGAACCGGTTAGAAATTGAACCCAGGACCTCTAGGGTAGTAGGCAAATACACCAACCACAACAAAACGAGGCTGGCTTATCCCCATTCGATTTTCTTACTTAAATTTGACCTAAAAATAGCCATTGATTCGATAACAGTCGTAAAGGATTCTGGTTCTATTTCATTCACAGAACTGTATCCTTCATTCGCCCGGACACAGTTAACAATTGTTTAATATAATTATTGATATCCACCCCGCGGTCTTATGATCAGCGGGTTTGCTTACTATGCAAGAGGTTTTGGGCTGAATTTACGGCATAGTTGACATGAAACATTTATTTAAAAAGGTGTTTTTACGCAAAAATAATTCAGATGACTCTAAAAGCGTAAGGTTGACCATTTTACCGTCGCGTAATCAACAGCGTATTTTCTACTATCATTATCTTTGGTTGCCATTTGGGAATAAGCCCGCCAATGTACAAATTAAACTATGTACAAAAAGTTAAACAAATAAATTATCCATATTATCAATAAATTAATTATATATATGTAATACTATTTTACTATTGATTCTTCAGCGTAACCATATTACATAATTTTATTATTTTAAAGTTCTTTTATACTAACTTTTTCTTGAAAGTTTTCGATATTTTGTAATTTTAGGTATGTGTAATATTTCATATTTTTAAGTTTATTTTTTTATTTTCTCTAATTGTGAGTTTTTTTTCTTGTACATCTTATTGATGTGCAAAATACAATATTGTGTACCAAAAATACAATGGAAAAAAATACATTGGAAAAAAATACATTAAAAAAAAAACATGATCAAAAAACACTGTGGTCGGTGAACCAATGCAGTGCCCTATTCACCATAAGGTACGGAAAGGGAATACATTAAAACGGACAAAACAATTTGATTGCAAAGATTTAGACACGCAAAATATTGTAATGTATTACAGATATGTAACTCATAAATAAACTGTGTTAGAAAATTGGTTTGTAGTATCGCGAGGGTTCGAAATTTGGACTTTCTGATCCGGAGTACGCACCACTACCACTGGACCACGAATGGTAATTATTTTTACAATTCATTTCGATACTGTCTTTAACGGTTTTAGTTTGTGAAACAATTTAAAAAATGTAACAGAATCCTTTGTTCAATATAATTATTAACTCTATGTTATTATTCTACCTGAGGTAACCCTTTCGAGCCCGCTGAAGTGTCACCATTATTCCCAGATTTTTTGTCTTAGTTTATTAAACAAACACGATATCGCAGTGGGGGTCCGTAGAGGGTAAAAAAGTGTCTTCTTTTGTTTTTGACGTTTCAAGTGTGTAACGCATGAGAACGGAAGAATCGAGCGACGTATTTTTTCTTTTATTCAATAACCGGTTTCGCCGGCGGACTAAGTCAACATCTACAGAAATGAAATTAGAAACGACGTTATTTTTAACGTGTAATTTATGCACGCCTTTTTGACTGCGTCCGGGTGAATGAAGAATACAGTTATGTGTGTGAAAGAGAACCAGAATCCTGGACGAGTGATTTTGACTCATGAGTTGCTCTCAGGTAGAGTCCGCTAAGGAAATCAAATACAGATGAGACCGCTTCATCGCGTAGTGGTTGGCACGTTATTAAATTATTATATTAGTTTTTTTAACTGAATTATTCTATTGTTTCAGGACTGGCACCTGAAGCGTTAGAATAAGACTAATCATATTTTATTGATTTAAAAAAAAATATCAGTAAATGTTTTGGTCGGCCTACCAATGCGGTGCCCTATATACCTTTAGGTTTGGAAAAGGAATAATCAATTAATAAGTAAGGAAGTCAATCCCGTCAGGGAAAAAAACAGAATTTGGTCATATATATTTGGACATACCTTCTTTTTTTTTTGTGAATATATATTATTAAGTAAGTTTCCTTTTTTTTTTTTCATTTTTCATCTTTTTTTTGCACCACAACAGGCCAGGAGGCCCAATAATAATGTTGAATTACATCACAAAACACCCAAGTTTGCTGAAAACCACATTTCATGTATGTGTTCTCACCGGGAATCGAACCCGGAACCTTCCATGTGTGAGTCAAGCGCCTAGACTACTACACCACGGAGGCCACCTTTGGTTTGAATTCTGGTAGTGTGGGAGTGTTCCTTTTGAGATTTGGTAGAATAATTTGCTTTCACAAAAAAAATAATCTAGATTTATATAATTGTCTTGTATCTAATACATCGAATTCCTTGAAGATCTCAAAACAACTACAACTCAGAACAGCTTTAAACTGTTATTTTTGGAAACAGCTAAATTTAATATGTTGGCTAGATTTTTCTAACAGTAACAGTTTAAAAAAATGTGCCGGCCTTTTTTTTTTAGAAATTACTTTATTTTTTTAACCACGTCTAGTGTAATGTAATCACTCAACCCAGACAGTGAAAGATCATAATCTTTGTAAGTGCCAAGACTTTCGTATCCTCAACAGCTTTCTATCTAATATTGTTTTTTTTTGTTTAATTCTTTAGTTAATAATTTATATAAAAATATCAAGAAAATTACTTAGTTACATTTTTTTTGACCAACAAGCGCTTTCGCCTAAGGCATCTCCAGAACTCGTAAATCGTCTACAACATTTAACAGCTTTTTTTATAAGGTGTAAGATAAAAAAAATCAGTTAAAGTATCTCCGAAAATCTTATAAAATAGCAATTAAGCCTGAAAATGCCTACTAAGACAAAGGATAAAAAAAAATATCAATAAAAAAAAAATTCTTAGTTAAATAAAATAGAATTATACTTAAACCAAATATCTTTTTTGTTATATTTTTCAAAATCGTTAGGCTTGTATCTGTTTTTATAAAAAAACATTTCGAGTTGTACGTATACAATAAATGATTTGAATTGATAAATAAATATTTTGTAGGATTCCTAATAAATTTATTGGTCACAAGCACGCCAGTTACAAATAAATGTGAATGCATTTGAAATTGGCTGCGCGCTGTTTCTTTGAAAAGCTCAATTTCTTCACAATTTAAATAAAATTACTATCAAATTATTGAATTAGACAAACGGTATTTGAATTGTAAAATTTTAAATTCAATCAAATACTAAATGTTTTTAAATAACCGTAATCATGATCCAAATGCCCAAGGCACGACAAATTAACATAGGGTGGATTGTTTTTTTTTTGCATGTATTTAATGCCAGAAAAACGCAATAAGCAATATACTATGAGGCCGACTAATATTCATTCGATTTCAATGAAATGTTGTGGTTTACAATCTTTAAAATCAATTATTCACGTCAACCCTGTCTGGAATTGAACTCAGAAACTCTATAATGGTAAGCAAACGAGCAAACCACTACACGACGCGGACCTTTCATCCAATTGATTATTTATCTAAGATTTTAATCTCTGAAAAAATAATTGAACTAAAAAATAGCATCAATCTGTTAATAGCATTTCAAGTGCTGATTCTAAATTTCACGTCGCTACGACTAACCGTTAAAAAGTTAGTTTTTTAAATAATGTTAAAATAAGTAAAGATGGAAATATTGTGTTGTAAATATACATTAAACTATGTTTATCATAGTTTTTTTTAGTTTTTTTTAATGTTAGAATAAGTATAAATGTAAATATAAGTTTGTAAACATATATGAGGCTATGTTTATCACAGAACTAAAAAAAAAAACATAAAAATATATTTATAAAAAAATAATAGTGAGACCAAAGAAAAAAATGGTCAAAAAACAGCGTGTGAGATTTAAAAATGGCATTTTACATTACATAAAAGCAAGTGTTGACAACTAATCGTTTGAGTCTTTATCGAGTAGTCATCGAGTCGAATTTGACTCAAAAATATTAAAATTGAACTAAAAATGTTGTCGCACGCAAATTGCATTGTACTCACTGTTCTGGAGAAGATGCAGTGATGGACAAACAGACAAACAAACACACACTTGTATTTTCAGTTTTATAAGGAAAACATCGAGTCGAAAACACTAGTCCAGAACTCTGGTTCTATTTTAGATACGTAGCCATATTCTTCACCCTCTTGGTTACATAAAGTATGAGACGATTTTTTTTCAAAAACGAAAAAATATTATAAATGTCGATCCACTCTAATTTTACCGTGACGTTTGGATTTGGACGATACAAGTGAAATGGGCCAAAGAGAATGATTTTAGTCTGATTTAATCACCATTTATATTATTTTCCTGTGTTTGGCGGAATAAAGAATACGTACAGTTCAGCGTACGGAAAAGAATCAAAACTCTTGTCGAGTGTTTAGAACTTGATCGTTAATCTACGTTGGGAGCCAGATTGTGGTCTTGTGGTTAGTGTCGCGGACGCACTGATCAGAGATCTGTGGTTCCCCGCTCTACCATATCTTGGTTCACGTTTTTTCTAATAGCCCGTTTTTTACTTCTCGCTGTAAAATGCCCCAAAATTAAAATCTTTGGCAAATCAGAAGAACGCAATAAAAAGATGCACAAACAAATAACTCACTACCTGGAAGTGAAAATCAAATAGTGGAAAAATGGGGCTCGAACCTTTGATTCGTGAATTTACGACACTAACCACGGAGCCACAATCCAGATCTAATTCCGGTTATCTAGTTTAAAGTATTTTCAAAAATAATAATGGCAGAATGATTATTGTAAATCTTTTTCTTGTATTTAAGTAATAGATTAAAATTGAAATATTTATGATTTATATCATAAATTTTTGCGCTTTTAAACTTATAGATTACGCAGAGTATAGTATCAGCTTATGGCCGAGTTGCACAGTTTAAACCTGCACTTTGCCAGCGGGTGCCCGGAAAGATATTGATATTTTTGCTTTTAATGCCAAATAAATATTTTCAAAAATCATGGTGGCATTCATTATGTACATGGGAACATTTCTGCATATTTAACTCAAAAACGTCAATTTTAGACTTATGCCATTATTTTTGCTCAGGAGCGAAATATAATAATACCTTTTTTTGCACCACAACAGGTCACGGTTGTAAATTACAACACAGGATACTAAGGTTAGAAAAAATTACATTTAATTTTTGCGTTCTCACTAGGAATCGAACCCGGAACCTTCCGTGCTTGATTCATGTGACTTTTTAAAAAATATTTATTTATTCATTCAAAATTACACTAGATTAAATATTTATGAACTTATTAAGGCTTTTTAGGCTATGCCCGTGTCAAGCCACAATAAATAACAATAAAAATACATAGTAAAATTAATTAGTTCAAATTATAATGACATAAAAAAAAATCTAGAAAAAAAAGCTAAATATAATAAATAATCAAATTCCAAAGAATACAATGCAAAAAAGATAATCAGGAATCATTTTTAAAATATAATTTATACAACTTAAGAATCACACATAATCAAATATACAAAATAGAGGGTATCATTAAAATCAACAAAATAATAGTAAAATATAATAGTATTAAGAAAAAACAAAATAAGAGTATCATTTAAATCAACAGAAAAAGTCAGTCTTAGTCATTACACCACGGAGGCCACCTGTTTAAAAAAAATAATACTTGAAAACCTACGTTAATTAAACAGCAATAATTTGAGTTCGTCCAACTGTTTGTAGACAAAGACTGAATTTCATCACATAAAGAGTTCTTTAGATTGAGATTTTACAACTAATGAGATGAGATTCAGAACATTTTAGAGAAGGATACCAACCAAAGACAGGTCATAAGCCCTAGACTTCCACATTCCTTTTCTTAAATGTTATCCATCTGTTTTGTAATATTTTAATACGTTTATAAATTTTAACTGCGTTATGTAGGGCATATTTTTGAGACAATATGCTTTTTTGTTGTCTCAGGGCAATTACCCCGGAACCGGACCCCTAAATTAAATCCGGTTCCTTCCGCGCTATTCTAAACTTACGTTTTTTGGGTCCCCGTTCAAAAGCTTTACAAAATTAACCGGAACTTGTTTTTTTTCGGACCTGGCAACCTTTGTTCCCGCTTATATTTTATACCTGGGTTTATTTAGGTCCTAATAAGCATATGGGGGTAGCTTCAGATTCTTTCGGTCAGTGCTTTAAATGTCTTTGTCGCGTATAGTCTAATACTGTATTACAGTTTAAGCTTATATTATTCTTTAAAAAGTGTCAAAAAACGTGACAGAAAATACATATATATATTTTTTTCAAATTGACATTTCATATTTTACTAACCATCAATATAAAATTTGTATTTTATGGTGCTTAGAGCACAGTTTTAGTGTATTAGTATCGGTTTTCCAGGTAATTTTTTTTCATATATTTAAGTTAATAAAAGTGCAAAAAAGTGATTTAATATTCTGAAATTTCGTTCAGTTAATATTCAAATAACTATTGTTTTATTATAAGTATCATCTTATGATGCTTAGGGCATAACTTTGATACAGCAATATTAGCATGTTTTTATTATTAGTCAATTATCTACTTATTCTTGAAATTTATGTTAAAAAAACTGTCAAAAGTGTGATTTAATAATCAAAAATAACCTGAAGTATTCGTAAAACGTGACAGGATCACCACCATTGTCAAATCTGCACCTAATGATGCAAAGGGCAAAGTATTTTCATACCAATATCAGAGTATTTCGTTCATCATCGTTCTCTTTTCGAATCTAATGCTTTATCACACTAACCACCAAGGCATGTCTTGACTATTTTTGATACACAAATGTTAATTCAAAAACACATGTGCATTTAAAGAATTATCTTTTAATACAGCAAAGATTAATTATTTGAATTCGCTAAGATTTTTATATAATTGTGGACAAAAAAAACAGCTTAAGTATCTTCTTTTTAATTTATTTTTTTAAAGGAATAACCCGCTAAGACTCTATTTAAGAGACTTGTCAGAAGGTGCGAAAGAATGGATATAGAAACAAATTTAAAAAATACAATTTTAAACAGACCAATAAAATAAAAATTCTTTGATTTTTTTTTACTAAATCATACAAATGTATTTTTTTTGTACTCCCAGGAGTTACAACAAACTCATTTTGGGACAGAATAATATTTACATAAAACTGAAATAAGATAGAGAGCAACTACATAAAACAAATAAATTAAAACAATTAATGATAAAAAATTATATTAAACATTTACATATAGTAAGAAAAAAATATTAGAGGAAAAAGAAGAACTTAAAACTAAATTTCACCTTCAACGTACCACCTCAAATAGTAATTTTTTAAATGAATATAGTCATTTTTTGGAGTTCTATAGGACTCCGGTAGCCTGTTGTGCTCACTACAAGCAAGGTACAGCGGAGACCTTATACCATACCTTGTCGTGCGTGATCCAGGTACTGGCGAGAATCGAACCCGTAACGCCAGTTTCACAGTCTAACCAACGTGTCACGGCGCCTGTCTTAGCGTGTATATATATATTGTTTTTTATAAAAAAAGTTTACGTTTTAATATTACCACTTTTTAACACTTTTAATTCCTAATACCAGCACTTTTGCTGATTGGAAATATTTCGTACAAATAAAGTATGCAATATGATGTAATTTAAAAAGTTTAAAAACCTTGTATTTTATCGTAAATAAATAAATCTAATCTAATCTAATGTATTCTTATCCGAGTGATTATGCATTTTTTTAAATATATTTTGTTTGTTATGTGCCAGTGTAGGTATAGAGTATATTATGTAAAACGCAAAACAAATTTAATATATTGTGTTGTGTACGTAACAATGAAGTTCAGTGCTATGGGAAATTGAATTTTTTTTTTTTTTCTTACGCTGGATTAAAAAAAGAGTATTAAATAATATGGCGAAGCTTCTTAAAAATTCTTGAAAAGTTTCTTAAAAAAAAAAAATCAAAAAGATTTGAATAAAAATGAACTACTTTGAACGACGTCACTTGTTCTCCGAATTAACCAATGAAAGTGTGATATGTTACCCGTATGAGGAAAGTCAACTCACCAATCAGCAGAATTCACCAAAGAGAACTTGTGAAGTCGGACGCAGAGTACACTTGTGACATCACAATTTCAAAGTAGCAAAACTTAAAGAAATCATAGCGCTAGTAACACGATACACAAAGATATATATTTGTTAATTTGTCTTAGTTTGATAGTCCATTAATAAATAAAAAAACAAAACGAACTACTGAACTACCTCATTGATGCTGTTAGGTTTATGCTTTTTTTATATATTATTTCAACATAGCACTCTGTGGACAACATAAACACTAAATAAATACTACTACTACTTTGACTACGATCATGCCGTTTTCCTGTAGAGGTAGGCAGAGAGAATGGACCGCCACACACGTCTATCCTGACATACACTCCTAGCTTCTTCCATATTCATACATCATGTCATCCATGCCATTCAGTTCTATCTGCTTTTGACATGACCAGACTTAAGCTTTTGGTTTATCTGATCATGCCACGTCCTTTTTGGTCATCTTCGTCTCATGATGCCGTTCATTTTTGCCATATATATTGTTTAACCATTCTTTCGTCGTCCATTTGTTATATTTGACCCAACCATCTCAGAGACCCTTTCTTAATCTTATCAATTATACTTGACTCAGATTTACACTCTCGCCGGATTTCATAATTCGCAACCTTGTTACACCTTGATTTCCCACACATTTGTCTAAGATATTGCATTTTAGCTGCGTTCGTAATTGCTGATAAAAAAACATATATACGTAAATAAATAAATATTTTATATATTTAAACAAGATTTCTTTACTGTATAAATTTATTGATACAGCATTTTATTTATTCCATTATTTTAAAATTCTGATTCAAATGTAAAAAAAACTTATAATACAACAAAATTTTGAAAATAAGGGTCAATTGGTTTTTTTTTCTACCGACCGCTAGATGTCTTAGGGTTGCTGTCGTCTTCAACCCCATTTTAATTTAGCCAATCTTTGAACCATTTTCCGATTATTTCCGTAAAATCTCAACTGAGTATTGTTTTGTGTATCTACTTCTATTTTAACAATAGTTTTAATAAATACTGTAATATAGTCAAGATACAAGAAATATAAAAAAATAATGCAGTAGAAAAAAAATCTACATAAAATTTGTAAGGCGCGTAAATAAAAATCGTAAAGTTCTGATGATTGTAAATTAATGAACATAACATATTAAAAAAGGTTAAGTGACGTATTTCCGGTTTTAATCGTTTTGTATAAATTAAAAATGATAAGAACAGGATACAAGAAAAATAGCTGTCTTTGTTAGTTTTATTTTTTCTGCTTTTACTAGAGTAACAACTTCGATAAGTTTAACAAAGGAGTTTTTTGATATAAAACATAGTGTTCATTTTATATACACTCGTATTACATAATGTAAAATAATTAAGAATGTTATTTTCGATGATAACTGTTTAATTTTTTGGAAATAAGTTTAAAAATAAATTTAAAAAAACAAAATACAGAAGGAAAAATTAACCATAATAAACAAAAATAATGTTAAAGGAAATAACGTAATGGGTATTAAATGGGACAAATGGTTAAAATAATATGTTTTTAGGTAAGTTGTATAAGAAAATATCACTGACCTGTATTTCATTAACCAGCTTTTCAGTCATCATTTTATGGTCTTGCTGGTTGGCCAGCATTTGCACCATAGCACCAGCCGCTGGGTTCATCTGCGCTGCAGCCAATTGTTGCTGAACTGGAGTGAGTTGTTGTTGCTGCTGTTGCTGTTGCTGTTGCTGCTGTTGTTGCTGTCCAGGAGTCATCTGAGACTGCTGTTGCTGACTCTGTCCCATTTGCTGCTGGGTTGGAGTCATTTGCTGCGGGTTTGGCGGCATTTGCTGGTTGGGTGTGAGTTGCTGATTCGGAGTCAATTGTTGGTTTGGGGTGAGTTGTTGCTGCTGTTGGCTCGGGGTGAGCTGTTGGTTTGGTGTCATTTGCGGTTGGGGAGTCATATCTTGCGCCACAGGCGACTGTCCTCGGCTGTGCTGCCAGAACTCGGGACTGGGTTTGAACTGTCTCTGCTGGTGCTGGAGGTCTTGCATGGTGCTGAGGTTAGGTATTTGCAGGGATAAAGGTGCCGCACGTAGATCTAGGGCCCCCGGTCCGGCGGGGCCCGGCGCCCCGCCCTCTGCGGCCGCCGTGATTTTGAAAGAGTTCTGCAGCCAATTTGCTACGAAATTTTCCTCCTCCACTTTGGCGGGAGCCAGAATGTCCGCGTTGAGGAAAATCTTGACTGCCGTTTGCAAATACAACGGGAGATCTTCGGGCCTGAGGTCAGGCCCTCGTTTCGGAGATCGCCTGCCTTCTCGCTGGGCCCCGTTCGGAGGTTCTTCCTCCTTCGGTGACCGTATCCCTTCTCTGGCTATCCCGTTCAAGAACTCTTGTCCGAGAAGCCTCTGCAGAGGGTTGATCGGACCCTCTTGAGGCTGGCTTAGCAGCCTCGCGAGAGGGTTTAGGTTGGAGGCGTCTTCAGACTGATTGAAGAACCGGTGTAAAGGATTAGAACCCGCGGCTTCCGGGGGCTGGTTCAGGAGCCTCGGGAAGGCCGTATGGCTCTGGTAGTCCTGACTGAACTTTGAGAAATCCAGGCTTGAAGATTGATCGAACGGGCGTTGATTATCAATTCTCGCGGCTTTTGGGAAACTTTGGGAGAATATATCGCCGAATATCGGCGCTACGTCCTATTATTTTATTATATATTAACGCTCATTTATCAATTGTGAATCACGTCAAAAATAAAAAAATGCAAAATGTTTATAAATAATATGCTTTTATATCAAAAAACAAGAGAGCGCGGTGAGTAAATTTGAGTGCAAACTTGCCGTCGCTGCATGTATTTGATGCTCAAGAGTTTTTTACGAGTTATGTTTCCAAAAAAATCACGATCACTTTAAATAAATATTTTTAATATATCTAACAAAGATGTCAATTTATTATAACGTGATTTTAATGAAATGACTAGTATTTATATTTTAAAAACAAAAGTCAACGATTGCACTTTACTTGATGTTAATCAAAATGTCAGGTTTAAAATAAAGTTTTTTTATTCTAAACAAAATTGTGATGGAATTTTTTGTTCGATAATATTATTTCACTTTTCACTTTTCACAATAATGATTTTTATTGATGATTCGTCACTTGGTTTGTCTTCCGAGAATGTTGCGGGTGTGTATGTAGATTTTCAAAATCTGAAAAATAAATAAACACCATTAAAATTAAGCATTTAAAAATATAATGCTAAATTAAACAATAAATATGCATAATTTAAACATTAAATCATTTATTAAAAATACTCGAGATAGTATAATTTCTATCTCTTGACTTGCTAATAATGTCAAGACGACCAAGCAATTATTTTTATTAAAACTCATTAGATATTTTCGCCAACAAAGTTAATATATTTTAAAAAGAGATTTCTTGCAAAACGACGATGACTGTATTAAAATATTAGCAAAAAAAAAATTATTTGAAAATTTAAAACAAACTTCGATTTTTTTCGAACGTAGAAACACAATAATGCACTTTGAAGACATTTCAAAATTAACACTTTTTTGCACTGCTAAAAAATATAAATTTTAGGATATTTTAAAAATTAACAAAATAAAGTGCAAAGTTTTTTTTTCAAAAAATTTGTATTCACGTAAATTAAATTAAATTTTTGCGATTAATTTATGTTTTATTTTAAAAAGTTATTTCTATCCGTAATAAAACCAAATCAAATGAATTATTTGTTCAAAATAAAATAAATCAAAAGTAATTTATCCCGGAAGTAACCTGAACACACGTATAAAACGCACACATACGCACATGTCACATAGCGACAATCATCCCACACATGTACAATACCTGACATAACAAAACGAATGCACACATAATGTCCTTCACACGCTGTACAACGTTTGACAGATCTTTAATAAAAAAAATGTGACAAAATTAAATTATTGAAAAATGATATATTTGACTCTTTTAAAAATGATTTAAATAATTTACGTTGACTGAAAACTCACTTAAAAAAATTTAAATATTTCCAGAAGAAACAATACTTGGTAATCGAATTTAAAAAGTAAAAAAAAACCTTGAAAAACTACCCTTAAATTTAATGAACATTTTCATTCGCGTTTCATCAAGTAAACAATGTATTATAATATATTTTGTATATAAATGGCGTTTAAATTAATTTGACGATTTTAAGGAATTTTTTAGACGAAAATTTGGAATACACTAAATTTTAAGTATTGTAAGTTTGATTTGTTTTGTTATTTATTAATTTTTTTAAATTAAAAAATACACTTTAAGACGCTTATGTTTACTTAGGGTTTTTAAAAAAATATACTGTCTTGCAAGAAATCTCAAAAGCGCGATTTAAGACGTCGAAGAAAATTCAAGAAAATGTAAGAAAATTTTCTAAGTGTTTGGAAATGCAAGGGTTTCGACGGCGCTTCGGGAGCGCTCGAGACAAGACGCACCTTCTTCGCGGGGTATGACGACACTAACTAACTTCTTGAGAAGCGAACTTGTCGGAAGACTCTTCCCACCCACTAGCGGGAAGTGAAAAGGCGTCGTGGAAAGCGGCGTCTTGCCCCACAAGCGGCGCTCTACTGTATGTAAGATGGCTGCGCTTGAAAGACAGAGAAGGTAAGTTTGTCTCCCCGCAGGAGAGTGAGACGGAGCATTTTCCCGCGCATTTTTCTCCTCTTAGACGTCCGGCTAAGGACTTTCGCCCCCCCGCCCGTCCCAGCGCCGCGACGCCCCCGCGCAGGCGCCGTGCGGCGTCGGGGCGCCTTTTTTCCAACGCACTATCCGCTGGGCAGTTCGACCAACAAGCACTTAGCGATATATGCTCGTACGTGGAGGCGCTTACAGACAAATCCCATATTTCCATACGACGCTCTCCCATCTCGAGCGCGGAATTGGGCGAGTGAAGTGACGAACTAAATCGGATAAAATTTTACATCAACGTGCAAAATTAAAGGACTGACCTAACTTTCTTTTATGGCACAGATATCAAAGAAACTTTTTAAATCGCGCAAATCAGTTGAACGATAGTAATAATTTGTAACGTTTCCCTTATAAGTGACAACCTACATTACCCATAGACTTTAAGGCTGTACGTTCTTTGCGAAAGTTCTCACCAAAGTTTTATAATGTGCGCGCATCCTTCTTCAAGTGATTTTTTAATTCGAAAATTGTGTTAAAATCATCAACATTCACAAAGACGTTGCAAAAAAATAAATCAGGTGCAAATATTTTCATATTAAAAAGTGTTCTGTAATTGCAATGTAAAAAAATGACGTGTGTATTTTTTTAAACGTGTAGAATTGATTATAATTTTAACTTCATCGACAAAAATCATTTCTCAAGGCAAAAGCAAGTATTATTTTTTAACTGTTCTTCGAACCGGGAAAAACAAATCAATAAAAAAGTCATATTCAATTATATTTTTTATTTGTTTTAATGTTAATAAGTGTCAAAAAACTTATTTTAATTTTACCCCTCCAACAATATCACTCACACCATCAAAATACGAACGTGTTTGCATCCCTTTTGCGCTCATTCGACTCAGGAATACGGAGGGGTTGATTCTAAGCGAGTGAAAGAGAGACAGCACGCTTCTAACATCTATCTCCTCACACATACATCAAGAGAATAGAAAAGAATGCGACTGGCCTTTTCAGATTTTTTTCTTCGCCCCCTTTTTAAATATGTACAATGAGAAATGTTTTTGTCTCTCTCTGGCGCGTGGGGTTTTGTATCTCGCGCTCGTTCTATATAAGATTTTTTCGCAGAAGTAACGCCTTTGGTGTTTTTTCTTCACTTTTTTTGGAGGGGTGAGTTTTTATTTTTGACGCCGCCCCCATTTTTTAGAGGTTTCGGATTTGTACGTATGGCCAGAGAGGTGGGGTTACATTTTTCAAGTTAAAATACCTATCTTTATTTTGCATGCGAAATTTCATTTTTTAAAATTGTGTTTATGACCTATATTTTTAAACTACGAACGATAACCAATACGTAAAGGTATGTATATTTTTTTTTATAGTTTTTAGTTTTAAATTATTGCAATTATGCTTTGGATAAAAAAGGTAAAAAAAGAATATTAAAAGTATTAAATATAAAAAAAAATTTTTTTGTTCTGCATGTTATTTTTATGTTTTTAAAAAATAAATTGTTTGACGCAATTTTCTTAAGGTATATCAATGTGTCAATGTACATGATTTATTTTATTATTATTTGCTAGCTTATTGTCTTCTTTATTTTCATTTAACCAATATGTAAATACTACAAACGCGTGAACCTGCTGTGTAAAAAAACAGATTTTATAAAAATTATAAGGATTAAAAATGCAGGTTCTTAAATGAGTAAAAAAATAAATAAAATTTCTTACCAAATTAAGACATTACATAGAAAAACAGTATTTCAAATATTTACGTGATATTTATAATTTGTGCAATATATTAAATTATTTTATTGGTATAAAATAACAAAGTTTAAAATAAGAAATATGTTTTTGGTTATATTTATATGTATTTATACTTCCAATTGCATGACTGTTTCATAAACAGTCTTTTAATAACATTTTATGTAAATACCATAAATGCAGTATGTAAATAAATAAAACAAAATGTAATAATTTTAATAAGTAGTTTTATAACAAATACAGGTTTAAAGAAACCCGTTTATTAAGGAAATGTTGAATATTGTCGAATTACAATACTTTATTTGTGCTAATTTTTAATCTGTTTTTTTTTCTATTCATTAAAGTAACACTTTTTATTAATTTAAGAATTATGGGTACAAATATTTTTACAAAAAAATATTTAATTATTTTTGAAAAATTAGCCAGAAAAATATATTTTTTATAGTGTATTAAATTAAAAAGACGTTAATAAAATAATTTACGTACTAAAAGTACATTTTTAAATTATATTTGTGTGGGAAAAACTTGCTTTATTAGTTTTATTTTACTATTTTTTCCTTACTTTTCTAAAATGGAATAATTGTATTTTTAAAATACGAAAGGGATGTTTATAAATATGACAATATATGTTTGTTTGTCAATATTGCTTTAGAATGCAGTTTTCTATGGAATCGGTAAATTTGTAAATTATCTGTTTGTTTTGTGGGTGTTTTGTGGGTAATATGGAGGTACTGAAATCAATAAAAAACTTCTTTAAAAAACAGTTTATTTTATTTCTTGTTACCTTAATTAATATGCCATTTGATAAAAATATATTTTCACATGTACATAAATAAATTGAATACTTCCAAAGGTATCAAATAAATAAATAAAAAAACAAACAAAATAAAAGGTTTCTGTTATTTATTGTAAAATTGGATATTTTTGACGTCTATTTAATTTGGCTATCATACATCTAGTTTTGATTCGTATTAAATCTTGTCGTATTTAATTTACGATATTTTATTCAGTTTTCATGTATTACGTTTTCTTTTAAGGCTTTTGAACACATCAAATCGTAAATTTGGAAAAAAATCCCACTGCAAAAAACTTAAAAACACTGTCCGCTTCGTGGTCAAATGGTCTGCGCGTTTGCATACCATGCAAGAGGTCTCGGGTTCGGTTCCCATGATGGTTGACATGCAATATTTAACACTATCGGACATGCCACGGTTGATGTATATATTCAGTACTCTATACACCATTAGGTGAGAATAAGGTGAAGTTAAATAAATCACAATTTTGGACATAATTGATATGTTTTTCTAAGAAACTTTTTTCGATTAAATTACATCAAACATATTTTAGAAAAATCCTTAAAAGTAGTATTTGTTCCATTTTTCTTTCTATGACAGTTGTTGAAAGGCACTTTTAAAATTACATCAAAAAGAAAAACAATCAAAAAAATTAAATAACGTCCCTTATTTTTTGTCTACGTAATATAAATTTTAACTAAAATGTAAGTATATTATTGTTATCAAAAACATTTTTCACTTTGTGGTATGACATTTTACACTTATTTGTTTATAAATTTGTATAAAACACTTTATTTTTTTTAATACACGTCGACCGGTTTCGAAGTTACTACCTCATCGTCAGAAATTTAAATGACTTATAATTACACGCGTTGATATTTATATAATAAAATATTGTATGAAAGAGACAGAAAATTGAAAGAAATAAGAAATTCTTTCATACAATATTTTATTATATAAATAGCAACGCGTGTAATTATAAGTTAGTTTAATTCCTGACTATGAGGTAGTAACCTCGCAACCAGTCGAAGTGTAATAAAAAATTAAAGTGGTTTATACAAATTTATAAACAAATAAGTGTAAAATGTAAGTATTATGGAAACTCTACAAAAGCGAACCTGGCGACGAGTAGATTGTATTTTACGTCATAGGGGTGCTGTTTTATGTTGGAGGGATGCATTGGAAATATATAAAGGTTTGTGTCTTGGCTAAGGGATGGAATAAGCTAAGTATTAGAAATAGTAAAGCACACACAAAAGTAAGTATATAAATATACCTGCTAAGCCCACCCTCTCATTTTAGGGAAGAAAATATTGGTGTATTCACTATTTAAAGAAAAAAAATATAAATAAAAAATAATAACTGTGAATAATAATCTTTCTAATTTTAATTATTACTGCCTAACTAGGGTCGGTTGTAGTTTCGTTCGTGATGTAATGGTCAGCACGTTTGCCTACCGTGCAAGAGGCCTCGGGTTCGATTCCCGACATGGTTGACATAAAATATTTATTTAAAAGGGTGTTTTCACACCAGAATATTTCAGAGTCCCTGGACTAGCACCTGAAGCGTACGACTAATCATTTTATCTTCATGTAACAAAAAAAAAATGATCAAGATACACTGCGATTGGTGTACCAATGCAGTGTCCTATGCAGTAGGCTAAATGCTGACGAAATGTGATCTCTCGGGCAAATGTGTGGTAAAACTATGTACGACAGATGCATAAATGTTGACATCCGTACATTATATAAGGCTAAAATAAGCATTATCGATAAAATCAGGAGGAGCTCTGCGTTAGTTCGGACAAGTAGAGCAAATTAACAGCGAAATAACGGCTAAAAATATTTACGATACGAATTTTGATAGATGCAGAAATAGAGGAAGACCAAAAAAGACATGGCATGACCAAATACTCGAAGATGAACATGTCAAAAGTCGGAATAAACGGCGCGCGTGCATGAGAACTTGAATGAATGTAGAAGAAACGAGATCTGTATGCAAAGATAGAGTGATGAGGCGTTCTACCCTCTCTAATAGTTTGTTTTGTTTAGTTGTTTGTTTTAAAAAACATTACATGTTTTAAAAAAAATATTTCAATCAATAAACTATTAATAACTACCAGAAGTTATTTATGAAATATAGTTTTTTGGAACATCTGACTTCCTCGTCAAACAAAAAAAATGTAAGAAGTAACTACATCTTGCAAAATATTCCGTAAAAAATAACCCTTTTCAGCCTGGGCGCATTGTTTATATTACAATATTAAAATGAATAATAACAGATGGTCTACGGGAGGCCCAAAAGGGTCAAGTAAATTACAGGGCATAGCGCCCAGAAATTATGTAACATCCGTTTCATAGTTTAATCATATTAATTATAAATAATTACGTTTATGAGTAAGGATTTAGCTTCAACAAGTTTATGGTGAAAATGAATTAATTTTTGCTAAGCATAACTGAAAACATTACTCAATTAATAACGTTGTGTTCAAGTCCCATTAATATTTATTTGAGTTAATTTTTCTATTTTTTACAAACCAAAAGTTTGGATCGCTTTTGTTCGATGCAATAGAGCTTAATGGCTTTTTTAGAGAATTATTACGTCAGCGTATAACTGTATTTATAACTTGTTGTCTCAAATGTTGTCATTAAGGGGACTTTACCAGCATACATGGGATATATAATCATATTTTTTTAAGTGTAAAAGCCCGCTGAGGGCGTTTAAAATAAATAAAACTAAATAAAATAAAAAAAAACGAAAGTCGGTTTTACTCTGCAATATTTCACTAAGTCTGGACTACCGCCTAAAACAAAAGACTGGTTACCCTTTCTTCATGTTAAAAATTGTCTTAATTTAAGATTAATCAGTTTTTTGTATTTGAGAAGTTGAATGTATACATTACGTTTCTTTAATACCTTTTTAAAAAATTCCACTGATAATTTTTTTTTCAAAAATATTTACACATATTTAAAGGTTTGTAATGAGGGAAGGTAGCTAAAATTCGGTTTTGTGACTTTCGCTTGTTTATAATGTAATTAATGCAAGCCAAAAAAGATAATGAAAGAAATAACAGATTGAATAAAATTATAAGGATTTGTGGTTAAAAATATATTTTTTAAAGAAATAAAATATTTTTTAATTGTTTCATGGTTTCATGTTTTATTTAACAAATACCCAAACGTAAACAAAATATAGTTTTTGGAAAGAAGAGTGTAGTACTTTAAAAAAAGTCTGCCAAAACTTAAATATGCTTGTTGAGATTTTATTGAAGGTTAAACCATTGTTTTTTACTAACTATAAATAATTTTAACTGACTTAACTTTTTTCTAAAACCTTAGTGACTCTTGTGATATGATTTTACGGTTTGGTGGTCTCACTGCTATGCAGATGATACGCAGATTTATTTTTATTGCAAACCAGGCGAGAGAAGTGTGCTTGTCAAATTAATTGATGGATGCATAAAAAAAATAGGAATCTGGATGGCTGAAAGCAGACTAACATTAAACCCATCAAAAACTGAACAACTGTGGGAGGCTTCAGCCAGACGACAGAATTTGATCCAGGATACGGCTCTACCCAATGTAGGGAGTACCGCTTTACCCACCGTTAAACTACTGGGAGTTTTACCTAATTCTGACCTATATCTTGAGGCTCAAATTAGTAGAACGATAAGTTCATGCTTTTACCAGCTGAGACAAATTAAATGCATACGCAACAATTTGCCGCTTGATGCCGCTGTCAATTAATAAATGCGTTTGTAGTGCCTAGAGTCGATTATTGTAATAGTATCTATGCAGGTCTACCAATGAACAAAATGACTCGCCTACAATCTGTATTGACTGCCGCAACGAGATTTATTTTCGGAATCTCTAAGTTCAGTCATATCACTCCACTACTTCGGGAACTACACTGGCTACGTTTTCCACAGAGGGTCGAATACAAACTCTGTTGGCTTATGTATAAGTCACTGCACAACTCTGCTACGGAATATCTAAGGGAACTATGCATTTCAGATGAACTAGCTGACAGGCGTCTCACGCTTAGATCAGCTACGTCTACGGCGAGAGGAAGAGTTATTATACCTCTACGCAAACAGCGCACTAAATTTAGTGAACGCGCATTTGCGGTCGCAGGCCCTATGGCATGGAATGTTCTCCCAGCAGAGGTGCGAGGCTGTGAAAGTGGAGTGATGTTTCGGAAAAAACTTAAAACCGACTTGTTCTCTAAATCATTTGAATAAATCAGTAGCACGTGACAACAAAATAAATTGTTTTAATTAAATTACAAATTTAAAAGCTTCAATTAAATTAATTTAACAATAAAATCACTATGTGAAGCGCCCTTGAGGTATTTTATTACGAAAATGGTGCTATATAAGTTATCCATAATAATAATATTATTTAACTCAAAACTTACTTTTTTGGGGCGAGTGACTTCTACCTGAACGACAGCGAAATGATCCGGATACGCTGTTTTTGGTTAACATTAAGTTATGGAGTTTTGGTTGCTCGTGGGGTGTATATAAAATATTGTTTTGAAAGTTAACTGCAAATTCGAAACAATATGTTTGAATTTGCGTGCTTAGATTTCGAATATTAAATAATGATTGCCCGATGCGCTTATTATATTTTTTAAATGTTAGAAAAATATTACGCGAGTTCGCTCGAACAATGCAATTGAGAAGTTGGTCCTTTTAGCGTATGGTAACCCTTCGTAGCCCATCCTGACCCTATTGTCCAATGACCCTAGGGTACATCGGACCCCAGAGTACCTTTTCAAACCAGGAAGACCATTGTTTGACCCTAAACAGGTCACGTGCGAACAGGTCCGAATTAGAACATTTATTCAAATACATGTTTTAAAAAATATTAATGTTATAATCTATAATAATAATAAAGATTATAACCTGTTCTAAGGAGAAATTCAAATAACTTCTTTGCTGTGGATTTTTTTCCCCTATATCAAGGATCGTCAAAACAGTTATCAAAATCTCACTTAACAGTAATGTAAGCCTATTGATTGGCTTAAAAAATAAATATTTATTTTTCAATACCTATACGTAGGTTAAAATTATTATGAAATAACTACATTTATTCATAGTTAAGTTAAAAAAATGAAATTTGAATAAATTGATGCATTTTTAAAAAAAAATACAAAATAAGTTTCAATTTGATTTTGCATCCTGCCCATATTGACAAAAAACACAAAAATAAAAAATCATTCATATTTTGAGTCTAATGTAAAAAGTGGGAAAATTTTCGGAGAAGGAAAAATGGAAGTCCAAACATTTACAGAGCTTATGATCTGTCAGTTGGTTTGAGTGGCCACTTTTCACACTGTGTAACTCAGCGTTCTGCCTATGTTTGAACGTCTGTTTATCTTAATTTCTTCCATCTGTTGATTTTTGAGAAAGTAGGAAATTCCAATTTCACAACAATACCACAAATGAACAATTATGTATTTACCAAAAGAAATAATACAATGAGGATTTTATACAAACTGAATGCGGAGTATATAGGAATTTAATTCTTGTGTGGCTGTGGCGTAACACGAGTCAACATAGAATACAAAACTTTATACATCTCTTTTTTTAAAACTTTTTTCTGTAATCTTCCAATTAACATTTACACGACGGTTTTAGTAAGTAAAATTTGTATAACTATGCTAGAGTTCAATACATAAAATATTTATCCTAGCTACGCGAAAAATGAATGTCACGCTAATACAGTAATACATCTGAAGAGAAAGCACGAAGATAGAACTCATAACAAGAAAGACAGAGACGCTGTTCAGTTGCTGGTGTTCGTGAGGGACGCACGCATGTAAGATGACCGACGTATTTATTTTAATTTGAACAGCATGTGTCCATGTTTTTTCTTTCAAATGTCCGAACTTAAAATATTCCACTTAGATTTTTACAGCCGTTCAGATGTACTATAAGTTTTATTGGGTTATTATGCCGTGTGTCGTTTGTACTACTTACCGATGTCCGTCAACATCAACCCCGATGAAAAACGCTGTAATGAGATCCACTAAGTCGGTAAATATTACTTACCACACGTGGCATAATAACCCAGAAAAACTTATTGTGCATTTTAAATATTCCAGATTTTGCTTGTGGTAACTAGATGTTTCATCACAGTTTGCAACGAAATCATTTACCACAGTCTTTTAAGAGTAAAACAACCAAATGTGCACCAAAAAATAGTACCGACACCAACTCCATATTGGCGATAATTTCACATTTTTATTTGTTTTCTTGATTCCCTTTAAATATTAACCCAATTTGTAAAATAAAAAAATATATTTTGTTTATTTTATATAATTTTTTATTTAGAAAAAAAAAAATTGATTTGAATTAACTATGAGTTAAATATTTCCAAACGCTGTTAATAATTAATAAACTCTTTTTATATATTTTTTAGTTTTTTGTTTTATATTGTTTACTTTTATGGCATGTGTCCTTACTATTTTTAATAATGTAGAATGTAAAAATAATAAAATGATAAAAGAGTATGTGGTACATAGAACACTGCACTAGTATTTCACTAGCAGCGAATCTGGGTCATTGCTGTGACGTTAAAAGTAAGGTGATCAGTTTTACGCTTTAGGCGCCAGACTAGGGACAAAACAGCGGTAATTTCTAAATAAGGTTTTTCGCCTAACCTAAGTCCGGATATGTTATTAATAAACCCATGTACATTCAAAGTAAAGCAGCTGCACATAGTAAATATGTTTTTATATTTTTTTTTGCATCTAATTTTAAATGTAACGTTATCTGAACATATAACAACTGAGAAGGAGAACACTTTAGAGAAGGGAATATAGAATATGAGGCATTTACAGGGCTGACGACCTATCATTGGCTGGTTTAAGATGGCACATTGCACACTGTGTAACATTCAATAATCAGCCTATGTTTGAACATACTTATTCCTTTCATTCTTCCACCTGTTGATTTTTGTGAAGAAAAAGGGCTGAAATTTTAGTAATTCTGGTGATTTATCTAACTGGATTTTTTTACCGGTCAATGAAAAATCAAAGTTCTGTAAATAGTTAGATTTTTTAAATCCCTTTTCTAAGAAGTTCTTCATCTCTGTTGTAATATTTTTATTTTAATAACTCCCCAAGGGATGAAATCAAATCTTTCAATCAAAGTCTACAAAAAATGAACAAACTCAAAATATCATAATATCGTGTTATATAAGCGATATTTGTGAGTCGGCCTCGTGGTGTAATGGTCAGTGCGTTTGCCTACTATACAAGAGGTCTCGGGTTCGATTCCCGACACGGTAGATATAAAATATTACGTATTCAGGGACCAGCAGTCCGAGGATTGAATCCCACTCTACCCTAACTTGATTTCCATTTTCTAATAGTGAGTTATTTAAAACTCGTTGAAAACGGCTACAAAAATTGAAATATTTGGGCAAATTGTAAGAACGCTAATATTTATTCTTATAAAAAAAACCTAAATCTGTTTTCTTAATCAATATTTTCCTAACTTATTTTGATTTTAAGTTACTCTTAATTAAACAATATTTTCAGTTTGTCCAAATTTTCGTAGACAATGACGGGATTTAACTCCTCGAAGAGCTGTTCATATTAACATATTTTAACAGAGATGAAAACCATTTTGAGTTGGATGGAGTTGAATCCAGTCCTTGTCTACAAAAAATTGAACTAATTCAAAATATTGTTGATAAATCCACCTAACCCATGAAGAAGTATAGAAAATGAAATGCAATATAAACTTTTAGGCGTTGCCTAGTATATAGGTAAAATAATTCAATTATATGAATCTCACCCGCATATATAAAGGTTTCTGCTCTTTAACTTAACAAACATCAACAGATGAAAGAATTGCAGGAATAAATATGTTTAAATATGGGTGGAATAATGAAAGTTACACAGTGTGTAAAGTGGACTTCTATATTACCTTCTCTAAAATGTTCTTCATCTCTGTTGTAATATGTTCAAATTACTCTTAACTAATGCAAAAAAATGCACCTTCGTTCTCTCCACTGCAATATATGTATTATATGTGCATCTGTATATTATAAACTAATAAGTAGACAGGTTTTTTTTATTTATTCTTCTTAATTAATTTTAATTTGGTATTTTTTTGTAAAATAAATTTCTGACATTATTTTTTTATATGTAAATAAAATAAAACAATGCAGTAGGTGTGATTATGCTGGGGAGACCTAATTTCAGAAAATATTATTAAATGTTTTTTAGGAGGAAAATAATTATTCACAGCCCCCCCTAAATTCTGTGACATGCTCATCGCCCCGACAAGGGACCGCTCATAGCATCTTGCGATGAGAGTGGTCCAAGCTCAAAAAAATAAGGGATTTTATAAATTGAATAAAATTAATTAGCGGGCGGAAAAAAGACATTTGGACAGAATGTTTCTTAGGAGCGGGGCTTTTTATGCCAGACAAAAAGTTTTAATTAAAATTGTCACGGGAATTTTTTATTTGAGGGTAGAACGGGGTGAGAACGCTAATAAGATGAGAAAGGAATCCGTGTTTGACTAAAATGACAGAAACAGGAGAAAGTGGATTTTCGGAAAGAAAGTGAGAATAGGGAAAAATTTAATCGCTTAAGTGATTGAATAAAACTTACGTGCGTGTATTAACTCTTAAAAGACTGTGGTAAATAATTCCTTTGTGCGCGGTGATTTAACATAAGACGGAATATTCTAATGTTTATCATCCTTTCTTTTTCGCACCTAATGGTGCATAAGGTAATGCATTTGTTAACCAATCGTAAGATATCTTGTTCATTTTTTGTTACATAGAGATAATTTGATCAGTTTTACGCTTCAGGTACCAGTCAAGGGACTTGCTTGCCCACCACATACCGTAAACCGCATCTGAGGACATGAGTCTCCTTGGCGGTGCCCACATACACGGAAAAGTTGCTCGTTGCTGAACGGGAAAAGCTGACCGAAGGAATGTAACTTTTGTGCTGAAAGAAGATAATACAGAAGTAGATAATATGCACTTTAATAAATTGAGAAATGAGGGAAGTGAATTTTTCACTGACTGGGAGTAAATTGATTGGACGTGATCATTTCGCCGAAATAATTATAAAACTTTTAAAAAGCCTTAAAATTGATGATGGACTCCGAAACGCTATCTGAAATTCCGGCAAGAGTAAGGTACAAAACGTCATAAGAATTTATGTGCCAGTTGCAAAGAAAAAAGCTTAACGTCAAAATTTCTTGAATTCTATTGATGTGAACTAGTAAAATATTTCTCATACTAGAAAATGCCTAAAAACTGTTTTACACTTTTACTATCTAGATCTAACTAGAAATAAAAATCTAGTTGGAATTGTGAGAACGATAAATATGATATATCAATAATTCTTATTATTAATAATGAAATGTTTATTTTACGCATTTTAATAAATATATGTAAAAACTAAAAACAAAATAGGTTTTTTTTTTATACAATCGCCAAAAAATATACAAATACATTGCTGACATCTGTGAAGGGGTAGAAAAAAGTTTCAAAAATATGAAATTTACTTTTTTACTCAGAAACTCAGATGGTGTAAATGAATCGAAATCATTATACAGTCATAATAACACATGATGAAGAATGGTTAAAAATATTTTTCCTCTGTAAAAAACTATTAGGGATGAAATTAAAAACCAAATTGGTTTGGGTCTTTGCTAGACAAATGTAAGAGAGAGCAGTGTTAAGGGAGGATATTATGAAATGATTTAGACATGGTTTGAAAAAGGTTTCCGTTGTAGCATATAAAGCAGTACCTTGAAGGCTGTAAAAAGTAGAAAATCAATTTTTTTCGCGATATTAAAACGCGGTTTATCAAAAATAATGCCATGAAAAAAGTAAATAAAAAATACATATCAACTAAAATTATTTTCATCACAAAATATAATTACTTATCGTGTATGACTATCATATACCATGGAGTTCGCTACATTTTAATATGAATCATTATCATCATTCCCTTTCCGTACCTAATGGTACATAGGGCACAGCATTGGTACATAAATTGCAGCGTATTTTGATCATTTTAGTTACATGTTGGTAAGATGATCAGTCGTACGCTTCAGGTGCCATTCCGGGGACTATAAAATATTATAGTGTAAAAACACATTTTTATATTTATATTTCATGTCAATCATGACGGGAATGGAACCCGAGGCCTATTGCATGGTAGGCAAACGCGCAAAAAATTTTTTTGCAAACACACGCAAAAAAAATTGTATCAGTAAAACCGGTAAGAAGACCGACGGTCTTTAAAGCGGTTTTGGGTATGTAGAGGAAGTGCTTTTACGGCAATATTCAGTTGTTCCCGAGGCGTAAGATTAATCAGCTTACCTTCTATACCTATCGCAAAAAATGATCGAGATACGCATTGTTAAATAACGGTGATTAATTTACTTTTGACATTGTACAGCCAAACAGTCTGAGATAAGTGATTCAAAGATTCAATTGAGCAAGTCTGATCACCTAGCGTTGATAATATATCAAATTGATCGCAATACGTAAATATTTTTTTTTATTGGAAAGTTTATTTATAAACCCTTACGGATTACATGCATTTAACTAAATTATTTTGCTTTTTTAAATGCATGTATTGCATACTTTAATGTAAACGATAATATTTTTCACATCATCAGCAGAGAGGATAGAACGCCATATCCCTCTGTCTTTTATGCATACAGACCTCGCTTCTTCTACATTCATACATCTTCTCATGCACGCACGCTGATTATTCCTACTCTTAACATGTCATGCCATGTCTTTCTCGGTCTTCCGCGTTTTCTGCATTCATCAACATTCGCATCGTAGATTCTTTTAGCCGCTCTTTAGCTGTTAATTTGCTCTACATGTCCAAACCAACGCAGCACCCCTTTCTTGATTATGTTGATAATGCAAGTCTCAGCCTTACATAGTTCACGGATCTTGACATGTATGCACCTTTCATACATCGTTTTACCACATATTCGCCTGAGGGATCGCGTTTCGATGGCAATTTTTTTTTTAAGAAAAAGAAACGTTTACGTTCTTATGATTTACCCAAATATTTTATTTTGATGGGCATTCTCAACGAGTTGTAAATAACTCACTTTTAGAAAATGGAATCAAGTTAGGGTAGAGTGGGATTTGAACCACAAACTTTTGGTCCGTGAGTCCGAGACACTAGCCATCGGACCACAACCCAATTTAACCTACTTTCATAATTATTTTTCCAATTCCATACTTCGCTCCCATACATTAACGTTGGCAATAAACTCCATTGTGAACTACTAGTTTTGTATCCTGCGATAAACATTTGCTAACTCAGTGCACTATTCACCCTGTTCCCAGCACTCATCCTCCTTTCAATATCTTTCTCAGTCTTTCTATATCTAATACATAAACCTTAATACATAAAGTCTTCCACCTGATTCAGAATATCTCCGTTCACTTGGAGTCCACTTGAAGTTCACTCGGAGTTGTTGGAGTCAATTGTTTAGTTTTGTCTGGTTGTTAATTCTATAAATGTCAGTCCCTAGTTTATGAGTCTCGACTGTTCTTGTCTCATTTAAGAAGGTTGTCTATAATATTGTTCGGATATTCTTGTATTGTGTCCATGTTTACGACATTTTTTTCAAGTTTTAGTTCTTCGACTACAATTACATCAGTAGCTGATTTATGAATAAATTTGAAGGATTCTAGTTGAGAGAGTTCAGTTACATTCAATTGTTTAGTTTGTTTAAAGAGATTTTTAGTTGCTGTTAGATAAGGAAAGTCATGTTGCTGTCTTTGTTGTCTGTTTATGTCATTTTGACTTCCTATTTCCCATAGCAGTTGCATATAACATATTTAAGTCGTACATTATATTTATTTCCGTTTTTGGACCAAAGTCTTTCATTTTATTGAAAGACTCAATAATGTCGCCATTTTGCTAATTAAATTGTATGAATTGTCCATGTCAATTGTCTGTCTATTGTTAGTCCTAAGTATTTAATTTATTATAGAAATAAAAGACAAGTGATACCTAAATCCACAAATTTGGAATATCCAGTGACCGGTTTCGTCGCTTTCGCGATATCTTCAAGGCTTGCCGATTTCAACATGTTCAATTTCAATTGAATGTAATTATGCAGAAAGCAGCTAGCCATAGAAAACTGAAACTGAGATAATAGCATATTTGTGAGAAGAGTAAATAATCAAATCTACACAACAGTTGGAATGTTTTTGACTTTGACAAATGATAAACAATGAATAAATTAGTTTTTTTTTATATTACAAACAAGAATTTTACTATGTATTGGACCAGTTTTAATGATTTTTGAAGTACCGTAAGATTTTTCAAGGCTTGTGGGTGTTTTCTGCAAATTGAGAAATGCCGTTTTTGTGATGGACACTATTTTCAAAAGGCGATTATTACAGTTTTTTGTATGACAGCGGTCTGGCTGTTTTAAACAGAACATAGAATTGACCTTACTGCACCCGATAACACCAATATCTCATTTTTTCAAAATTCTGGACTGGCTGCTTTCTGCATAGCTACGTTCAATTAGTCGTTCATCATTTATGTAAGCATCTATTTTTTGTCATTTTTGGCTCGATTAAAAATAAACTATTTCACATTTTTTACTCATTAAATGTAAGTTAGTTTGTGTTTGACCATTTAGTCAACATAATTGGGTTTTCGTTTATGTCATTGTTTGGTTATTCGTCTATCCCGTAAATATCTATCCTGACGACATAAGACGATTTTTGTAAAATAGTACAATGTCGTCGGGATAGATATTTTTTTCCTTTAAAATTGTAGAGCGATAAGTTATTAATATATACAATTTATAATAGTGGGCCCAAAACAGATCCCTGTGGTACTGCAAAATGTATTGTTTTTATTTGACTTTAATACATAAAACCTGCATTATATTTATCATGACACACGGCATTGAAACAAGGGTCTACACCACTAGAACAAAAAGCCTCGTAAGGACGAGTGAAATGAAAATTCTCGGGCCCATTGCGGGAACGACAATCCCAGACAGAGTAAGAAACTCTGAAATAAGAAGGATCTGCGACATCAAAGATGTTGTGCCATGAAGAAGATCAAAAAACGTTTCAGAAGAGAGCACGCGGAAAAAACAGATTCAGAAAGAGTGGTGAATATAGTGGCAGGTGCAATACTAGTTGGCAGCAGACCCCGGAAGACTACCAAAAAGGTGGCGGGACAGTTGGACATCCGCATCCCAGGAACAGGCTCCGAGAAATAACAGAAACCAGTCCTGCAGAAAGCAGAAAAAGAAGAAGATTGCAATACGCTTCAAAGATAGACCTTGGCGGAGCCCTATGCGTCATTAGGTGTAAAATAAGATAAGATAAAAAATGCATTAAAAATAATATCTTAAGTTAAGAAATGATAGAACGTACCTCCTTACAAAGTTATCTTGAATATGACGTCATAATGTGGCGCTCGGTTTTATTTTAATAATAAACCATAAAAGTGCGTTATTTTTGTTTGACATACATAATTTTTTTTACACCACAACAGACTTTGAGGCCCAATTTCAGTGGTGAATTACAGCACAGTACACCCAGAATTGAGAAAAATTACATTTCTTTTTTGTGTTTTCACCGGGAATCAAACCCAAAACCTTTCATATGTGTGTCAAGTGTCTTAACCACTACACCACAAAGGCCACAAACTTTTATTGTAGAAGTTTGTTTGAAATAAAAAAAAAAGTGCTTTTCACAAACACATCCACTTTGGTATAAAAATCACGTAATACTGTATTTTGAATATAAAATTGTAATAGAAAAAGGTACAAAATACTACATAGAAGGGAAAAAATAAAATTTTCCATTCGAATCGATTTGGCGAATAAGTGATCGTTGCATTTCACGCAAATATCGCTGGATTTTACATGCCGTTTTTAGTTCTTATGGTGCAGAATTGTGAACATGATATGATGACATAAGTGATACTGATCTAGTTGAATGCATTTATCTATGCTCTTCTAAACTTTGTTTGACTTAGACCTTAGCACGTAGGGATGTGAATATCCAATCGATCACTATTAGATCGTTTGTCGATATGTTGCGATATATTTTTACCTAAATTTGTTGCAACAGTGGGGAATTTTTTTTTCACGAAGGGAATATGGAAGTCTAGGTGGTTACGCCACATTTACTTTATGTACATACATCTATATATATGGCACATTTGCTGGGATGAGGCGTTCGGATTTATTTGCTACCTACGGGACCCTGGTTAAAATGTTGCATTTGCCTACCGTGGGTACCTATATTGTTCCGGCGCCATAAAAACAACTGACTTGGGTGTGTGTACATGTAATTTCTTACATTCTCACCGTGATCGCAAAGAAGATATTTTGCGATCAATAACTATTTAATCCATTGCGTTGTGTAATTCGTCAAGTGCTCCTCCTTCCCGACAACAAAATCGGATCTGATCATGACTGCCGCGACAAAAGTACCAGACAATAATGCTTACGAATGTAAGCATTATTGTCTGGGAATTCACCGTGATTGCAAAGAAGATATTTTGCGATCAATAACTATTTAATCCACTGTGTTGTGTAATTCGTCAAGTGCTCCTCCTTCCCGACAACAAGATCGGATCTGATCATGACTGCCACGACAGAAGTACCAGACAATAATGGTACCAGAACCCAGAATAAGGCAGAAAATGCAGTCATTATATTTAGGGTTATGTAGCAAAGCAAATAAAGGATAACGCATCCCGCGAACCAGCAATTCGAGCGTGCATCTGCTAACGGGCAAGTGGCGCGATCACTAGGCATTTACAGGGCTGTCGTTGGTTGGTTTAAGTGGCCATCTTGCATACTGTGTAACATTCATCAATCTTCCCATGTTTAAGCATCAAGATTTCCTCGACTCTTCCATCTGTTAACTTTTGTGAAGTAAAAGAACCTTTATTATGTGGGTGAGATTCATTCGGCTGAATCATTTTATCTACTAGGCAACGCCTGAAAACAATTTTGAAATTTTTATGCTTCTAATAATGGTAAGTGTAATCAATAATGTTTCAAGTGTGCCCGAAGAATTGCAGATATGATGGATTTGGGCAAAATGGTGAAAAAAAAACACAGTGGGCAAAGTGGCCTCTTTTACCAGCCAATGCTAGGTCATAACCCCTGTTAATGCTTAGGCAAACATTTGGACATACTGAAGATATTGTTTATATATTTTTAATAATTTATATACGTAATGTATTTGAATAGAGTTGTGTTCCACCCGAGGCTAGTGTCTCGGACTCACAGATCAAAGGTCCGTAGTTTGAATCCAACTCTACCCTAACTTGATTCCCATTTTCTAATAGTGAGTTATTTACAACTCGTTGAAAACGGGCCTCGAAATTGGATATTTGGGTTGATCATAAAAAAACTACTATTTGATTCTATTTAAAAAATCAGTTATGTTTTTGTATATACACAATCTCAATATGTATACATACAAAAGTAATAAAAATCTATGATATTTTGAGTAATTCTAAATGAAGAAACAAGGCTCGATTTTAGGCTCCAGTTTTGCGATTATGATGGGACGCTAATGACGTCATACCTTCACCATGACGGTATATTTGAAGATAAATTCCCTCGTGCGATTCCTAAGATACACTACCGACCCCTACACCTTCATCCATATCTAAAAAGTGGAAGCGTACTTCGCGACACACACATCTACTCACCAAAGTAAGAAAGCTTCACTATGACGTCATAGTTAAAGATGAATTCACCCGAGCGATTACGAACATACACTACTGATCTCCTCCACATATTTCGGGGTCATTAATTGGTTGGATTCGATCATACAATATCGAGACGAAGTCGGTAGAACATGCCGAGGTAGATAGAGATAGTACAGAAGTTAAGTGTTCCGTCTCGACATGTACAGGTGCCGATATCGTTCATAATCGCGGCACAGGAAGTTACTAAGATTGAAATTTATTGCAACCGAGAGAAAAAACATTTTTAAGGAGGGAATACGAAAGTCTAAGCATTTACAAGGCTTATGACCTGGCATTTGATAGTTTTAGTGGCCACATACTCATGTATTTTATTCAACACTATTAAATAAATATATATACATTTTTTAAAAACATAAGAGCCTGAATGTTGCCTTAAAGCTATTTCTTCCTACCAACCGAAATTGTTCAGTTTAAGAAAATAAGTAATAAATATATGAACGTATTTTAAGTATATTATTATAGAATCTTATAATTTTATAATAAAATTTATATGTGTTTATAGACTTTACTATACAATTTTTTTAGAAACAAAAATTTAAAAAATCTACACTATTGACAGAAGAGAAGAGAGAAAATGGGGAGGAAATAAGGAAGAGAAAGGAAAATATAAAACATTCTAAAAAAAATAAAAATGTTCGGTATAAATATTTAAGGGCAGTCCAATTATTACACGGAAGGTAAGGTGATTAGTCGTACGCTTCAGGTGCCAGTCGAGAAACAAAAAAATATGGAAGCAATTTTTTTTTTTAAAACGATGGCTCCAGGAATCAACATGGGACCCTCAGCATTAAAGGCGAATTCACCAACCCCTACACTTTGAAAACAACAAATAACCACTCGCTTAATGTTTTCGAAAACACTCGTCCAGTCTCCTGATTTTACATCTATATGTTATTCATCCAAATTTAAAACAGGACTTCGGTCCCATGAAGTAAGGACTTATATCTCAAAAAATGTACTGTGTAAACACAATTGTAAACATAAAATAATGTATCGTGAATATTACACATTGACCTCTATGCCTTATTCGCCGGGACACGTAATATTCACCCCCATGTAAACTTGCAACTTTTTACCCGATACTCTACAGGTTAAAATAAAAATCGACAAATAAATGTTGCTATTTTGAATAAATATTTTGACATAGTTTTGCACATCACTAATGGATTTTTAAATTTATTATCTCAGTCCTAGTTATGGAAAGATAAAATTGAGAAAAATGCGAAAGTTTTTCATAGATAACCTTTGGTTCAGCGTTGCCACGAGTAAAAAAGCTGCACACGACACTTTATTATTTCAAAGCATAGATAAAATAACTTATAACTTTATGTATTGTCACAATTTTTTTTTTTATATATGTACGGTCCCAAATGAGTTTTTTTAAACAACTTCTGGGAGTATAATATGTTTGTAAATATATATATTTTTTTTTTTTTTAAGTTGCAATTTTACTCTTAAGGTTATTACATCATAATAATTGTAGTATAATTTTATATTTTTAAACAAATAAGTTTTTCACAACAATATTTTATAAAATTTGAATTAGTAACTTATCGGATTTTCGTCTTTTTGTTTTTTTTTTAATGATTTTAACTTTTTGTTATTTTTTTAATATATTAATTATTTTTTTGATTATATTTTTAAGAATGTTTTTTAATGCGATTTTATTTTCTTTATTTTATTTTGATTTTTTTCATTTATTTTATTTTAATTTGTTTTTTAGTTTTTTTTTTACTATCATTTTTAAATTTTTTTATTTCATTATATTTTATTTTATTTTATTTCATTAGGTAATAAGTAGAATTTTCGTAGTTTATTATTGTTTTTATTTTTTGACCGTTTTAGAACGGAGTAACTAACCCTAGTTAGACAATCAAAGCAACTTAATATGAATGTATAATTTTATATTATTAATATTTCAAGCATCAACTTTGCGGTCAAACATTTAATAAATGTTTTTAATATTATATATAAAATAACCACTTATTGATATATATATATATAACCACTTATTGACACTTCTATGTCTACCGGTTTTGAGACGTACCCGCATGTTGGTTTAATTGATGTCCTGACGAAGAGACGGGTACGTTTCGAAACCGGTCGGAATAAAAAATAAAAAATCTTGAGACTTGAGTATTTTATAAAGTTGAAAAATGTTTAGTAATCATTTTATTCATAATAATGCATTTTGGTATTATCTTCTAATAGCATGTGTCATATCAGAACGTTGGTTTTAATTTTATGTGCAACTACTATGTGAAATGTGTAAATTGGGATTTGTATGTGAGAGTTATAAGTGTCGTAGACATATAAATTTTGGTTAGTGTACGTATACAAATATTTACACATATTTATTGAAATGTTGAATCTTTGACCACAAAGTGAATAATTATAATTATTTTATTCTTAGTATGAAAATTATGTAACACCGTGTACACTGATTATGCATCATAATATTTATTGACTTTCACAAACCTTGACATATTTTTGCTGCTTTTCCAAAGAAATTACGTGTTTATTTTTTAAACAAATGTTTGGTGTCTTGTAAAATAATATTGATGTTTTTTGTTAATATTTCTTGATAAAACTCCATGGTTAATGATTTTGATAAAATTATAAATAAAGTTATCAATGAAACTTCTTGGTTTAGTTTTACTTTTTTATTATTTCGACCGACGAGCGCTTTTGACTAAGTAGGCATCTTCAAGACTAGTGAATTAATTACAACGTTTACAGTTTTTATACTTTTCTTAACATATTTTGGAGATAAGAAGATCGAATAAGTATTTTAACAGAGGACAGAAAACATAAATATTTACAAATAGTTAGCTAAACTATTCATTTTTTAGAGTTTTTGAACCGAAATTGGGATAAGGCATTTTAATTTAATATTTTTTTTAAACCAATAACTAAAAAGCTATGATAATTTCGTGAATATGGAAACTGTAAATTAATTTAAAATGAATATACTTATAGTAAAATTTACGTTAGTATTAAGGCATTCATAAAATAATCTTTACACTAGTTAAAGACAAAATTAATAAATAAATAACATACATTTTATCTAGTATGAAAAACGTCTAATATGAGCACTTCTAGAAGATTATGTTTTATTTGTTCGTTTTATTTATGTTCTATTTAAAATTATTGCCCTTCGCAGATAAACTATAATTACGCCATAATGGCAAGAACAGCATGTGGTAAAATCATGAATAAAAAACATAAAATTAAAATATTCAACAAAATAAAAAAGCTGAAATATAAAATACTATAAATACAGATAAAAATACATGAAATGGGTTCAGAAAAGTTATCAATATGGATATTGTAAAGAAATGTTTTCATACATAAATGTAACAAAGAAATTTAATAAAAATGCGCCGCTAGAAAAATGCAACCGCAAACGCCTTGACAGTTGTGATGTTAAGATTCGTGACAATGTTCTAAACAAATTTGAATGGGCAGAAACAAAAAAACACGAATCGTGACGTATAAGGGGATGGGGCCAATGGAATCACCGTTTTCGCAGGAATTCAAAATTACAAATTTAAAAATATTTTTTATGCTACCTACTAATAATATCAAAAAAAAAAAATTTTACTGGACTGTTTTTCATATACCTTTATCACTTTAAAATTTCAAAAAAATGTGATATTTTCATATTTTCTGTGTGACAGAACCAGAACCCAGTATCACAATCACAACAGTCCCACTTGTCGACAAGTGCGACTATTGTGATTGAGTTGCTGGACGGGTGTCGTCGACTTAAGTAAAAAGGTAAAAGTCCTGAAAAAAAAAAATCGAGTAGATACAAGTTTAGTGATTGGTGCGATTGCCTACAGCGCCTTTGGTCCTAGTTCAATTTTTAGTATGCTCGACGAAAAATATTTGTTTTAAAAGTAGTTTAACAATGATTTTTTCAAATATCTTTAGGCTGGAATCTGACGCGTGAGATATCTTGCCCACCACATACCGCACACCGCATCTAATGACATAAGTCTCCATGGCGGTGCCCACATACACGGAAAATTTGCTCGTTGCGAAACGAGAAAAGCTGCCCGAAGGAGCTCTCGGAAATCTGATCCTTAGCATATTTGTGCTGAAAGAAAGTAATCCAGAAGTACATAATATGTACTTCATTGGATTGAGAAGAGAGGGAAGTGAATTTTTCACTGACTGGGATTAAATTGATTGGACATGATCAATTCGCCGAAATGATTAAAAAACTTTTTAAAAGCCTTGAAATTCTTTTTGGAAGCCACTAGATCTGTATATCCGACAGGACCTATAACAGGGCCACGGATAGTAGTGAGAAACTCCATTCAGTAATCATAGAGAAGGGGAAAGGGACAAGACCACAGGATGTGTTCAAAAGATTGGTTAGAATATCCGCAGCAGCACAAAGGTGAGTCAACAATATTAAAAACAAATAATTTTTGATTAAATTTACCATGACCTGATAAAAACTGCGTAGTCCAGTGATCGGGAATAACCCAAGAAGATTCTCAGAGCTGACGGATTGAAGGAAAAAAAAAAGGAATCCTCCCTGAAGGGGAAGATTCCCATCGCGATTGCCACGCGTGAGACAAATCATTTTACCTTCATCAAGATATGCTGAATTTGATATACAAACGCAGTGCCATATGGACTATTGGATTCGATTAGGGGTATTAACTACTTATGAGAGAACATATAAAACGGAATGAATACTTTAAGCCTATGTTTTATCAATAGATTATCATTCATAAAAGCGTTTGCCGCTAAAAAGTCGATAAATTAGACTGACACATGGTTTACTCCACTAAGTTTTATTCCCGCACGAGGGACAATATTGTGAATATTTAAGGGAATGCATTTATTCTGTTTAACAAGTTCAATGACATTTAAAGAGAAAGATGCGTCGGAAGAACATTTTTTCGGACAAAAACATAGAAAGGTCCACTGTCTCTCTCTATACATTTGTTAATGATAATATCTAATGAATCAGAGGACGAAGTTTGGTTTGATGTTGAAGGTAACTAAGAACTAACGGTTAAGATGTTTGAAGTATTATTTGAAATATCTTTGACATGATAATTTATGTACAGTTTTCTAACTTTATTTGGTTAAATTGGGGAAGTGGATTATGAAGTGTTTGATGAAGACGTAGAGGGGATGTCAGGAGATTCCTTAACTCTTCGTTTTATGACTTCACTTAAAAAAAAAATACATTTTCATAGCAGTTTGTCTCGTAGGTTATTTGAAAAATAATTTTAAAATTCAGTTTTATTTTAAAATTCAATGAAAAAATTGAATATGTTATGTTAGTTTGTAATTAACCCTGAAAAAGGCATAAAATTGACGAAACTAGTTGGTTGTCAGATTATAAAAAAAATAAAAGTGGTACATAAAAACAAAGTGATTTTATTTTATTTTATCATATTAAATAATAATGTTCCACAAAGTAAGTGCTTCAAACATCAAAAATATTAAAATTCAGTGTTCAAAAGTTTTCATTCAAATCAAAAAAAATGTATTTGTTGCAAATATGCACCATCATGACAATGCCAGTGAAAAACGTTCAAAATGTAAGGAATTGGAATCCTATCATTTTTCAACTAAAAATGAATAATTGTAGACAAACAGTCAGTCAAGTCCAGACATGTTACTTTTCGCTCAAACCAGAATACTTCTGACACCTACAGGTGAAGTAATAAAGTAAAATATTTGAAAGATCTGAGGCTCATAAGATACAGCTTGGAATAAATGTTTAAGTTGTTTGTTTATTATTCTCGTATATCGAAATATATGAAAGTTAAAGAATTAGTTAAAAATTTGTATACATATGAAACGAAGGGTAAGGATGCGTTTTGATTCTCTCCACATTCCCAGATAATCAATCAATATACAACTAAAAAACCTTTTACCAAAGAAAAAATAAGCAAAAAAAGTTATTGTTACAACTTACTATTGAACATGAAAATTTCCGTAGTATGAAAATTAAAAACTCAAATTAAGATCATAATAATAGAATAAAGATATATTTGGCTTATCTGGGAAGTACTCCTTTACCAGCAAACATTACAAAACTAAATAAACTTTGAAAACAATCACAAAAACACACAAATATGGCAAAATTATCGGAGCTAAACAGCGAACGAACTCACAATTACAGCTGTCAAAACTTATGTCTCGGGTAGGGTCGGGTTCTAAGCAAAAATAATTGGTACCATGAAACGCCGAACAGAGTAAATAAAGTTTAGGCATTTACAAAGCTTATGAACTGTCAGCCTTGTTTGAATAGCCACTTTACAATATACATATATATTTTGTATGTATTTTGTCAAAAATCGAATATTGTTAATTATTTTAATTGAATTTAATTCTACTGCTTTCGTTACCTCTTACACTGTGAGCATTTCAGACGATTTTTTTTGTTCGCGTTCGATCGTGAGAATAATTCTGTCAAAGCGGCTCCCGATATTTGCGCAGTGCACGGTGAAGATGCTATGAATTATCGACTACTTGTAATTTTTTTCTCGAATTCTCTTAATCCAATCGATAATGTATTCTTCTTTATTATTTTAACTGTCAAAAATGCTTCTATTTTAAATCAATGGCAGAATAGAAAACTCTTGTGTGGCTGTGATGTCACACTAGTTTACATACGATACAAAACTTGGTATAATTATTGTGTCCATCATTATTTCTAGCAGGGATGCTGGATTACAACACCCTTAAATTTTGTCGACAATTTTTTCTTGGGGAAACATTTCTATAAGCTGATTTCTGGAAGTATATTTAATCTTACTATTCTGAAAGAGATCAGTTTGTGTGTTCCCAATAATTATACTTGAGCGAGATCTCATGCACTGTTTTACACACCCAAAAGCCGTACAAATGCAAGTCAAAATTCACCCATTAATATGGATAATATGAATCTATTTTTCTGTACATATCGGCAGTTTAACAGCTTTTTGATTTATATGAATTAATTTCTAACTCATGTTACAGTCTGCATTGCGTGATAATTTTCAAATATATAAATAAAAAAATCTATCTTTTTTTGTTAAATGTTTTTTTTTGTAATCTTCAAATGGACATATTCACACCGGATTTGGAAAGTAAAATTTGTATAAAAATGCTAAATTTTAATACAAAAAATATTTATCCTTGGTACGCAAAGAATGAACGTGACTTCAATACAGCAATAAATCTGCATAAAAGGGAGCACGAAAAGGAAGACAGAGACGCTTTCCTGTGGCCGACGTTTGTGTGAAACAGATTCAGTCGGTTATTGACAATGATAGGAGACGCACGTTTTTAATTTATTTTTCTAAGACGGGCTAACTTATATGCATATTTTTATAAATTATGGAAAAAGAATTATCAAACAGCATGTTTTTTATGTTTTTTTTTTATGTCTGAACTTTAGAATATTCCATCTTCAGCTTGTGGTAACACGATGTCACATCACCGCGAGCAAAGGAATTAATTTCCACAGTATTTTAAGAGTTAATCATGCCCTTGAACAATCTTTTCTTTCTTATGGAAAAATTGGATGGGGGAGAGCTTTTTAGAAATCGTTCAAAAAGTAATTAGTAAAATTATTATTTTTAACAATTTGTTGTAAAGTGACAAAGTATAATACATTATTTATTAATCTTTTTATTTTTGCCATAATATATTATATCTGCTCATACCAGCACATTTGCTGATTGGGAATATTTTGTACAAATAAAATATGTAATATGTCATGTTAAAAACGATGTATTTTGTCATACACAAATAAATCTAATCTAATCTAAACTAAACTAATAACACCTCATAGCCGCCCTGTAGATGCTTGGATTTCCTTAGATATCTACCTAAAGAGTTATTTTCTTCGTCTCTGTTGAGACATTGATCACTAAAAATTATTTTTAAAATACAAAAATGACGTCATAAAAAATTATAAGCATAAAAGGAATTAGTTATAATTTAAATGGATTAGGAGTGTAAAGTAACAAAGAGATACGTTGTTTTACAGTGTTACTGACCTCAGACATTGCTTGTTTATATTTTTTGCACTGCATTCTTTTGCCTCACGAGATGCATGTAAAAAGGCGCCTACACCTTATCTTTAAATAAATAAATTGAATTTTTTAAATTTAATAAACTGAAACAATAAAATAGTGATTTTCTCTGTTATACAATTTGTAATTTTAAACAACAGTAGTTTGAATTCATCAACATGGTTTTGTGTTTATCCAATTTTTTGTAGACAAGGACGGGATTCAATCCAATCAATTGATTTCTGGCATTTATCGTCCCGACACGTGTGTTATGTTGCTTAAAAACTATCATTATATCAACATATTGACTTCAGGTACTATTTTTTCTTACTGTTGATAATGACAGTTGATTACGGTCAATATGTCGGGGCCGCACTCGGTATCTATGTAAAATTTGAGTCTTCATCGAGTAGAGGTCGATTCAAATTTTACTCAAAAATAGCAACGTTAACCTTGAAATCGCATCTATAATGACGTTTCCAAATTTCAGGCCGCTACGACTCGCCGTTTCGGAGATGTGACGGACAAAAAAACAAACAAACTCAACACAATACTTAAGTTCCACGGAGTCGGGATTTATGTCTCAATAAATGTAGCATAAGTATATTGTGAATAAAATGAATAAATAAATTTAGAAAATATCACACACATGTATTTTCAGTTTTATAAAATAAATATAGGCAAGTTATAGAAGAAAAAATTGGAATAACCCTACAATAATACATACACAGGTACATATTTAAAATACGTAAACATTAAAGTTATTTACAAACAAAGCCAAGCATAGCGACAAAAGCATTTGATAGAAACGTTGTCAAATAAAACAAAATGGCCGCCAACCAACATCGTTTGCGTTCTATGAAACATAGTAATAGAGCTTCTCTATAGGTTAACGCATTATTATTCTGGGATTATTATCGATAATTTCTCACCACTGGGCAATAGTGAAACTGTCTTGTTATTCCAATTGATTTTATGCGTAACAGTGATTATTTGTCATTTGAATAAAGGTAAGCTGGTCAGTCACGTTGTATGCGCCAGTTCAATGTCTTTGAAATATTGCATTTGCAAAATCGAAGAGGTGCGTATTTTTTGCGTAAGTAAATACGCCTTCACAAAACCAGACAATGAGGCGAACATGAATTAAAAATCGGGTCGCGGTCCCGAGGTAGTATTGTGGACTCACGGACCCAAAGGTTCCAGGTTCAAATCCCACTCTACCACAGCTCGATTTATTTATTTTGTTCATTAACGCCCAAAAGGCATTTACAAAAAAAATAAAAAAATATATGCTAACATACTAAATTATACAGAATATAAAGAAAAAATATGTGAAATTAGTTATAATAAAAAGTTTTACAAAGTTAAAAAAAAACAATAAACAAAGGTATGCAATAAAAAACATTGAGCATATAAAAAAAAAAAGCAAAGATATAAGCTTGTGTAATAAGATTCTGTAAAGCAATCACAGTAAATAAAGTGTTACGGTAAGCAAGAAAGACAAATTTAAGTTAAATTACAAGCAAGCATATATTATCGCGAAAAAAGAAGACATAAAAATATGCAATGTAATTTGATGTAATAGTGAAAAATAAAAAAAAACAAGTATAAGGTAATAAAAAAAAACAAGTATTTTTTAATTTATGGAATTGAATTGTTAATAATAGTTTGACGAGCAGGTACTTGCAGCAGATTTCCATTTTTCCAGCACAAGTTATTTACGACTTTTAGGAAATGATCTGAAAATTCGTATATTTGAGTAAATAATAAAAACTCTAATATTTCTCTTAAAAAAAAAAAACCATGAAAAAATTTATTTTTTTTAACTCAGGACTGCGTGCACGTGAGCAAACACGTGAACCTCACTGGACGGGGCGTACAAATTTTACTGTAAAATTTAGTTGTTGAGATTTTTTATTTATTAAAAAATGAATCTTGGATGTTGTAGGAAGTGTATGGAGACCTTTACAGGGCATTCATCTCGACTGTAGCTGACCTAAGGCAATCATATATGCATTGGGAAGGAGCGTAGTAGTGAATGCATAATGTATATAAAAACTCTGAACAGACGCTCGAATAACTAAATCTCTTAACATGCATAGTACTCATCAACAATATTTAGATTAACGATGTATAATCTGAATATTTGTGAACCGGGTTGTAGTCCCGTGGGAGTGATATGGAATAAGAGATTAACACTTAAAAGACTGTCGCAAATAATTCATTTGCGCGCGGTGATGTAACGTCGTGTTACCACTAGTAAAAGACGGAATATTTTAACGTCCAGACATTTGAAAAAAGTTAAAGACATGGAGACATACTGTTGAATAATTCCTTTTATTTTATTTACATATTTATTTTATTTTATTTTATTAGGTAATTCAACAAAGATGCATACTAAAAAACATACAATTTGAAAGCATTCGTCGATACAATTTTACATGCATATATATCTTCAATTATAGAATTACACAAAATAGATTTATACATTAAGTTGTAATACATATTTTTTTATACAGGATACAATGCAATATAAAATAAGTTGTACGTGTGTACTTATTGAATGAGATTTATTTCTAAGAGATTATTCGCAAAAGCTGAGAGAGTATCATGAAAAATGTAAATTTTATTGTTCTGGCAGTATATATTATATTCTCGATACATGCGGGCCATGGGTGTGTGGTATGTAGCATTATTTGAAAACAAAGGCAGTTTAAATATTTCCCGATGTCTGAGTGTTTTCCATAATCTCTGCGAATATGCATATAATTTAGCCCTGTTATAGCAAAGTAAATAAAAAATCACAAATACGCACAAATCATGTTATGCGCGTGCATCCCTCATCGTTGTCATTTTTGGTTTGGTTGAAGTACTCTCTTATGGAGGAGAGGGTTCAGAAAAAAATCCTTCGGTTTCTCTACACGGGGGAGTGCGGATATTATCCATGGCATTATCGCACTGAGTTCCTCCAGGGTATGCTTGGTTACAGCAGTTTGAAGACTAGAAGGAATGTGTATTTAACAACGCACTTCTTTCGATTGTTGCGCGGTATTATTGACAACCCTGAAATTATGCGGAGCATTAGCTTTTATGTTCCGGATAGTTATCTTAGACAGCGTCAGCATTGACTGTTTCACATTCCAATATACAGGACCAACCTGCCAATGGTTATGCCTGTTGGAAGGGCTATCTCTATGTTGAACAATATCACTTTAGACATTGACATTTTTCACGTCTCTGAAGGAACTTTTCGTTACAAGATTCTCTTACTTTTTTAACATATTATTCTCTGGATATTATGTACACTAATGTGTTTTTTTTTATATATACCTAATTTAACCTAACTATTTGAATTTTTTCTATATGTATGAATAAAGATATTCCATTTTGAAATTGAAATAAAATTGAAAAATTGAATTGAAATCAACCGACTGAAGACTAAATCTCTTTTAGACGACACCCACCGCAGAACAGCGTCTCTGTCTTAATTGTTATGACTTATATCTTCCTGCTCTCTCTTGTATAAGGTATCTATATGGATATGTTGCTGAATTAGCGGAAATTCATTCTTCGCGTAGCAAGGATAAATATTTTTTGTATTAACATTTAGCCATAGAATTAAGAATAGTCCAGAAGGAGCGTAGAATCATATTTGAATACATCGGACTATGTCCATAATTCCCCTTCTTAGACACACTTTTGCCGCGCGCATACTTGAAGTCACCGAGTAATATTGCCAGATCACGAAGAATATAACCATAACACAAATGTAAGGTAAAAAATCAATTTATTAATTTTTCTAAAATTTTATTGTGCACTCGGAAATATTGATTGACACAACAAATTAGATAAGTAAAGGGTCATTTAATAAGAGTAATTAAATTAATAAACTCTTAACTTAAATATGAAAAAAATATTATTTTACATAAAACGGATGTTTTTATATCATGTTAAATAATATTTGTTGTTTTGAAGATAATGTCGGTCAAATGTCCACCACAGAGTTGTTTAATTTGAGATCCAATTTTCATTAATTCTCTCATTAGATGAGCAAAGTAGGGTAAAAAAGTTACTACCCTGGCATCACTAACAAAATTTCAATTTTGTTTCTTCGACAATCTGACAGATGGAAAAATAATTCAAATTTTAAGTAATGCATTTGCTACTTAAACATTCGTTTGCTGATTATACATGAAATGTGATACCATTTTGTTTCTTTAATGTCCTAGCAGTATTTTTACACTTTAAAAGGACACAGCATAGTTGAATTCAAATCAGGAGTTGCGTACTGAGCGACGTCTACAAAGAAACTAATGAGTCAAAACGTAAACCTACTCATTTATGAGTAGTTGAGTCGCCTTTTGTTTGATATGCGTGTGCGGTTTCTGGACTATTCTTAATTCTTTGCATTTAGCATAGTCATACAAATTTTACTTTCCAAATCAGGTGTGAAAATGTCCATTTGAAGATTACAAAAAATACGAATTCATCATTCTAAAAAATAAGAGGGATATATTGAGTCTAGTGTCCTATGTCGACTATTGTGACATCACAGCCACACAAGAGCTAAAGAACGGAGATTTAAACCCCATTCTATCACAACTGGATTACCATTTTTAATAGTGATGATGGCCGTGCATTTTGATAGGAATCAAGTGGACCTGCATCAATTCTTGGTCACAAAGGTCTTTGATGAGTACAAGAGGAGAGATTTGCTGAGATTTAATATGATGGTTTTTGGAAGGGAAGAAAATATGACTCAATCTTAGATCAATGGGAAAAAGCCTTTCGTTTGAATTTGTGTATCTAGGATGCATGTTTACTAGAGATGGAAATACTGAGAGAGATGTTGAAATAAGGGCTAGTGCCGTGAACAGGGTGAACGGCGCACTAAAATTAACTTTGGCAAAAAAAAATTTGTCTCAGGAGGCGACATAAACTATGCATAAAGGAGTCAAAATATGAAATTGAAAAAAACCAAAATAAAAGGATGCTAAATGCTACCGTAATTCTATCTCTCAGGCGAATGTGTAGTTTAACTGTGTACGATGGTTCTCGAAATATTGAGATCCATAAAAAGCAATAATGCTTATCATGGATCTCAATATTTCGATAACGACTAAATCAAGAAAGGAGTTCTACGTTGGTTTAGACATGCAGGTGAAGAGCGAATGGACGATAAATGAACGGCTTATAGTGTTTACGATGCAGAAAACGAAGAAAAGTAAGAAAGACACGGTATGACTCAATCCTACAAATACTTATTCAAAGATGGACCATGGTCAAATGCTGGAATAATCGGGGAGCGTGCTTGAGAAGATGGATCAATATAAAGTAAGCGAGATATGGTTGCAACGAGATAATGATATGGCATTCTATCCTTTTTACCTACTCCTAAGGTGAAAGGCGTGATGGTTTGTTGGTCTGTATATAAAATTGTTGCCTCCGGAGAGTCTTAACCACGCTTGCTTATTTTTCAACACATACGGTTCTCGACGTCCGTTGTGGACATTTGCTGCTAACCGTTCGTCAGCAGTTCATGTCAGAGCAACTGAAGGCAAAACCCGACTTGGGCAATGCACGGGGCTTAGCAGCAGGCAGAGGGGACTGGAGACTGATCGTGGACACCATATGCTCCAAAAAGGGAGCGGTCATGGAATGATGAATGATGATATAAGGTTGTTTATCTTAAAACCGTCTTTAAAAAGTATAAGCATGTACTCTGTGTCCAGACGGATGAAGAAAACAATTTTGTTTGTAAAATAGAACAAAACATTTTCGATTCAAATGCTGCTCCAAGGTAAAAATCCTCACTATGGAAATCGAGCGGAGAACTCCGCCGCGTTGTGTAGTGGTTGGCGCGTTCTTCTACCATTCTTGTGGTCCTAGGTTGGAGTCCTGGCAGGGTGGATGTGGAATATTGATTTCTAATGTGTTTTGAACTGCAATATTTCATTGTTTCAGGACTGGCACATGAAGCGTAAGACTGATCACCTTGCCTTCATGTAACAGATAATCGATCAATGCTGCATTTGGATTACCAATAAAGTGCTCTATGCACCACTGGGTGCCAAAAGAAGGATAGATACTACCATATTCATACTTGGCGGCTATTAAAATATTTAATCCTTACATTTCCATTTATATTTTCGCCCAATCGTAATATTTCTTATTAATATACAAAATTGGTATAAATTTGTAAACTAAGAGTTAAAAAAAAAATAAGAAGGGAATTCGGAAGTCTAGGCATTTACAGGGCTTATGACCTGTCATTGGTTGGATTACATGGCTACTTTGCACATTTGAAAGAGTTGGGATGGATCTTTATGTATGGGCAAAACGTTGTATCAGCAATTTTTTTAGTTTGTCTGATTTTTTATAGATCAGGACTCTTTATCTAAAGTGTTCTTCATCTCGGTTATAATTATGTTAAGAATGGTAAAGTCGGCCTCCTGGTGTAATAATCAGCGCGTTTGCCTACCATTGCCACCAGAGAGGTCTCGGGTTCGACTCCGACATGGTTGACATGAAATAATTATTTCAAAAGGTGTTTTTCAACTAAAATATTTCATAGTCCCCTGGACTGGCACCTGATGCGTATGACTGGTCATCTTACCTCCATGTAACGAAAAATGATTGAGATACGCTGCGATTGGAGTACCAAAACAGTGTCTTATGCAGTATTAGGTGGGGAAAGAGAATAATGATGATGAAGAATAGTGAATGTTTCACAATGCGTAAAGAGAACACTTTTGCCTTCCAAAGACATGTCGTAACCCCCTGTTAATACCTACTACTACTACTACCATCACGCCATTTCCCCGTAGGGGTAGGCAGAGAGAATGGACCGCCACACACGTCTATCCTGGCATACAATCCTAGCCTCTTCCACATTCATACATCTTGTCACACATGCCCTTCGGTTCTGTCTGCTTTTGACATGACCAGACTTAAGATTTTGGTTTATCTGATCATGCCACGTCTTCCTTGGTCGTCCTCGTCTAACGTTGTCGTTCATTTTTGCCATATATACTTGTTTTACCATTCTCTCGTCGTCCATTTGTTCTACGTGACCAAACCATCTCAGAGACCCTTTCTTAATCTTATCAATTATACTTGTCTCAGATTTACACTATCGCCTGATTTCATCATTCTTAACCCTGTCATACATTGATTTCCCACACATTAGTCTAAAAGATCGCATTTTAACTGCGTTCACGGCTTTCATCCTTCTTCTGCCAGTTCCATGTTTCTCTTCCATACATAAGTGTTGGGACTAAAACTCCGTTGTGCACTGCCAGTTTAGTTTCGATTGACATATTTTTATTAGAAATTACTGTGCTTAGTGCTCCGTTCATTTTGTTGCCCGCATTCACTCTTCTTTCAACAGCTTTTTCTACTCTTCCATCTCTTGAAAACATGCTTCCCAGATACACAAATTCTTCTACTTGCTCGAGACATTTGTTGTTTACATTTATTATGACTTAATACCTAAAATTCCATATTCCGTTAACATAATTTGTTTCCATCTCTGTTGCAACAAATCAAGACATTAAAATCTCCATACGGAAAAAGTCCAACCTACTTACCAACATTTCAACATATTAAAAGCATTGTTGACATACAAAACTAATTAAATAAATTTTTAAAAAATGGGTTTAGACTTTTGACCGTGAGAGTAGGAGAGATGTATTGTAAATAAACTGTAACTCAATTGTGTGCAACACGAGTACAGTGTAACACCGACCTATCCTAAGATTTTTTAAGTTAACGCCTTTTCCCTTTCTATTTCTGCACCTAAATGTTAAGACCTGCCTCAATAAAAAATATCTTCGCTGTTTTTTTAACCCCTTCAAGACCGTTATACACCAATAGGATTATTTATGTACATTCTTAAAAGATTACACGAGATTTTCGCTTGACATGCTTTTCTATTTCATCATCATCATCATACTCCTTTGCACACCCAGTGGTGCATTGGGTACTGCATTAGTTCATTTCATTTTTTTTTCATTTCATTTTTTGCATCACAACAGGCCAGGAGGCCCAATTACAGTGGTGAATTACATTACAGAACAACCAGGCTTGAGAAAAATCACATATAAAAAAAAAAATTGTGTTCTCACCGGTAATCGAGCCCGGAAACTTCCGTGCGTGAGTCAAGGGTCTTGACCACTACACCACAGAGGCCGCCGACCAAGTGCAACGCATTTTGTTCATTTGTTAAATTATGAATCGGGTATTATATACCTGGGTAGGTGAATACGCCAACCAATACACAAAAAGGTGAATAGAGCTCTTCACAATTTTCTTATTCACTATCTAAAGACAGACTGGGTATAGCTATTAATACCCGGTATAAAACTATTACTCATAAGAATTTCGACCTAAAATATTTACCTACTTTGTTTTTTTTACACCTCAACAGATCGGGAATTACAGTGCAGAACACCCAGGCATTTTGTGTTGTCACCAAGAATCAAACCCGGAAACTTACGTGCGTGAGTCAAGCATCTTGACCGCTACCCCACGAAAGCCGCCATAGATTTAAAAGACAGCCCCCGATTTCAGCTTAACTATGCCAAAAATAAAATAAGAAGCAGGACCCTTCAACTCTGAAATGACCGTTAGTTAAATGAAACTACCGGACTATTTATTGAGATGTTTTCCCTACCATTTACCATGTCTCTGATTTCAGGAGGGGCTCTGGAAAAACTCAAATCCTTAAGGGTCACGGCAGGTTTATAAGCTACCTGCATCTCATTAAGATCTCCAAGATCGATAGCTGCCCATGTGATGATGTAACACCTCAAGATGTCCTACACCTGTTGATGCATTACCGTTTTTTTGGCTTTCTGAGACAGCAGCTCGAGGCGCAATCCTCCAGAAGTGTTGATAAAAATAAATAATAAATGCAACTCCCACCTAAAAAAAAAACTGGGCTTAGCCTATTACATCGTTTATTTTTAATGTGATCCAATAGTCAGCGTATTTGCCTTCCATGCTAGATGTCACGAGTTTGATTCCCAAAATGGTTGACATGAAATATTGAAAAACATGAAAACGTATTTTTATATCAGAATATTTCATTGTCCCTGCATTAGTCTCTTAATGATAAGTCGGATCATCTTATATTCAAGAGTAACAAATAATGATAAAATTCACCGCAGTTGGTATAGTAATACAGTGCTCTATGCACTATTAGAACAGGATCGGAAAATTAAAATTATGAAAAATTTTCACTAAAACCTAAATACTTTAAATAAATGAGAAAGTATTTTTTCCTCATAAAACAAAATAAATTTAGAAATGGTATTATATTATTTTTTTACGCAATGCAAAATCAGTTGCAAAGAAAAAAAAATAATCCCAAAATTTTCGTGGTCTTATGTTTTAAATTTTATTAATGGAATTGTTTTAAAACTAGTGTGGGTTCCAAGGGGTTGGAGAGTTGAGATGAAAGAATTTCGTGCTACGAAATTGTAAACAAAAAAATGAAAAACCAATGCGAAACATACATTTATAGGCATGGTTGATAAAGCCAGCTTCATTATTGCCCAAATAATTATTTTAAAAATATGTACTTTGAACAATTATTACTTAGGTGCTAGACATCATTTTAAAATACCAAATTTGGCTAGTAAAAACAATTTAAATTCAATTAGTGAAGTCTATGAAGTGTGGTACTAGATCCTCGAAACACAATGTTTCAAAGAGTTCAAAAAATTACCACAAGGATTTAAAGCACGCATTTTAAAATCTAGGAACAGGACGAGCAAATGAAGAACTATTTTTTTAATGTGTTTTAAACAAATGTTGGTACTTTAGTTTATCTTAAGTGTTTATTTTGTATGTAAATTTTTTTTAAATTCTTTTGAAAACTTTTAAAGTTTTTATTTATATATACCAATAAACCACAATTGAATATCAAAAAAAGCCACATAATGAGATTTTTTAGAATAAAAAAACCCAATTTTATTTGATTATTTGATGGGTAATGTGCAATTAGGCTCAACTTCTGAGATGCACAACCTAAGTATTGTTTTTGATCAAAAAATTTACTTCATTGGTCACAAAAATAACATTACTAGTAAATCTTTAAAAATGTTAGGCTTCATGTTACGTGTGACTAAGGAATTTAAAAAACATAGGCACTTTGAAGTTGATGTATACTTCATTAGTGAGAAGCCAGTTAGAGTATAACTCTACAATATGGACTCCTTACTACAACTGTCACCAAAATTTTCTTGAAAGAGTCCAAAAAAATTTCTCACGTATATAAATTTTAAACTTAGAATCAATCATGAATTTTCAAATTACGATTTTTTACTAAAAACATTAAATTTGTTAAAACTTAACGATAGAAGTAAAATTAATGACCTTTAAAATTTAATCCATATTGTAAATTCAATATGGAATTGCCCTGAACTATTATCTCTTATCAAATTCAGGGTGCCCGGAAGAATGACTAGACAGGTGCCACCGTTTTGTAGCAACAATTCATGGACAGTGTATACTTGTAATGCTGTATTAAACAGACTTCATGAACTCGGCAATAGTTATACCCACGTATCTGATATATTAGATGAAGGTATTGTTCTAATAGAACCTTTTTTAAAGATGGTGAATGGTAATTATATTTATGAATTTATGCATTTGATAATATTACTACTTTTTGTTCACTTTGCCCAGCTGTATGAAACAGTACTTATGATTTTCTTGTTATATTACTTTAAAATATTTTATTATTTATTTTGTGTTCTACATTTATTCTTGAATTGTTTAAACTTTCTACTGAATATGTTGTATAATTTTTAGGTTAATTTTTTTTCTTAATCTTGAATAATTTTGAGATTTAATTTTTTAAATAAATTTTGGGTAAAAGGAAATTTGTTTTTAAAAAAAAAAGTTATATTGGTATTATACATTTTTGTAAAACGCAGATTTGCCGTTTATGTTAATTAAATAAAATAAATAAATAAAATATCGTGAGCGTACAGAGAAAAATGGCAAAGAAAATTTTTGAGAATTTGAGATTTTTCGATCGAAATTTTAGTGCTGGGGCATTTCTTTAACTAAAGAAAAACATAGTCCACCCACATCAAAGTTTAGAACTCAGTCTATAAACATCTGCTTAAGTAAATGTTCTTCCATTTAAATACAAAACATTGCTATTATTAAAAAAGAGACTTACAGTCAAAAGTGTACATATTTAAGTATAATGATGAGTTTGTATTTAGGTAAAACCTTTAATCTTGGTTTGCCAACAAATATGAATCATGACTAAAACAATTTTCGTTGTATGCTGCAAAAACAAATATTTCATGTCCACCTTAACAGAAACTGAACCCAGGACCTCAAGCATGGTAAGCAAATATGCTATTTACTACATTACGAGGCTGACTCATCCCCATTTAGTTTCCTTTTCAGGATTTTACCTGAGAGTAGGTATATTGTCGCGTTGGAAAAAACAAGGTTTTAGGTGGATTCATACTTTTTTTGAGACATAAAAGTTTTGAAATGAAGACATTATTTTGTCTTATTTTTTTATTAATTTTGTCGTAATAAACTTAATAATAATTTAGAATTTATTTAAGTTTTCTCAAACATTTTAGTTTACATAGAATTGATATTTAAATATAAATATAATAAAAGTTCAATGGAAAAAATCATATTTTGTCAGATAGAAACTTGTTTCCCCAACGCGACGATATGTACTCGTCTAGGCATCTGATTTCAATTTCACAGGCAATACTGTATATTTCATGCACCCGGATAAATATTCTATAAAAAGGGGTTTTAACATGCCTAAAACGATATTGTTTATACATTTTCTAACTCCGTGTCCATTGTGAAGCAGCCTTGTGCTCTCCTTGGCGATACAAAAACGGGTTTTCTTTAGAAAGGCGGGAGGAATGGAAAAGGGAAGAGGAGAGAGGTTAAAAGAAGAATTAAGTCCCGGCGAATTTAAAAATAAAAAATAAAGTTTGCGCGGAGCTTATGGGGTTAACGACCGAAAGGCAAATAGTATGCGTCAAGATCTCGGAACTGAAATCCATTGGCGTGGATTAAAAGGTTAAAAAAATGTTTAATTTCTTTTCAAAGATGTAATTGGGTCATTTCGTGTTTTTTTTATTTCGTACCGGAACCTCTTTTTACACGAGGATGCGTGCGCATATGTCTATGCGCCTTTTAAGTAAAATATTAGTTAAAACAACAATGCTTGAGTATGTCCAAATGCTTGCAGACTGGCTGGATTTCCTCCCTAGGGAGTTATTCATATTTAAATTTATTTCAACAGGGAAAACATTTTTGAGAAGGGAATATGAAAGTCTAGGCATTAACAGGGCTTATGACCTGTCTTTGGCTGGTTTAAGTGGCCACTTTACACATTTTGTAACATTTACCATTCTGCCCATGTTTGAACATCCACATTTCCTCAACTCTTCCATCTGTTGACTTTTGTGAAAAGAGTAAATAATCAAGTCTACACAACAGCTGGAATGTTTATGACTTAAACAAATAATAAACAAAACACACATTTTAAAAAAAATAATAAAATCAAGAATCTAATTATGTATTGGACCTGTTTTAATGATTTTTAAAGAACCATTAGATTTTTCTAGTGCTGTGGGTGTTTTCTGCAAATTGAGAAATGCCATTTATGTGATCGACACCATTTTCAGGAGGTGATTAATATCGTGTTTTGTATGAAAGCGGTCTGGCTGTTTTTAGCAGAACTTAGAGTTGGCCTTACTGCATCCGATAACATCAATATCTCATTTCTTCAAAATTGTAGACTGGCTTCTTTCTGCATAGCTACGTTCAATTAAGAAATAAACATCTAATTCTTATTCTTAATGGTTGGGGTCAGTACTATGCAAGCTTCTGACATCACTGCGACCTGTAAAGATTTATTGTGACGGGTCCCCGTGAATTGTTCTCACCTTTCAAGCCCAGGTCTATAAAGATCCTGGCTACTGTGTGGAAGGCCAGAGTTCTCACTTTGTTGAATTTCCTTCTCCAAGACTAGTTCCGTAAAGTATCGGACTATTAGGTTGGGGGTGAGCTCTTTAACGTCTTTTTATGATGCAAAGCATCACATCCACGTACGATTTGTAGGGGTGTTTTTTTATCTGCACTGCAGAACCTACATCTAGAAGCTTCAGAAAGGTTCATTCCAGCAAGGTGTTAGTTCAATCTGCTGTGCCCTGGGCGGGCTCTAGTGATAACCTTCACTTTATTAGGTGTACCTTGACATGGTGCTGACCAGGTACTCTTTTCCACAGCATTACATAGAAATGAACATAATCCTATTTCCTATTTTTAACAGAGTCTAATAAATACTAAATCTAATGGATATTTTATTTTTCTTTTATTAATACAATTGAAAAATCTGCCTCTTACAAACATTTATAATACTAACATATTTGGCTTAATATATATATTTAAAAAAAAAAAAATAAGTTTAATAAATTTCCTTATACCTAAGATTTATAAAAAAAAAATCAAACCTAAAAATCATACAATATTTATCTTTGAAAAATTAACTTGATTAAATTGAAATGATTGGGTTGTGGTCCTGTGGCTAGTGTCTCGGACTCACGGACCAAAGGTCTGTGGTTCGAATCCCACTTTACCCAAACTTGATTCCATTTTTTAATAGTGAGTTATTTACAACTCGTTGAAAATGGCCCTCTAAATTAAATATTTGGGTAAATCATAAAACGCAAATATTTCTTTTTTTCTAAAAAAAAAAAAAAAAAACTTAAAAGTTATACGGCATATTCAGTAGAAAGTTTAAGTAATAAAATATTCTACAGTAATACTACAAGAAAATCATAAGAACTGTTTCATACAGCTATGCAAAGTGAACGAAAAACTGTATATATTATGAAACGCATGAATAAATAAATATAATTACCATTCGCCATCTGTGAAAAAGTTCAAAATGTTTGTTCAGGGACAATACCTTACACTAAATATATCAGATACGTGAGATTTATATTATGGTATTTATCAAGTCTTTATGTCAAGTGGCGTTTGTGGATAGCCACAAAGTTAGCGCTTTGAATTTAAATATTATAAATAATATTATTTAACATATTTCAGTATACGCCACTGCTTTCTAAGATGCAAGAAACTCTTTTCTAAAAATATATATTTCGCAGCACATGTAAGTACAAGAATGAACGAGTTTCTCGGATGCAAATTATTTGCATTTAACTGCAATGAAAAAACGGCCAAATGCAGTAAGGTATCTGCACCTTGTTTTATCTTTTTTCAGTTTTTAAAAGTATTTTTTGAGTTATGTAAAAAAAAAAAAAAATTTTGTTGCCCAAAAAAACTTATAATTTTAAAAGTACTAATTTTAAATTAACTATCTAGTAATTCTCATATATAAATATAACACAGTATAATTATATGTCGTTATATGTCGGCCTCGTAATGTAATGGTAAGCTCGTTAGCCTGCCATGCAAGAAGTCTCGGGTTCGATTCCCGACTTGGTTGATATGAAATGTTTATTTAAAGTGCTGTTTTCACACTAAAATATTTCGTAACCCCTGGAATGGTACCTGAAGCGTAATACTGATCATCTTATCTTCATATAACAAAAATTATCAATTTACGCTGTGATTTGTGTACTAATGCAGTGCCCTATGCGCCATTAGGTGTGGAAAGGGAATGATGATGATAATATAAATTTATATCAATAAACATTAATCATAATTGTGGGAAAAACTAATAGTTAAGGGCATGGCTTAGTGTTTAATAGGTAATGGGGAATTTAGGAATTTATATTTAAATTTCAGAAGAATTTATTACAAAGTAAGTTTTTATTTAAATACATGTTTGTATTGAGAAATGATTTTATAATTTTAATTTTATTTTTTTACTTAAACACCTTGAATTATATAACTATATAAGGACATTCAATCCATCTAATCTTCACATTCGTTTGAAAATGCCCCAACAAGGCGAAACAATTGTCACAATTTTTTTTTTTAATATTTGTGAAAATAAAATAAGGTGTTTGGTAGACTCAAATCAGTGTTTGATTTTTTATATTATAAATTCACCATTCTGCCCATATTTAAACATCTACATTCATTCAATTCATTATTTAACTTCACAAACTTTAACGGATGAAAGAATTGAAGGAATAAAGATGTTCAAATATGGGCAGATTGGTGAATGTTACACAGTGTGTAAAATGGCCACTTTAACCAATGACTGGTCATCAGCCCTGTAGATGCCTAGACTTTTATGTTCATCATCATCATTCCCTTTCTGCACATAATGGTGCAAAAGACACTGCATTGGTACACTAATCGCAGAGTATCTTGATATGTTTTGTTACATGAAGGTAAGATGATCAGTTTTACGCTTCAGGTACCAGTCCAGGGACTATAAAATATCCTGGTTTGAAAACACCCTTTTGAATCAAAATTTCATATCAGCCATGTCGGGAATCAAACCTGAGGCCTGTCACATAGTAGGCAAACGCGCTGACTATTACACCACGAGCCCGACATTTATATTACCCTCTCTAAAATATTATTTTGTAATATGTGAATATTAACAGCACCCTAGGGAGTTGAATCTAGTCATTGTCAACAAAAATTTGATAAAACTCAAAATATTGTTGATTTAAATTACAATTATTAATGTCTTTTGAATGCGTTTCATGCGCGAATACATGAAAACAAACTTTTAAAAAAATCAATAGTCAGATCAGACGAATCTCCTCACAACAATAAAAGTAACAGCTGTTTAACCTCAAAATCAACAAATAGAAGAATTGAAGAAATGTGGATGTCCAAACATGGGTGAAATAGTGAATGTTGCACAGTTTGTAAAGCGGCCACTTAAACCAGCCAATGACAGGTCATAAGCCCTGTAAATGCCTAGACTTCTATATTACCTTCTCTAAAATTTTCTTTATATCTGTTGTAATATGTAAACGTTAACATTTCCGTATGTATATATGAAAACCAAACGACGAAGCTGCCAAGACGAACAGGTATAAGTTGGGCAGCTTTTGGAAAACTTAGGCATATACTTGAAAATAAAGAGATTCTAATTTATCTGAAAATTTACGAATCATGAATACTGCCAGTGACTACATACGCATTTGAGACTATAGATATGGAATCCCCAGTATGCCATATATATAAATAGAATAGAAAATATTCAAAACAAATTTATTAAGTACCTTAAATACAAAACCGGTATTTCTTATGTATCTACTCTCACTGCCTCCACCTTCCATGGAATCATTTCTCTACAATACCGCAGAGTGTGTGCGGACCAACTACTGCTTTACAAAATTATGACAGGAATGGTTGACTGTACAGAGCGGCTTGGTTTAATAACAATACATGTGCCAGCCAGGATTTGTAGACGGTACCACCTGTTATATGTACCAATAAGTAAAACATCGTATGTTAAAAATGCTTTTTTTCGTAGGACTTTTTCAATGTACATTACAAAATTTAAAAAATACAGATTACACAAACATCACTCTGTAAGATTTAAAATTTACACTAAAAATGTATTATGTAACTTAGTAGACTATAATAATAAATATGTACATCTAACCTCCCCTCCTTATCCTCTCTTCAAGCATTTTTGTCCTTATCCCGCCTAATTTACAGTAACTTAATGTTATTAAAATAAATATTAAAAAATCTCTGATTATTGAGTACATGAAAATAACATTTTTATATGTATAAATTGTATGTATTTATTTGATGTGTAATATATTTTCTTTACTAACTTTGTATACCATGTGGAAATCTGTTATTAGTTCTGAGTTTATACACTATATCTGTTTGTTTAGTAAAAATATGTATGTAGAACTGTTGATTTCCTAAATAAAATAAAATAAAATAGAATAGCCCTCACACAAAGAAATGTAGAAACGCCTTAATGCACGCAGCGATTTATAGAATGATTTATTCTTGATTTAAGCCTAAGAGATAAAACAAAGAAATGAAGAAATTAGAAACAGAACCAGAATAACGGATAATATGGAGCAGGTAGCAGGACTGAAGTGGCAGTGCACAAGATGGACCCTTAAGATGGAGACCTTGGGAGAAAAAGCAAGGCGTTGGAAGACCTAAAAAAAATGGTTCGACGACTTAGCTGCTGTAGGGGGAAAAAATTGTTCGCAAGTAGCAACCGACCGAGAAAAATGGAAGAATATGGAAGAGGCCTATATCAAGCAGTAGAGGACAGAAGGCTGAGGAACAAAAAGAAGAAGTTTTCTAAAAAGAATAAATTAAAATAAGTAAAAAAAAAGAAAATTGCTTCAGTAGTGGCGTTATCAACAAGAATTTATGAACACAATACACAGGCATGTATGTATAAAATAAGACTATTCGAGTACATACATATAAAATGAACTATCACATTTTCCTGGAGGTAATTCTATTCTTTTGTACCGCATTCTCTTGCTATGTTCCATCTCGATCTTAACACTCGGCCATCTAACATGCCGACACCTCACAAAAAATAAGTATCATTTCAAAGAAAAATATTAAGAAAAATATACCGGTTTTGCCCTTTCGATACGGTTTCTTGTGTATTAAAGGCTTTGATGTGCTTTTTGCGGTTGTTGTGGATTAGAATCGTGAGCAAAAACGGGTTTTTTCACACTAATATAAGAACAGCGTTGTTGCATGCACTTTTCAAAATGCTATTCTGTCGATATCCAATGTAACATTATATTGATATTCTTATGTTTTCTTGGTAAGTTCAAAATAAACTCAAGTTAATTTCATAAAAATCAACAATATTTTATGTTTTTAAATTTATGCAGACAAAGGCCCCGATTATAATAGGAAGTTGTTTTTTAGCTAATCAACAGGCCTATGAAAACTCTAATGGATTGGAATTAATTTTATATAGTAAACTAGCAGACCCGACAGACGTTGTCCTGCCCGAACGTTGACTTGCCTGCTATTATCTTGGAAAAATACTTTTCATCTGGGTACTCGTTTGTGATTTAATTCCATAACTAAAAATTGTAAATATTAAACAAATACTGAATTTAGGTAGGTACTTGTTTATGGTTGAATTCCAAAACATAAAATAAATAATTTTTCAAACGTAACATTCTTTTCGCAAACGTCAAACTCCGGTCGTCTCACCAACAAAGGAGTGTACTTATGTAGGAATATGATTTTTTTAAATGTATTGAATTGAATATTATTCTAGTTTTACCAAAAACCCAAAAAAAGAAATTAATGGGTGGAAATTATAAGGAATTTAAGGAAAAAATCTGATTGAGATCCACAAAAAACAAATGCTGTTTGTAAACATTCAAAAACAAACTTTTAAATACTTAAAAAAACAACATCTCTTCATTTTTTGCAAATGTATTTTCCTAGAATGCAACCCTGGTAGATCGATGAATAAAACATTTATGCTCCTAAATTTTTATTTCATATTTGATTGAAGATTTTAATATCTACGAACACGCAGAGCGCAAAGATCTACATTTCTCTGAAAACCGCACGTAAATCGGTTAAGCCGTTTAGGAGGAGTACGCTGACATTACACGTACCGAGGATTATGTATATACAGATAAACTGACCTTTACAATCTCAACAATCTTAAGACCAAGAGTCTTTGAAAGTATTTAAAAGTACAGTAGGCTCGGTCATGGCGAGATCTATGCAGACATGGCAAGTGTGTCATCTTTAAGTGGTTATATACAGTCAAGAGGCCTAAAAAAAGCGATATTTTAAGATTTTTTTCTTAGAAGACTTTAAAATTCATCAATGTTAAAATGTGTACACATATTACGGTCACTTTCAACAACATTTAAAAAAAAAATATTTGTAAAAATAATAATTTTGAAAGCTGCTATAGCTGATTTCCAGGAGCTCTTCTCAAAAAATGTGACTTGCGGTGACCTCGATATCTTTACATTGGATTATCTAAATTACAAAAGCCAAACGACTTTCGTTAAAGTAAAGTATAATTTTGTTTTCGATAAGTCTTGGTCATCGACTTTAAAAACACAGTTTTAAGAGAAACCCGTTTAAAGTTTCAAAAGCACTTTACATAGAGTATTTTTTTACAACTTACAACGAGTTGTCTATTCCAGGGTCATATCATACACCCTTCGGCAGATTCTAATAACTCGAGTTGGTGTTGTCTGCGGACCATTCTTCCCTCTTGTGTGCTCTAAATATGCAGTTAAATATAAGGGACAGAGCTCTAGGTAAGCGCCGCCGCTCCAGTCTGCCTTCAAACGCTCTGACACGTCTGCAAATATGCGTGAAACTTCTAAAATAATAACTATAATTTTCTGTGTGTATACTTAAATATATGTTCGTTACGAAAATGAAATAATAAAAAATATATTTAAAAAAAAAAATCTAACTGTATATATCCCCTTTACCCATGAGTGATAACACCGTTTGCTTCTTGAATGCTTACTTTTGCTGCAAAAACACACCAACACTACTGTTTAGTGTGATTTTGTCAACTGTTCTGAGGATCCTTGGCAGATTGGTGCGAAGGTTTTCACGGTCACTGTTATAAATATGTTTTTTTTGGGTGATACCGTGTGTGTTGGATTTATTCCGACGTTTTGGCTACAGTTGCAGGAGCCATCTTCAGGGTAAACTGAGTGTTTTTGTAGAAAAAAGTGTGTGTTTAATTACTAATAATTTGTTCCGTGTCGCAGTCGGCAGTAGGCACATTTCTATTTATTTTTGTAGTATGCAGTACTGGGAACCATGTTGAGTTTAATTTAAGCCCGTCGTTTTTGTTTACGTTATTTGGGTGTCTGTGTATTACAATTGCCTCTTTTATTATTCGTGCACTGTAATTTCTGGGTTTATGCAATATTTTCGGTTCAAATGCGAAAAAATGTCCGATGTTTATAAAGTGTTCCGCTATTGCAGATTTGTCAGGATGCCCAAGTTTACACGCTCTTTTGTGTTCGTCAATAATAAAATAACCATAAAAAACTGGAAAAACTTGCGCCAAGGAATGCATTTTACTATTCAAGTTTAGTTTGATTTATTTATTTTGCATACAGTACTTTTAAAATATAATTTTTACAAATACAAAGAAAAATTTATTAATACTATAACTAGTTAATTCCTAGACTTAAATATTTCCTTCTGTAAAGTGTTATTCTTCTCTGTTGAAATATACTGTCATAAAACATTCCATGCATTTAAAAAATATATATTCTTAACACAGATGGAGAGGTTTCCTGAAAAAAAAATCTTTACCGTAGAGTTTATACTTAATCTCACTATCTCTATTATGTTCACTTAAACGAGCCAACGACAGGTCAAAAGACCCTGTATGATGCCTTGACTTCAAGATTTAACATAAATCTGTATTTAAGTATAAATTTACACGAGATTGGTTTGTTTTTTGGTAAACAGTGGTTTATATTGAGTATTTTTGCAAGTTCTCTAGTTTAGGAAATTTGTTTATTTAAGTGTTCAAATAAATAGGTCTGCAATATGTACCAAGAAACCTCAACCGTAGAAGAGTTTATTTGGATTAAATAACAATTATTTATTTATTTTATTATGAATAGACATTTTTAATATTTGAATAATGAGTTTCATTTAAATAGGTATACGAATTTATATTATAAATTTACACTTACTATTAAAATACTCAATATGTATCTTTTAAATCAAAAAGTTTTCTTTCATCCTTCATAAATTTAGGCATCTCTTCATAGAATTTTAGCCTTTTATACATTATTCTTGTTATAAATATGATAAAAATACACTGCAATACAGCATACAATTACATAGAAAATGCTTCTCTTATATGCTCTAAATTCTAATGGACTTATATTGACTATGTCGAGTCTGTCCAACATCGATTTCTTAGAAAAGTGGCATGATTACTCGGATGCAAAATGGTAATTCTTTTTATGTCGATAGAGAACAATCCCTTAATGCATTTTTCAAATACTTAAAAGTTATAAGTAATGTCCCATCGCTGTTGCAATAAATTTGATTTTACTTTCCTAACCGTGTCACCAGAAGTCGAAGTACGCTAGTTATCAAATCTTTTAAGAGCAACCTTTGATTTTATGTCTTAATGTCTAGAATGCGGAAATTAGACAATTCGTCACACAACTTGAAATTCTTTGGGTTTGATCTTTCCGCTTTTTGTAGATCTCTTCGCTACTGATACAGCATGTGATGAAAACATATTCCCATGGCTTAGTTCAAAGTCTTGTATGTTAATCGTGTTCTTAAAAATATTTTACTGCCCTTGTTTGTCATTACTTTATGGTTATATGTTATTTTTGTCCCATTTCTAGTACATTTTCCCTTCATACAAGAGTTGTAATTGGCTTAGGCGGTATATTCAATAAATACAGTTGTGTAAGTGAAAAAGAACACAAATCTTGGACGAGTGTTTATGACTCGATGTCTGCTTTCAGGTAAAAATCCTGAAAGAAGAAATCGAACGAAGAAACGTTTACCTCTTAGTGTGGTTGGTGATACGTTTGCCTACTATGCTTGAGGTTCCGTTCGATTCCTGGAAGGGTTGACTATTTGTTTTTAAAGGTGATTTTTGTAAAATATTTCACTGTCCCTAGATGATGCTTAAGACTAATCACATTACCTTCCTGTAACAAATGATTGAGATTTTATTGAAAATTGTAGTGCCTTGTGCACTTCTAGATAAAGGTAAGAGTTTGACAATCTTTAAAATGTTTTTTCCCTTTCTTTTAAGAGTTTATCTATTTTATATAAAAATTCTCATAAGGCGTAATTAAATAGAAAAATAAATATGATTTTAGTCAATTTGGTCTTTTTTCTTACGGTTATTAAGATTAGAAAATTTAACACTGCCTGCCTTTTAACATAAAATATTTTTATCTACCCCGAATATTTAATTGCATAAAATAATATTTTTACCATCGAGGGTTGAAATTTTACACTACATTATTGATGCTGAGAAATTCTGCAATTAAAGTGTTTATTTACAGAAGCTTGTATATTTTCACCATTTTCCCGGTGCAATGTAAAGCTATCTTTTGCAATTGAGAAATTTCACAAACTACGAATACCAATAAAAATATATGAAATGGACTTAGAATATTTTATTGTATTTTCAAAATCAATACCGATATTCTAGAGAAATGCTTTTATAAATAAATATAAATAATACATTTTTAAAAACACGTTCGTAGAAAAACGCGACGTGTTTGGCCTTGGTTGTTGTAACGTCAAGGTTTGTGATATTGTTTAACGCAAATTTTAATGGCAAGAAACAAATAAACATAAATCGTGACGTATTAGGGGCGTGGCCAATGGAATGTCAGTTTTTGCGAGAATTCAAAATTACAAATTTGAACGTTTTTTTTTATGCCATTAATAATTAGCAATCATTTCTTTTACTGTGCAGTATTTTATAGACCTTTATTATTTTTAAATGTAAAAAAGTGATATTTCCATATTATATTATTTATATATGTACGCGTATGCATGTAAAGAATCACATTTAGTTCGATAATATCCTTATGAGATAAATATATATAAAATATATATAATAAAAAATGAAATCATGATAAAATAATTAAAGCAGGAATCGTACCCAATTTTCTGTTTAAATATTGACATCATCACTTCCGATAATGGATGCTGTAATGCGATCCAAAACGTAAGAAAAGAGTGCGAACGACACACGTTGTAATAATTCCGTGTGCATCTGAACGGCCGTAATAATTTGAAGAAAATTGGTCTTGCTTTTACTTAAAATATATTTCACTTGAGAAAAATGTTGAATTATACAGTGTTGAACAATTTATAAATGTCGGTGAACAAATTGAGTGTCCGGTGAACAAATTTCCGGAAAAGTTTAATTTTTAATATTATATTTGAATGCTACTATTCAGCACGGCAGCTGAAGGAAGTGATGAGAAATAATATTTTTTCAGAAGTTTAAGATTTACTAGCACGAAAAAGTCGGCTATTGCCGACTGTTTTAAGCTTGAAGGCTCTGGACCTCGTTCTATCAACACAGATCGTATGAAAATTTTAACGACTGTCAAACTTTTCGACTTGTTGTTTTGTATAACCATATTTTTAGCTTAACGGTGTCCAATGAGGAAGAAAATAATACGCCGCGAATCACCAAATAAAACTTAATATTGGGAAAAACTATACAAAAAAATAATCTTTTGTATTTTTTTGTAAAACAGCAACACCTGATTAAAACGAATAATTACCTATATCAATCGCATATTTCAACCCAAATAAAACTCTTCATAATTTTTTGTACCTCCCTTTGAAAATATTAATTTTCACATTTAAAAAACACATTTGGAATGCATTGAAAAGAAATCACGAAGCGGAATGACGTAAAAATCTGGGTCGGTTTATGCATTGGGAACTGCTCCAAGAAAACATGCACTTATAATAATCATTTTCTATTGCTGACTTATTTAAACCTATGCAATGGAATATTGCAAAACGCCGTCTAAACTTAAATACGCCGCAAAACTTTGTCATCGTGAGTCATAGAACTAAAAATGAGCAATACATAAAGTAAAGATATTGATGTCTCAACAAAGATGAATAAGCATTAAAAAAACCGCAAAATTTGAAAATTCCCGTTATTTTCAGAACACATCACATATAAGTAAATAATATTTTACAATATGATGATGTTTATGTTTTGTGTCTTGTTTCTATTAATTTTAAAAATAAAAACAAAGAACTTTTGAAAAAAGTTAGTAAAACCAACATGAACAGCTCACAATATCAGAGAAAACGTAAAGATCAGACTGTCATTTAGAAAAAGCAAAGTCACAAAATTCTGATTTATATAATATGGTGAGATTAATGAATGAGATTCATCCGGCTGAACCAATTCACCCACTAGTCAATGCCTGAAAACAATGTTTTAAATATATCCAAATGTTTGCAAACTGACTGAATTTTTTCCTAAGGTAGTTTTTAAGCTATAAATTTGTTGCAACAAAGAGGGAAAAATTATTTTAACAAAACGGAGAAGGAAAAAAAAATAGTTCAAGCAACTGTTGCAAGCTCTATTGCAACAAATTAAGATCCAACAACTCCCTTAGGAGGAAATCCAGCCTGTCTGCAAACATTTGAACATACTCAAAACAATGGGGAAATATATGATTGTTTATGGGTGCCCTATTTAGAGATTCAGAAATTTTAAAATATATTCTTGTCCTTATTCGACCTATTTAATACTTATCTTCATGTTTTTTTTTTCATTTAACCATTGTACCTATAACATACTCGTATATTGTCAAAAAAAAATGTCAGTATAAATTAAACCCCAATTATTCTCATATTATAAATAATATAACTATGGATAACTTATACAGCGCCATTTTCGTAATATAATACCTCAAGGGCGCTTATTATAATGAGTATGAGCTTTTCTTTTTTCTACCTTCATTAAACCAAGAAAATCACGACTTATACTCGTATATATTTTTTTAATTGTTTTATAAAACCTCTTATTTATTAACTTGTTATCCTTTCTTTGTTTTTATTTTTCTTTTTTGATATTGTATTAAGTTCATCAATAAACAAAATACTTGCATAAAAGTGAAGGTGGATTGATCGTTGCAAAAATTAAAAACTTTTGAAGGGATTCGGCTTAATATGCATTAAAACTAACAAAATTAATATCTTAAATAATGTTTAGTAATATTTGGGAGACTAATCTAGTGGATAATTGTTTTTTTCATTTTTAACTTAGAAAATAAAATTCAATAGGTTTGAAAATAACTAGTCTTAAAATATTATCATCCGCAAAAAGACTTTTTGCAATATTTATGTTTAATTTGTTTTGAAAATTCAAGAGTATTTATTATTATATTAATATTTATTAATCCTAAATAACTGATATCTCAGTTTTAAAAAATATTTTTATTTGTTCTTCTTTATTTACCTGTTTTTTTCACTCCTTTTTCACAAATGTTATAAATGTTTATTTAATGTTACTTTTCAATAAAACTTTTGCATTAATGATAAATAATTTATTTATTTATTTATTATTTATTTAATCCAATATAAAATACAATACAAATACATAGTTAACAATATGTCTATACAATAGGTAGGTACATTCAATATATATATATTTTTATGGATATAGCCACTCCACTGGCCCACAGGCACGTTCCGGAGTGTCAGTGTATTTTTTATTCATACATAATTGTACATAATTTCACATCAATTGTGTAAAAATTTAAAAGAAATAAAAAAAATAAAAATTAAAAACATATCTACATCAATAAAACGAAAAAGGATTTTCAGGAAACTATAATTACATTCTTATATATGAAACATATTCCTCAGCTTCCTGTCTAGTCTTTTTAGTAATCCATGTATGTACTCTAGCTTTGAAAATATTGTTTTCATTTTGTTCGCCAATATGTCCTTGCTTAAAAAGTATAGCTTTATTATTTTATAATATTTTTTTATCTTACTTATTTAAGTTACTAGTTTTTTTTTCTGATTTCACTTCTTCAATTATGTTTGCTTAAATCTTAATTTTTAATAGCCTATAATATATTTTTTTTCATCTAATTACTTTGAGCGAGTGTAAAATTATTTTTTTTTTCGCCTTAAAACATTTTTTTTTGTAATTGAAAAGAAATATAAAACACAGTTAATTAATTACCTAAACATGTCATATAATATGGAAACTTAACTGGTTCATAAGAATTGAATTAGATTTTGTATAGGCAATAAATAGGCATTTTACAAATGTGACTTTTCTAACTTCGCATAAAATAGTATTGATTTTTTGTTGGATAGTAGAAATAATATAAATAAGAATTTCAACAATGTTTTGAGTATGTTCAAATGCTTGCAAACTCAACAAATGGAAGCGTTGAGGAAATGTGGATGTTCAAACATGGGCAGAATGTGAATGTTACACAGTGTGTAAAGTGGCCACTTAAACCAGCTAATGACAGGTCATAAGCCCTGTAAATGCCTAGACTCCCATATTCCTTCTCAAAAATGTTTTTCTTCTCTGTTGCAACAAATTTAAAAATAATTTATTTATCTTACTTGATTTGAACCCCTATTATATATGAAGGGTACAGCATGTAAAGAACAGAACTAATTATGGCATCTGACGGCAGTTCACAACGATTTACATTTCTTTAATATGGCTCTACTTTCCTAGATAATTGAACAAGAAAAAAATGCATACAGGGGATAAAGGGTGAACGTCAGTTAAATACTGGGAATAAACCGATAATTTAATATTAACGAAAACCATTTAAAACAACATAAAACAGGAAATTTATTTTGTATTGGTGAATTTGTTTTTTATATCCAAGAGGTCTGAAAACTCAAAAAAGTTAAATTTAAAAATAAAAAATTGACATTCACCCTTTGTACCCTGTACTCTTTATATGCAAGTGTTTCAAGCGACACCTACACACTATTTCACAACACTCGTAGTGAATTATATCAAACCGCCATTTACCATATCCATAAATCAATTATAATCTTAGAAAAGATGACTCCGTACATTTACAAAGACAACCATGCAAACTCCATTACCACGACATAAAATATAATACTTATACAGGGTGACCAGACACTCGAGGTAAAAAAATGTGATGTATCCGAAATCAAGACATGTCGCAGAAATACTTCAGAAAACGACTGTTTTTAAATGAGGCAAATTTTATTTTATTTCGCGATTTTGAAAGAACTGCGTTTAAAAATTGCAAAATTCTTTTATTTTCTTTTTTTTTCAGACTTTATTATCAATACTTTAAATATAAATAAGATCTATAAATTTATTTGGTTGCCTTCAACATTAAAGTTGATGTTTTGTTTTATTATCTGTTGAAGCTTAGTCGTTATACAAAACAGTCATAATTATCATGATGATGATCATGTTGTACAAAACAGTATACTAGAAGGGTAATAAAATAAGGGTATTCGTTATAATTCTTTCGCTGCCCTAGAATAAACTACTTTGCTCCGAGCGTCATTAATTTACCTTGATTTCGTCAACAAAGTAAAAGAAATGAAAACTTATACATTTAAAATATAGTCTGACGTTGTTAAAATAAAATACTGTTTGCGAGATATTATATTTTTGCTGTTATTTTATCTTTGATTTCGTGTTAGTTACCTTAAATTATATTTTAGTTTAAAATGAAATTTTTAAAAATCATTTTTCTTTATATGACAAAATATGAAATACTTTACAATATTAAGTATGAGATCTATCGCACTTTCGTAAGTATTTTTCAATAATATATTTTATTTAAGAATAGTGTTCTTTAAAAAAACGTGTCGAAGATGTCTGTTTAAATCTTTGTTTTAAGATCCAGAGTCCGTATTTGAATGAAAAGTTAAAATTATTATTTTTTTTTTTTTTTATATACGCCTCCATTCGTTTCCGAGTGATTATTTTATCTACTTAGTTTAATAAAATTTTCTCTTTGAAAAATAAACAACGTTATTTTTTTCCTTAACATGTTCAATTATAGGTTACCAGCAAAAGTACTTTAAATTTTCATATAAATAAACACATTTTCACCCATGAATATGCATTTTACTTCATACCGTCTCGATATGTACCGATGAAGATATCGTTCATAATCACGGCCGTGGTATTTTTCTTCTTGGTAATTCATACACTTGGTAGTTTTTTTATTGTACATCTATAAAAAAAGTCAATCGTGTTCTGTAAAATGTTTACTGTGTTCGAGATTTTAATTTTTACGTTTTTTTCTAGAAAACAACTTTTTATATTAAATAACGGGCTTCTTAATTCGAGCAGTTTTCAACTTTTTTTGTTGTTAAAAGTGGTTTCTTTTTAGTATGTATTATCTAAAGGCCCATTTGACATTTTAATGAAGGTTTTAATTTTATAATAAAATCATTAACCTTATAATATTTCGAGTTTATTCAAGTGTTTGAAGACAAAATACCGAATTTCACCCCCTTTTAAAATTAACAAATTACAACAGAGATGGAGAATATTTTATATTATTCTAATTTAAATTTTAAATTTAAATTATCTTCTAAGTCTATATGGGTAAAATCAAATTTTTGTCTGTAAACATTTGGAGAAACTAAAAATACTATTATAAACTGGTCGAAAAAAAGAGGAATAATAATGAAATAATTGTTTTTAGGCGTTCCTTAATGTGGGAAATAATTCAATCAGTTGAATCTCTTCAGAACGACAAAGGTTTATCTTTTTAACTTCACTCAAATAGTCAGTGTTCGTGTATGTGAAGGAAAAACTTTCACTGAATGATAGAAGAATTAAAAAAATCTCGATGGCCAAACAAAGAAAAAATGTATTTTACACAATGTGTAAAGTAGCCACTTAAACCAGCCAATGACAGGTCATTACCTTACATTTCAATATTTCCGTCTCTAAAACGTTTTCCTCCTTTGTTGTAATTAGTAAAAATTAACCTTTATTGTACAGGTCTAAGGGTGTTCACCCTGTATACTACCAAGTTCCAATACTACAGTATTCTTACAAGATAACTCAAGTAAATCAGTGTAGAAAGTGTTGTTTTAATAGTATACAGTCGTTGAGAGCTTTCGTGGAATGCACCAAAGCTTTCGATGAAGCCTCTCACGTTTTAGATTCAGATTACATATAAGACGATTGTTAGTTCGGTCTTATACATGTCTTAGAAATTCTTGCATAGTTAATGCAACTTGAAAGTTAGAGGTCTAAAACTTTGCCATAACCCTTTGGTATACTGTGTTTGAATAAAAAATATATTCATTTAATATAAAAACGTATGTCAATGTTTTGATTGCTTACAATATTTCTTACTACATTGGCGTCCGTTGGTTGAGATTTGTTCTCCGAACAGATAAGGAGTTTTGGAATATTCATTTATTTATTTTATTACTTTACATACATATACAGTTGACATACATATGCATGAGGGCGGGCGGGCATATTGCCTAGAGGCAATTTCCTTCTACCTACTCAAACTGTTCAATTTTAGAAAATCAGTGGTATATGAACATTATTGTTGGTATGTTATAATTTTATCAATATGAAAAAAAATATTGATAAACATATATATTTTTCATGAAATAGAAATTGACTTAATATCTACACTATACTATGAAGAGAGCAGGGAAGGAAAGAGAGAAGAAAAAAGAAAGACTCAAATATTCAGGAAGTGATATTTCATACGTGATTTGAATGTTGATAAAGAAGGGGCCGTCTCTCACATTAGTGGATAGATTATTCTATAATCGAGCATCTACCACTGTGAAAGACAAGGCAAAAAAATAAAGCGGTGAATGGATATTGTGAGGGTATTTTTGTTACTAGAACGAAGAGTTAGCCCATGCTGTGATAGAGGTTGGAAGAGCTCTTTAAGAGATAAACAGGCGAAGTAGGATCATTAAAAATATTGTAAATAAGTGATAAAATGTGAATGTTTCTTCGATGCCGGATACAGAGCCAGTGTAATTGCGTGTATACTCGTATAATACTCGTGTTCTTATGCTTTTTTATCATTCATTAGTGCAACATTCAAAGTGGACTTGAGTGAGGATCTCTGATCTGGACGCCCCACGAGTTGAAGTACGCTGTTATACTGGAGATGGTTTAGATGAAATTACTGAGTACCGATACTCTCTGTAGTTGTACCTCTCAGACTTCATACTGGGAATACATTCGTTAAGAGAAAAGAAGAAATGCATATTTGCTCACGTATTTTTCTCGATTGAAATTGAACTTAGGAGTAATGACAAGTATTTTTTGTTTGTTCCTAATGACTACTTTAGACATTGGCGGCTTTTTCTTTTTCTTCTACAGCCTTCTGCCCTCCACTGTTGGATATAAACCTCTTCCATAACCTTCCATTTCTTTCGGTTGGATTCTGTTTGCAGCCAGTTTTTACCCTCCACAGCGGCTATGTCTTCGGACCATTTTTTTCAAGGTCTTTCGAAGCCTCTCTTATTCTCTCAAGGTCTCAATCTTAAAATTTTAGGTGTTCATCTTGTGGAGCCTTATCTTGCAGCATGTTCTGCCATTTCCATTTCAGTTTCACTACGCGATCTATCATACACGCTATTCTGGTTTTGTTCCTAATTTTCTCATTTCTTACTCTGTCTCTTAGGCTTATACCAAGCATAGATATTTCCATGGATCACTGTGTGCATTTGAGATTTTGTACATTTCTTTTTGTAAAGGCCATGGTTTTTGACTGGTTTCATGGTCACTGGCAGTACACATGGTTTATAATTTTCCTTTTCAGACAAATCGGAATCTCTTTCTTTTTTTGGGTGGTTTAATCTATTTATCTTTCTCCTTGCAGAACCAGTCTGACAAAGTTAATGTCAGTAGAAAAAACAGTGTCTTTACTCAATCGTTTCTAATTTTTGTATTTTTTTGTCTCTTTTTTCACAGTAGTAGCTGCTTGATTATGGGATAATCTACCCACTTATGCCAGAGACGCCTCTTCTTTAATTACAGTCAAATCACATTTAAAATGTTATTTTCTGAGTATTTGAAATTTTTCACTCTCTTTCTTCTTTCCTTCCCTTTTTACCCTCAAATCTTTTCATAGTATAGTGCCGATATTAAGTCTATTTTATTTATTTTTAAACTATACATGTTTTTAAATATTTTGTTTCATATTGAAAATATTATAATATACAAACAGATTTTGAACTGTTTGGGATGGTAGAAAGAAATTGCCTTAAGGCAATATGCCCGCCCTTATGCGTAAGTGTATAAACAGGATACGAATATAAAGTGTTAAAATAAATAAATATCTCTTCGGATATCGATATATTTCATGTCACTGAAAGAAAGTTCAGAGTGGGTAGCTTATTTTTATCTAATACATTTTTATCTAGTTCCAGATACGCTGTTACATCTTAGTAATACGAGGCTCTTAGAGTAGGCTTGCATTCCTTTATTTTAGACTCTCTTCCTATTATTGTTTTTTACAATAATTTATTGAATCCTTTTAAGGAGGGTCCGCGTTAAGCCGTAATAATTAACAAATATTAAATCAGTATACCATCTATAGGTTATGCACACGTGGGATTTTCTTTTTCGTTTTGTATTTTTTTATTTGCTATGTATTGTCAATCTCAAATTTATAGTAAAAAAATAATTAAAAACCGTCAATATACATTTGTAAAAAGGTGTACATCCAGCTAATATGCCCCGATATGCCTTAAATTTTTATCTCTGTATCGAAGTAATTACAGTTATTTATTCAAGCCATTTATAAAGCAGAACTAAAAATAAATATAAATAACAACAAAGTTGCCACCTGCATATTCAAAGACTTTTTGCTAGGGTGCGAAGCCAGAATTGCAGTAAGGTTGCAATCATGTTTCAATTAATATATTAGTTACTATATTCTGATTCACGATTTCAAGCTATATAACCGTAAAGATTTCCCATTTAAATAGCCCATAAAATATACTCTGAAAGTAATTTTAACTGTATTTTCAACTTTAAATCATTACATGCAATCGCTAAAGAAGTCTGTTCTAACAGTTTTATATTAGCTAAAGAACTAGATAGGTATCAAGCTGCCTCGGCTAGAACAAAAACTCGTTTGCATGTAGGAGATATTATTTAAATGTACACAGAATACTTAGGCTGCGTTGAAAGAAAAAGGCCTATCGTGCTGATTAATCTACCGTTATTTCAGTAACCCTGTTAAAGTGAAACGGGTTTCTTTTTACCCTTCCGTTGAGAGCAATTCACAGCGTGAAAACTCGGCAAAGCCTTTCAGGAAATCGACAAAGCCCTGTTGTACTAATATATGATGGTTATAAAACGCAAGAAAGTCATACAGTTTTGACATTATATAACAAAGTTCTTTTAAAATCGCACCATAAAAAAATAAAGTAGGTAAATAAAAATAGCATAAGAGAACAAAGGCAATCCTGGTTTTAAAATAATGAAAACTCAAATTTCACAAATCACAAAATAGAACATAACCATTTTTTTGATTTAAAAATAGGAAAAAATAATTTATTATGCTCCCAAAGGCCACAAATGAGAAAAATTAGAAATTCTTTAAACACAATAGACCAAAAAATAAACCCAATGTAAAATCTTTAATGAACAGTGTTAATTCATGCGTATTTTATAAAACTGTACCCATTGTAATAAATTTACTAATTAAATTTTTTAAAATCCTTTTCTCTACCGTAATTCACAGTCACAAGCCTCATTAGAATGAGACAATAAAGAGCTTAAACCACAGAAAGAATTTACATTGACAATATTTTAACTCATTGAAATATCATCAAAATATCATCTCACAAAAACGATTCAATAAAAGTAACTATTATATAATTGCCAATTATTTATCTTTATTGTTTTGTAAAAATACATTAAATTTTAAAATAAATATACCAGTTTTGAAAATGTTTCGAAAGCGATGAAGCCAGTCACCAGTTTTTCAGAATTTGTGGATTAATGTTTAACTCATATTTTATTTCTATAATAAAAATAACGATAAACTTCGTCAATTTTCTAATTAAAAACAGGACATAAAAAACATTTTTTTAAAAATATTTCTGATAAAAAATCTACGTTCATTTTGGGTATATTGGTATTGATATAGGGAAAAATGATTTCAGTCAATTTTTTTTTATAATTTAAAGATAGTGAATTTATGTCGTAAATTAACTGATATGTATTTTTAAATTTTGCAATATACACATTGTAGAAATGAAATACATTTTTAACCAAAATATTCGTAAAAAAAACAATTGTTCCTTAAAAAGGCTTTAAACTAAACTATTTTATTATTTCAAGAGTTATAGAAGAAGAATTTAACCTAGAATTTACGAAAAATATCACAAAATTTGTATGACTTGAATCAAAACTAATGTTTTCTCTTTAATAACTATCCTTTTCAATTTAATATGCTCGAATATTTAGATTTTTTTTCGTTAATATTATATCATGTTTTCATGTAAGTACCAATGTACCAAAGTATAGTTAAAATTTCAAGATACGAAATCTGCGGGTCGGAAATTATATATTTACTTTTCAGTATACATCATATTTATATACAAACCTTTAAAAAATGTGGTTTTAAGGTTGAGTTAATAAAAAAAGCGCAATTTAGAAAAAAAAAACGGTGTTTTTATATAAATGATTATGTTTTTATCAGATTACAGCCTTGTATATATTGATTGTTGCGTTTTCGTCGGAATAAGTAAACTGGTTTGTTTTTTATTTAAATTTATAAGTTTACATGTTAACTATTTTAAACATTTTGATGAAAATGTAACTTTAATTATCTATCTGTGAATGTAACTTTGACAATATAATCAGGTTATGGTACCGCGGCTTGTGTCTCGGATTTACGGCTCAAAGGTCCGTGGTTTGAATCCCACTCTACTCGAATTTAATTCCCATTTCGGAATACTGAGTTTTTTACAATCCGTTAAAAATTGCCCTCAACATAAAATGTTTGGGTTAGTCATAAAAACGCAAATATTTATTTTCTGTAAAAAAAACCCATGAACTTTTAACACATTTTTTTTAACTGGGGTGGTATTCTAAACCACTCATGTGGCACGAGAAAACTGTTTTTCTCGTCAATTTTTTTATTTGCGTAATTAAAGCGTTTGGAATACTAGACCTGGTTTTTGTGTATATTCAAATGCCCGATACTGTAATATGGATTGATATTAACGAACTACTTTTCTTATAAAACACACACTTTCCTTACTTTTCTATGTAATATTTTTAAAGTTTATAAGTTTTTAAGCAATAACGTAGTTTCTGATAAATCCAAAAAACCCAAATTGTCCTTGTTGGTAGTATACAAATGTATTCAAAAGGGAATTTTTCCACACTTCCTCTTTTCAAAATAGATGGTACAGAAATTCCATTCATGACTTCAGTCAAAAACTTAAGTATTATCAGTAAAGTATAGGCATTTAGGGTGGCACGATCAAATTGACGAAGTTAGTCGTAAACTTTAAAGCAGTTTGCCCTCACTTAAAAGATTACAGAATTTCTTGCCAATTAATGTTAAGCAAGCATAAGTTCAGAGCTTACTTCTTCCACTCTTTGACTATGCGGATGTATGTTATCCAGATGCTAACTCTGAATTACTTAATAAGTTAGAACGATTTCAGAATATTTGTATTCGTTATATCTTTGATCTTGGCAAATTTAACCACATAACCGACAACATTCACATTCTATCACTTCTTCACAATATTTTAAATAATCCCACTTCGCCTGTTTATCTGATAGAGCTCATCCAACCTCATTCACAACACGAATTATCTCTTCGTTCTAGTAACGAAAGAACCCTTTTAATACCCTGTCATCGCTTCAATTTCCTTGCCTCCTCTTTCACAGTAGTAGCCGCTCGGTTGTGGAATAATCTACCTACTATTGTTAGAGACGCCCCCTTTTTTTTTTCATTTAAGTCAAGATTGAAATGTCACTATCTAAATATTTAAATTGTTCCTTTATCCTTCTTCTTTCCTTGCCATCCTCTCTCCTCTCTTCATAGTATAGTGTTTGTTTTTTTTTCATATATTTTTATTTTGTTAATCTTTGTTTTTATTGTAAGATTGTAAAATTGTCAGATTCAATATATCCATGTATTTATAATTTTCTCAAACTGAACGGTTTGGGTAGGTAGGAAGAAATTGCCTTGAGACAATATGCCGGCCGTTTTATTTATTTATTCATATTTTTTGCTTACAAACTATAATTAATAATAAAAATAATGTGACCTCACTGGGGTTTCCCGTGCCGAGGACTCTTAATAGTTTACTTTTTTTTAAAGCACATTTGAGAATACACAAAGAAGACTCACTTAAAAAATGAAGATAATTAAGAAAAATTCAGACAGTTTTAAAAACTAGGTAGTTATGTACATCTACATTATTTATATTACAAAACACACAATGAAAATAACAAAAACCTTAGAATTTGTTTAAAGGTTTCAGCTCTTTAACTTCACAAACATAAACAGATGAAAGAATTGAAGGAATATAGATGTTCTCAAATATGGGCAGAATGGTGAATGTTACACAGTGTGTAAAGTAGTCACTTAAACCAGCCATTGACAGGTTATAAGCTCTGTAGATGCCTAGACTTCTATATAACCTTCTCTTAAATGTTCTTCATCTCTGTTGTAATATGTTAATTATGAAAGTGATATGAAATAATTCTAACACTCCCACCGCAAGAATTTTTAGAATTATTTAATGTGTTATCTATAGATAAAATCTATGAGCAATATTCAATATTCGAGAGTTTTAATTTATTTTTTTAATTGATAAAATATGACATATAGAACTTCGGGACGAGAAACTGACTTGAGAGAACGCAAAGGAGTTAGCAGCCGATAGAGATGCATGCAGGTTATTTGTGGATACCATATGCTTTAACTAGGGAGCGGACATGGAATGACGATGATGATGTTTTTATTTATTTTATTATAGTAAACAATTATCGGGCAAAGAAATTTCAGGTTTCTGGGCCCAAAAATATTCAATATGTTACCCAAAGATTGCAAAACCATGACCCGGATTCAATTGAACAAATTTGTTACTGGATTTAGGTCGAGAAAAATCGGAATATTTACAAAAAATAAATTCCTAATAAATTAATATTGTATAACTGTTTAGTATATTAACAAGTAGGTAGTAATGTTATTGTTTATTTTTGCATAAAAATTTCTGCTTTAAAACAGGTTGTACCTTGTTAGGCAGACTAGATATGATCCAGAGAAATCTATAACCTAAGTGAATATGTAAAAGATAAAGTTATTTTTATTTTTGTCAATAAACTTTGATTATTATTATTATTAAAATTATTATAATAAGTTTAAAAACTCATAATAAATTCTTCTACATCAAGCCAAATTGTTGCCTCTCTCTTAGTGTTTTATTTTTTATTATTATTGATTTTTTACTCTGCGTATAAATTACGTTAAGAAATACAGTAGGTATATAACCAAACAAATAAAAATATTAATTATTAAATAATATATGAAAAACACTTACATTCCAAATACTCTCCCGCCTTTTTCCGCATTCATAAAGCTTCGTTAAATAAACTTCTGCGTATATAAATATCTATTGTAATGTCAAAGATACTTTTCATTATAAACAAATAGTTATTTAAATGATTTTTACCACACAAATAGTAAAAACAACACGTTAAAGCATTGTTTTAACTAAAGCATGAATTTGTTTATAATCACAAGTAAAAAACTATAAATTAAAAAATGTTGCTATGAATATTTACTTTGAATAAATAAAACCAAATTTAAATTTTGTGGAGCAGTTTTTATAAAACTAAAGTAAAATTTTACCACGAAAATAAACTTGTAATTTAAAACGTTCTAACTTTTGCATTTAATTGTCATCTTTCACAATCATTTTATACACTTTTATACACTTTTAATACACTGTCTTAACAAAGAATCATAATTTTGATCGTTCGATTCAAACGGGATTATTTTGAAACACAAAGTCACGTGTCAGGTTCTGATGACGCTGTGTCGACGCCACACAGTGCGTCATATTTTCGACGCTTTTTCACGGGTCCCGGAAGTGGGCCAACGGAAGGAATGATGCCCGCCGTCGCAGTGTCGAAGGCTTTGTAAGAGGTTGTATGTACAGTATTCATAGGATCGGGCGTTAAGAACTATAGGGAACGACTGAATTCTTGGCTATGGTAGGCGTACCGGGCTAAGTAAAGACAGAGCCGTACTTAAAAGTTATGGTCATTTTGCAAATATAACATTACGTTTCATCGAGTTTGAAAAATCATTTGCCTAAAATTAAAGCAATGAAAATAATAAATATTCCAACTGATCTGACAGATTTTGTACCTCAGAGGCAGACGGATGCGAATCCAAACGTCAAATGTTCACCCATAGCATAAAGAACCTACTTTCTCTAAGTGATTACTTATAATTCAGAACATTAATGTGTATTTTCAGTATCTTTATACAGTGTTTTTTTTTCATTATAAGACTTACATTTCTTCGAAATCAATGGACATGTCATAAACTTGATACAAAAATTGAAATGTCATTCATTAAATTCTGGATTCGCATCCGTCTGCCTTTGAGGTACGTATATAAATATTCACGAAATAGATAACGACCCTATTTTTGTAAATTCCAAGCTTTGGCTAATTTGTTAGAATACCTTCATTTTTTATTTAAAAATTTCGCTAAGACTTTTAAAACATAATATTCTTTAAATTAATGCAGATTCCTATGTGTTTTTGATTTGAGCAAAATCTCAATATGCCAAAGCATACGAATTCAAAATAAGCTCATTTTGTTTTTCATTAATGATATTTTAAATTTTAAAATGCACTAAAAATATATGTTTCTGCATAAATATATTTAAAAAACACATAATTGAAGCAAATTTTTTAAAAATAAATTTAAAAAAAACCAATGTAACAACAGAGGCAAAGAAAATAATGTTTCAAAACATAACTGTGATAAATTTTAAATGGTTTTTTTTCTGCTTGTGCCTAAGTTAGGTTAAATAAATAAAAAATGTTTTTTTCGATTAAAATTTTAAGGATAAGATACTGCTAAAAAAAATGTATTAATTTTTTAAGTAAAATTTCAGATCAACTTTTTAGTTTATAAAGTATTACTTATAGTTACAGACGAACAAGAATTAAGTTTAAAATAAACTTATTCAATTTATGAGTTTAACGTAGATTTTTAAAATTTAAATCAATAAAAGCAAACAATTTTTTAAAACTTATTTTATTTTTTTAAATTGCGGTAATTTTTCGAATATCTGAAGTATTTTTAGTGTGAAAAAAAAAACTTTGTTAATTTTTTGATAAAATTTTTAAATTTTATTGAAAATCTTAAAAAAGAAACCTTTAAAAAGTTTGATGGAATAATAAAAATACTTATTTTAAAAAGTCCCTTTCCCAGTACGGCACTGCAAAAAGTGCATTGCTAGCTCTCGTATGGAGATTGCATTATTCAGGGCTGTCACAAGATCATTTGCATTACTGACATCAACATAAGAATCGAAAATGCTTTAATTATTTATTTTACATACAGGTTTTTCTTCATAATTTTAACCTATTTCAGAACGAGAAAAACAGATATTTATAAATGTAACTTAATTTATGAGCTTGTTGTTAGCCTTCGTTTAATTTTAATACATATTTAATTTCTTTAATAATATTATTTGAAAATCAATGTAAATGAACTTATTTGCATAGACGTTTAATTATTTAAGTAAATAGTTTGTAAATGTTTTTTTTATTTATGGCATAGTTTAAATTTTATACATTATCGTGTAACTCCTTACCTCCCAGAAACCTATCGAAAAATCAGATTTAACAAACATAAAAATAATTTCGGTTTCCATTCTTTTTTTCTCATTGAAAAAGCCACATACTCATGAAGCAGATTATACTAAAGAAGTTTATTTGTTACCTGTACATGAAAAATTATCGATTCTAGCGATTGAAGATCGTTTTTTCAAAACACGATATTCGCCCCACGTGGTGATTATGGGTTTAAAAAAAAATGAAAGCCAGAATCATGAGATTCATAAAGATAATTTTTCTTAAAAACTCAATAATACACGCTTAAAACCGGTTTAAAAAATATCAAAATCTTTTCGTTTCTTCAAAACACGATATTTGATCGTGTATATTGATCCCTTATTTCAATAATTTATATTGGGTGGTTATAAAATATAAAAGATAATTAAAAACAATATTTAAATAAAACATTTAAGTTTGTAAGTGAAAATTCTTGATGGAAGTTCATTGTAATTTATTATATAAATAAAACACGAGTGATACTTTAATCCACAAATTTGGAATATCCAGTGACCGGTTTCATCGCTTTTGCGACATCTTCGAGACTGGTATCTTTACCTCTGTTCTGTATAAATACATTTAACTCTTTAATAAAGATACCAGTCTCGAAGATGTCGCGAAAGCGATGAAACCGGTCACTGCATATTCCAAAGTTGTGGATTAAAGTATCACTCGTGTTTTATTTATATAATAAATATTTAAATAAGATTACTTTTAGGTTTACTTGAAAGGTGTAATTTTTAAAAATAAAGACTGTTCACGTGATTTGTCGCCAATCACAAAACACCTCCTCCAGATGGTCGTATAAAAAAAACGTCTCTCAGTTGCAGTATACATCATTTATTTATTAAGTTACACTTAATTGCACATTTTTGAGATAAAAGTTATTGATTTATTTTTGTTGTTATCATTATAAAGACCTATGATATAATCATCTTCCCACTATATTCATCCAAAATCATAGCATTATTCTTAAATATTCCCTTCAAAAGAGTTAGTAAATGACAGGTGCCGGGGCGCAGTCTGTAAGACAGCTAGCTGTGAAGTAGCGGGTTCGATTCCCGCCAGTTGCACGAGAAAAATCCAAGAAAGGTATTTTTCTCCATTGGTCTGGGTGTTGTTGTTTATTTTTCATATTTTTTTTCCATATCTTTCTTCCCGCCTGCTGACGAGCCTCTAAAGAAGAGGCTTAGTGGGTTATTACGTTTAAAAAAAAAAAGGTTCTTTTTTTATTGTTTTTGTCCTATCACATATTTTTTTGCTTGAATTCACTCATAATGTATGTCTTTTAAGTGGGTACTTTTTTAGTAAAACTATCTGTCAACAATATGTTGAGTTTGTCCAAATTTTTGTAGACAGGGGCTGGATTTAACTCCCTAGGGAGCTTTTAATTTTGATTAAGAACACTTTAGAGAAGGTTTCAGCCCTTTTACTTCACAAACATCAACAGATGGAAGAATTGAAGGATTATAGATGTTAAAATATGGGCAGAATGGTGAATGTTACACAGTGTGTAAAGTGACCACTTCATAGGGCACTGCATTGGTACTCCAATCCTAGCGTATCTTGATCATTTTTGTTACATTAACGTAAGATGATCAGGTTTACGCTTCGGGTACCAGTCCAGGAACTATGAAATATTCTAGTGTGAAAACACCCATTCAAATAAATATTTCATTTCAACCATGTCGGGAATCGAACCCGAGACCTCTTGCATGGTAGGCTAACGCGTTGACCATTACACCACGAGGCCGACAAGTGGCCACTCAAACCAGCCAATAACAGGTCATTAGCCCTAGACTTCTAAATTACTTTCTCTTAAATGTTGTTCATCTCTGTTGTAATATATCAATGAAACTGTCTGTGATTAGCACTTGCAAAAAAAGTAAGGAATATTCGTGCCTATAAAATGTTTATTTTAAGGACATTTAAAAAAGCCTTTTGGCTTGATGCTGTTTAAAAAGATACTTTTAAAATATACCAAACCCTGGACTAAAGTTTATGGCATGTACTCAGTCCATACATACATGCAACAGGGGTCACATAACACATCGAATGAAACATCTATAAGCTAGAGTAAGTCCAACTACCCATTCTACTCAAAATGGCCGGTAAGAAATAAGATTAAGAATGTACGGTTGAAGTTTTTGTAATATTATACCGACAGTAATCTAAACGACGCCAAAGTCAATGACTAAATCTAATTTGGTAATGTCAATGTCGCCTCATTGATTATTGCTCCAGTATTTTATATTTAAGCAATGAGGGAAATCTTAAAAGATCCCAATTAACACAAAACAAAGGAATGAGAATAAAATCGAAATGTTGTAGACGCATTCAAATTATAGTAAGAAAGTTATTCACTTTCTAGATATCATGACAATTGATCAGATAATCAAGTTGAATATTTTTAATGAAAACAACAAAATTATTTAAGTAACAATGCCGAGATATTTCTAAAACAAACCCGGAAAAGAATAAGTTTTTTAAAAGCATGCAACAAGAGGATCTCAAAATGTGAGTCCCAGCACTGTCGTATATCCAAAGGAATAAAGTTGTTTGAAGAAATGCTAGAACATATCAAACATCTGAAGAGACAGTGTAAATATGTTGAAAATTAAATGTATTTGTAAAAAATAATGGATAAGACATATTATAAGTAGTGAATATATGTACGTTAAAACAAATGGAAAATTTTAATAATATAAATTAGGATACAGTGTACAATAGTAGAAAGAATACGTTGAGATGTAAATATTTAACTACCCACTAATGTTAGAGACGCCCCTTCTTTATTTACATTTAATTCAAGATTGAAATGTCCCTATCTAAATATTTAAACTGTTCTTTTATCCTTCTTCTTTCCTTCCCATCCCCTCACAATATTTTAAATAATCCCACTTTGCCTGTTCATCTGATAGAGCTCATCCAACCTCTTTCACAACACGGACTATCTCTTCGTTCTCGTAACTAAAGAACCCTTTTAATACCCTGTCATCGCTCCAATTTCCTTGCCTTCTCTTTCACAGTAGTAGCCGCTCGGTTGTGGAATAATCTACCCACTAATATTAGAGACGCCCCTTCTTTATTTACATTTAAGTCAAGATTGAAATGTCTGTATCTAAATATTTAAATTGTTCCTTTATCCTTTTTCTTTCCTTTCCATCCCCTATCCTCTCTTCATAGTATAGTGTTAATTTTTTAAATATTTTTATTTTGTTAATCTTTGTTTTTAATTTTTGTATAAAATTGTAAGATTCAATATGTCCTGCACTTGTAATTTTCTCAAACTGGACGGTTTGGGTAGGTAGGAATAAATGCCTTAAGGAAATATGCTCGTCCTTATATGTATATAAATTGTATTTAAAGTGTAAAACAATCCCAGTCAGTTAAGATCTCAAGTAAAATCTTACTTCTTTAGTTTATCATACATTCAATTTTAAATCAGAAAATATAATAAAAAAATCAATATTAAATGCTATTGTAAATGTTGTTAAAAAATAAACAGTTGCTGGACAATTGAAAATCAATTGCTACAATTGGACATTTTAAAGGCTAAAAAAAATATGATGCGTTCATTTTAAGAAAAAACATACATAAAAGACTAGACTTCTATATTACCTTCTCTTAAATGTTCTTCATCTCTGTTGTAATATGTTAAAATAAACAGCTCCCCAGGGAGTTGAATCCAGTCCTTGTCTACAAAAATTTGGACAAACTCAAAATATTGTTGATAAATTCCCTGGTCCATGAAGAAGTATAGAAATTGAAAAAATAATATTTTCAAGCGTTGCCTAGTATGTAGGTGAAATAATTCAATTAGATGAATCTCACCCGCATAAATAAATGTTTCAGCTCTTCAACTTCACAAACATCAACAGATGAAAGAATTGAAGGAATATAGATGTTCAAATATGGGCAGAATGGTGAATGTTACACAGTGTGTAAAGTGGCCACTTAAACCAGCCATTGACAGGTCATAAGCCCTGTAGATGCCTAGACTTCTATATTACCTTCTCTTAAATGTTCTTCATCTCTGTTGTAATATGTTAATACTTAAAAATGATGACGGAGATAAATTTTAACGTATACCAATTTTTGACCATCAGATTTAAAGTGCCCAATTACCAAAGCACTCACTTTATGTAAATCATAGAACATAATAGTAGTAAAAAAATGTTTTACTCGTCAGAAAACTATCACTACAAAATAATGACCCACCATTTTCTAGATCTAAATTTTTAAGTAAAGATAATAAGGGAATCCTCGCCTTCCAAACTCGTTTAGAAAATTTTCGGAAAGCCGAGCTACTGAGTAGAGACAAGTGATCCCGTATCTATTGCAAATACGCTGGCTACCTTTTCCACAGAGGGGAGAATAAAAACTATGTTGGCTAATGTTAAAGTCACTGCACAACTCTGCTTCGGAATGTTTAAAAGAGCCATACATTCCAGATGACCTAGCTGACCGACGTCTTACGCTTAGATCAGCTTCATTTATGGCGATTTGAAGTGTTATTATGCCCGCAAGAAACCAACGAACTAAATTCGGTTAGCGCGCATTTGCGGTCGCAGGCACTATGGCATAGAATGTTCTCACAGCAGGAGTGTGAAATTATGAGAGTGAAGTGATGTTTTAGTAAAAACAAGAAACTCACTTCTAATTTAATTCATTTTAATGAATGCATATCACGAGATTTATTAATCATAAATTTTCAGTAAAATTATAATAAATATTTATGTTATTACTTTGTAAATCACTCTTTAAGTATTTTTAAAAAGCAAAATAATCCCCATATACATTATCCGTAATAAAAATAATAACATTGCTAACTGAGCCTTTGTAGGTTATAAAAGAATAAGACTCAGGCAGAGAGCGAGCGCTCTGTTTAAAGGCAACTTGGGTTTAGGCTATTTTGAGGCATGAGCAGCACGTGTTCAAGCCATGTCCATCACTGCATCCTCAAGATGCTTGTTATGGGAGGCTGCTGCGTCCTCTCTCAGACTTTAATATTAGTTACAAAATCAAACCACCTTATACCTAATATTCTAATATTCTTCTGCTATCAAAATTCAGAAGTTTGGTGCTCGGAGTTTTGGTAAGGTGTCAAGATTAGCTTCTGTATAATAGTACTGGCATTTTACAAGAGTTGAATAATCGATATTTTGTTTTAGCCGAGTAGAGACTAGAGTTCCAGACAACACGCATTATGTTAAAAGTTGCTCCAGCAATTCTTGCGCGCTCTTTGTGCATGCTTCCATCCTCAGTTGTATGGACTCCCATCCTTCAAATCCTATTGTCGGCCTCCTCGTGGTGGCCACCGAGCAATGCAACATTAACTGTAGCAAACGGCAGGAGAAAAAGACGAGTTTTTTGCGCCTTAAAACCGATATCTTCACTTGGCTGAGGAAAGAAAAACCCCGACCCGAAAGCCGGATCGATCCGACTCTAAGGGCCTTTGCAGCCCGGTCCACGAGAGCGCGGGACTAATATTCCAGTGTTTTGAAAACACCTCGATTACGAAAACAAGACACGCAATTACAGGATTTTATCCCAAGAAATTTGATAAGCGTGAAACATACTACAACAAAGATGCAATCCGTTTAGTCTATTTTGACGAATACGAAAAAAACACAACTAAAATTTAAGACACAAAGTTTTCTTTCGAGCCGGTAATATGGTGGAACCCAAAGTCCCTAACCAGGTTACGGAAGCGATAGACATTTGAAAAAAACAAGATGGTGGGATGAGATTCAAATCACCCAGTAATAATGAAATCACACAAAAGCTAGACTGCGAATCGACAGATTTTCAATTAATAACCTGCATATTTATTTAACACTTTATATCCATAAACAATTTATATACATGTAAGGGCGGGCATATTGCCTTAAAGCGATTTCTTCCTACCTACTCAAACTGTTCATTTTGAAAAAAATATAGATACATGGACGTATTGAATCTACGATTTTATACGAAATTAAAAACAAAAAATAACAAAATGAAAAATATATAAAAAATAACACTGTACTATGAAGAGAGGAGAGAGGATGGGAAGAAAAAAATAATAATAAAGGAACAACTTAAATATTTAGGTAGTGACATTTCAATCTTGACTTAAATGTAAATAAAGAAGGGGTGTCTCTAACATAAGTGAGTAGATTATTCCACAATCAAACAGTTACTACTGTAAAGAGGAGGCAAGAAAATTAGAGCGATGAAAAAGTATTAAAAGGGTTCTTTCTTTACTAGAACGTAGAGATAGTCAGTGTTGTGAAAGAGGTTGGAAGAGCTCTCTCAGATAAACAGGCGAAGTGGGATTATTTAAAATATTGTGAAGAAGTGATACACTGTGAATCTTTCTTCTATGCCTGATACTGAGCCAGTGTAGTTGCGTGCGATAAACGGTTATGTATATGTAATAAGCATATAGCAACGACTGAGCAACGTAGAGATAGTCCGTGTTGTGAAAGAGGTTGGAAGAGTTCACTCAGATAAACAGGCGAAGTGTGATTATTTAAAATATTGTAAAGAAGTGATAGAATGTGAATCTTTCTTCTTTGCCTGATACTGAGCCAGTGTAGTTGCGTGCGATATTCGGTTATGTATATGTAATAAGCATATAGCAACGACTGAGACATGATACAAATCCTAATTAAAAAACGTTACATATATATCTAGACAAGTTAAATCAACCCTGGTGATGGACGAAAGTGCGAAAGACGTACGGCATAATAATAACCCAGAAAAAAAAAATATGCAAGACACAATTTTTTTTTAATGATTAAAAAATTAACCTACCACGTGGTCTCAGAATCAATTCCCAACGTGGTTGGCATAAAATATTTTTTTACAACGGTGTTTTACGCTAGAATATTTCTTAGTGTGTGCGGACCAACTACTGCTTTACAAAATTATGACAGGAATGGTTGACTGTACAGAGCTGCTTGGTTTAATAACAATACATGTGCCATCCAGGATTTGTAGACGGTACCACCTGTTTCATGTACCAATAAGTAAAACATCGTATGTTAAAAATGCTTTTTTTCGTAGGACTTTTTCAATGTACAATACAAAATTTAAAAATAGAGATTACACAAACATCACTCTGTCAGATTTAAAATTTATACTAAAAATGTATTATGGAACTTAGTAGACATTATAATAATAAATATGTACATCTCCCTCCCCTCCTTATCCTCTCTTCAAGCATTCTTGTCCTTATTCCGCCCAATTTACAGTAACTTAATGTTATTAAAATAAATATTAAAAAATCTTTGATTATTGAGTACATGAAAATAACATTTTCATATGTTTAAATTGTATGTATTTATTTTATTTGTAATATATTTTCTTTACTAACTTTGTATACTATGTGGAAATCTGTTATTAGTTCTGAGTTTATACACTATATCTGTTTGTTTACTAAAATATGTATGTAGAACTGTTGATTTTCTAAATAAAATAAAATAAAATAAAATAGTCCCTAGACTTAAAGCGTAACGCAGATCAAATTACCTCTGTGTGACAAAAATTAACAAGTTATGCTACTGTTGAAACACCAAAGCAGTTTCCTATACGCTATTAGTTATGGAAGAGGAATTATGATGTAAAAAAATCTTTTTTTCATATGTTCTTTTTCATTATTACTGTTACATTTAATTTTTTTACTAGTTGAATTATACGGAATGGTTATACACGGGTACGATTTTTCCCAATTTTTTTTTTGCATTAGTTTTATTTGTTACAATGGGTGTTTTTTTCTTAATAAATAAATCTAATTCGATCAAGACGGGTTGTGATTCCGCGGGTAGTGTCTTGGACGCCGCATCAGGTGGTACGAGGCTCGAACCCTGCTCTACCACAACATGTTTCCTATTTTCTAAAACGCAATTAATATTATTAATTCATTCCTCTTTAATTTAATAAAATAAGAAGTTTTTTCACCGACCTAAAAACTAACAAAATTTACTTAAAATCATTTATTTTAACGGCTTCTTTTACGTTGATAAATGATTTAAAGTAAAAAATGTAGCAAATAAAAATGAATTAAGAAGAATGAAAAAAACAAAAAAGAAACATGTTTAATTATTAGTAAAAAATAAATGGGTATGCATAGAATACATAAGAATAATATTGTAAATATAATAAAAATGCATTTTTTCCTATCAATCGCTTTAAAATTACCAGAAGTTAGAAAAATAATAATTCAGAATACATATAAAAGTAAATTAAGGTACACAATTCAAATCTACAAAGTAGATTTGAGGCATTTAAATTGGATTAAATTTAATTAATACGCTGCCTTTTAAAATATTAAATCAAATATATATTTATACGAGTGCATATCATTTGCGTATTCATTTGTAAACGCATGAATTCTCTTTTTTGGCGAGTGCGCATTGTAGTCTGATTTAGATATATTTACATTTAATAGTTTATTACATCGAGCAACCCGTGTTGTTGACTAACGGTGATATTTGCATTTAGAATATATTTATTTATTTATGTCGGTGTCAAGATGGATAAAGAATACAGTTCTACGTGTAATATAAAACCAAAACCCTCGACAAGCACGTTTCACTCGATGGCTACTCTCAATTGAAAATCCTGGAAACAAAAATTAAGTGGAGAGACGTCTGCTTTGTAGTGTAGAAGTTTGCGCGTTCGCCTACCATGCTTGCGGTCCAGGGTTCGATTTTCTGGAAGTTTGTCTTGAATCAATCAAATCAAAAAAGGGGCGTTGCGTTAATTCCGACATGTACAGCGAGTGGACAGCGAAATAACGGCTAAAAAGATCTACGATATGAATTTCAATGGATGCAGAAAACGAGAATGACCAAAAAAGACAAAACACTATCAAATCCAACAAGTACTATAATATGGACATGTCAAAAGTAGAAATAATTGTCGAACGGGCATGAAAAGATGTATCATTGTAAAGAAAGCGAGGTCTGTATGCAAAGACAGAGAAATATTGCGGTCTATCCTCTCTGCCTACTCCTACGGAAAAACGGCGTGATGGTTTGTTGTTGTTATTGTCTTGAAATAGTTTTTTTAATAGTAGTTTTAAACTAAAGTATTCCATTGTCCCTTGGCTGGCACCCGAAGCGTAATACTAATTGCCTCACCTTCCTGAATAAGATGATTAATATACGCTGCGGTTTTTTTTAATACAGTACCCTTTACACTACCAGATATGAACAAAGGTTTGATGATGATAATGAGAGTATTTAAAAAAAAAACTGTTAGGAGTATAAAAAAACTTGTGTAATCCATTCCTCGGTACTGGATTTCCCATTCAAAAACTTTCAATAACCGAATTTTGGTTATTTCTATACTTATAAAATATAAACAAAAACATTTCTAAAAAATTACAAGTAAATAAAAAACTATGAAATCTTTATGATTTTAAATTCTTTTAGGTTTTTTTAATTAAACTTCGGCGTCTGTTTTGTGACAAATATTTCGAACGGTTATGGTGGTTTGTTAGAAAACAAGATGGCGCCCGTTATAGGCCTCATTTTCCCAGCGAGAGAAAGGTTGTATACAGGATTATAAACGAAATAAAATATCTAATGTTCCGATAGCACACTGCGCAGGCGTAGTAAGCTAGCGTGGGGTGAATACAGCCTCCGCAGGGGTGGAGCGAAATGAATAAACAAATTAAGTACGAAATAAAATTAAAAAAATGTTTCTTTTTAATTTCTTATGTTTTGGCCAGAGTAGTTAGCACAAGTTACAGAATGTTCGTTCGTATCTAGCAAAAAAGAGAGTGAAATATGATTTAAATCATTAAAGTGAGATATTTTTTATGGGATACAAACAAACTACGGAACACACTTTTTTTTAAATATTTTATATTTTTATTGTAATATTTATTTAATTTTTTCATTTATTGGGGATACCGACAGAGTTATATAAGTAAAAAAATATAACAAACACAATAGACAGAAAACAAAACCAATGACAGATATTTACAAAAAAACATGAAATATGTATTAATCGGTTTCTTTGTGTGTATAAATATGTTTCAGACGTTAGTTGTGAAGGTTGTGTGTAGGTGTGACCTTTGTATTAGAAAAAATACATGGCAAAACAAATATACTCATAAATCAGCATTTGATTCAGGCAGAGGAAAATTTATCGGAATTCGGCGCTCTCCAAACACTAGATTCGGAGATCGTGCTTTTGCCGCTGTCGGCCCCTCTGCCTGGAACCAATTACCTTCAAACTTACGAATCATCGACAGTCCCATTCAGTTCAGATCCCAACTAATATCTCACTTCTTTAGTTTATCATACCATTAATTTTTATTCAGACAATATAATATGTTTCTTCAGCTTAGTTAGAATGTAAGTTTACGTGTACAATTGTAAAGCGCCCATGAGGTGAACTTTCACCAAAATGATCAACGAAAATTTTAATTTTTATTTAAGGTTAGTATGTTTGTGTCAGTGTAAGTATGTGAGATGGTGTGGGTGAGTGGGTGTTTTATATTTATTTAAATGTACATTACAGTACTACTGCCAATTACAATTTACGTAAATTGTATAATTAGGAAATTACAAAAACATGTTTGAGAAAAAAGCTCAATAGATTACATAAAGTTCATAAAAAACAATAGTAAACAAAAACAAATAAGTCACTATTACGCTTTTTGATCAAATTACAGAGGAAGAGTCTAAAGCTGGTAACCCACCTCTCTCGGTAGGCTGTTCAACAGATCAATAATTCCATAGCATCAATTTGTTAAAACAGATTTCTCAAATGGGATTTTCAATAGAAGAATATCTATAAAAATGAAATACCTATTGAAGTTTAGACCTTGAGACTTACTTTCGTAGGTTGAGTTTAAAAAACATACCGTCTAACACTCATGAATCTTCCAAAGCTTGAATTACAACAATTCCATTTATGTTGTTAGGTGCGAAAATTATGAGTGTGGTGGAAATTATCTACAAACATTTGCACATACTAGAAATATGAATTTTATGCTTATTGTGATAGTCAGCTACGTTATAATTAGAAATTTTAAATTTGATTTTTGTTTTAGATATTTTTTGTACCAATTTTACAAATAACAAAAATGTTTTTGAACGATTTTTTTAATTTCAAATAACAAAATCAAAGTTCCTTCAACGTGAAGTACAGAAAAAATTAATTGTTTTTTTTACACTAAAATCAAATATCGAAGTTATGATCAAAAAACAGTAAACGCCATTAATTTTACAGGAAAAAAACTAAATTAAATAAAACTAAAAAATAAAAATTCGTTTTAACAATTTGAGCACCGGCCAAATACACATAGAATTTACCTGTGCCCGGCCCGTTCTTGTGAAATTTCATGCTTTGTGAAGGGTTTCTTAAAAGTGTCATAATTATGAAAATGCTTGGTATAATCAATTGAAATTTCTCATATTTATTTCAATCAACTTAATAAGTCATTTTTGGATGATAGTTTTGCCAACATTGGCCTTTATAGAGAGCCACATTGTTCGCACATATCTCACTCCTCACTCCTCACTCCTTTTTTTGTGATTTGTATCCCGGAGCCGTGTAAACACGTGATAATAATAATCACGCGTTGTGTCCCGGTCCCGTGTTTTCACGTTGTTTACCAGCAGTGAAAAAGTACTAATAAAAATCACTAGATGTCAATAAAATACACTTTTTTGGACATCTGGTAAACCACGTGAAAATACGGGACCGGGACACAACGCGTGGTAATATAATAACGTGTTTACACGGCTCCGGGATACAAAGTGTTGATAAGAAAAAAAAATAATAAGGAAAGAAAAACATTGTTTTTACAAGGCAGTTTCAGAATTAATTTGTAGCCATGGATATGAAAACATAGGCAGAATGGTAAATGTTACGCGGTGTGTAAAATGAAAATTTAAACAAGCTGATTATAGGTCATAAGCCTTGTTAATGCCTGTATATATGTCATCCTAAAAAAATTATCTTTCTCAGATGTAAACTATATTTTCAAACGGATTTATTATTGCCTCGGCTACGCCCCTGTCGCAAAATAAATGCAAGTACATATACCATTGCAAGCTCGCAAGTTTGTATGCACACAATTCTATGCAACGGGCTGAACTAATATATAGATGTCGGTAACTATAGCAACCGTTGCTATGGCAACACCTATACGTACACACGGCTTATGTAATGCGTATGTATTTTTCTGTCATTATCATGAACTTTGCATGTGTGTGTTTTTACGTGCATGTGTGGGTGTAGTGATCGTGTACAGATGGATCTAGAGCATTAGTTTTTTTGTCCGCCTCGTGGCTAGGCGGTTGGCGTGTCTGGCTACCTTGCGTGAGGCCCTTAGTTCGATTCCCGACAAGGTAAACACGAGATGCTCATTTATTTGAATACAGTATCGAGTTGTTTTTCTAGAGCGGTATGGAAAATGTTTTTTTTAGCACGATGCTCATGCTTACCTCTTGTGTGGCTGTGGTAAAACAGGAGTCTACATAGAACACAATACTTGATATATCTCTCTCATTTATTTAACTGATGATTGTGAATTTTTCGGAATTTTTAAATGGCTATTTTCACACCGGATTTCAAAAGTTAAAATTGTATAAATATGCTGGCTACAAAAATATTTATCGTTTATATGCGAACAATAATTCTACGATGCCAATACCACGATAATATGTTTTGATGTGTAAAAAAGAGGACGATTATAGAACTTACAAGGAAGACACATACGCTATTTTGTAGCTGGTGTTTGTGTGACAGAGACAAATAAAAAAATAGTTGAAATTTTCGGTTATTGGCAATGAATGCACACCAGTTAAATGACCAGCCTTTTTATGATTTTTAGTTTATTTTCCTATTGCAGATCGAAATTTCATAATAATTTTTTATAAATTATGGAAAATGAATTATTCAACTGTATGTCATAAGGTTTTTTAAATATTTAAATGTTTGAACATCGGAATATTTTTTTTTTACTTATAGTGACATGATATCACATAACCGAGTGTAAAGGATTTTTTTAGCACCGCCTTGTAAGAGTTAATAAAAAATGCATTTAAAATTTTTGTTATTTGATCGGAAATAAGACCCGGGACTAGGGTTACCACTTCAAAATGAAATAATGCTAGTTCAGGATGCCTAAAATGCCCGATTTTTCTAAAAATACTTGTCTTTAAACTATATACAAGAAATTTATTCAGTTCGTGAAAACAAATTAATGTAATTACTTCATTAACATTTTTCGGATGGCGAGATTTTTTCAAACCGGTTTTTTTCTTTCTAACATGAAAAGTAAAAATTTCAAAAAGAAATTTTGAAATTTTCTTGTCACCAATATTGCGCTCAATTACTTAATATTTTTACTTGCATTATAAATGTCGAATAACCGGCCGTAATATGAAGTTTTCATCCTTCCACTAGGGGATTTGAAGTTGCAATAAATAAATGTTTATTTCTACAACAAATATATCTTCTTAGTCAATTGACTGAACTTTGGCATGAAATTTTAAAATGCCTGTCTCAGAGTCATCCCGGCCGCGTGTATCTCAAAACCTAAAAATGCCTGTCAAATGCGGCAAACCCCTGGCGAATGGTAATTCTATCCAGGGACCCGCGTGCTTAAGATGACCTTCTCATTATTATTAAGGACAACTTATACAACGCCATTTTCATAACATAACAAGAAAAAAATTGACTGATAAACAAACAAACCATCACGTCGTTCCCCCGTAGGGGTAGGCAGAAAGAAAAGAACGCCATATCACTATATCTAGGCATACAGATCTCGCTTCCTCTACATTCGTACATCTCCTCATGCACGCACACCGATTACTCCTACTTTTGACATGTTTATCTTCAAGTATTTGATGGACTTGATCGTGCCATGTCTTTCTTGGTCTTCCTCGTTTTCTGCATCCATCAACATTTTCATCGTAGATCCTTTTAGCCGTTCTTTCGTTGTCCATTCGCTCTACATGTCCAAACCAACGCAGCACCCCTTTCTTGATTCTGTCGATAATGCATGTCTCAGCCTTACACACTTCACGGATCTCGACATTTGTGTACCTATCATACATCGTTTTAATACACATTTGCTTGAAAGATCGCATTTCGACAGAATTCAACTTTCATCACCATTTTTACAATTCCATACTTCGCTCCCATAAATTAAAGTTGACACTAGAACTCGAACAATTTATTATTCAAGTATTTTTTTAATTAAAATAATTTACTTTGTCGTCACATGCTACGGATGTATTCATTTGCTTTACATAGCGGATGGGCTTTAAGTTTTTTTTCAGAATCATCACTTAATTCTTACCTTTTCACACTTCCAGTGGGAAAGCATTATATGCCAAAGTGCCTGCGACCGCAAATACGCGGTCACAGAATTTAGTGAGCTGGTTAAATACAGGTCTTTCCCTATTGCCGAAAACATATCTGATCTTAGCGTAAGATGTCTGACAGCTACTTCGTATCGAATACATGGTTCTTTTAAGTATTACGGAGCAGAGTTGTTCAGTGACTAATACATAAGGTTACAGAGTTTGTATTTCACCCTCTTAGGAAAACGTAGCCAGTATAATTTGGTAATGAAGTGCTGTGATGGGCCACTCTTCATGGAATATGAAGAATAAAAGTAATTATCTCGCTTTTTGAAATCAATTTATTGAGATACGCTTTTATTAATGCACCAAAGTAAAAAATACATTCTTTAAAAAATCTTATTTCCGTGAATTGTGTGAAGTAAAATATCTTTATTTTTTTATTTATTTACAATTTTAAAAAACCCGTTAGGGTTACATTAGAAATTTAATATTGTCTAGTCATTTTATGTCTCATCTAGTCTAGTTAGTTCAGTCATCATGTGCTTTTTCAGATTGATTTTAAATTTGTCTCCATTAAAAGTTTTCAAGTAGTAAGGTAGGTCGTTGCAGTGTTTAAGTCCATTATGTAGTATTTTTGACTGTCCTGTGTTTGTCTTTGCTTTTTTAATATGATAGTGTTTTTGTTGTCTGGTGTTATATTTATGTATGTCAGCATTTTTGACTAATATTATGTCGTCGTCTTGTATGTTTCCCAGTGTTATTTTGTGCACAATTTTTAAGGTCTCAATTTTAGTCAAGTAGTTTATGTCAAACTGGTGTGTTTTTTTGTACAGTTCAGTCGTAGAGGTCAGGTAGGGTAGGTTGTATGTTAGTTTAAGAATTTTATTTTGTTGTCTTTGTATTCTTGTTATGTCTGTCTGATTATCGACGTAGTACTGTTATAATTACTATTCTGCCTGTTTTAACACCGGTATTTCTTCAAATTTGCCTACTGCTGATTTTTGTGAAGTCAAAAATAGGGAAACTTGTGTTAGTTACGCAGTGTGTAAAGTTGCCACTTGAATCAACCGATGACAGGCATAAGCACTGTAAAAGCCAAGACTTCCATATTTCTTTTTTTTAAATTTTCTCCATCTGTTTTGTAATATATAATTCTTAAATTTTTTTAGGGTGTAATATCCAATCCCTGTCTACAAAAATAAGAACGAATTCAAAATACAGTTGATTTATGTAATAATATTATCATTGTTTTAAAATTTAAATCTTATATATCTAAAAGTTTATTTTATTTAAAAACAGAAATATAGTTTTAGGAGAGCACTCCTCGTATTGTTTTTATAGAATAATCGTGTTAAAACTAATTATAGGAATCAAACATTAATTTTGAAAATAAAACATTTTATAAAGCGACCTTCATGCTGTAATGTCTAAGACGCTTGACTCACATACGGAAAGCTTCAGGTTCGATTCCCTGTGAGAAAACAAACATTTTTTTCCATCTGTTTTGTAATATATTAATCTTAATATTTTTTAGTATAATAATCCCTGTCTACAAAAATAAGTACGAATTCAAAATACAGTTGATTTATGTAATAATATTATCATTGTAATAAAATTTTAATCTTATATATCTAAAAGTTTATTTTATTTAAAAACAGAAATATAGTTTTAGGAGAGCACTCCTCGTATTGTTTTTATAGAATAATCGTATTAAAACTAATTATAGGAATCAAACATTAATTTTGAAAATAAAACATTTTATAAAGCGGCCTCCATACTGTAATGTCAAAGACGCTTGACTCACATACGGAAAGCTCCGGGTTCGATTCCCTGTGAGAAAACAAACATCAAATATAATTTTTCTCAAGCCTGGGTGTTTTGTGCTGCAATGCACTACAGTAATTAGGCCTTCTGGCCTGTTGTGGTGTGGAATATTTTTTATATAAAAATGAAGAATAATAAAAAAAAGGTTTTTTAAATCCGAATGTCAATTCAATCAATAAAGAAAAATAGTTTTCTTTTGAATATGAAAATGAACGAAAAAAATATTAAAAACTATCTACTTTGAACGACGTCAATAATTCTTCCAAATCGAACAATGATAGAGTGTTGTGATAGATTTACGCTTTACGGGAAGCCAATATACCGATCTGCAGAACTCACCGAAAAGAACTTGTAACGTCACAGGCGAAGTAACTGCAAATTTTCAAAATTTCAAAACTTAAAAAAATCTTAGCTCTCATAATACGATACAGAAAAATATTTTAAATTGTTTTTTAGCCTAGTCTGATAGTCTATTAACAAATAAAAAACTGAGCTACCAAAAAAACCGCTAAAATTCCTCATTATTTAATGTAATGTTTGAATCTTTGATTTATCAGAGTTGAGAATTAAAGTTTTATCACACGTTACTTTTTTTATAATTTTTGTAACTTTTGAGGATAAAACACGCTGGTCTTCTGTTTTTCGGTTTAAAGTTGAAAATACAGAAATGATTGCAATCATCTATTTTATACGTGAATAAAACACCAAAATCCTCTTTCGTCAGAAGTTTTTTTTTTTAATTGACATAAAAATCAGAAGTCCACCATGTACTTTTAGTTTCAAAATAATAATCGATTTTTAATATGTATAGCATTAACTTTGTGGTCAAACATTTGAGTAAAAATATAATTAAATATTTACATACAACCAATTACCGGCTTTTCTATGTTTACAAGTTTCGAGACGTATCCTTCTCATCGTCAATTAAACCAAAATGCAAAACCCACTAAACACCTTCACCATAGTTGTTGCACAAAAATATAAATATGTATTTCAACATAGCTCGTTATAAGATGTTCCACTGTAATGATCACCCTTAACCTATCAAATTAAAGCCCCTCCTTCCATCCCCTCTCCTTTTTTAAAATTATTTCTCAAGCAACCTAAAATATTTTCATAATCTAATCGGTGCGTGTTTGTCCTAATCAGTGCATGTGCTTGTTAAAATGCATGTCGTGCTGGTTTTTTATTTTTGTGCAACAGCAATGGTGAAGGTGTATAGTGCGTTTTGCATGTTGGCTTGATTGGTGTCCTGACAAAGAGACAGATACGTCTTGAAAAGGGTTGACATAAAAAAGTTGGTAATTCGTCATTTACAAATATTTAATAACATTCAATAAAATAATAATCATTTATTTGTTTATAAATTTGTATAAACCACTTTAATTTTTTTTAATTACACTTCGACCAGTTTCGAGGTTACTACCTCATCGTCAGGAATTCAACTAACTTATAATTACACGCTCTTTTTGTCTCTTTCATACAATGTTTTATTATATAAATAGCAACGCGTGTAATTATAAGTTAGTTAAATTCCTGACGATGAGGTAGTGACCTCGAAACCGGTCGAAGTGTAATAAAAAAATAAAAAAATTAAAGTAGTTTATACAAATTTTTAAACAAATAAGTGTAAAATATCATACCACAAAGTAAAAAATGTTTTTGAAAACAACAATAAAATAATAATTATTAAAAATCAAAACGTTTTTTGCAGGAGACTGCTACGAGATATTTCATACTATTTAGCGTGTTGTCCAGATGCCCTTTGAAATTTAATTTTTAGTTTTGCTGTTATTTAATAATGTACGTGCTTCCACTTTCCATTATGTTGAGTCCTAACTCAATACAGGGCCCTAGCCTCGTCGAGTTTAGGATACGTAATTAGTATATTTTTTTGTAATATGTATATATTTGTATGAATAATTTTCAAAAATGTAAAATAAAGATTGAAATTATCTCAATTTGTTAAAAAGTTTTGAAAATCGCTAAATCTCATTTCCTGAACACTTCCTTCAATGTGACTCCCGTGATTTATCGTTTAAGGTACTGATTTTTAATTTGTTGCAACAGAGAGGGAAAACATTTTCGAAGAGGGAATATGGGAGTCTAGGCACTTACAGGGCCTGTCAGGGCTGTATGACCTGTCATTGGCTTTGCAAACAATATAATGTTATTGCTCCAAAGATATTTAATGATTTATTGCCAAATATAAAAGACTCAAAATGTAGAACAAATTTTAAAATAAAAATAACTGCTCATACAAATAGTGTAGCGAGAGATTTTTTCTAAAAATATATGTAAATCAAAACACCTAGTACTTTATATAATTGGTACACAAACTGTTTTTTATGTATTTCATTGCTTTGCATTGTTTTTTATTATTTATTATTTATGTTTAATTAACATGTATTCTTGGCACATAAATATACTTTATATTTGTATAATAACGATTTTTAATTTCTTACATTTGATTAGCTAGGCATCTATAATTAAGTAGTTCTAGTTTTTCCTTTTTATGTTATTGTTTTATCAGTATAGGACTACTTATGCTCTAAAGATAAAAAATCTCCATCTAAGAACAGGCTGAGCCATGTTAGAAGGAGACTCTCATAAACAGAAAATACTCCGTTTTCATTTTTTATTAATAAGTTATATATAGATTCCCTGTTAAATATGTTTAAATTTTTTTAGCAATAAATTTAGAAAAAAAAAGATGGCTGGTTTAAGTGGCCACTTTACACACTGTGTAACATTCACCATTCTGCCTACGTTTGAACATCCAAACTTCCTCAGCTCTTCCATTTGTTGACTTTTATGAAGTAAAAGAGCTGAAACCTTTATTTCTTTGATAGCAAGTTGTCTTCTTTCAAACGATCATTTAATCAAATTCAATTTTTAACATCTCTCTCCCGCTTTCACTCCCACAAAGTCTACTATAAACCATTATTTCTAATTTTTTAAAATAATTTTCAATGTAAAAATGTGTCCATTAAAATGCCCATCGGGCGTATATATGAATAAATAAATAAATTATGGTGTGGGTGAGATTCATCATTACAAGCATTTGGACATTCTCAAAACATTGCTGTTATGATTTTATTTGTACTTTATCCCATTTTCCTGAGAAATGTAACTATTCTCCAATATGTCGTTGTTTAGAAATGTTGTCGAACCCAGATACCGTGATATTTCTCACATTTCATCTACGCTACTAGGCTATAGGTTGAGTTCAGCCAGAATGCGATGTACGGCGTGCTTGTATAATGCAAACTAGATGAAAAATGTACTAGGCTTCTCCTAACGATGTTTTATTCAATCCATGTACACTCACTAATTAGTGTGTCTTTCATATGTACGCATTATTTATTGTCACGTGATATGCACATTTGTCTGTTAATGCGGATGACGAATACAGTTTTTCCTTTGAAATTGAACCAGAAACAGAAATATAATGTTAAAAAATGTTTTAAAATTGACAGTAAAATTTTTATTGTCTTTGAATTTCCTAGAGTTTTAACCATCGAAAAAAAGAAGATTGGAAATCAAATCAACAGACAATGGAAATTTGATGAGTATTATTTTGATAGATTGTCTATAACAGAAAAAATACATGGAAAAATAAGCATTTTTATTTATTGTAATAAACACAGTATAGAAAATTAGAATAAATAATAATACGCTTTATATTATTAACAATATTAATTAAAATGCAAAAATAACATTGAATACTTGAAAAAAAATATTGTTAAGTGTTACAAACAAAATCTAAAAAACGGATAGCGATTAAAAATAAAAACTAAAGAAAAGCGATAAATACATAAACATTTTAAAATAGGAATCATACAAATACAAAAATAATATTGTTACAAGGCGGCTACCTACACGGTTAAATTTCTAAACACCAAGCAATTTCGTATCTCGGCTACGATATGTAAAATTAAATAAAATATTTAATTTGATAATTTCAACATGTCACGAAGTCGCCCCCGAGTAGCGCCTGCTAACGTCACTCAACAAAAACATCCTGGTTTTTATAACAATATTTTGGCTACGTAATGAATCTCTTTTTTTAAATAATTTCTCCCGTCACAATGTCGCCCCTGGGTAGCGCCTGCTACATTTCATCTACGCTACTAGGCTATAGGTTGAGTTCAGTCAGAATGCGATGTACGGCGTGCTTGTATAATGCAAACTAGATGAAAAATGTACTAGGCTTCTCCTAACGATTTCTCCTGACGAATACAGTTGTTCCTTTGAAATGGAACCAGAAACAGAAATATAATATAAAAAAATGTTTCATGTAGCGTCATTTATTTTTTGAAATACATGTGTATTTTGTACTTAAATTATTAATATTGTAATCCCACAGCAAGCACAAGAGGTTGATTCTTTTTTGGTGTGGTATTTCGTTTTGCTTTTTGTTTCTGTACTTTTGCTTTATTATGTGTTTCTTTTTGTTAACATGTTGTAACTTTTTATTGTATTAAATAAAATTTAAAAAAATAAAATATATTTTTTAATTTAACTGTGTAGATATAATATAAGTGTCCAGTTTTGGTTTCAGCCAATAAAAGCAGATTTGGCTGCGTAATTGGTTTCAGCTAAAAAGTCGAAATCTGCGGTTGGGATGTGTCGGATTACGTTCGGCTGTACTCGGGTGCATCATATAGCTCGTGACTCGGCCGCGTGACCTGTGACCTTAAGGTTATCTAAGTTTATTCAAGTTTTTCGCTCTACACTACAGGGAACTAGAGAGGGGTCCCTGTAGCGAAGAGCGAAGTTCTTAAATAAACATTTTCAGATTGCCAACACTGAAATGTCTTTCCAGTTGGCGACCTGATAATGTTTATTCAAAAACTTCGCTCTGTGGTCTTAATAATGAATAATAATAAATGTCTGATTTATATAGCGTCATTTTTGTGAAAAATCACCCCAAGGGCGCTTTACCATTGTATACTTAAACTCACATTCTAACTAAGCTAAACTGACATAAATATAATATTTTCTGATTTAAAATTGAGGGTATGATAAACTAAAGAAGTGAGATTTTAGTTGGGATCTGAACTGACTGGGACTGTCGATGATTTGTAAGTTTGAAGGCAATTGGTTCCAGGCAGAGGGGCTGGCAACGGCAAAAGCACGATCTCCGAATCTAGTGTTTGGGCAGCGCTGGATTTCGACAAGTTTTCCTCTGCCTAAAGCTGATCTAAGAGTAGATTTTCTTTGACATGTATTTTCTCTAATATAAAGGTCCGATGGATATATTGGAGCCATTTTATGAATAAAATTGAATTCTGTCCAGCAAAGCTTGTATTTTATTATCTCTGGGCTTTTTAACCAGTGCAAATCTCGATGATGTTGTGAGAAGTGAGAATATTTTTTTACTCCTGTAATATTAAATAAGTTATAGTTAATAGGGTACCCTGAAGAACTGTTATACCTAAAATATATGTAAAATATAACGAAGAACCAAAAAGCAGAAAAATAAAAAAGAATACTGCCAAAATATCTTAATTAAACCCTTTTATATTATTTTGAATTTTGTTTGAAACTTTTTTGAATGAATTTGTGGGTTTCACAAAAAAACGCCCAATTTTTGGCCTTTTTGTGATTTTTATTTTATTTAAATAAGTTTTGGTTTGGGCTGAATATTTTGTTTCTTATTTAGCTTAAAAATTTACAATGTAACATTCATTTACTTTTACTACATTAATTCATTACCTAGCTAATTACCCTATTAAAATAAATATACGTACTATACCATTGTAAAAGAAAAGAACAATTGTAAAAGTATTATCCTTATCAAAAGTCAACGGATGGAAAAATTGTAGAAATGTGGATGTTATAGAATAGGCAGAATTGTGAGTGTTTCATAATGTGTCAAATGACAACTTAGACTGGCCAATGATAGATCATAAGCCCTGTAAATGCCTAGACTTCCATATTCCCATCTTAAAACTGTTTTCCCTCTCTGTTGCAAAAAATGAAATATTCCTACGTAACTTATATTAATTTATAATCATACATAATAACTCGGATGAAAACTGAGTGAACGCGTTTAAGATACGATCTCTTAGATGAATGTGTGGGAAATCAATGTATGACAGGGTTACGAATGATGAAATCAGGCGAGAGTGTAAATCTGAGTCAAGTTTAATCAATAAGATTAAGAAAGGGTCGCTGAGATAGTTTGGTCATGTAGAACGAATGGACGACGAAAGAATGGTAAAACAAGTATATATGGCGAAAATGAACGGTAACGTGAGACGAAGACGGCCAAGAAAGATATGGCATGATCAGATAAACCAAAATCTTAAGTCTGGTCATGTCAAAAGCAGACAGAACCGAAGGGCATGTGTGACAAGATGTATGAATGTCGAAAAATATAGAAATGTATGCTAGGATAGACGTGTGTGGCGGTCCATTCTCTCTGCCTACCCCTACGGGAAAATGGCGTGATGGTAGTAGTAGCATAATAACACTTATTTTAATGAACTCGTCTGGTTTAACAATAAAAACTCTTTATTTTGTATGTTTTGATGTGACTTTTAACTTATGTTAATATGGTTCGGTTTTTGTTCCGGCCGAAACTAGAGAATCTTGTTTCGGTCGGTCATTCTCTCATATACTTTTTTTGAAATTTATGAAAATTATTATTTGAATCATGTGTAAATAATAGACTGGTTGTTAATTAAATAATTATATTCTAATTTTGTGACGTTTTAGTTTTTATTCTTCGCAATTTCTGCATATTTATGTAATTATTAAAATTGCACATAAAGTGGGCGAGACTTCATCTTGCAATGAGTTCTTCCACATCATGTGTTGCAAATTTGCATAGTTTAAACTGTAAATAAATAGTAATGTCTTCTAGTATAATACGTTGCATAAAATGCACTCGCCTGCATGCATTTTTAATTGCGCGTAGGAGGGTCTTAAAAATGTTCAGGAATCCGTGGGCGAATTGCGAAATAACGCCTGTTCAGTCCAATAAATTATAAAAATAGCTAAGAAATCATACCACAATCACAAAAAGTGACCAATAATTTTTACTGTTTGGTAATTTACATAAATATGTTATTTTAAACCTTTTGGTGATCAGCCAACAGAGATTAAATATTTATATAAAACTTGTAAGTAACTGAAGCACTCTTTTTAAAGGTAATTTGAAGATACATCGCAAAAGTGTTTAACCATTTTTGTACGTCTGCCTATTATATTGGACGATTTTGTTGGGTCTTTCAAAAGACGTGCCATGATGCTAAATGCTTCATTTGACCTCATGTAGTTGTAGGGTAATGGTAAGTATTTTCAAGATGTTTTAACGCTTAGAAAAGGCACATTGCAAAAAAATGTACTTAAATATTTTTTTAAGGAAATTTTTTAACTATTTAAACACGTTTTCAGTATGTTTAAAATCACTATTACATTAAAAATAAACGCCGAATATACAAAGTATAGTGAAATGTTTAAAATAAAAAAAAATACAAAGCAGATGTTTCAAATATTATTAATATTAATATCCTTAAAAATAGTTTTTTTATGCCTTTTTTTTTTACTAATATATTTTATAATATTTCGAAAAAGTTTTTCAGCTTTGAGAATTTCAAAATCGTGTAAAGTAAATGTATAAAAATACATGTAAAAATGTTAACCATCTGATTTTTTTTAGAAAGATTTGTAAAAAAAAATCTTATTGGTTTACCCCTTTCGTCGAAGTTATATATTACTTAGTTGATGATTGGAATCGCGGAGACAAGGCGAGACAGATATAGGAATTGTGTGTATAAATATGAGAAGAAATGCAAAAATAAATGTGGTGCATTCGTATGCAATATAAATTTCAATGTGTTCGTTGTTCGCAGGAACGTAAATCGGGGTCACTCTTTAATGCTCTTAAATAACAAATCACAATTTTTACGAAAACAGTTTTCATTAAACTCTTTTCGGTTAAATGCAATAAAAATTTAAATTGTTAACTGATATAAAACCGTAATTACTGTAATCCTCTACGATTTAACTTTTTGCACTTTTGCTTAAGAAGGCATCTTTAAAATAGATAATATCTATTTTATTTTATGGTTGAATTTAACTTGAAATTTGAAAAATATTTTATAATATATGAAAATTAATAAATCGAATGAAAAATTAAAGCAAAAATAAAAACGTTTTATTTTATTCAATAAATTTTTTTTTAAAGTTTTTTTTAAAAAATTTTTCTACTTTTATTTACATGCCATTCTAAAACGAATTTTTAAAAAATTGTTCTAAAATGTCATTTATTTATTTAAATTTTTTGAACTGCATACTAACTCTTGTGTGGTGTCACATAAGTCCGTATAAAATATATCACTTGACTCTTTTTTTAATAAAAGAAGTGGTATTTTGCTATGGCAGGCCTAAATTACATTATAAATTTTCCTAATGAAAGAGTATAGAAGATTATACAGCATAAAATAATGTAGTGTTAAATTTTTGTTTTCAAATACTTCAAAATATATAGTCGAACGCGAAATTACAGCACCTTTTGCTATGGGATTTTAAATTATTATTTATTTAGCTTGCATATTTAAGGTACACAAGAGCACTTAATAGAATAACAATATGTTAGTTTTTTTTTTTTGAACAACCATACTTAAATTTATTCATAATTCTACACAAAAGCATAATAGCAATAACAATAGCACAATTGCAATGATTCAGGCAGAGGAAAACTAGTTAAAATCCGGTGCATCCTAAATACAAGTTTCGGAGATCGTGTTTTTGCCGTTGCCGGCCCCTCTGCCTGAAAAAAAATGCCTTCAAACTTACGAAGCATCGACAATCCCAGTCAATTCAGATCCCAACTAAAATCTCACTTCTTTAGTTTATAAAACCCTCAATTTTTAATCAGGAAATAAAATATGTAACTTTTGCTAGGTTAGAATATAGGTTTTTGTATACAATTGTAAAGCGTCTTAAAGTGATCTTTCCAAATAATATTATTATTAATTGCACAGTCTTTTACAGTTAAATTTGTTTACAAAATAACAATTTTATGATAGTAGTGTTGTCAAAATCATATTTTTTACAGAAGGAACTTTTGATAACTAAAAAAAATCTGCGTTTTCCATGCGACCCCAACAATTATAAGTGACCTTCTTTTACATTTCCTTGGTCTGTATCCTCATTGCAGTTCAGAGTAGATATACATGCACACGGAGTATGTATGTGACGTATCGACGCGATTGTGTGAGTGCACTGCACGTGTGTTGTATTTGTGTGAGTGTTTTTTTCTGCTAACGGCCATTCTAAAAATATCACAGCACTCGCTGCAATTAGTTGCATAGAAAAGGTGTTTAAAACCATTTTTTACTACAAGAAATTATTCTTTTTTCACTTAAAAATATTACAATCCATATCTTAAAAGATGCATAGATAATAAATTTAATTGTCACTCTTTTACATTGGATCAACTCAATATTACCTTTATAAGTAATTATCATCTCACTGAAAAATCATTACTTCAAACTGTTTTTCGGTAACCCTTGACTTCTGCCAATGTTAAATTATGTAAAAATATCGTAAAAGGTTTTCGATTTTTGTCAACTAAATATTTTGATTGTAATGAATTGTAATAAACAGTTTTATAAAATTTTCAGTGCATTGGTACACCAATCGGAGTGTATCTTGATAATATTTTTTTGTTACATGAAGATAATATGATCAGTCTTACGCTTCGGGTACCAGTTCAGGGACCATCAAAAAGTCTGGTGTGAAAATATCCTTTTAAATAAATATTTTATATCAACCATGTCGGAAATCGAACCCGGGATCTCTTGCTTAGTAGGCAAACGCGCTGACCATCTAACCTTGAAACCGATAATTGTAATAATACCTATCTCTATGTGACTAATACGTTTTAATCTTATAAGTTGTAACTGTCTCAAAATGAATTTGCAAACTCATCGGAGGATAATTATTTCATGTGAATATTTTGTATGTTAAATAAAAAAAATACTTCAAAAATCCGTGGCCTATATTACAACGGACAGTAAGTTAATTATTGTGAGGCTGTGATGTCACACTAGTCTATAAACGGCACAAAACTTTATTTATTTATTCATATTTTTCTCTTACAAACTATAATTTATAATAAAAATAATGTGTCCTCACTGGGGTTACCCGTGCCGAGGACACTTAACAATATACTTTTTTGAAATGTTTTTACATTAGAGAATAAAAAAAGAAGACTTAATTAATAAACAGAGATAATTAACAAAATATTCGGAGTTTTAAAAACAAGGTTTATATGTACATCTATATTATTTATATTACATAAGCTTTACACTTGTGGAACGGTTCATTCAATATTGGTTTGAGCGAATGAGACAATCCATTTAACTTCTACCTAGCTCCACTATTCATTATTTTATATCCTTTTTTAAAATTTTCTCGTTACTAATTGTTTTAATAGATAGTGGAAGTAGGTTATAGATTTCAATTGAATAATTCTCAAAATCTCTTTGTCCAAAAGTGATTAAACTTTTTTTTTGTTTAAGTTGTCTTTGTGTTGAGGATCTAGTGATTATATTATTTGTTTGTGATGTATTGTAGGGATTATGCCTTTCATTTGAGTAAAAGTAGTTTTTGAATCTGTAAGTGAGTATTGTTCTAGCGTATAATTGTTTTGGTGTCATAACTTGATGCATCTATCTTATTTTTCAGGAGTAGCTTTTAAAAATGAGAGTTGCCAAAATGCCAGTTTGAGCAGCGATCAAAAGTTTGTGTGTTAATCATAATTTTTTTTGACAGTGAGTCGTATTTTTTAAATTTTTGTTGTTTATTTTGAATCTTAAAATAAGGCACACATAATAATATTCTTATGTGTGTTCTAATAATAATAATAATATCCGAATATTTCGTTAAAAAAAATATTAAACAAATGTTTCTCAAATTTTGATATTGTTTTCTTTTCATTCGTGTATTTTTTCCGTTTTACAATATTTTTTACTGCGATATAAAAAATTATATTTCTTAACTTCGCCTTTTTTCTAAATGGGAGTCTGATTTTTACATTTTCTCTGGTATTGTGATCATATTTATGTTAGCTTTGATAAAAAAAAATCCAAAATTATTTACTAAAATAAATGCCTATTTTCGGCACTGAACTGAACTGAAATGATGACGTTGAATTTTTTGTAATCTTCAAATTTATGTTTTCACACCGGATTTGGAAAGTAAAATTTGGATAACTATATCGGATTTCAATTTTAAAAATGTGACGCGTGACGCCAATATAGCAACACATCTGTATAAGAGAGAGCACGAAGATAGAACTCACAAAAAGGAAGACAGAGACTCTGTTTTGCGGCCGGTGTTTGTGTGAAACAGATTTAATCGGTTATTGACAGTGATGTGGGATACACGCATGTTATACCAGCGCATTTATTTTTCTTTAACAGGGCTAAATTTTACATTTATTTTAATAAATTATGAAAAACGAAACAAAAAATGGGATGCCTTTATGTTTTTTTCTCAAATATCTAAACTTTAGAATATTTCATCTTTTGCTTTCGGTAATACGATGTTACATCACCGCGCGCAAAGGAATTATTTACCGCAGTCTTTTAAGAGTTAACTTCAGTTTGTCTACAACGCAAAATGGATTTTTTTCTGTCAACAATATTTATATAAGTTATATCTTAAGAACTGTCGTCTTCATCCGATTGACAATGAAATGATTAGATTTAGATTTTTTTTATTTATGACAAAATCCATTATTTTTTAACTTCCCATATTGCATAAAATATAATATATGCACATAACATAAATATAATATATACATGAAATATTCCCAATCAGGAAAAATGCTGGTATGAGGGCATATAATACATAATAATACAATAGTTTTAGTAAAAAGTCGATAAAAAAACATCACATATCACTCGTCACTCGTGCTGTAAGAACTGTTTGATTTGATTGATTGTAAATTGAAATATAAACAAGTGAGTTATTTTTGAAATTATTTATTTTGGTTTGCAATACATGCAATGACATCACCTTCAAACATGTAAATCTTCTTTTGCTTCATCTAGACATTAGCATCTTTCATGAATAAATATTCACTTCTGCGCCTGCGCAGAATACATTAGCTGAATGCAGGATAAAAACAATTAATTATAACGCAAATTCCTTACAAAATCAATAATTAGTGAATGTAATTAAGGCTGATGGTCATGTAAAAAAATAAAAACAAAATAAAAAACAAACAAACAAACCATCACGCCTTTTCACCGTCAACACAGACAGAGATAATAGAACGCCACATCGCTCTGTCTTTGCATACAAACCTCGCATCTTCTACATTTATACATCTTCTTAAGTTTATAATGCTGTTCATGTTCTACTGTCCATTCACTATCAAATATATTTCTGCAGTTACTTTGCTTAAATCACGTCTGAAGAAACAGTTTCTCTTGTTGTAATTTCTTCAATCTTTTTTTACCTTATGTTCCTTTTTTCCTAGTAAAGAATATTTTGTATTGATATTAATTAATTTTTAAACATAAATCGCTTGCTATATTTTATTTAGTTATTTTATTACACTTTTTTCACATAAGTATTGAAATTTTAAAATAAATTAATAAAAAAATTGGAAATCAATAGAACCGCCCATGTGCAACTTTACTAAATGAAAAGTTAAATAAATAAAATACAAACGTTGGATTCTGTATAAATCACCGCCCAACGCTGCTTCAGAATATTTAAAAATAACTAGATGCAATCTAGATTGACATTTTTAAATATTTCGGATGCTTCAGTTAGCTGCATCAAAAACAATAGGAAAATTTACAACCAGCGCACTTAATTCAGTAAGAGTGAAGTGATGTATATGAAAAAAAATTCACCAAGTTGTAGCAATACCAAACTGATAAACTTTATATAAAGTTTATATTTGAAGCACTAACTTTGTGGTTATTCATTATAATAAAATAAATAAAACAACTTTGTTTTTAACCACTAATTTTTATTTTTCACCGACCGGTTTTAAAGCAAACAAGCTTCTTTGTTAAGGTTTACGTAACTATTGAATTGATTCCTTTTTATTTTATTTCTATCATGTTCACTAAATACTACACGTGGACCCAATAAATCAAGTGGTTTTTTCTTACACGGGTGGTAATTTGATATCATTATTTTCGAAAAAGGCCAGGAGAGCACTAAAAGAAATATTGTTTATTTGGTTATTAATTATTGTTTTCTTATTATGAATCGCTTTTTTAATTTCTAAGATTTCTAAGTTGTCTAATTTCAATATTTTATTTTCAAATTGAAGTACTTTTAATCCAGTGTCTTTATTGAAGTTATGATTATTTTCTATCAGATGATTTGCGAATCCAGAAAAAATATTATTATTTAAGCATCTTAAGTGTTCTTTTACTCTAATATTAAAGTTTCTTTTAGTTTTTCCAATGTAGATTGAATCGCAATAAATCACTAAATACAATTTTTTACATTAATCAAATACAAATATTGACATTAACGTTTCCCATTACGTAAAAGAATTAAACAATTCTTGTGAACATAATGGGGAGTGACGTCTATATATTTTTAAAATAACTTAAATAAATTACAAAAAAAATGTAAACGATGTTTTCAATCAAAGTTATATAAAGAAGAATTATTAATGTATTTTTTTACTTCTTTCTTAAATATTAAAATAATATTATATTCCTAACAGATTTTTTTATTATCTTTGTTCATTTAATATTCCTCTGTAAGTATAATGATGTTGTGCAGTCGTTGTTTTTTAATAGATAATAAAATACAATCTTTGCTAGACAACATTTAAATCGTTCCATGAAAAGGCTCGAAAATACCTATCGGACCTTTGTATTAGGGAAAATACATGTCAAAGAAAATCTACTCTTAGATCAGCATTTGATTCAGGCAGAGAAAAACTTGTCGAAATCCGGCGCTCCCCAACACTAGATTCGGAGATCGTGTTTTTGCCGTTGCCGGCCCCTTGCCTGGAACCAATCGCCTTTAAACTTACAAATCATCGACAGTTCCAGTCAGTTCAGATCTCAACTAAAATCTCACTTCTTTAGTTTACCATACCCTCAATTTTGAATCAGAAAATATAATATGTCAGTTTAGCTTAATTAGTATACAGTTGTAAAGCGCCCTTGAGGTGATTTTATAAATCAGACAATTATTATTATTTTTAAAAAGTAGCACATAGCAAAGTACTTGATTAAACATTATAAGATCACCACTGAAAAGGCATTCCAGTGTTAGCAACCTGATAATGTTTATTCAAGTAGGTATTTCGCTTTACGCTACAGGGCCCCCTTCCTGGTTCACTTCCTGTATTATCAGGTTGCCAACACTGGAACGCTTTTTCAGTTGGCAAACCTGATGTGAGCCTAACTTCACTCTATATAAAATTCTAAACGACACTTGAAAGGACATCACTCGCGGCATTTCTTCTCGATCTTTTGTCTTACCCGCACGCAGGGACTTTGACCAGTTTCTGCTCTCGCAAAGCAATATCATATAGGGTGTACCATAAAAGAAAAATCAGTTATACTCGTACTTTTAGGGACAAAGACTAAAAATATTGACCATGCAAATGTTATTAATGCAGGAAACGAAAAAAAAAACGAAAAAGGTGATCAGTCACACGCTTCAAAATAAAGCAGTTTAAACAACTTTAAAAAGCAATGTTTCACGTATACCCTCCCAGAAATCTAACCCATGATCTAAAGAATCAAATAATTACTATCTAACGAAGCGGACTTATTTCCACTTGATTTTCGTATTAAAAATTTTAACCTGAGATCAGCCATCTAGTCAAAAACGCTCGTTCATGATTTCGGTGCAATTTTACATACAGGAATATCTTCTTCATCCACTTAGATATTATGGTAATTCGGTGCATTTGCATTTGATTTTTTTGGGCCAGTGATCCCAATAATAAAAAAGTGTCGTCCCAAAGCCGAGTCGTGATAAACTATAGCGCAAAATTTCGTAATATTCTAAATTTCCTAGAGTGAAAATCAAAGCAGTTGCAGTATAAAAATAGCCTGGAAAATTGCATTGAATGCATTTTCCGAGGTCAGTTATTAAGTAAACACAAATGTTTTCAATCTTCGCTCTGCGTGCCAAGTTTCTGTCTGCAAAGATTCAAGAAAAAGTGTAAAATAAGATAAATATTTAGGCAGAAATGATGTAAAAAAATGTTGCGATGTGTTGGTGCAAGGTCTTATTCATGTTTTGATAATTTCCAGCATAAAATGAATTGTGCCTCTGTTCTTTCATTACTCCATTAATAAATTATGGTGTGCGTAAGAGCGTGTATATATATTTTTTTAAATTTGCCTTTTTATGATTCCCCATTCAGTAGATTTATCCAGTAGATTCAGTAGAGAGTGGACTTCTTAGTTTTAGATAGTTAAATTTATTTCAGTGCCTGAAATATGTTAACTTTTATAGGGAATTGCTTAGTAATAATTTAAATCGTATTAGTAATAAATCCGATAGTGTACTGTCAGTTCCAGGATGCAAAACTAAGTTTATACAGAGGCACTCGTTACATGTTGGTCCAAGATCGTTTAATCTTCTAACTAAGGAACTACAAAACATAAAATCACTGGTACAGTTTAAAGTAGGTTCGAGGTATTGGATTAGCATGGAAGGAACAAATAGACACATTAATTCATTTTTTTAAATTGCATACTGAAAATAAAACTTGTTTTCGTAATATCTGTATATGTTAATTTGATTTTTCTTTTTTTTTTTTTTCATGGTCATGTCATACCATATTAATATGCTATAAACTTTTTAGTAATTAAAAGCGGAATGGCCTACGCTCAGACCCTGAAGTATTTGTGGGCGTTTTTTCCAATTTATGTAATAACTTGTTTTTAAGATGTATTTTCGTTATTATATTTCTATGCAAATAATATATAAATGAAAAAAAAAACAAATAAAAAAATTTTAAAAACCAAATACTACAATTTTTATGATTGTTTTTCTTTACTTCTATCATAAAGCTATTATTTTGTAGGGGTATGCAGAAAGGTAGGACCGCCACACACACGTCTATCCTGACAATTATTATTTTCATTTTTTTATTTTTTTGACTAAGATTTGCATACACTCATATATATTAATACATACTCGTATTAAAGAGAAGAGAAACAACAAAAAAAAAATTTTAACAATTCCCATATACTTGTATTGTATATTTATGTTTTTACGTTTGTAATTCACAATTTATCACCCAAATAGACAACAGTTTGTTTTAATGCTTACAAATGACGAATTTACTGGTTTACAGTGGAACATCGTAACAATATTCCTAGCTACTTCCACATTCATACATGCCCTTTGGTGGTGTCTGCTTTTGACATAACCAGACTTAAAATTTTTATTTGTTTGGTAATGCCACGTCTTTCTAGGTCGTTCACGTCCTACGTTACCATTTACTTTCGCCACATATCGTTCTAGGTAACCAAACGATCTTAATGACCATTTCTTAATGATATCAATTTCATATGCCTCATATTTACCTTATTTGTAACCATGTCATCCATTGATTTTTCAAACATTCGTCTAAGTAACCGCATTTTTACCGTATTTATTTTGCATCATCCTTACTCTTCCAGTTCTATGTTTCAGTTTCATACATAAGTGTTGAGACTAAAACCGCCTTGTGCTTAATATATTTTGATTAGCGATTAATATGCTAAGTGAACCGTTTATTTTGTTGCTCGCATTTATTATCTTTTCAACATTTTTTTTCTCTGCCATCTCTTAAAAACAAACACCTTCACCAGAAGACACTCATTATATATTATTCAACATAACCTTGTCCAAATCTGATGTACACAGAACAACATTGCTCTCCCAGCAGAAATCCGAAACTGTAAGAGTGAAGTGATATTTCGGAAGAAACTTAAAACCCGCTTGTTCTCTAAATCATTTGAATAAATTCTTAGCATGTGGTGGAAAAGTAATATGAAAAAGTACATAATTTTTCTTAAATTAAAAAGTTAAAATTAAATTTATATCTTTATATAATCACTTTGTAAAGCGCCCTTGAGGTATTATATTACGAAAATGGCGCTATATAAGTTATCCATAATTTTTATTATTATTAACATTGGTGCAATAAACGCAACGAAATTGATTCTGCTGAACTAAAATCAGATTCAATAGTAGAATAAATAATCTATTTTCAGTCTTTAACCATTGAATCTGGGTAAAAAAAAAACATTAATCGACTAGGCTCGTCAAATTTTTTGGTTCCTACTTTTATTATTATTATTGGTTTTCTTTCTTTTATTTTTAATTATTTACATGAACGCGTATGTAAGTATGTGTATTTGTGTATGCATATATGCTTATGTGTTAAAGCATGTTTTTTTTAAATATGTTTTTTTACTATACTCGTATATACACATATTTTTTTAAGCTTCTTTTAATATCTTTTTTTCTTTTCACTACGTATTTTATCATGTTCCTAATTTTTACTACGCACTATGTCTTTTGCTATACACATATATTTTTTAAATATTTCTTTGACTATATTTCTTATTATGTATTTTGTTTTTAGTACGTATATTACTTCTCGATTTAATTTTTCAGGATTTCTGAGAGAAGTTTTCGAAAACACTCGTCCGGGATTCTGGTGCTATTGCACGCCCAGAACTGTGTTCTTCATCTGCCTTGACACGGACCATAATCAATCACTTTGTGATTAATTTTATTAATTAAAACGACATCATATTATTACGCGGCCCTGAATATTGGGTTTGTCATTTGAATAGGCGTACTTTGTGGAATGGGAACGGGGTGCATTTTATAGGAGGGGGTGGGGGAATTAAAGTGGGAGGGCTATATATAATGGTACTCTTACAATATAATATAAAGCTTTATGTATGTAATGCTTGTGTGGGCATTAGGTATATTATATACATGCAAACATAAAGCCTTTGTTCGTACGGTAAATTCGTATATGTAAATTATTTGTCTGTGTCCGGGCGGATGAAAAACACAGTTCTGTACCTGAAACAAAACCAGAATCCTGGACAAGTGTTTTCGATTCAATAGCTACTCTCAGGTAAAAATCCTGAAAAATGAAATCGAGTCGAGAAAAGTCTGTCTTGTAATGTTAGTTGTAGACGTATTTATCTACTGTGCTAGAGATCCTGGGTTCGATCGTAATACAGAGTTCAAACGTTTTTTTTGCGTGCGCAATAGGCCAATGAGGCCCAATAACATTAAAAGCATCCACCACATACCCGAATATGTTTTAAAGACTACATGTCTTTCTTTGAATTCACTCATACAAGCAAGCAGTTTTTTTTTTCATTATGAATTGATTATATTTCATCCTATACTAACCAAATTCAGTGAGGAAAACCGCGAACAAATATTTCGCTCTAAAACCACCTCTTATTGTCTACAAGGTAGGGACAAACGGAAATATAAATAAAATAAATAAAAAGGCCCAATAACAGTGGGAAATTACATTTCAGAAGGCTTAATATTTTATTTTTTATTGTTCTTACCGGGAACCTTTGATGCGTGAGTCAAGTGTCTTAGCCATAACACCACAGAGGCTGCTACCAAAGGTTGTTCAAGGTACAATATTTCATTGATCCTGGATTAACACCTAAAGCGTTGGAGTGATCACCTTGCCTTCATGAAACAGACGACCTAATTACTTTGCATTTGGTTGACAAATACAGTATCCTTAGCTCCATTGCCAGGTGCTTACTTTAAACCAGCCAATGACTTAAAATCATAAGCTCTCTTGATGCCCAGACTCAATGTTGTAAACAATATTTTGAGAATGTACAAATATTTGTTGACAGGGAAAAATTGCACCCCTAAAGAGTTGTCAAGATTGATATTTTGTAAAATAAAACCAAATGGTCCAAAAAGAAGTATCAAAATTGAAAAATTGTATTCAAGCGTTGCCTTGTATGTGAAACAATTCGATCAGATAAATCTCTCCACAACAATAAAGGTTTCAGTTCTTCCACTTGACTAAAATCAACAGATGGAAAAATTGAAGAAATTTGGATGTTCAGCTACTACTACTACCATCACGCCATTTCCCCGTAGGGGTAGGCAGAGAGAATGGACCGCCACACACGTCTATCCTGGCATATAATCCTAGCCTCTTCCACATTCATACATCTTGTCATACATGCCCTTCGGTTCTGTCTGCTTTTGACATGACCAGACTTAAGATTTTGGTTTATCTGATCATGCCACGTCTTCCTTGGTCGTCTTCGTCAAACGTTGCCGTTCATTTTCGCCATATATACTTGTTTTACCATTATTTCGTCGTCCATTCGTTCTACGTTACTAAACCATCTGAGATGAGATGAGATGAGATGTTCAAGCATGTTCAAAATGGTTAGTAATTTAATTACTTCTATTTACATGTAAATTTCTACTTAAAAATACTTGGTGAAATTCCGCTTATTTTTTAAACAATAAGCGTTTTTACTTTCTAATGAACATCTTTAGACTGGACATTTCAGGCACTTCAGACATATAAGTAATGACATCATTACAATGGAATTAAATTAAGTATTGTCAATAAATATTTTAATTCAAATAAAATGACATATATTGGCCCCTGAAACCAGCTAATAGCAAGTCATAAGCACTGTAAATGCCTAGACTTTCATATTTCCTTCTCTAAAATGTTCTCCATTCCTTTTGTGTTTTGTTACAATTTTTTTTAAATTTTAGTCTTACATTATTATTTTGGTAAACATTTAGTAACGTTAGATGTTTGACCACAAAGTTAATGCTTTAAATATTATTAATATATTTCAGCAAAATTATAAAAACTTAATTGAATAGACATATACTCTAATAAATTAATAACGAACTAAAAATTTTTCCCGAAACAAAAAAATCATCGTGGAACCCGGTATTGAATATTGAATACACGAACCTTCCGACTGCGGCACGGTACAAATTACACATTCGGCTACACTTTACTCTAAAACTACATCAGCTCAGATGATGGACCCTATAACGCTGTTCGAAACGTCGGCGTCTTCGAAAGAAGGAGTATTTATACATTGCACAAGAATCCAGAAAAAACATAATATGAAAAATGAACTACTTCTAAACCTCACAAATCCTCACAAATTCCGGTGAATACGAGTTTAGAATAGCCAATCAATTTTGATTTTGAAAGATTTTCGGTTTCCGGGTAGTCATGTTTAGCGTGGTTAAAGAGTAGGGAGTATTCTTAGAAATGTCAGAAAAACTCACTTTTTAAACTCGGGACGCCACGGGCGGTGTAATTTTAAAATTACGAAATCAAAAAAAAGAATTAGAATGGTAATGCAATAGCATTTTTTTTTGTCTTAGTTTGACTATGTATCAACAAATCAAAATAATTTACTTCATTTTAACATAAACGCCTGTAAAATTTGTAATAGGCAATCCGTTCAACTCATCAAGATTCTCAGCCACGAAGCGGTTCTCATTAATTTGTGGTTAGAGTTTGCTATTTTTTTTATGGTTTAATGAAAATCCATGCCACGAAAAGCTTTAAAAATATTCAAACTTAATTTTTTTTTGTTTAATAAATAATGTATGCACGTAAACATTTACTTAAACATTAAGAATGTACTGATCCTTTTTGCGACTGATATTGTATATTTTTTGGTCAGCCTTTTTCATTCAAAGTTGTAAACTCTTTGAGCTTTTTACACAATCTTTTTTGGTAAACTGCTTTGCTATTTTTAACTAAAACTGATATTTTGAACATAATGAACCAGGAAAAAAGAGAAGTTCTGATTATACTGATAACGGAAATTTCATATAAGAAATGAGTTTAATTTACCTTAAAAATGTCAGTTAGTTCCTTTCACCTGCAATAAATTTGTAAATACTTCTTCTTTTAGTGCCCTGTCAGGTATTCCCAATGTTGAAAATTACTCTGGCAATATACTCTCTATCTTGTGCTTCCCAGAAAATTGGCTCCACAGTCCTGAAGCCAGTCCAGTTTCGTATATTACGCAGCCAGGGCATCTGTTTTCATTTTGCCTCTTAGTGACCCTCAATGAAACAAGTGCTACTTTTCTCCATGCATTATTTGCCCCAGATACGAAATTTTACAAGCTTTTATGGTGGCTAAGAGTTTTTTGTTTGTTTTAGCTCAACTTAAGACTTTAGAGTTTATTATCAGGTCTGTCCAAGATATCTTAAGCACTCTGCGATGTAACCAAATCTCAAAAGGCTCCAGCCTGTTTAAAGTGTTCACCTTCAGAGTTTAAGTCTTACGGCCAAATTACAATATTTTGAGTTCGTTCAAATGTTTGTCTACAAAAAAACAGGAGAATGAACCCACGAATTGAAATGAAATTTTCTTTGGACTTGTAAAATATCTATTTAATATATTACAACAAAGATAAAGAACGTTTCAGAGAAGAGAAAATAGAAATCTAGGCATCCTCAGGGCTTATGACATGTCATTTTGACTCAACCTAAGCCCGGTAACCATTTTTTACAAATTTATTAAATTGAATCCGGGTCATGGTTTTGCAATGTTTGGGTAACATATTAAAAATTTTGGGGCCCAGAAACCTGAAATATCTTTGCTTGAACTCAGAATTTGTGGTAGAACCCATGACCTTTCCTCTAATTTGACTTTTAGTAGTGTATTTTTTGGGATTTGGAAGAATAATTTGCTTTCACAAACATAATTATTCTAAAAATATGTAATTGGCTTATATCTAAGATCTCAAATTTCTCAAATAACTTGACACTGGAGTACCTGAAAGGTTTTTTTAAATCAAACATATATATTTCTTAAATCACTCAATTTTTTAATATTTAAGAAGTTAAAGAGCTGAAACCTAAATTGATGTGGGTGAAATTCATCTGATTGAATTATTTAATCCACAAACTAGACAAGGCCTGAAAATATTTATGACCTGTCATTGGCTGCTTTAATTGGCCACTTTACATACTGTGTTGCATTCACTATTCTGCCTTTGGTTTATTATCCACAATTCCTCAACTCTTCCATTTGTTGAATTTTGAGAAGTTAAAGAGCTGAAACCTTTATCGTATAGGTGAGAATCTGTAAATGATTGTACTTCCATATTCCCGTTTCCAAAATGTTTTCCCTATCTACTGTAAAAAAATAGGTCTAAATAACTCCCTGAAAAGAAAATCTTGCCAGTCTGCAAACATTAAGACACACTCAAAGTATTGTTGAACCAACTAACTGGTAAAAGAAGAAGTATGAGAATTCAAAAAAATGTTTTCAGGCATTGCTCTTATCCACGTGATAAAGATTTCAGCTCTTCAACTTCAGAAAAGACAACAGATGGAAGAGTTGAGGAAGTTTGAGTGTAAAAACAAAGGCAGGACAGTGTGTGAAATGCCCATTTAAACCAGCCAATGACAGGTCATAAGCTTTGTAAATTCCTAGACTTCCATATTCTCTTCTCAAAAACGTTTTATCTCTCTGTTGTAAGAAATTTAGTTTGAAAATGACTTCTAATTGAAATTTAAATAAGAAAAACTTCTAATTAATGGTAATGTACAAATCCTAAAATTGTTTGCAGGCGTTACCTTTAATGTGAAATAATTCAATCATATGTTAAGTATAATCACAACAATAAAGGTGACAGCTCTTTAACTTCACTGAAATCAACGCTTGAAATAAATTTAAAAAATATAAATGTTCAAACAATGGAAAACGGGTGAATGTAACACGGTGTGTAAAGTGGCCACTTAATCTGCAAATGACAGGTCATCAATTTTGTAAATGTCTAGATTTCCATATTACTTTCTCAAAAAAAAAATCCGTCTCTGTTGCCACAAATATAAGATTAATATTTTTTAAGCATATTGAAAATTTATAGGATTTTTTGTTCAGCTTTGGTTTTGGTAAAAAATTTGTATTTTGCGTTATGAAAAAATTATTGAAATATTCATAGCTTGAAATATATTTAGCTTGAAATTTATTTCATATATTTAGTTTTTAGGCGTGACGCATAAATTTATTTTCATGATTTTCATCCCTGTCGCGTTGCATACAGTTGCATCGCCAATGCATGCAGCCTTTCCCCACTATTACCTCCCTCCCGCACAATTTTCCTCCCTGCTCGGAAAATCCAACATGGCAGCGATCAATAGTTGTGCAGGATATAATCGCGATGATTCTGTGGAGTAGAGAGGGTGCAAATCATCACGCTTGCGCACTGACGATTTTAATTAGCCCTGAGCACGTCTGGCGTCATTTGATGATTTGAATTTTAAGTTCAATAAGGGCGGAAAAAATCACAAAAAACCCAAGGTTTGAGTGGCGACTTTTAAACATTTCAGTATACAGAGCACTACATTGGAAATTTAATTGTAACGTGAATAATAAGTTGACCCCATCTTTCAATTCAGGTATGCGTCTAGGAAAAAATAAACACTGCCATGAAAAGCAATATTTAAAACCAATATATTGCATTCATCTTGCCAGAAATGAAACCCGGGACCTAAGAAATGGAAGTTAAATGCACTGGAGGTGAACTTGATTTTACTATATTTCCTTTTTCAATATTTTTTCTTTTCTGTGTCTGGGTCTATTTCACAAATATAAGGTGGTGTATAATGGACGTGCTGTAATCAAACAGCAATCTATTATAATTAAAATAGATCTTAATTGGAAACGAGGAACTTTAATCCTAACTGTTCATGCATCCTGTAGCTGTAAGACGTGCTAGAATATTTATTTATTGTACAGCGCCCTTAGGTAATTTTTTTAAAAAAGGGGATTTTTAAATTACCCAACTACAATAATAATAATTATTATTAGTGTTCTTCATCCGCCTGGACGCAAAAATTTACTTATTGCAAAAGAGAGGGAAAATATTTTTGAGAATTTTTTTTAAAAGTCTAGGCATCTACAGAGCTTTTGACCTGTCATTGGCTGGTTTCAGTGACCATTTTACACTCTATGTAACTTTCACAATTCTGCATATGTTTAAATTTCTTTATTTCCTGTTGGTTTTTGCGAAGTGAAAGAGCTGAAACCTTTTTTGATATTTGTGAGATTTCCGTATTTCCTTCTCAAAAGTGTTTTCTCTCTCTGTAGCAATAAATTTAAATATTATAAATTCCCTAGGGAGTAAAATTTCGCTTGTCTATAAATATTTAGTAATACTCAAAACATTGATGGTTACATAAATTTACCAACAATATTTTGAGTCAATCCAAATTTTTGTTTTAATATATTACAATAGAGATGAAGAAGAAAAAAGTCTAGGCATTTACAGGGTTTACGACCTATCATTGGCTGGTGTAAGTGGATATAATAAAGGCAAAACACTGGTGAATAATTTCGATTTAAAAGCTACTTTCTGGTAAATATCCTAATAAAACAATTTCAACTATTCTTTTCTATTTCAAAAGACAAATAAAAGTTATCAAAACAAAAATCACCGCAAACATTGGGTTAATTACTTAAAGGGGTTTTAATTAACATTTATTTTTATTTTAAATAAAATGCTTATAAGAGGCGCACGAAGCATAATATTTAGACCATTTATACTTAACATATTACAACAGAGATGAAGAACATTTAAGAGAAGGTAATATAGAAGTCTAGGCATCTACAGGGCTTATGACCTGTATATGGCTGGTTTATGTAGCCACTTTACACACTGTGTAACATTCACCGTTCTGCCCATATTTGAACATCTTTATTCCTTTATTTCTTTCATTTGTTGATGTTTGTAAATTTAAAGAGCTGAAACCTTTATTCATGCGGGTGAGATTCAGCTAATTAAATTATTTCACCTACATACTTGGCAACGCCTGAAAATGTTATTTTTTCAATTTCTGTACTTCTTCAAGGACCAGGTGGATTTATCAACAATATTTTAAGTTTGTCCGAATTTTTTTGATTTATTTTTTGTTTGAAAGTATATATACCTTAGTTATAAATATAATCATCCGTATTGAATAAACCGTTCAATCATAAGTAATACTGATTCTACTGGAATGATACGAAGTGGTGTTTCTAAAATTCGACGTTTAAAAATGCCTGCGGAGAAAGCGTTAAAATATAAATAAAAAATACTAAAACCTTACAAATTTTGCCAATGTAACGCCGCCTGTATACCTGTATAGCATCTATTGTCCGCTAAAAGTGCAATTTGTAGCATCTCACTAGGCCCCTAAACAGCAAAATCATGAATACAGGTGTCTTCATAATTTTTGGAGTGCGTTGGCTCAAATTTGTAAGGGACTATACATGAGAGAATAAACGTAGCTGGCTGGGTTTTTTACCTACTTCAGATGCCTCATGAGAGAGTCTTAATTAAGCTTGCCTATTTTAGAAGGCATATGGTTCTCTAGTCCTGGACTTGTCTATCGTTCAAATAAATTAAAATATATCAAAATACGTAAATTTACCTTACACTAGAGCATCGCGTACCTAGTGTTTATCAAAGAATCCCTACGGATAACCAGCAACTTGCGCATTTTGATAAAAAAGGATCTTGGAATCATGATTCATGAAAGCAGATTGCCTTTCCATGCTCACATTGAGAGAACAGGTGACCTTGCAATGAAGATGTTGGGTTGTATTCTTCGAACAGGCAAAGATTTATAGAATCCCAGTACACTCAGAATCCTCTGCAACTTACCTAGCTTATTATATATGAGGTTGACAATTCATACAAGTGGATTTTTCTACTTTAATTAAGCTTTTATTTTATCAATATCAGCATTTGTTCTAGTGAATAAAAGATCACTTAAAATTATTCAAGAAAAGCTGGCCCGTTGAGAGTTATCAACAAGCTTTTAGTTTCTTTTGAATATTGTTGGGCATTTAGAGTATTACTTTGGTTTATTTTACCAATTTTCTGCACTAACTTGACCATGTAAGATACCACCTCACCACGCCAGCTACGTTTATTCTCTCATGTATAGTCCCTTACAAATTTGAGCCAACGCACTTCCAAAGTTATGAAGACACCTGTGTTCATCATTTTACCGTTTTGAGCCCTAGTAAGGCTCTACAGATTGCATCTTCAGAGGACAATAGATGCTATACAGGTATACAAGCGTTACAAAGGCAAAATTTGTAAGGTTTTAGTAAAAAAAAAATTGATTTTTAACGCTTTCCCCCAAGCAGGCATCTTTAAACATCTAATTTTAGAAACACCATTTCGCATCATTCCAGTAGAAGCAGTATTACTTATGATTGAACGGTTTATTAAATACGGATAATTATACTAATAACTAAGGTATATACTAACAAACCAAAAACAAATAAAAATGCCCTTTGTCTCATGCCCTGTGCGCCTCTTATAAGCATTTTATTAATAAAATAAAAAAATTAAAACCGCTTTCAAGTAATTAACCCATTGTTTGCGGTGATCTTTGTTATGATAACTTTTAGTCATGTTTTGAAACAGAAAATAATAGATAAAATTTTTGTATTGTAGTGACACCTATCCGCCAGTGCGAACGGTAATTTTATTTTTAGGTAAGCTACAAAAAAATATAATTTATTTGTGCCTTCATAGTAGGTACATAATATAATGTATATATACTATAAATTGATATTTTTTTCTGTGGTTCTGTGTGATACAACAACTCTCATGTATGAAATCAACTCAAACGTTTTAACTTTGTGATATATTATATTGTGTATTATCCATTAATTTAACACATAACTTATATAAAAGTTTATAATTTAGTCAGTTTTAGGTATTTTCATTACGATTGAAATTTGAACTGGCCGATTTGTTTTAGAAATGAATAATGCCAAAAACGGCCGCGTCGGCGTCGAGCGCCACATGTTTTGCGAGTCATACGCCAAAAGTATCATCTCAAAGAAAAATAGTCCTTAATAAATAATGTTTTAAATACCGTTTTCCAAATCAAGAATCTTCAAAGAATTTGTGTAATCTGCAAGTTTACTCTAAGAGAAAAATTCCGCTACTGGGTTTAATATGTTCAAAATATAGTTCATTTATTTGTATGAAGAAATAAACTGGAGTAGTCGGCTAATTCCTTGATTAATTGCTGGCGCTAGGCGGGTTTTATTAATATTTTTATTCATATTTGAAGAAACATGCAAATGGTGGCAATGCTTTATAAGAAAAAGGGATTATTCGTTTGTTTTTCTGTAAATAAAGTCACCGTAAAACATTACTATGTATAGTCTAATATAATGGTAAGCGGTGCATATTTTTTTTTTTCTTTAGTAGAATCAATAATAAGATATTGTATAAAGTAGTGGGGAAATTCGACTAAAACTAATATTCAAATGATCCAGGGTCTACAGTATTCTATAGTTAAGCGAATTGTACCTGCAGAGATTTACGAACAAAGGAGTAATAATGATCTCCTGTACAAAATTATCAAAACTCTGCTTGTTCGAGGACTAATGTGGCTTTGCATCATTTTATAACAATTTAATAGTAATGCATTCAAGTTTCCTCTCAAACATTACCATAATACACGCTTCACGTCTAATGATGGCTTGGTAGTGCCAAAAGTATGTAATAAGGAAATAGAACTCTTAAATATTTAGTACCTAGAATTTTCAATTTATTACCAAAAGAACTTAAATTTAACTCACATTGTAACAAGAGCAAAATAAGAAAGTGGCTACTCGATCAAAAGTTTATATTCGCATAGTAGCTTAGGTGTAAATATTTTAATTTTTCATATATTTTCTTGTATTTAAAAAATAAATTTACATATTTTTATTTGAATAAACATGTTTATTCTGATCTTTCAGCTGTTAATTTGTATATGTTATTCATTGTTTTTTATAAACTTAAATAATATTATTAAGTTAGTTTAAATATAATCTTCACCAACAAGCTACAGAAAGTGGCTTGGTGGGATTTTAGTTTTAGTAAAAATATAACAAGTGGATTTTTTTTTTAAATTGTAAAAATGTATGATTATACCATTCAAATAAAATACTGTAAAAGAATAACTTCTATACACGATTCGCTTCTGCTATCCGCTTCACAGCAAAGCAAACATAACAGAAGAAATTAAAAGATTAAGACGTGTTTTTTGAAAGGTAACCGAAATGCAAAAAAATGCGCTCCCCGCCACAACAAAAGGTTTCTGAAATGCACAAATATGTGCACACCGTAACCAATGTATTCAAATTAATTGTAATTACGGAATATTTCAAAACGTCAGAGCTCTCAGTACTCACTAATATTTACATTGTAAGTTTTTGCGAGACATATTTATTAACGATAATAAAATCGAAGTGGTTGATAAATATATTTATCTAGGACAAAAGTCAAACTTGGTAAAGATAACCAGATAGCGGAGTTACCAAGAAAAATAAGGCTTAGTTGGGCTGCTTTCGGCAAACTTAAATATATTTTTGAAAATAAACAAGTCCCTATATGCTTGAAAAGACAAGTATATGAATCGTGTATATTGCCGGTGACAACATACGGACTAGAAACCGTGTCTATAACACAAAAAAGTAGCCAGAAATTATAATGCACGCAACGATCCATGGAAAGACAGATGCTCGGTGTATGTCTAAGAGACAAAATAAGAAATGAAGAAATAAGGCGCCGAACCGGAGTCGTGGATATCATGGATCGTGCAGTGAAATTGAAATGGCAGAGGGCAGGACACTTGGCGAGGCAAAATGATGGCAGGTGGACACCTAGAATAATAAAGTGGAGACCGTGGGCAAACAAAAGAAGTATTGGAAGGCCACAAAAAGGTTGGGTCGACGACATTGCCTCTATTGCCGGTAAAACGTGGATGATGAAAGCGGGTGATAGGAAGGAATGGAGACGTTTGGAAGAGCCCTTTATCCAGTAGTGGAGAGAATAAGGCTGCAGAAGAAGAGGAAGAAAAAGAAGTTATTGCATGTCTTGAGCCACGCCGCGCCGTAGCGCTTTGAAATAATTCTAACAATATATTCATTTATTAGTTCGTTCGGAGAACCGACGCTCGTGTTGAGCTGGACAATAAATGGTGGGGCGTAAAATTGTGGAAGTATATAAAATACCTACCGTCGCGTTGGTGGTCCGCTAGTTTGTATAATAGTCAAAACTTTAAAGTTAAGGTAAAACTCTGTATTGAAATTATCAAAAAATATTACTTCAAGCTTAAAAACATATGAATATGTAAATTAAATATTTTTCTTACCTTTGTCTTGATGATGAGTTGATGAGGCTGTGATGCAAAGTGTTGAAAGATGCTTTCTTCAATTTGTCATCAGCTTCTTGTCTTGATGGTGCTTTTAAAAATATTTATTTATTTATTTACAATTATTAAGAATAAGACCGTCTTGAGATAAAAATTCTCTTAGGTTGATGTTATTAGACCGTTTTTTTACAGATATATATAGAAATATTATTATTATATTATTTAAATACGATGATCGAACTAAATACGCTCTTTTCGCGATATCTTTCTTGTACTTTTGCTATCAAATTACATAAATAATCACAAGTTGATATTTTAGATATAGGTAAATCAAATTAAACGAGGGTTTTAATTTTTACAGTAATAAATATAAATTTTAAGGCCAAATTAAGGCACGAGAATTCTTGTTTTGTTCAGATTTATTTTGTAAATTCTTACAATTATATCGAATCTTGATCGTAAATTGTTCCAAAAGTTCTTTAGGCCAAATATCTTCTCTCTTCGTCGTATAGAAACTATGTTTTGTTCGTTTTTGTAGGTAAATTATAAACTCGTCCGAAAAAATAATGTTTGGTTGTACAATGATTGAAATAAATTATTAACAGATCAATTCTATTGTGTGTATTAACAATCGATATAAAATCAAAACTTGGTTCTATTGCAAAAAAACTCGTTGCTCCTTCGTCAAATGGTGACAGATTATATTATTTATTGTTTATAAACTTAAATGTTAAATTGTGTTGTTTTTAAATGTAATATTGTTATTGTTATAAATTATAAATGGCTGTAACTATATACATTGATTGATTTTTAATTAAGAGTCACTCATGAGTCAATAACCCAGTGCTTTATTTTAAAAATGTTCACTTGATGTTCTTGTATTTAGGATTATCAGTTCAAATAATTATGTTGTTTTTTCTGCTTTCTTGATGTTAGTTTGATGTAAATTATAGCCCTTTTATAAGCAGAACTAACAGACACAAAATTATAAAACTGACGAGATGTTTTATTATTATTAACTTGTTTGTTTCAAAATAAGACTTTTAAGAATTTGAAGGGAGAAATTAATAAGGGTAGTTAGGATTGCCGAAACTTTAGTGTAAAACGGTGTGCTTATGTTACGATGGTAAATTACTGATTTTTATGACTTCTTATGCCAGATGTTTCTTTTCTTGATGGAAAACAATACTGTCTTTCAGTTGAGCCCGGATGTTTAAAACTTGCAATGTTTTTAAATGCTGCTTTCACGCGATTTTTCGGGTACGAATCGTTGAGTTCAAAAGTTCACTTTCGACCGAACACGGGTGCGTAAAAACCGACGGATTTTCGATGCAGCCTTAAAAAGAGTCCAAAAAATCTACGAAAACTTTCAGCCAAGTCCAAAGTTCATTGTGTCCGAAGATTTCACTCATTTTCGTAGATTAATTTTTGGTTTTTGCAAGTTTTTCCAATAGTCCTTTTTAGGGGGGGTGTTTTTTAGCGTGGGTGATTTGATGAAAACACGCTCAACACCGGGCTCAACTTTGCACACTGAAACTAGATTCACCCCGGCAGTTTCAGCGTACCGTTTTACCCCTCCCAAACCCCTAGTACATACCGATTGTGATCATCACTACGCATTTTGATGATTTTCAGCATCATGAATACATTTTCAGGAAAATATTTTTCTTTAACAGAATTAAAATATATGATAGGCTATTTTTTCGGGAATAAACTGCCCCTTTTCGAACATGTTTTCAACAATTTCTATCCTTTCTGATATTTCTTGTATATAAGGAGAAATTTAAACTATTTAAAATAGTATATATTTTATATACAGCCTAAGCTAATAACAACAGTTATATATGTAGAAGTACATTTACAAGAAACTGAAAAAAAAGAACATAATCATCAATGATGATGATATTGATATATTTATACACATGATAAACATATAAGAACTAAGGCTTAACCATGTAAATCCACACTGTTTTAGTGGCAAAGAGATCTACGAAAATCTAAAGATATATTCCCAATCTACACATTGTAGACATTGGGGCATAAAAGCAAACATTGCTCTTAAAAGATTTGATAAATCGCATATATTCACTTTTGGTGACATGGTTGGGAACATAAAAAAAATTAAGTACAACAGAGATGGGACATAGCTGATAGAATTAAATATTTTGAAAATGCATATAAGGTCCATCTCAATTCTACATTTTTCTAATGAAGACAGATTAAGTTATTCCTATTTTTCAACGTAAGAATAATTGTCTTTTTGCAATTTGAGAAAATGTGTCACATTTCATAGAAAACGGTGTTGGACAGACTCAATATGGTCAATATGAATCAAATTTAATGGAGACCAAATTTGAGAATCATATTCTAGATGGGGTCGAAATAGTGAGCAATAAATAGTTTTGCTTGTATTGATATTTTTGAAGTCCGTCGTCATTCTATTGATAAAACCAAGAAGCTTGAGAGATTAGTTTACACTATTAATATTTAATATTGAAGCAATTATTTATATTTTCTATAAATTATTTGGGTTTTATTTTTAATGGGTTAAAAAAATGCGATAAACCTGTCAAGCATAATGTGCAGTATTTTTTAATAAATAAATTCAGAAATTATGAAAGTGCATTAAAAAATAATAAAAAATTGGTAAAAATATATTTCTTCGTTAGGCGAATGAAGAATACGGTTCGGTATATGGAACCAGAACCCAAGTCGAGTGTTTTAGACTCGATGGCTGTTCTCAAGTAAAAATAAGGAAATCGAGTAGAGATAAGTCCACTTCGTTGAGTAATGGTTGGCGCGTTTACCTACTATTCTTTCCATCCTGGGTTCGATCCCTTGCAGTAAGAACTTGGAATATTTCTTTAGAACGTTGTTTTAATTGCAATATTTCATTGATTCTGGACTGGCTCCGGAAGCGTAAGACTGATCACCTTACCTTCTTGTAACATATGATCGAAATACGCTGCATTTAGTTTACAAGTGCCGTGCTCTATCTACCACTGGGTGCAGACATGGATCGATGATGACGATTACATACGTGATGAATAGTACATTTGATGATATTTAAAGCCAACTTAGAAATCTCCATTGAAGTAGTTACTGAGATATTTGCGTAAAACTTTGAAAAAATAATTGTGAGATTTGTAATTATGCTTCACCAACTCAATGGAGAATGCTAAGTTTGCGGTGTCAAGTAGTATAATTGAAATCTGTTTTTATTTATATATTTATTTAAAACTACAAGAATAAGTAATACGCACTTTGGCGGATTAATTGCTTAAAGCAATATCTTCTAGCCAACCAAAAAACAGACTGGTCAAACTAAGAGTTTAGTCAAAATTTTGTGCCAAAAAAACATAAATATATATCAATCATGTATTTGGCGCATATATTGTTGTGCTATGTTTCGTTATAAAGATGCTTAACTCGCTTTGGTCCTTTGTTGATCTCAATATGTGTTATTTTTTAAATGTTAATATTATTCATGTCCCGAATTGAGTTGTTGTAACACCTGGAAATGTAATTCAACGTATTATTGTGTTTTATGATTTATAAATAAAAAAAAATAGTAAAAAAAAAAATATTTAAAAATATACCTACATTTGTTAAAATAATAAAAACACCTTATTTATTTTTAAAAACCGCTGTTTTTTAATTGTAAGTTAAGGCATGCACATATTGACGTTAATAAAAAATTAAAAAAGTACATCATGTTAAACATATATATATATTTTTTAAACTTATTTTTTTTTTTTTTTACTTTTTTTATACTTAAGAAGAAAAACGGAATATTTTAAAATAAAGGATAAATACATAGAAATAAAATACATGTTAACAGTAAAAATAGTAAACAAAAAATCCCACAAAGATGAGGAATGCGGGATCAGATAATGAGTTTGGAAGGAGACAGAAAGAAGGCCTAAGGGATAAAAATATATATTTGAAAAGTAGATAAAAAAGGAGACATAACTCAGGGATTTCGGGATTCAAAGGAAATGTAAAAATGTTTTTGCAAGATTAAGAGACAGTTTTGAATTACGCTATTATTTAGATAGATAGGTTTTTATGTAGGTATAGTTTGTAACTAATTTTCGGTTTTTGGTGGAAAGTTTGCTTCAATACACTCATATTTAATATCACCATTGTCATTATTTCTATAAGCACCAAATTACGCGTAGGGCACTGCATTGGTTATCCAATTGGATTGACTTTCTATATTTAATTACGTGAAAGCAAGTGATCAATTTCACTCTACAGATTTAATCCAGGGGCAAAAAGACATTTTAAAGTCTTGTACATGACATGTTAGGCTTACTAAGGGAATCAAATATTTTAAAAATAACACAACGATTGTATTAAAAGAGATCTTTTAAACTCGCCGACGAGAGATCGTTAACACTGTAAATGCCTCGAGCCACATAATACCAAATCGAAAATGTTCGTTGTCACCGTTATTTATTTTTTTAAATGAAAGTTGGATGAATCAGTAATTTCATTTGAATAATTTCATCGTTATTTTGAGTGCTGATTCCTTCAACACATAATAAAAAGGGTAAGGATTTTCAGAAGATGTAAAGCCTTAAAGAAAATTAAACGCACGGGTAAGCAGGACGCTTGTCTCAAGACTTTGAGGATTCGTAATAAAAGATTCTTTATATAGTACCTCAATTATGAAATAATGAATATGGCTCTATTTTGAAATCATTTATTTTTCATTAACATTTTGAGTTAGACTGAATTTTTCTAGACAAGAACTGGATTCAACCTCCTTGAGAGTAAATATTATAACATATTAATATATAGTTATACTATAACAGAGATGAAGAATATATTATAAAATGATATATGGAAGTAGAGGCATTAATAGGGCTTATGACCTGTCGTTACCTGGTTTACGTGGCCACTTTACATACCAGTTGGTTCAAGAGGACGTATAAAGATTGAAAAGTATTTTCAGGGGTTCCTTAGTATGTATGTACGTGAAATAATTCGGTCAGAATCTCACCCGCATCAATCAACGTTTCAGCTATTTCAGTTTGCAAAGACCAATAAATGGAAGAATCGTAGGATTCCAGATATTCAAACAAAGGCAGAATGATGAATGTTACACAGTGTGTAAAGCGGCCACTTAAACAAGCCCTGTTAATGCCAAGACCTGTATAGTACCTTTTAGAAAATGCTCGTCATCTGTGTTGTGATATATAAAATATTTAAATTTAAATTGAATGAAAAATAAAAGTATTTAAAAAATAATTTTCTAAAGATTCTCTATCACTGTATAATGAAAGCGCTTATTATATCATCAGTCAAACTAAAACATTAGTATGGCACTGTTTTTTTTCCAACTGAAAAACGGTACTCAATAAAACTAATTTAATTCCCAAATGTTAGTAGATATGTATCGAATTATATCTTCTTCGTGTAGATATGCAGATCTCTGTCCTATTTGTTTTCTCATAAAAAGACACGTTTGAGCATTGTTGTGAACTGCATTATTTGTAATCGTCCTAGACAACAATATGTTTTAATTATTGAAGAGCAGTTAACGACTTTTATTTTATATGATTTACTCAAGTGATAAAGTTTTTGGGGATATTTTAAAGTTGTAAATAACTTTAATTTTTCTGGTCGCCTGATTTTTGTGTCCATGATAACACCACGAGATTAGATCTTCGTTTATAATTATAATATTTTTATTATTATTATTATATATTTACATACATAAGTTTATTGTACATTATTTTAGACATAAGTCCTAACTCCATGGGACTAGCAATTAGTTGACACAGTGGCATGAGTATATAACCACAAATATAGGATCAAAAACATTAAAAAAATATTTATTTTAAAAACAAATTTATATATGGCACATCAACATGGTAAACAGTAAACTCAAACATTCGGAAAATCATCAAGGAGCTTCCTACTCAAATCCCTCTCAATAAGTGAAAACAACTTTCTTGAAAATAGTTTTAGTCCTTGAGAGCTTAAAACGCTTTAAAAAACTGAATACTCTCGGTGCGATAAATGAGAGATGTCTCTGAGCAAAAGTCGTACGGGTTTTGGGCATGACATAATTTACGCTCTGGGAAAACCTCGTACGGACATTTTGCTGAGACTCTCCCTATTGTTCGACCAGAAGTGTGAAGGTGCTTCTTTTAGGTACAGTTGTCTCATATCCCACACCTTCATGTATTGGGACATTTCTGAAATGCCATAAAACAATTACAAAAGTCCTACTGTCTATGATATATAAAAATATTTGAGTTTGTCCCAATGTTTGTAGACAAAAGTCTGGATTTGTTTATCTTAATGACTCCCGAAGGGATGAAATCCAGTATTTTGTCTACAAACATTTGGACAAACTCAAATATTGTAATAAAACCAGCTGGTCCAGGAAGAAGTTTAAAAATTGTTAAATTGTTTTCAGGCGTTGCCTAGTATGTGAAATAATTTAGTCAGATGAATCTCTTCACAACGATAAAGGTTTCAGCTCTTTAACTTCACTAAAATCAACAAATGGAAGAATTGAAGAAATATGGATGTTCAAACATAGGTAAAATGGTGAATATTACACAGTGTGTAAAGTAGTCACTCAAACCAGCCAATGACAGATCGCCCTGTAAATGCCTAGGCTTCCATATTCCCTTATTTAAGTTATTCTCCATCCCTGTTGTAATTTGTTGATCTATGATATATCTTTAAAAAAAAAACTATCTATCTTATTTAAGAAACGTTGCCTTTTTCATAAACTCTATATACAGTAAATTTAATGAGATTTTTCTTTTTAAATCCAGAGGTCAGGTCAATACACATTTTTATGAGTATCTCAAAACATAGCAAAAAAGACGTTATGAACTTTTGAAATGAGCCACACAATTGTGTTGAAGGGTCTCAACTTAAAGAAAACATATGTCAAATATTAATTTATACAAAAAAAATACTAGGATTTTATAAAAATGCAAGTCAGACTGATGATCAGTGGACTACTGGACAATGATTACGCGCGTTCAATTGCAGGCACGGTGCATAGAGAGGCTGCAGAGGGGGTAAAGTGCAATAGGGGTGCATTATGCAAGTGGAGGGGGTGAGGGGGTGCAGAATTAATTCTAAAGGGGGTTGCGGGGGTGACAAACTACTGTTTGTACGTAGGGGTAGTTAGAATCCTGTGAAGCCTGCGCATTAAGCCTCATCGCTTTGAAATTATGTAGGTATATACGAAGGGTAATATGTATTTGACTTATGTATGTGCGTTATAACTGCATATGTGTTGAACAAAACGTCACATAAATATTAATGTATTTATTGGTACGATTTAGTTTGCTTGGCGATAGAACTTCTAATACATTGTATTTAAAAACATTCTGTGAGAGCACATTAATACTTAATTCAGTGTCCGGAGGGATAAAAAATACAGTTCTGTATTTGAAATAGATCCAGAACTATAGACAAGTGCTTTCGACTCGATAGTTACTCTCAGGCAAAAATCCTGAAAAAAGGAATCTAGTGGAGATAAGTTTGCTTCGCCATGCGAAGCTCACATCTCGTTTATTGTCAAGAAAGCCATTCCAAAATATTACCACAGAGATATTTCTTAAAATATACAAGACCTTTGTAAGACCATTATTGGAATCTGGATATCAAGTATGGAGTCCTTACTTTATTAAAGACATCGAGTTATTAGAAAAAGTCCAAAATTGTGCTACAAAATATTTTAATTACTCAAAATGATGCCATACCACGGTATATTAAAATCACAACGACTAAAATCATTGGAAGAATGACGAAAGAGAAAGGACTTGATTAAAACTTATAAGATACTCATTAATTACTATGACTGCCCCCTGCAAGTGATGTATCAAACAAATCCCAACACAAATTTACGGGGTCATAACTAAAAGCTCTATCGTCCTCAATTCCACCTCGATCTCAAGAAAAACTTCCTTCCTAGCGGGGTATTTTCAGACTGGAATAAATAACCAAGTCTAGTTGTCCATTTCATTTCGGTTAACCAGTTCAAAAACCGTTTGGATGCTTTTTTGAAGGAATAAGAACTTGGACAAAAAGCAGTACACGAGATATAGGCGCATCAGCAAAGGCTGCCTGCCTATAACAAATAATAATAATAATGTAGTCATTTTTGCGTTTGTCTACAATGCTTGAAGTCCTAGGCCCGATTCTTGGCAAGATGAATATTGAATATTAGTTTTTAAGGTTGTTCTAAGCTAAGATATTTTATTTTTTGTTGATTGACAACTGAAACGTTTTTTTTAAATCCTGATTTTTTCAAAAATTGTGGTATGTAAGTTATCTAACTAACTAACTAACTAACTAAGTTATCTAACTATTTATAATATGCAAAGATTATGATACCTCAGATAAATGGACGCAAAAGATTCTTATAAGAAGCGTCTTAAGGATGTGGCTTTGAACCTGGCTTGGAAACGTGCTGCGCATTCTTAGGAGTAACTAAACCCAAATTGCCTCTTCTTTACACCTGCGGGCTATTGCCGTCCGGCAGGCAGTCGATGACGATCTTTTAGCTTTATTCGGCCGAACTACGGGATGCGGGATTGACGCAGGAGGTGGCAAGAGTGCTGGCTAGTGATGGGGTCTTCAGGAGACGTCCGGTTTTGTCAACGTGCTCCATCTAGGAGCGGATATGGAAAAAGAAGAAGATATATGAATTTTAACTATGCTTAAAATGAACAAGGTTTAAACTACATAAGCGGATTTTGTTTCATGGCTATCTTAGTCACCACCTGAACCGTTAGACTTTACCTTCAATTAAAAATGTATTATCAAGATATGCTGCCACTATGTGCGGATAAAAAAATGTTGACAGTACATATACAAACAACTAAAAAAACCATCACGCTGCTGTTTCCCCGTAAGTGTAGACAGAAAGGATAAAATATTATGTCACCCTAATTACTAATATCGATTCCTCTATATTTATGGAACTTATTTTTCAGACTTTCGACACGTCTATCTTCGAGTATTTGCTAGATTTGGTCACGGCATGTCATTTTTGGTCTGTAATACTGTAAGGGACGATGTGTTCATCATTCAAGAGAGGAGAAAAAAAATAAAAATAACATATACCTGTCTTCTTAATTTGTTGTTACAAACAAAGATATTAATAATTTCCTCTAGAGCAATCCAGCTAGTCTACAAACATTTGGGCATACTCAAAAGATTTAGATTCAATCATATTTTTTATTTGCAATGAAGGTTCTAGTATTTTTTTTAAAGTTGCTTAGAGTGAGGAAATATATATCAATTTTTTTTAAAAGTAGGATAATGTACCGTAAATATTATAAGAGTAGAATGCATTTTAATTTAAAATACATTATTATTCTTTTGTATACACATATGTGTCATTGTATATACTATGCGTGTTGCAATGTATTTGCAACCGTGGTAAACCTAAAATGGATGGAAATTCATGAAACGTTAATGGAACTAATTTAATATTGACGGGAGCTCACAGAGTAAATATTTGAAAGTTAGAGTAATTAAAAATAGGTATTTGTATTTGCATTTCACTGTCCGGGTGAATGAAGAATACAAGTCTGAGCGTGAGATAGAAGCAGAAACGTGGACGAGTATTTTCAACTCCATTACTGGCCTAAGGTAAAAAATTAAAATATAATAAGCATGTGGAGATAAGTCCCTCTCGTAGTGATGTCGTTGGCGCGTTCACCTATCGTGCTTAAGGTCCCGGGTTCGATTCATACGATGCATCATTTAAATCTTACCTTATTAGTTAATTCAAAGAAGAAGTTTAGTGGTTTCTTTATTTTTTTTTTACATTTAAATTTTTTATTGATAAACCCTTACAGGTTACATACATTTTACAAAACATTTTTACTTCTGAAATTCACATTCTACTGTTGATAATAATATTTTTAACATCTTTTGTAAAGGTTTTCTGAGTCTTTTGTTTAGTTTTGTGTAGTAGTTTATTGTTTAATTTCAGTCCATAGTTTATCAGTCTCGATTGTCCTTTTCTCGTTTAAGAAGGTTGCATGTGATATTTTTCTGATATTCTCGTATTGTTTTCATGTTTACAACAAATTTTTTCCACTTTTAATTATCTGTGTACAATTACATCAGTGGCTAATTTATGAATACATTTTAAGATTCTTTAGTTTGTTTAAGAAGTTCATTAGTTGCTGTTATATAGGGTAGGTCATACACTAATTTTAATATTTTATTTTTCTGTCTTTGTAGTCTGTTTACGTCATTTTGTTACGTTAATTTATGTTAATCAAACTAAACTAGTTTTTTTGTGCGATTTGTATTATCATCGCTACGATTTTTCAAAGTTTTGTAATTGTTTAAATACTCTGCGCGTGACGTTATTAGTTTTTTTCGGTGGGCTTTTATTATTTTGGATAATTTATAAAGCGCCACGTTCATAATATAATATCTTAAGGGCGCTTTACAAAGCGATTCCATCGATAAATAAATTTAATTATATCGTTTAAATTTGTTATTTAAGTAAAACAATTTATTTTGTTAGCACATGTTACGAATTTATTGAAATTATTTAAAGAACAAGTTTCAAGGTTTTTCCGAAACATCACTTCACTCTCTTAGCTTCCTACTTCTGCTGGGAGAGCATTCCATGCCATAGGGCTTGCGACCGCAAATGCGCTTTCACCGAATTTAGTGCGTTGTTTGAGTAAGACGCCTGTCAGAAAGTTCATCTGAAATGCATAGTTGTCTTAGATACTCCGGACCAGAATTGTGGAGTGACTTATACATAAGCCAACAAAGTTTGTATTCCACCCTCGGTGGAAAACGTAGCCAGTGTGATTCCCAAAGTAGTATTATGATATGACTGAACTAAGAGTTTCCGAAAATAAGTCTCGATGCGGCATTTAATACAAACTGTAGGCGAGTCATTTTGTTCATTGGTAGACGTGCGTCGAGTTATCTTGATTGGTAGATTGGTTTCTTGGAAACCGGAAAACTATCACAACACTCATTGGTTTCTTTAGAAAATCTTGTGACGTCCTTTAAAGTAGTTCATTTTTATTATTTTATTTATACATTTTAGAGAAACATTGCCAAACAATTCATTACTAATTTTTACCACGCGTAAAAAAACATTTTTTCAATCTAATTTCCCATAGCACTTGAACTTTTTCGTTGAAATTTAGTATTTTGGGTTCGATGGCTTGATTCAAGCAACATTTTTACATAAAGAATTTTTAAAATTTACAAATCCCGATTTGACAAGAACCGAAGAAAAGGTTGGCTGAAATCAAGAGGCTGTAGAAAGTATTAATTGTGTAAAAGTGTTTTTAAATAAACGTCGAAAATAATCCGAATAAGAACGTAAATAACAAAAAAAATGTATTTGAGAATGTTAATTATTGAACAGTTAATTATTATATTAAATAAAATAATTAAAAAAAACATATTTGTTTTTAAACACTGATTTTTTATTATTATTTTTATTTATAAATACATTGAATTATTGGATTTTTTCCATCAGTAAAGAAATATTCAAAAACAATTTTTATCTGGTTTATAAATGGCAGTTTCCGATTTCTATCGAAAACAGTTTTGTTCGAGATCGCTTCATGTTATAAATTTAAACGAAACTAAAAGCCATTTTGAATATATTCAGTTTTCACAACGCCCACGTCATGTTGTTTTTTCAAAGCCGATATAAAATTGCACAAAACAAGAAATTCCTTTTACCTAAATTGAACAGTGATTTAAAAATATTCATCTGGATGCAGTAAATAATGAAACTCCATCATAACGTTTTTGTTTTATTGCTGTAATACAGTAGTCTCCAAACATTATTTTGCTACTTCTCATTTAAAATAATGCACTTACCTTTATAACATAAACAACAAACAAGCATATTAATGAATGTATAATAGTGTGGGCCGATAATTTTTTTTCCAAATATGAAAGCGTTCGAAAAAGTTGCCTTTTGGATTACTCGGGATGCAAAAAATATATAAAAAAATATTTGAAACTACTTTTGGCTTTCAACCAGAGCTTGAAGTTTTCGAAAAAGTCAATTTTTTGCCCTTAACCGGCTGTCATTTTGTATTAAAGTAAGAAAATCAGTCTAATTAAATTGTATAATCTGCATTAAACCTTATTATATAAGCATCCAAGGGCGTAAATTGCACTTTGTTTTGTAATAAATGGGTAGCATTGTTTTAATGTGCCATTGTTTTTGTCAATTTTAGTCAGGCGCTCAACGGAATCAGTTCCGCGGAGTGTAAATTTTTTGCATTTCGGTAGTTTTAAAACGTGTTTGAATTTGTAATGTGATTAAGTTATACCTTTAGCAACAAAAAAATAATTTTATCAATATAGATAATTAAAAAATGTTCAGACAGTTATAAACTTCAAACTCCTGTTGAGGGCCAAAAGTAGTATAGAATATTTTTTCAAATTATTTTTACGTTCAATGCGATCCAAAAGACAACTTTTTAGACCCCTTTCACTTTGATATCTAAAAAAAAAAAACTTCATACATCATCGGCCCACTTTAATGTATAAGTAAATGTCAGTTTTTTTTAGAAAGTGGATAAAATGAACCATTTGAGTATAATATTCGGCTCAAAATTAGCGCAAACTTTAACCATGTGTTAAAACAATTCTAAAAAAATATTACTTCTGGGTAGATTGAGTAATTAAAAAAAAAAATGCACAACTTATAAATAAAACAAAAATAATTCCACTTATAGATTACTGCTCCACAGTAATATTTTTAGGCAATGACAGAAGTTTAAATGAATTGGAAATACTTCAAAATAGTGCCATGAGAATGTACTAAAGACGTAAATGTATCATTAAAAAAATAAATTAGAATAGCAATTAAAAAAAGAGACTGATATAATATGATATTATGCTTGTTTTTATATTAAAATTTTTAAACAACCGAATGCCCAAATACTTCATTTATAAGATAGCGTTTGATAAAAAAAATTATAAGTTTATTACTTGACATAAGCTACTACAACACTACCCTCAAAGTGCTATTTACTGCCTTGGTTAGAAGTAATTTAGAATTCAATTCAACAATTTGGTCACCCTATTACAATGTTCATATTTTAAAGTTAGAAAGAGTACAACGTAAATTCCTTAGATTCATCAATTACAAACTTAATATACCCGCTGAAAATATTGATTATGATAATTTATTATCTACACTAAATATGTTAACTCTATGTAAAAGAAGAATTATAAATGACTTATTAAATTTATATAAAATAGCAAATGGCGTATTGGACGTCCCGGAATTAACTAGTGTTATCAGCTTGAAAGTACCTCTTCGAAATACTCGGCAGCTAACGTTATTTTTTGAATCTCCTGGCAGTCACAATTATTATTACAATTCACCAATACCTAGACTACACCGGCTAGGTAACGAGTATGGTGAAGTTGATATATTTTGTCTGTCTTTATATAAATATAGGTTAAGTATTCAAAGGTTATAAATTAATTTATGTAAAATTTCTTAATATTTTTCTTTATTTACTATTTTTTTTTCTCATGTATCTCTATAATAATGTAAAAGCTTATATGTATGTATATGTATGCGTGTATGTTTTCATATGTAATTTTTTTAAATATTTTTGTATGTACCATATACCTATGTTGGTACATTTCCTGATTTTTACTTATTATTGTATCTTTTAGCTTTTCTTATGTTATCTTTAATTTTAACTAAATTTACATACTCATGTTTCACTGCTGCACTTAAATGTAATTTCTAAAATATGTAAAAGCCCATTGGGCGTGTAAATCAATAAATAAATAAATAAATAAATAGATAAAAGAAGGTTGCCATTTAAAAAAAAAATCTAATCGTAAAATTTGATAGTAATAGCTTGAAAATGTATAAAGAGATGCCTAAATGTATGAAGAATGAAAAGAATTTGAATGAATTTAAAAATAAATGATTGATTATGTCCAAATGCTTGCAGACTGGCTGGATTTCCTCCCTAGGGAGTTGTTCATATTTGAATTTATTTCAACAGAGAGGGAAAACATTTTTGAGAAGGGAATATGAAAGTCTAGGCATTTACAGGGCTTATGACCTGTCATTGGCTGGTTTAAGTAGCCACTTTGAGTTGAGGAAATGTGGATGTTAAAACATGGGCAGAATGGTGAATGTTACACAGTGTGTAAAGTGGCCACTTAAACCAGCTAATGTCAGATCATAAGCCCTGTAAATGCCTAGACTTCCATATTCCCTTCTCAAAAATGTTTTCCCTCTCTGTTGAAATAAATTTAAATAAAAATATATGTTTTGTTTATAGTAAAACTAAAAGTCTACTTAGGTTGTCCCTGATCACTGAACGGTGATCAGGGATACAGGGATACAGTGGACTACCCAGTTACAATCAATTCATAATAAATTTTCAAAAAATAAATTGTTTTAATATTGATGACTCTCCTTCGTGCTGTTGCGGATATTTCTCTAAGAGTATCGAATAGAGCTTCTCACTACTATCCGTGGCCCTTTTATAGGTCCTGTTAGATATACAGATCTGGTGAATTGCCAAAATAATTTAAAGGCTTTCAAAGTTTTGTAATTATTTTGGCGCACTGATGTTCATGTTCAATCAATTTGATCACAGTCAGAAATGAATTCACTTCTTTTTTTGCTTAAACTAATAATAAACATAGGTATCCGGTACTTCTGGATTACCTTTTTCAACACACAGATGCCAAGGTTAACCAGATTCACCAGATTACCAAGAGCTCCTTCGGGCAACTTTTCTCGATCGCCGAAAAGCAATTTTTGCATGTATGTGGGCACAGAGCCATGGAGATTTTAGTCCTCTGATGCTGTGCGCGGTATGTGGTAGGCAAACTGTGCGCCGTAAATGATGACATGTATTCAACCGGTTTATTTTTTGTATAAATTCTTCCAGTTTTTACTTTCATTTGCTTACGTCGCGGCTAACTTACTGCTTCAGGATTTGACGGTTATAAGATCTAGGATAGTAAAATTATAAAATTACCAAGTCGAAATGTTCGAAAGTTGTTAGGGTCTTCGATAGCGATGTCATGACCTTTTTTAACTAATACGTCGTCTAGGAAGTATTTTATTTGTGAGTTTTGGAGTGTCATGATGGAATGACGTTCCTTTGTTTGGTTAAAGTTTATTTCCAGTAATTTTGAATTTGCGTGTACAAGGATTGAGATGGTAATACCTTAGAAAAAAATAATAAATAACCAAATATTTTTCTTTTAGTCCACTCCTGTCTAGTTTAAAGCAAATCCATCTCACATTACAAGACAAAGATATTGAATTTTTTACTTCCCTCCACACTAACTGATATACTTAAATAGGATGGAATTCATTTGTTAAGTCTACCTTGAAAAAGAAGCTTGTATAGCTTTGAAACCGGTAGGTAGAAAAATTAAAAAAATAGGTGGGTAAAAACAAGATAGTTTTATTCCTTTTATTTATTTAAAATTTCATCCCATCTCAAAACAGAACTTTAAGTCCAATGGAGTTTGGACTTAGGCCTTTAATAATGTACAATCAACTTATGTATGTAAATAAATTAAATAAAAAAATTACATTTGTTAATTCAAGAACTAAAAATGTCTTTTTAGGCTGTGCCCATGCTAAAAAAAAGGAAAAAAATATTTCATTAGTATGTAACTTTACATATTTTTAATATAAAAACGAGTTTTACGATGATATTTTGTTAACCTGGCCGGACCGGAATTTTGCCAGATCGGATCCCCCATAGACCGATTTTAATTCGATAACGCAAGTACTATTAAAGCTTTTTGACGTATATTTTTTGTAATCGTGAAATTAATAGAAGCATTTTCCTTTTTTTTGTTTTTAATTTTGATGTTGTCTTTTTAAAAAAATATGAAAACAAAAAAGACATAAACAATACAAGGGTCAATTTCTCATTATGTACATAAGCATTCGGCAAACTAACAAAAATAACACGAATTAATTATTGCACGGTCATGAACACTTCTTACGTTTTATTCTCCTGACGCCATATACAAGTAGGCGCTGGGGTCGTTTGGTCCCCCCGTTTGGATCATGTGTAATTTTCGGAGGTTCAGTGAGGGATAGGTTAGTTAAAATATATTTTTAAAATACGCTTACCGTGCATTAACAAAATAAATTATTTAAATCGGTTTTTTTTAATGAATGATTTGAATTTTCGGGAAGAAAAAAATGCAAAAAATTAATCTTTGAACATCTGTGTTTTATAATTATCATGTTCAGCTTATTCAACGTTTCATTGACCCTTAGATATTTTAGTAAGGGTTGAAATTTGCACGAAGCCGAACGAGAAAATAGTTGCGTTTTGCATCCCCGTTGCATATTTGACTGATGCGAATGCAAGGTAGGTACTGCATGTTGTGCATTTACACCCATGTACATATAACGTGCCCTTAGAAATATAAATATTATACAATTCTTCGCTTTGTGTGAACGCGCATGCGTTAAACGTGTCTGGCAGGACGGGATTTAAAGACTGGTTTACAAAAAGGTTTTTTTTTCAACTTGAAACGAGAATCTTTTAATTTGCATGTATTAAAAAAGAGATATTTGGCCTCGTGGTGTGGTCAGCGCGTTCGCCTGCCATACAAGAGGCCTCGGGTTCGATTCCCGACGAGGTTGATATGAAATATTGCTTTAAAAATATGTGTTTACACTAGAATAATACACAGTCCCTGGACTGGTACCTGAAGCGTAAGACTAATGACCTTACCTTCATGTAATAAAAATGATCAAGATACACTGCAATTGGTGTACCAATGCAGTGCTCTATGAATCATTAGGTTCAAAAAGGGAATGATGACAAAAGAGATAGATTCAACAAACTAACTGAAATAGTAACATAGTACAACAGAGATGAAGAACATTTTAGAGAAGGGAATATAGTAGTCTAGGCATCTACAGGGCTTATGACCTGTCGTTAGTTGGTTTAAGTGGCTATTTTACACACTGTGTAAAATTCACCATTCTGCCTATAATTGAAAATCTGTATCCCTTCGATTACATCCGTTGACGTTTTTGAAGTTAAAGAGCTGTACAGTAGAGAGTTGGCGCCAATTTCTAATGTCATTTCATCGTGGCTCGCTGTTGGTCGTTTTACGCAGCGATAATTTTTAATTTAGTTGATTTTTTGCAATTTTTTGATTGTTGTCAAACTTTTTTGCATCTATGAAAACTGGTAAGTGCTACAAATGAGTACTTTATTTTAAATTGTAAGATATTTATTTGCGATTATTTAATACTTCGAAACTGTTTGGGGTTATCTTGATATTTACGAAAATGTCGAAAAGAACACTGTCACCCAACTATGTACCATGGCTCATAGATGGGGCAACTGATTTATTCTTTATATTTTGCCCAATAATTATTATGGTACATAGTTGGAATGGAATATCATTTTTTTAAATCAGAGCTTCAATTATTTTTTGGAAAAGTATGAAATATCAGGTTGTATTTAAGAAGTATCTACCTATTTATAAATGTTTTATTACATAGGTACTTTTTTTTTGGATTATAATATCTAAAACCAACCGGAAAAAAGAAGGTGCTACAAAGCGCTGTTACTGTCTAAAACTGACTCAAATTTTAATCCGAAAAGTAGTGATGAATCTACAAATAAACATCAACGAATGAATAACAATGAAATATTACAAGTGAATGACTATGTTTTTGTGCTATTTTTATTTCTTTTATTTATTCAACTTTTGTACATAATGTTATTTGTACATTGGCGGGCTTATTGCCAAATGGCAATTTCTCCCAACCAACCAATAAAATAAAAGTTTTATTTTTATAATTTTTAAAATAAGTTACAGAACATTTTCAATAGAAATAAAATATTAAAAAGCTAAAAGTATATAAAAATAGAAATAAACGTATTTGTTTACAAATCACCTTAAATTAAAACTATTACTCAATGGGAAAAAGGAAAAAAGAGGAAAGAGGAAAAAAGAAAGGAGCAGAGATTAAGGAAGAGAAAGAAGACATTTTTTCAGACGTGATTTAAACAGAGATAATGTAGTAACATCTTTGATGGTGGGTGGGAGATGATTCCACAGTCGAGCCGCATGGACACTTTATGAGTTAGAGAAGAAAGAGGAATTGTGGATGGGTGCCTTGAGAATTAGAACGAAGAGGTAAACTATGAACTGATAAGTGTTGAAATTTTTCACGCAGGTATATAGGAGCGTTAGGACTATGAAGTACATTGAACAGAAGTGAGAGGGAGTGGTAGTCTCTCCGCTGTCTAATGTTGAGCCATTTCAGTTGCCTACGATAATCAGAAATGTGGTCATTTTTCCTAAGACCAAAAATGTACCTTATGCATGTATTCTGAAGTCGTTCAAGTTTATCGAGTTGCTCACAGCTTAAATCAGTCATGGAAACATCAGCGTAATCTAGAATGGGTAGTAGTAATGCTTGTGCAAGGGTGCATTTAGTCTAATGGGTAAGAATTTTTGCAACCTTCTAAGTGAATGTAGACTGAAAAATATTTTGCGGCTTAATTCATTAGTATGAGCTCGCCAGCAGAGATGTTCATCCATTTGTACTCTTAGATTTTTTACGCATTTCCTGTTGCTATTTGAGGGAAACAATACAATGAAAGTATCCACCTCTTTCCCGAAACTGTTCATAAAGACTTGAGTCTTTCTTCAGTTTCGCATATCAATATCAATTTATTTTTTTAAACTAATTAAGCGAAAATTTAATATTTCTTTACAATCAAACCGCGAAAATAACAAAACAAATAAACTTTAAAAACTTTCATTGTACCCCTCACTGCAGTATTGTCAGTTTGTGATCAATCAAATACACATGGTCAGCACAATCACCTTTTTTTAATTTCCCAGTATGACAGTGGAGGAATACAGTGTTAGTTCCAAATTGAGACCGCGGCCACACGCTCCAGATCCCGCATCGGAAAGGAAGAAGAACGTAGTAATACAAACAAATCAATCAACGACACGAAACCCAAATACAAACAGGAAACATTAGAATAATTTGCCCTATACAACATGCACTCAATCAACAGAAGAAAAACAATACGTATCTATAACAAATCACAGTGGAACATCAAATTATCAAGACACTACCGGCAAAATCCTAACACAGATCCTAACATGATCCCTATCGAACTCAGGCGAAATTACTTTTCGTCATAGTACTGAATTCCTCGCAATAACCATTTTCCTAATACCAACAGTAAAAACAATCCTACGCAAAGACCTGAGGGAGAGAAAAAGCCAGAGCAAATAAAAAAAATGATGATGCTGGAATCACGGTGAATATCATATCCAGATGCGGAATAAATCATCATTGGGTTTGGCCAGCCAAGGAAGACTTTAATTTATAAAAGCAAAGATATTTTACAGAAAACACAAACCCCAGAAAACATTTCTTCTACCAGGGCCGCATAAAAAATTTCTTGATTGAGATTCTTGGTTGGATTTTTTTTACTTTCTTTTATTCCCTAATACGTCCATAACTTTTTTCAGTTCAATTAACTTACGATTAATTAGGTAATATAATTTCTCAACTTTTCTGTAATTTTGCAAATAAGACTTTATTATCTTGTCAAAATAAATGACTTTTATTAATTAAGCTGTGTTTTTATTTTCAATAATATTTGTAACTTGAATACAGTGTAGACATTTAGCGCTACAACTATCAACAAGACTTGTTTTTTTATGAAATAAAGTGAAAATTTCCAAGGTGGTACATAGTTGGGAACTTCGATGCCTATCTATGTACCACTTTTAGAAAAATATTAAAAAATAGTTCCAATTAATATTTTCAACAAATTTCAATTTCAGAATATTTCGTATATAGTATTTATTTAAAAAATTCATAATAAAATTGATTAATACATCAACAAGGTAGTTATTTGTCAAAATATACCAAAATTGGTTCAAAGTTGGGGAGTTTTACGGTACGCATATGTTTAATTAGTGATTTCAAACAATGGAAATATTATAAGTATGTTATTGTTTACATGTGATTTATAACCTTGTTGCGAGTTTTTCTTTTGATTTAAAAACAATAAGTAATTCTTTCTTGTTTGAATTAGAAAATTGATTATCAAGATTAGTTGTTACAGGCAATAAATAACTTGACCCTGAAAAACAAAATAATTCTATACAATATCACGGATTAAACTTTAATAATGTGAATAAAAACACAGTACAGGAAAGTATCGAAGTATGTATTTCTTAATAAATATAAAAACTTTTTAACGCTTAAAATAAAGGGTTCTTATTTAATTTATATTTTTGCTTTTCTCCTTTCTTTATACATCCTTTTTTGCGCTTTATATTTTTTTAATGTCTCGTTCTATTTTTTACACTGTATAAACCTACGTTTAGTTGCTTTCTTGATCACTTTAATTTATGCTATACATACCATATGTAATTTTTTACAACAATTATATTTTTCTGCGATATATTCTATTAATTTTAATGATATTAATATTTTGTATACTGGTTTGTGTTTGTTACTTTATGTGTATGATTTATATTTATTCTATTATTTTTATAATTTTTTGATGTCATGTCTTATATTTGAATTGGTATTTTAAAATTTTTATAGTCATTTCTAATATTATTTTATATGTAATAATTATAATCAAAGTATTTAATGTTATTTCTTGAATATAGATTGTTTTAATTAAATATAATTTTTAGATTGTATCATTTGAAAGTATTAATGATTTTACTTTACTTTATATTTTGTTGTTATAATAATCATAATAATGTTTTGATAATTTATACAGAGCCATTTTTGTGAAAATAACTTCAAGGGCGCTGTACAATAAATTAATATCCCAGCACGTCTTGCAGTTACAGAAGGCATGGACGGTTGGGATTCTAGTTCCTCGTCTCCAATTATGATATATAACAGTTATGATATATAGGAGCTAGATAACAGCACGTCTTGCAGCTACAGAGCGCATGGACAATAATAAATCAAGCCCCTATTTACATTTTTATTTTTAAAATTTTTATTTGACAATGAAGTTTAGAGTTTGAGTGATATTTTAAAATCAAAATAAAAAGCAAATTTATAAAATTAGAAGTTAGATAGCAGCAAGTCTTGCAGCTACTGGGCGCATGGACGGTTGAAATTCTTATGGTGGCTTGAGGAAAACTACTTTTTTTTGTGTTCCTACCGGGAATCTAGCTTAGAACCTTCTGTGTGTGAGTCAAGTGTCTTAACCACTACACCACGGAGGCCGCCATATTGAGGGAGACAAGTTGAGTTATTGTTGCAGATCTTTTTCAGATTCGGAAGCCTTTGATAGTGGTATCGTCAGCATTGCAAATTATTACAATGTTCATAATCATTATTTCCTTTTTACAACTTATGATGCATTGGTACACCAATCGCAGTGGATCTCTCGACTATGAAATATCCCAGTGTAAAAACACATTTTTAAATAAATATTTCGTATCAACCATGTCGGGAATTGAACCCGAGATCTATTGCATGGTAGGCAAACGCGCTGACCACTACACCACGAGGCCGACTTTGTATATGAATGTTCAGCATACAAAATTTATTCTGTCACAAACCTTCCAACAGACGATTGTCACGGGACATCTTGTGGTACAGTGGTAGAACCGCTTATCGCGAACATCGGCTAAAATAGAACATTTAAGGTTCGAACCCCGTTCAATAACAATTTGTGTACTTACACGCATTCTTACACAGTTATTTACGCCATAAAGAAAACGGCTTAACATGTCAATATTAGAGTTATTCATAAGAATGCACTTTTTTTCTTTAAAGTTATAAAACACGCCCTGTTAATTGACATTATAAAAACATGGATGAAAACATTTAAGAGAAAGAAAAACGGAAGTTTAGGCATTAACAGCGATTATAATTTGTCATTGGCTGATTTAAATGGCCATTTAATCCACATTCACCATTCTGCGTATGTTTGAACCTCTTTTTTGACAAGTCTTCCAGCTGTTTGTTTATGAAGCTAGACATCTGAAACTTTTAAGAGTTGCAGTCTCTATAAACTCGAAAGGCTCTAAAGAGCTGAAACCTTTATTGAGCTGAATGAGTAAAAAAAAACAGTATACGAAGTTAAATTTTACTTTTGATTTTAATTTTTGATTTCAACTATTAATTTATACTTATTCATATGCACATCTTCTACCTGCATCTAATAAATTATTATTGGTTGTGAATTTTTACAGAGAAATTTAAATGTTCATGGAAGCAGAGAGAGATGGAGGAAAGTAGAGTTGGAGCTATACAATGTCTTCTCCATTTTATGTAATTTTTATTTAATATTCATATTTTTACTTTTTTAGAATTCAATTATTTTTCCCCTCTCCTCTTGCATTCATAATAAATTAGTGTGAAATCTGAAATTGGTCTTACTTTTTTAAATTGTTCTTTTGTAAATTATTATGAAAATAAAACTTTGTTATCAGTGTTACACAATTTTATTCTTTTACAATAACACAACTATAGTTTCGGGAGAGCACTCCTCCCATCGACGGGTGATATAAAACTAATATAATAAACACAGAATATTGTTCACAATGTCATCAAATCTAAACACTGATAACAAAGTTTTATGTTCATAATAATTTATAATGAAGTGTTACGAAGTGAATGCCGATTCAATTTTTTTTTTTTTAAATGTTCTTTTGTACCTTTTTTATATAAATACTGCATGATTATCTTTATGAATAAATAAATAAAAGCAACAGATATAAGGAAACATATGTTGAAACAATATAAATAATAGTTATTATATTATAAATCGGATTGTGGTCCTGTGGCTAGTGTCTCGGACTCACGGACTAAAGGTCCGTGGTTCGAATCCCACTCTACCCCAACTCGATTCCATTTTCTAATAGTGAGTTATTTACAACTCGTTGAAAATGGCCCTCAAAATTAAATATTTGGGTAAATCATAAGAACGCAAATATTTTTTTTATTTTTTTTTTAAATAAAATTTCCTTAACAAAAAATATTTTTTGTAATAAACTAGGATAAATTTCTTAGTTACTCGGTTTGTAGGTTATGACCATTATAAACTTTTTTATAGTTTACTAGATTAAATTTACCATATTGTGTGCGTTTCTGATTTAATCTACCTCCAATTTTATCACGCCATTCAACATGGCGTCGTTTGTGCTGTTGGTTGTGTTCCTAACTATAGGATTCGGTGAGTTGAAATCAAGTTGTAATTTTAAAAACACGAGACGGCGTAATTTAAATGATACAAAACAATAAAAAAACACAATTTAATTATTATTTTCCGTGTCCGGGTGCATAAATAGTAAATTCTAAATCATTTTTTGAAATTAGCAATAACAATACGCCGATTTTTCATATTTTTATTTCAAGCACTATATTTTATTCATTTTTTTGTAAATAATGTAATTTGTTCACTTGGGAGGATTATTGCCAAACGGAAATTTTTTCAAAACAACGAAAAAAATCAAGTTTAATTTATATCATTCAAGTTCAAAAACATATTTAATAGGAAATAAAAATAAAAAAACCTGAACTCTATTTTATATTATATGTGGGTACATGATGTTTTTAAAATTCAAAAAAGACGTGTTAGAAAAATAGTAAATCCCGATTACCTGGCAACACATAGAAAAAATTGTTATATTTTTAATTTATAAACTATGAAGGGCATTTATTTAATGGAACTAAGTCTTACAGTTAAATCAATACCGGAATACACAAGAAAAAAGCCACTTTCATAACATCAGAAATAAAAGAAAATTAAAAATTCCATTGATAAAACAATCATTAATACAAAGAAAGCCCATATGCAAGGCTGTCAAAATTTATAGTAAGAAGTATATAAAAAAAAATCATTAGTGTTTAAAGTGTTTTTAATAACTAAGTATTCCTATAGTATAAATGAATATTTTAAAGATGTAGTTGAACAAATGAAAATGTAAATAACGTAAGCAATATAAAACCTTAACTTTTAAGTTGTTTTTACTGTTTGTATTTTCGTATTTTTTTATTTATTTGCGTGATTATTTCATTTTTTTAAACTTTTTTTATTATTGTTTTTTTTTTTAATTTTCTGTTAGACTGTAAGAAATTGTTAGTGACGACAATTAGTCCATCATTTAACTTTGTATACCTTCGTTTTATTTAAGAATAAATGTTGTTTGTTTTTGTATTTATCACATTGTATGTATAACATTTAATATATTTTTTTATCATTATTATTAATATCATATATTTTTAAACCTTTATACATCCAAATGCAATGTTGGGAGTGATGTCGATCCGTTATACAGCCCTGATCCAACGCTTTTGATTACCGTTTATTTTAAAGTTTGTACAATTCTTTGAATGGTAAAACTTTCACCAATGATCATGATCTGAAATTGCACATTATTCAGTTTTTTGCTGATAAGGACCAGAAGTTCTATGGGCGAGGAATTATGATGTTGCAAGAATGACGGCAAAAGTTCATAGAACAAATTGGAAAATATTTTATGGGTTGACAGTCCTCCTTAAAACGAAAATCCTGAGAAAAGAGGACTTTTAAACTGATTTAATTTTTGAAAAACCTTTTAAAAAAATAAAGTTTATTTTTCTGCATTTTTAAAAAAAAATTCACAAGATAAAACCAAAATTACTTTCTTACCTCAAACTTAGGGACTTTCTTTATTTTATAATATAACTTAGTATTTAATTAATGCAAAATAATTTAAGTGTATTTGATATGACTACTCGTTTCAGAACATGACTGTTTTGAATATTGCTTGATATTTGATCTTATTCATAAGTAGTTACATTTTAACTCTGGTGAAAACTGTTATCAAGCGGAGGCAATACACTTGGCTTGGCCATGGACTGCGGACGCCTCTTGAGAAAATTAACCACGCTTACCCACTTTACAAGGCATCAGGTTGTCGACGTTCTAGACGTCCACGGCTGACGGTTCGTCGGCAGTTCATGTCAGAACTGCGATACGTAAACCTGACTTGGGAGGATGCACAGGAGCTGACAGCCGAGCAGAGACGACTGGAGGATGAATATAATTGATTTTTGTGTAACGATTACCAATGTCATTATTTCATAATTTCTACTTTTTTGCCGCATTTTTCATTTGACTTTTATTCTCTTTCTTTTAGTTTTTAGGATTTTTTTTATTTATTGTTATTTAAAATAAAATTTGTTTTTTTATTATATCGTGAATTTGTCTGCGCAATACAACCTTCCAATTAGAATAAAATTATTAAGATTTTTAAATATAAAATAAGATCTGTTTTTTTTAAATTAAATTCTGAATTTGTCTGCGCAAAAAAGGCTTTTAATTAGAATAAAATGATTACACTTTTGTTATTTTTTCTTTCAGTCGCATCCGAAGTAACAGACCACGAGAAAGTTCTTCTAGAAAAGTTAAAGACATTAGAATCTGAAGGATACAGTTCGAGAATCGTCGGGGGCACACCAGTATCTATTCTAAAATATCCTCATACAGCCAGCTATGGTTTGGTCTGTGGAGCAGCAATTCTCAACGAAAATTGGCTGCTAACAGCCGCTCACTGCGGGTAAGCAAAAACAATGACTTTTATGACCTGACGTTGGCTGGTTTGAATGGCCCTTTAAAGAAGACAATAATAGGTCATAAGACTTGTAAAAGTCTTAACTTTTTTATATTCCCGTCTCAAAATTTTTATTCTAATACTTTTTTTTTCTAATTTTTTTTTATTCAAAAAACAAATATAAGTATACAATATTACAACTTATACAATTTTAATATCAATTCAATACATATGTTTACATTAACGTTTCCTATTTCTTAAAAGAAAAAACAATTTTTGACTACACAATGAGGAGTGACGTTTTACAATAATTTGTTTATTTTATTTTAAATTATTAATAATTAAAAATATTATTCTGTAAATATAATGATGTTGTGCTGTAGTTGTTTTTAATTTGGGAAGTAAGATGTTACCACTTGTTCTAGGTCGCGTACTTACGTACTGACGTAGATACACTACTATGAATTCTGTCTTTATGTATATATCAAAGCAAACAATGGTTTTTATAAAACGATTTTACATCTAAACAAACCTTTTTTTTTAAGAATTGAACAGTGGGAAAATAATACAGTTTTTTTAAATAACTTTGATAATTAATTAATTTTTTTTGGCCGGTAAAATATTTGCTTTAAAAGCACCACCCTATCCGATTATTCCGTACTGTAGTATGGATTGGGCTTATGCAAAATAAGTTGATTTTAATTTTCCGACTGTTAATATTATATTCCTTAATCTAATAAATACATATTTTAGTTTTCTCATTCTATTTAAAATATTATTTGTTCCCTTCATCCGTTTTATATTTTTATCAATTATAATGCCTTAATATTTTATGATAATTTCAATCTCATTAACTCCCTAATATCTGTGTGTGTTTTTTTACCTTCCCCTAATGACGTCATTTTTTTTCAGAGAAAACGGTTTGATATTCACCGGTTCTACAATTGTATCAAGATCTAACATTAGTTTTGTCGAAAAACATATTGTCCACCCAAATTACAACCACAAAGATAACAAATTTGACTTCGATTATGACTTCCAGTTGCTAAAATTGACAAGCCCCCTGACTCTTTCAAAAACCACTAAGCCAATAAAGCTAGCTTCCGATAGTCTTGAAATTTTACCGAATACTTATGCAATCGTTACTGGCTGGGGTACTACTTATGAAGATGTGAGTATTTTATTCTTAAAGAAACATTTTTTGACTTTAAAAAAATAATGAACATGAATCGATGGACTCTAAAACTTACTTTCAATTGCAGTGCTGCAGAGCAGCGTTTATCTTATAATTAAAAAATACATATAATAATTTGTTACCCACTAAGTTCAAAGACTTTTCGGTGAGACACATTTTTTTTTTTTATGACAGGTTTATATTACATTTATTTTATTTATATTTTACAGATTTATTTATAAACAGGCACTATAAAGTATCGAGAAGATATTTCTTATTATGTATCTTTTTTGGGTGATACCGTGTATGTTGGATTTGATCCGACGTTTCGGCTACCATTGCCAGGAGCCATCTTTAGGGAAAACACACAGTTTTCCCTGAAGATTGATCCTGCAATGGTAGCCGAAACGTCGGATCAAATCCAACATACACGGTATCACCCAAAAAAGATACATAATATTGATAACAGTGACCGCGAAAACCTTCGCACCTATTTAAGATATTTCTTCAGTTCTTTTTTTTTCATTTGAAGATTTTTCATGTTACTGATGGTTTGAGGGAGATCATTGAACAATCTTGGAAGAACGCAATTTAATGTTCGCTCTCCGAAGTAATTTGTAATGCGGGGAACAGACCGGGAGCCCTTTGTTTTTAATCTAGTGTTGTGAGTGTGGGAAACTCTTTTTTTATATTCCGGATCAACAAAATGATCTACAATCAATTTGTAGTCACAAAGTTGTTTTACCGGCAGGATATTACAGAATTTAAAATATACTCCTTCGCCCATATGTTTCGCCTCACGGATTATGCTATCCGGTACAATCCCCCTCAACTTTTTTAAGCCATTTTTTGTAAGTCATTTTAACAACAACAAACCATTACGCCGTTTCCCCTTAAGGGTAGGCAGAGAGGATAGAACGCCACATCACTCTATCTTTGCATGCAGATCTCGCTTCTTCTACATTCATACATCTTCTCATGCACGCGCGCCGATTATTCCAACTTTTGACATGTCCATCGTCAAGTATTTGTTGGATTTGGTCATGCCATGTCTTTCTCGGTCTACCTCTATTTTTGCATCCATCAACATTCGCATTGTTAATATTCTTAGCCGTTCTTTCGCTGTTCATTTGTTCTACATGTCCAAACCAGCGCAGAGCTCCTTTCTTATTTTTGTCGATAATGCTTGTCTCAACCTTACATAAGGTACGGATCTCAACATTATGAAAAACTATGTTGTTGAGATGAAAATAATTAAAATAATTAGTAATTGAGTAAATAAAATACTTGATTAAAAACTAGTGCAAGAAAAGAAGGAAGCATGGTTAAATCTGCTGACAGTGAATAAAGCGATTGGTAATAGGTATGCAGAATTAAAAAGCATATATAATGAATGTAAGAAGAGAGTGAAACAAGGTGTGTGTGAACGAAAAAAATTGTTGAAAAAAAAGAGGGAATCAAAATGACCGAGAACTTCCAAGAAAATATAAAGATATTCTGGAAAGCGGTGAAAAATTCCCGAAACAGTAATGAAAGTGGATGTATGACAGCTATAAAAGGAAAAGATGGGAAAATGGTGACAAATGATAGTGGAATAAAAACAAGATGGAAGGAATACTTTGAGGAGGTGTATGAAACACATACAGGAAATATAAGCACTGCAGCACCTCCTCAGGTAAGTTTAAATGCATATGATGGTACGACAGAGATAAGAATGGAAGAAATAAGAATTGCTGCCAAATATATGAAGAATGGAAAAGCGCAAGGTTTTGATAATGTTGCTACAGAATTCATAAAGGCGGGCGGTGAAATAATTTTTGTATGGCTGCACAAACTTTTCAACCGATGTTTAGAGGAGGAATACACTCCTCCAGACTGGAGAAGGGCTGTTGTTATGCCTCTATACAAGGGAAAAGGTTCAAGAGTAGAATGCGGAAATTATAGAGCAATCAGCCTTTTGAGCGCTGTTGGCAAAATGTATGGAAGAATACTGATTGATAGAGTAAGAAAAGTTACAAAGGATAGAGTGTGGGATATTCAGAGCGGTTTTATGAATGGAAGAGGATGTATGGATCAAATATTTGCTTTACGAAACATGACAGAAAAATTTCTTGCTAAAAACCAAAAGCTTTTCTGCGCATTTGTCGATCTGCAAAAAGCGTTTGATAGAGTTGACAGAGAAAAATTATGGAAGGTGTTATCGGAGTACGGAGTAAGCGTAAATCTAACACGTGCTATTGCTTCTCTGTATAAAGACAGCACAGCATGTGTTAGGGTAAATGGATCATACACATCGTGGTTTGACATTCATAAAGGAGTGAAGCAGGGATGTGTTATGTCACCATGGCTGTTCAACGTGTATATCGATAACTGCATGAAAGAACTGAAAGGCTTAAGAATGGGAGCAAAAATGGGTGATTTAAAAGTCAATTGTCTTTTGTATGCTGACGATGCTGTACTCCTTGCTAATAACAAAGAGGAACTGCAATTCTTGGTAACAAAGGTCTACGATGTATGCAAGAGGAGCGATTTGCTGATGAATGTCGATAAATCGAATGTGATGGTTTTTGAAAGAAATGAAAGTATGACTAAATGTGAAATCACTTTGAATGGAGTTATACTAAAACAAGTAGAGGAATTTGTGTATCTGGGAAGTATGTTCACTAGGGATGGAATGACTGAGAAAGATATTGAAAGGAGGGTGAGTGCCGGGAACAGAGTGAACGGTGCACTTAAATCGACCTTGGCAAATAAATGGTTGTCACAAGAGGCAAAATTGGCAGTTCACAACGGAGTCCTGGTCCCATCCCTGATGTATGGGAGCGAAGTATGGACTTGGAAAAACAGGGATGAAAGTAAGCTGAATGCTGTCGAAATGCGATCTCTCAGGCGAATGTGTGGTAAAACTATGTACGATAGATGCACAAATGTTGAGATCCGTACATTATGTAAGGCTGAGACAAGCATTATCGACAAAATCAAGAAAGGAGCTCTGCGCTGGTTTGGACATGTAGAACGAATGGACAGCGAGAGAACGGCTAAGAATATTTACAATGCGAATGTTGATGGATGCAGAAATAGAGGAAGACCGAGAAAGACATGGCATGACCAAATCCAACAAATACTTAAAGATGGACATGTCAAAAGTCGGAATAATCGGCGCGCGTGCATGAGAAGATGTATGAATGTAGAGGAAGCGAGATCTGTATGCAAAGATAGAGTGTTGTGGCGTTCTATCCTCTCTGCCTACCCTTACGGGGAAACGGCGTGATGGTTTGTTTGTTTGTTTGTAAAATACTTGAATTTTGCATCCTGGGGCTGGCTCTCCTGTGGATGCCAAACGCTTATTTCAAATAATTTGTTCAATCAATTCATTCGTTCGTTCGTTCACCGAATAAATGGCTGCATTATATTTTAAATGGACAGAACACATAAAATATATAACACATAAAATAAGAAAACTTTCCCATATCTTAAAGTCAATACGTAACATCTTATCCCTAATTAAACTTATGCAACTATATTTTATTTTACGTAATTCAATTATAACTTATGGCATAATAGGATGGAGAGGCACTAATAAATCGATATTAAAACCTCTCGAATCTGCTCAAAAATCAATCATTAAAATAATTTAAAAAAAGCCTTTCAGGTACCCCAGAGTCAGGGTATCTGAAGAATTCGATAACTTAGATATAAGACAATCATATATTTTTAGAATAATAATGTTTGTGCAAGTAAATTATTCAATGAAATCCCAAAAGAAACACTCCCACACTACCAGAAGTCAAACTGGAGGATGGGTCATGGGGTCTTTCACAAACTCTGAATTCGGGCAAAGAAATTTCAGGTTTCTGGGCCCCAAAATATTCAATATGTTACCCGAAAAATGCAAAACCATGACCCCGATTCAATTTAACAAATTTGTAAAAATTTGGTTACTGGATTTGTGTTGAGAAAAATCGGAAAATTTACTAAAAATAAATTCCTAATAAATTCATATTGTATAACTGTTTAGTATATTAACAAGTAGGTAGTAATGTAATTGTTTATTTTTGCATAAAAATGTCTGCCTTAAAACAAGTTGTACCTAGTTAGGCAGACTAGACATGGTCCAGAGAAATCTATTGAGTGTTTATGTAGTAGATAAAGTTATTGTTTTTTTTGTTTATTAACTTTGATTATTATCAACATATTACAACAGAAATGAAGAACATTTAAGAAAAGGTAATATATAAGTCTAGGCATCTACAGGGCTTATGACCTGTCAATGGCTAGTTTGAGTGGCCACTTTACACACTGTGTAACATTCACCATTCTGCCTATATTTGAACAATTCCTTCAATTCTTTCATCTGTTGATGTTTGTGAGAAGAGCTGAAACCTTTATTTATGCGGGTGAGATTCATCTAATTGAATTATTTGAGTTGAGGAAACAGGATGTTTAAACATAAGCAGAATGGTGAATGTTACACAGGGTGTAAAATGACCACTTAAACCAGCCAACGATAGGTCATAAGCCCTGTAAATGCCTAGACTTCCATATTCCCTTCTCAAAAATATTTTCCCTCTGTTGCGATAGATTAAGATCTGAACAACTCCCTAGAGAGGAAGTCCAACCTGTATGCAAACATTTGGACAAACTCAAAACATTATTGTGAAAAATATTTCATTGAAAATTATCTAATATACCTAAATATGTAACATATTTTTTTTCTTACATGTCAAGGTATACTTATATACTATAAAACTTAATTAAGTGAAATTTGCAAATGTCTCCGCCAGTAATGTTACAAAAACGGGCGGGTTCACACGCTTCATGCGTAAATGGGAAACGTCTATGAATCCAACCTTCACGGGATCACCCAAAAAGAAGATGTATTTTGAGAATGTGACTAAGTAAGACAGTGTTCTTTTTCTTCTTTTTATCACCCCGTTTCTCTCCACAGCTGGATATAGGCCTCTTCCAAATTTTCCAATGTTTTTCTGTCCTTGGCACTGTTTCCATCCATGTCCCACGAGTTCGACGATGTCCTCAGTTCATCTCTTCTGTGGTCCCACTTTTATTTTCGTATTGTCTCCAATTAAGTACTCTAGGGGTCCACATATCATCTTCTTGTCTCGCCACAAAACCTACCCATTGCTAATTTTTGTCTTCCTACTCTTTTTGCGATATCAGTCACCTTTGTACGGCGGATTATTTTATTCTTTATTTGGTCTCTCAAGGAGACGTCCAACATTTGCCTTTTCATAGATCGCAGAGTGCAATATATTTTGTGAACACTTCTGGCAGTGAGTGATTTGGTTTTAAGACCGTGTGTTGTCACCAGCAGAATACAAGAGTTGTAGACTATGACCTTTAGATTGTTTAGAATTTCCTTATTTTTGAAAACGTGTTTCAGCTTTCCAAAAGCAGCTAACTTAATCAAATTTGTAAGATAGTATTTAAAAAAAATAATTTATGGATTACTAAAATGTTTCATTTTGTACATCTAGGGACCAGTATCAAATACTTTAATGGCTGTTTCTTTGCCAATAATATCACACAATGAATGCAAACAAAAGGCAAATGGACAATACGCTCGGTTTGTTAATGAACGGATGCTTTGCGCGGGATATAGAACTGGAGGAAAAGATACTTGTCAGGTAATTATTTGTTTTTTTAATTTGTTATATTAAACATCCGTAATTGATTTCTAATATGAAAAAATACTAACACAATACTGCACAAAACTCTGATCAAACCAATCCTGGCACATGCCTCTGAAACCTGGGTTTTGACAAATAATATTGAAGGAACCATTGCAGCTCTCGAAAGAAGAATCCACAGAGTTATCTATGGCCATGTAAGAAAAAACAACTATTGGGTAATAATCGCTACAAAAGAAAGCTATATGAAATCTAAGGATCACTAGTTGTAATCAATCCATCAAGGTTGGGCACTTGAGGTGGGCTGGCCATATAATTAGAATGGACGATGAAAACCCCATAAAACGACTCTCTCGTTACCACAAGGATGACAAAGACCAGGAAGGCACAAATGGCAATGAATAGACTGCGTCATTGCAGATTCTAGAATGTTGGAAATGAGGAACTGGAGAGGAAGGGCAGCAGACCGGCAGACCGGTAAATGCTTATGTCGTTTCGCGTCTAGATTGCTGTAATGGAATATACGCAAATCAGTAAAAAAAACAGTATTCAAATTCTTTCATGAAAAGGCTCCAAAATACCTAACGGACCTTTGTATTAGGGACAATACATGTCAAAGAAAATCTACTTTTAGGTCAGCATTTGATTCAGGAAGATGAAAACTTGTCAGAATCCCATTTTTTTAGACTATTATGCCCTCAATTTTAAATCAGAAAATATAACATGCCTCTTTCGTTTAGTTAGAATGTAAGTTTAGGTATACTTACAATTGTAAAGCGCCTTTAAGGTGATTTTTCACAAAAATAGCGCTACATAAATCAGCCAAATATTATTATTATTATTAAGAGTGGAGAAGACTCCTGGGTTCGGCCAAGGCCGACCCAGGGTTAGCCAACTTATGATGATAATGATGGCTGATTTCTGGAAGCATATATGTCGCCGCCAAAAAGTTACATCAGCCATTGAAGAAGACTGCTAGGTTGATCATTAAATACTGGCATTCATTGAACAGCTACGGGACGTTGCGCCAAAACGTTGAAAGTAACGTTCAACGAAAGGACTGAACGTCGCTAAGCTTTTTTTATTTTAATAATAATCATCATCATGATCGGTATAGGGTATTGCATTGATAGACCACTCGATGCTATCTTGATCATTTTTGTTATTTGAGGGTTATATGATCAGTCTTACGCTCCAGTCCTGGGACTTTAAAATAAAATGTCTTTTTTTAAATTATTTTTTTTTTTTTGTTTTTTTTAATTTTATTTTATTCAGAAAACATACAGTCATACATACGTATTGAAAGCAACATTTTTTTAACATAAAAAGACCAATAAAGTTTTTTATAAATCATGCAAAAGATATAAACATTAAATGTCACAAAAAAATGAATAAAAAATTCAAGTTTGAAAATTTGAAAAGAAAAATTGAATCACATGTAAGGCGTCTTTTTTGTAGTGATTCTATATTAAAATGAATCCAAGATGCGCCGTTATCATTTTTAATGTTACTAAAACGATATTCCAGGCTCCTTATGAATGTTCTCGATTAGATAAATATATACATTATACTGAGGGGACCATACTAATAAAGCAAATTCGAGTTGACTACGCACATAAGTATAGTAAAGAAGTTTGAGTGTATCTGGTGATGAGAATGGCTTGGGGATTCGTAAAATAAACCCTAGAAGTCTGTACGCTTAATCCACTATTGTATTTATGTGAGCTCTAAATAAAAGCTTATCATCCATCGGTACACCCAAATCTCCCGTTTTCATTAAACGATTGACAATTTTCCAAGATAGTTTATAGCCAAATAGTATACTTTTTTTCTTTCGAGTAAATGACATGACAAGACATTTATCAGAATTCAATAATAACTGATTGTCCTTGCAATAGCAACATATTAATATTAATACCATCAAAACTCTTTATTGCGCACTAGTTCGACCCCATCTAGAATACGTTTCTCCTATTTGGTCTCTATTCTACAGGACTCATATTGACCATATCGAGTCTGTCCAACACCGTTTCCTAAGAAAAGTGGGATGGTTGCTCGGATTACAAAGGGGTAATTATTACTATTTTGAAATAGAGCAATATCTTAGTCTGTCTTCATTGGAGAGACGTAGAACTGAGATGAACCTTATATGCATTTTTAAAATACTTAATGCTTTAAGTGATGTCCCATCTCTGTTGCAATCAATTTCTTTTCATGTTCCCAACCGTGTCACCAAAAGTCGAAATCTGCTATTTATAAAATCTTCTAAGAGCAACTTTGGTTTTTATGCCCCAATGTCCAGAATGTGTAGATTGGTCAATTCATCACACGACTTGGAACTTTTTGGGATAGATCTTTCGGCTTTTCGTAGATCTCTTCGCGACCAAACAGTGTGGGATGAAGTAAGATTGGCATGGTTTAGCTCAAAGTTTTAGGTCTTTCGTTTTTTTTAATATATTGTATACAACTATTGTTTTGCCCTTGTTTGTCTTTAATAAATAGTTTAATATTCTTTTTGTTCAGTTTCTTGCATTTATGTTTCTTCATGTAACTGTTGTAATTAGCTTAGGCCGGCCATAATATTCTATCTAAGTCAGCTTGAAGAACTTCGCAATCATTTATTAAAGACACAATTTTAAATACTTTATTGTCATCAGCGAATAGCAAAAAAATTGAGTTTTGAATGCATCAACTCACATCATTGGTATAAATTATAAAAAATAAGGGTCATAGTGTAAAAACACCTTTTCAAATAAATATTTCACATTAACCATGTCGAAAATCAAACCCTAAAACTCATGCATGCTAGGCATAAACTTCCTTTCATTTAATGCCTTTTATTTTATTTAATACGACAATATATATTTATTTTTTATTTAGTCAATTGGTACAAATTGTATAAAGTATTAAGAAAGTGATAAAATATAAGATTCTTATTGAGTTTATAAATCTTACATTCATAATATAATGTACACATAAGCACGTATGTTGTAAACGTCAGTCTAAATAAATATTTCTTACAAAAAAGAAAAACTTTAAAAAACATAAACTTTGTTAACTTTTTTATAACATGATATTTTATTTCAAAATGTATCAAAAAAATAATTTGTATTTGATGTTAAATATTGCAGGATTTTCCATTTATTTTCCAACTTTCCAACGTTCCAACTCTAATGTATGGGAGCGAAGTATGGAATTGGAAAAATAATGATGAAAGTAGGTTGAATGCTGTCGAAATGCGATCCCTCAGGCGAATGTGTGGTAAAACGATGTATGATAGGTGCACAAATGTCGAGATCCGTGAAGTGTGAGGGGCTGAGACATGCATTATTGACAGAATTAAGAAAGGGGTGCTGCGTTGGTTTGGACATGGAATGGACAGCGAAAGAACGGCTAAAAGGATCTACGATGCAAATGTTGATGGATGCAGAAAACGAGGAAGACCGAGAAAGACATGGCACGATCAAGTCCATCAAATACTTAAAGATGGACACGTCAAAAGTAGGAATAATCGGCGTGCGTGCATAAGAAGATGTATGAATGTAGAGGAAGCGAGGTATGTATGCCAAGATAGAGTGTTATGGCGTTCTATCCTCTCTGCCTACCCCTACGGGGAAACGGCGTGATGGTTTGTTGTTGTTGTTGTAATTAAATGTGTTTTGAGACTCTTGTTTTTCACCTTATTGGTAATCATAAGTCATTTGTTACTCTAGTTTTGTATGTATGGCATTGTGGGTTTTTTTTTTTTTTTTTTTTTTTAATTTAACCCCTAATTATTTTTTTTTAAAAATAATAATTTTGTACTTTCCTGTAAGAAAACAAATTTCTTTGTGCAATCACTCGTCGTTTTTTAATGTATTAATTGTGGCAAAAACCTAAATCGGTAAGTAATACTTAAATAATCTTTTTTTATATTTACGCTCTTTTTTTTTTCAGGGTGACTCCGGAGGTCCAATGATTTATGACAATAAGCTAATTGGGGTTGTTTCATTCGGGGTAGGATGTGCAGAAGCAGATATGCCAGGAGTATATGCCAAAGTTTCTGTGGTCAGGGATTGGATCAAAAAACATGCTGGAGTTTAAATAAATTGGGAAAAAATGATTTTAAAAAATGTATGTAACCGGTTTCAAGACGTACTCGTCTCTTCGTCAGAACAATTTTAACACTAAAATCCAAATCCCACCATCCAACTTCACCAATACCAACATGAGAAGCTAAAAACATCAGGTTGATTTTAACAAAAAATAATCTTCTCGAAGCGACATTTTTAAAAAAGGGGAGAGGGGGTTATAGAGTGTAGTAATATGTTTTTTGCGAGGTGGCGTGTATAAAATAAAAGATTTTAACTTACATATTTTGTCTAGAGTTTTATTTATAACTTATATAATTAAATAAAATACAACGAATCAAAACCCAACAATACTGTTCGAACCTAACTGTGGAAATTAGAAAAATTTTAAATTTATTTTTTAAAAATAAAATAGAGAAACACTTTAGTTTTTATTATTTCCTCGAATATTTAAATTTTCTGACCATTCCCTAAAAGCCGAAAAAAACTTGTGCTGAAAAAATGAAAATCGAGTTGTGGTAGAGAGGGATTTGAACCTAGAGCCTTTGGCCCGTGAGTCCACAATACTACCACGGGACCACAATCCGATTCGAAAACTAAATATTATTAGTCAGAAAAAATTTCGTTTTGAAGACATCCGGAATCAATGAAGGTCAGTGAGTGTCTGTTTTAGGTTCCCGGTCGTCAGCGCCGTGTTGCGCCCCTGTGTTGACAAGCTTGGCACCTGGAATTTGATGTGTCCAGTGCAAGTGCCTATATTATTTTAATAAGTGTTCCGACAAAAACCGGTGGACATAAAATGGTTGGTGAATGGTTGGTGATGTACGAACACTTACTAATTTATTTATTTTTTTAAATATCTTTCATCTAAAAGTTTCCTAAATCTTTTTTCAATACTTTTCAGTACACGGCTTTTTTTAAAATGTTTTTTTTTCAAATTTATACAAATATTAACAATACCTAGATAGCGCCAAACTAATAATAAATAAAAAAATATCGGCGCGTTTCTAATACAAATAAAAATAACAGGAAAATATCAGAAAATACACACACCTGAACACTTATTCCCACACAAATACACACCCTCACAACTCTACTCTTACTTCATACAAATACACACAAACACACCCTTTTGTTGTACTACAATTGTATACGTATGATTTTTATTCAGAAACTTTTCTAGTCTATCATTAAACCTTATTTTTATTATGTTATTTAATCAAAATTAACGGTTTTTTTCTGTAAAATAAATAAATAAAATAAAAACTAAAATAATACTTTTGGTACTAAATATGTAAAAAGTAAAATGCGAATTTATAAAAAAAAGGAGAAATAAAGTTCACACATTTTTACAGTTTAAGTTTTGATTTTCAATGTGAAAGTTCTTTAATCGTCCGCTTCTTTGCTTGAAACTAGTTGAGTTCTTTACCTCGACTTGTCAAGGTTAAATACATCCTGTTGTTTAGCTTCCATAAAAGTTTTGTGCTTTAGACTTTACCAGTTTTATGGCTGAAATCACCCTTGTTCGATGTTAGTGACTGAGTGGGGTTTTTCCCTCATCAAAGAACTTCATTATCAGCCTATAGGGATATAGTAGCTTCATAGAAGTGCCCCGTAGTGCTTAAATATGTTTGTGTCATCTTCTTTACTAATCTTTTTTATTTCCAAAACCACTCGCGATATTTTCCCAGAGTACAATGAACATCCTATGAATTGTTGACTTATTTGTTGTAAAATAATGAAGGAGTATACATTTTTTACTAATTTGTAGTATTTTTTTGTCTCTTTTTTTTTTGTTAATTTGTTAAACAGACACATTGTTCAATTCAATTCATTTATTTAAATATCCCATATACATTACAAACATATATTCAATACGTACATATTATAAAAATTTTAAAAAATACATGAAAGAGACTCATGTCAAAGTAGTAGGAGAATCCTACTCCGGAAAACCCCTTTGGATACATGGAATAGATCAACATCCAGAGTGGTAGCCTTTCCAACAGGCATAACCATAGGCAGGTTGGTCCTGTATATCGGAATATGAAACAATCTATGCTGACGCTGTCTTAGGTAATTATCAGGAACATACAAACCAATACTCATCATAACCTCAGAATTATGGATCACACCGCGCAACAATCGATAAAAATGTGTAGTCAAATACACATATTATCTTCTAGTCTCTAAACTGTTGTAGCCGAGCATACCCTGGAGAAACTCGGTTGGGTAGAGCCAAGGATAATACCCGCGCTATCTATTTATTTAATTTTATTTATTTTATTTCATTGGAAAGCCAACAGACATTTATACATTTATAAGAATCAATTATACCATAAATACATATCATAAAGTCCAATTAGAGGCTTCCACATAATATTGTTATTGTAAATGTTGTCACATAAAAATTATACATAACATAAAATAACTAATCATACAAAACTTATAATATTACTAGAAATGTAAATGAATATTGGTCACACAGTTGCACATTACAATAAATAATACAACTATAGTTGACCATACAGTGTTCATTTATTATGTGCCTACATACAGAACTGCACATCACCTGCATAATATAGGCTGCGGATTCAAGGCGCAACATCATAACTTAATTATTTTTGGAAATTTCACTTTTAAAGGAAGTTAAAGATATGTTATTAATATCAATACAATTTAATTTTTGATTACACATATGGCAGGTTCTATTTACAAATGAATTTTGAAAAAATCTAATGTAGATATATCTCAGAAACCTCTTTTGGATTTTCTCACTACAAGAGAGTACTTCAGTTCATGTGGTCCCCAAATCATCGAGCCACTTATTTGTTAACATCGAATATGAATTAAATTTCAAAATTATAAACAAAAACTATAGTATTCATACAATAAATTTACTTAAAATTTATGGTTTTTTGTGTAAAGTTGTAAATAAACCTTTTGATGTTCCTGATTTGGTCAAACGCATATTTTTTTATTGTGCCTAACAGGCCAATGAGGCATCATATTTACTTAAGATATATTAATTTGTTATATAAGTCCGATTTGCACATTAATTCTCCGTTTCCGAGAATTAACTCTCTCGGGAACAAATTCACTGATGAAAATAAATATGTTTGCTATAATAACGTTATCAAATTTCAAGTGCTTATTATTATTAACAATTTTTGAATAGTTTTTTAATTTCTAGTATTTGCATATGTTTTTTTTTTCACTTTTAGTTGTATTTTTCTATTATTTGTCAATTGTTTATAACCTTTGTATTTGTAAAAGCTATTTGGGCGTTAAAAATAATACAAACATGATTATGACTGTTCCAATATTAACTTCAATCTAATTATCAGTAAACTACAATATTATTAAGACATCCAGATCATTTAAAACTTCTCATCCACACGTTTTTTGTATTAAAGTAATTAAAATGTCAGTTAACCATTATAATTGTTGTAATAATAATTACACATAAATTTATTCCTATCGTCTGTTCGTTGATTCTATAAACTGACGATTATTGGAAAATTCTCCACATAGGGGGTGTTTACAAGCAGGGTGGTTTAATATTGCAGCCAATTCAGGGGGGGGGGGTATTTGATTTAAATTCGCGATTTGTCTACAGGCGCGGGGAAGAGGGGATGCCGGAAGTGCAACGGGGTTTCACAGGTGGGATGGGTAGTTGCCATAGCAACGGTCGGAAAATTGCAGTGGTCCAAAACCGGTCAGTGTCCACGCGGGTGAATGCAATTCTGTTAGTGCGATAAAATCAGAGACTTGGGGGAGTGTTTTCGACTCAACGGCTCTCTTTCCGATGGTGCTACAGCCTTCAACCCATATCGAGCTTTAGCCACCTGTAACTTTTGCCTCTGAATTCGCCACCTGGAGAAACTGCACTGCATCCTTTTGCACTTTATTCTCCCCTCCCATCCTGGGTTTTTTTACGTATTTCTTTCCATCTGGATGTACGCTTATTATTCAGACTCGATGGCCACCCCCAGATAAAAATACTGACAAGGAAAATCCATATTTTGAAAATATAACTAATATTGACTCCACATATATGTTCGTCATACTAAATGGTATAATCGATGTTCCATCATTACTGGGACAAGTAAAATTCAATATTCCGAATCGTAGGTTGAGAAACAATGAAGTACCATTCATCGATCAGCAAAGAATAAACTATGGCCTTAATTCTCCAATGACCCGTCTTTTTCGTATTGTTAACTTAAGACAAGATCTGGACTTTTGTGGTTTAAGTTTACAACGATTTAAACGAGCACTAAATAAATAATCCAGATCTTGTCTTGATGTCCCTTATGTTTGTCAATGCTTCTTTTCTTTCTTTGAATATTTTAAACTATTTATTTATTGTTATATTTAAACCGTATAAATTGTTTACATGGACTATGTCCGTTAATAAATAAATAAATAATATTAAGGCACTGCTATTTGAGTGAAAACGCAATTTCCTATGTGCCACTATAATTTTTTTAATTACAAAATTTGAAATGAGTAACTTGAACCCAAACCGTCCATTCGCTCTGTCGACTTATGTGTACCTTTCAATAAAATAAAAAACTGTTCTGCTATGAAAATAGTTTTCAGTTTCAGAATTTTCCGAAAGCCGGTAGTCAACCCCTAAAATAAACTACGCGTAATGGCAGGGATGAAATTTTGCAAAAGTGGAAGCTATATGCGCATGCGTGGTGCATTTGGCTATACGACGAGTGCATCATAGAATTAGGGGGTGATAGTTTGACTGGGCGCGACTGCAAAAAAATACTCACCCCTAAAATGCAATCTACAATTTAATTTCGTTTTCTGCATCATCTCTTACAATAGCTTAACACATGCCAATGGCAGTATGCGAGCTGAACTGGAAATTAATTGACTTAACACAGGTAAATTAATGCGTTATTTTCAACACATCATTATCTCCAGCATTAGAATCATCATCCCTATTCGCACCAACGGTGCGCAGGGCATTGAATTTGTTGAACAAATGCAGCGTAACTCTATTACTAAATACATATTTTTAAGGAACAGCACTACCATATTAAAGTAAGGACAAATGCAGCACAATCAAAAATACTATTCAATGGACTTAACTTACCTGTTTACTCCGGAAGACAAATTCAAAGTCGTTGAAAAGCACATGATGACTTTCTGACCACGGAAGACAAAATATGACGACACGTTAAATATGTATAAGGTGTCAACATTTATTGTGTACGTTTTTTTTTTCAAATTCAAATAAAGACTAAAAGTAAAATAAAATAGTAAAGGTTATACGTCATCCGAAAGAAAACTTTCTGTTTTACAAGATATTGAATTTGTTTTAAAGTTACATAAATTATTTAATTTGATTATCTTCAAAAAGAAATGTCAAATAGACAAATCGTCGCATTAGTTCGTTTTTGTCCAAAACACCATTTTTTACCAAATCGTATCAAGTGTACAGGAAAAAGCCTTTATCTATAAAACTCAAATAAAAATAATAAAAAACTTATTTCAACAGAGAAGGAAAACATTTTTGAGAAGGGAATATGGAAGTCTAGTTGACTTTTGTAAAGCTCCTTTACTTCACAAAAGTCAACAGATGGAAGAGTTGAGGAAATGTGGATGTTCAAACAGAGAATGGTGAATTTTACACAGTATGTAAAGTAGCTACTTAAACCAGCTAATGACAGGTCATAAGCCCTGTAAATGCCTAGACTTACATATTTCTTTCTCAAAAATGTTTTCCCTCTCTGTTGCAATAAGTTTAAATATGAATAACTCCCTAGGGAGGAAATCCAGCCAGTCTGCAAGCATTTGGACATACTTAAACATTGTTGAAAAAAAAATTGTTTAAGGGATTTTAAGGGGTTTAATGTTGTCTCAAGTTGTGGTCATATTTATGCCCATTTCGTTAAAAAACCTTGAAGCTCTATTTCTGCTGATTTGTGTTTTAGCCAGTTGGATAAAAACGAACTGAAGCGACGGAATATGAGCATTTTCTCACAACTCTTCGCGTTCAATCGAAGAAATAAATGAGAATTCATTACATGTTATAATTTTTACTCTTTATATCTTCATTTGGAAAAAAACGAACAGCGATCTTATGTTAACAGTTGACACCTATACTAATCTTTTCCAACTCATATAGTGTCCATGCGGCTCGATTGTGGAAACATTCCCCATCCACTACCAAAGATGCTTCTACAGTATCTCTGAATCACGTCTAAAGAAACATCTATTTTCTCTTCCGTAATCTCACCTCCTTTCCTCTTTATTTCCTTTTCCCACCAAGTAATACTCTTGACTTTGGATTAATGGGTGAATTCTGACTTGAATTTCTACGGTTTCTGGATGTGTTGAACATTGCATAAGATCTCAGTATAGTATAATTATTGAGAAAATACACACAGATCTCTATCAGTATATTTGGATTATATAAACTTCAAGAAATCAGCTTCTAGAAATGTCCCAAGAAAAATCCGACGACGAGATTGGAGGGTGTTGTAATCCAGCACCCCAGCTAGAAATAATGATGGCTACCAGAATGAAATGTACCTTGGCGATAGATACCAAATAACAAAGGTGAATGATGAAATTTTCGAGCCCCTCTAAATTTCATTGGGAGTATCACAAGGATCGGTTCTCAGACCGGTTCTGTACATTATACATTACATAAATGATATTATCGAAACATTAAAATATTCAAAAATAAGACTCTTGGCAGACGATGCCTTAATATATATATCGGGAGAAAATTATAAAACAATTATGGACAGACTAAATCATGATCTTAATAATGTATCACTGTGGCTAAAAATTAATAAATTAAAATTAAATGTTAACAAAACTAAATATATGAATATAGGAAACAAAAAAATAGAAATTACACCATCAATTGAAAAACTTAATGAAGTCACTGAAATTAAATATTTAGGTGTAATGTTGGATTCAAAACTTACATTTCACCAAAACGCTAAGATGGTAATAAATAAGATTGCAAAAAAAAATATCAATTTTGGGAAGGCTCAGAAGATTTATTGATAAGGACTCTTGCAAAACTATTTACAAAGCGATTATTGAACCACACGTTAACTACTGTAGTAGCATTTTATTTTTATCAAACAAAGAAAACATAGATAAACTAACTGTATTACAAAATAAAGCCTTTAGAATCATTTTGAAAAAAAAACAGATACACGAGGGTAAAGTCGATGGTAAATGAAATGAAATTATTAACATATAACCAAAGAATATTTTACAATACAATGATATTTGTTCATAAAATTATAAACTCTAATAAAAAAACAGAATTTTGGAAAAATTGATCGGAACGAGCACGAACACGATCACAATACTAGAGAAAAGAACAAAATTAGACTTCCATTTAGGAAAAAGGCAAAGTCACAAAATTCAATTTTATTTAAAGCAATTAAAAAGTATTACGAAATAGAAAAAAATATTTATAAAGAAAAAACATATCAAAATTTAAAATAATGGTCAAGACATATGTGATAAACAATTTATAAATTAAATATATTTGCAATGTTATTATTAGAACACACATAACAGTATGTATGATATGTGTGCCCTACTTTAAGATTTAAATAAAATAAAAAAATATTTTCTTTGAGTATCGCGAAAATTGCTTTTGCATCTTCTCTATTTCAAGTATAAGATTTGGTTCAGAAGGATCCCAAACAGTATTCTAATGTGCTGCGGACTAGTGTATCATATTTTTGTACATCTTTAGCTTTTCATTTTATTTTCTATTAAATGTATTTTTTACCCTAAATTATATGAATATTATTTTAATTTTATTAGTAAGCTGGAAGAGTCGGGGTATCGTGGATGTTTAAACATAGGCAGAATTGTAAATGTTACACAGTTTGTAAAGTGGCTACATAAACCAGCCAATAACAGGTCATAAGATATGTAAATGCCTAGACTTCCATATTCCTTTTTTTTAAATTTCATCGAAAAATTTAACATTCCTGTGCCTCGATTATGAACGCTTTCTTCATTTGTATATATCGAGACGGTATACTTAACTTCTGTACTATCTGTATCTTACCTCGGTATGTTCTACCCACTTGTCATATCGACATCATATGATCGAAACAAGCCAATGAATGACCGCAAACAATCAGTCCGCGTTCCTTACGTCATTAACATTTAAAATAGTTCTCATTTATAGTTTAAATAAGCTTTTGTAATAAAAAGTGCTCACATCAAATCAATTATAAACTCCAATTAATCCCGATTCAAGCAAAAAATGCTCGCTTGAACATGAGTTACGATGACTTTTGGAAATCACCTAGACGGTACGCTTAACGATCGTCTGTATGTATCTACCGATCAACTGTAAAGCCGGCTCCTTTAACGCCTCGATACATACACTCGGTAAGATAGTAAAACAGATGGAAAAAATAAAATAAATAAATTATTTTTTTAGAGTGGTAACTTTCTAACGCCTTGACACTCTTATTTGTTTATAGGACAGAATCAAGCGACATTATTTTCACATCTAGGCGTTCGTTTTATCAATGTGACAGTTATGTCGGAATTTAATTCGACTTCAAAATTTACTAAATTCTCTCATATACTTTTAATAGGCTTTTAAGAAAAAAATTGTTAATCTCAAAACGATAAAAAAATTTAATAAATCATAATTAAAGGGAAAATTGCTCGGTGAAACAACATTTTTGACACTTTTAATGAGTAGATAAACGTATCGAGGGGTTCTTGACCCGTCGGTATAAACCGACGTACTTACATCAAAACTCGATAGTGGGGGTATCGGTAGTGTACCTTTATAGTCGGTCGGGAGACTTTTATTTTCAACTATGACGTCGTACTGAAGCAATGTCATTTTAGAGCGTAGATATGTATACCGTGACGTACGCTTTCCCTTGTTTCATATCGATGTACCTACACAAAACTTTAAGGTGGGGGGTCGGTAGTATAACTTTATAATCGTAATCGAGGCCCTGGTGATTTCTGAAATACATATAAAGTCTAGTATGTATACAATATAATATACTCTGGTCGCTCATTGATAAAAATGATTGAAATCACTTTAATATTCCTATTATCAGTATTTGCCGGATCAGAGGACAGGTGCCGCGCGCCGTGGCGCAGTTGGTTAGATGACCAATTGTGAAACTGGAGTCGCGAATTCGATCCCCGCCATTTGCAAGAAAACAATTCGAAGACTGACTTTTTCTCAATTGGTCTGGGTGTTGCGGTACATTTTTAAGTACCTCCTTCCATGTCCCCTCTATCCCACCTGCTGACAAGCTTCTAAATAGAGGCTAAGCGGCTTATTTTTAACATTTAACAATAAATTATAATAAAAAAACATCTGCTTGCAAAATTACATTCGAGACATATTTAAAATCAACTATCAACTGTTTTTGATGTGTATTATTACTATCCTATCTCTTTCTGACTTTAATGTATCAAATATTTTTGTGGACTATATAATATAATTATATCTTATATACACTTACTGTAAACTAATTTTTAATATTTGTTTTTAACATTAATTTGTTATTACCGTTATTTTATACGTATATATGTTTAGATATATATATATATATATTGTTTAAATTCTTTACAAGTAATTTCCAATTTCCTTTTTAATTCAATTACTTTTTTCCATTTTTTTTTTATTTTTTACTAAATAAAGTTTCACTTTTTATTTTGCAAGGCAGTATGTACAGTATAGTACTTTTTATTGTTTCTACATGAATACAAAAAAGCGTTGTTTTTTTTAAAAATTATAACTTATGTTTTGTACTTACCTGTAGGTATATTTCCTGTAAATGCCCTTTGGGCGTATTGTAAAATTAAATAAAGATTTCACGAACGAGATATAACATGACTTGAGGGTTTTTTAAAAATTGTAAATAAAAAACCTTACTCCTTAAGTATTAATAAAAAAAATCATTTAATAAAAGTTATTTTCACCAATACTTCGCAATATTCAATTTGACGATAAAATGCAAAACAGCCTGCCATCTATCGTTCAAAAGCAAAAACAAAACCCAAACGAGTATTATTTTAAGACCCTAGCGAATTCATAAACCCGGTTTGCGTCTAGGATATTACTGTATAATAATAATAAAATATTAACATAATATTGTGTTAAATGTAACTTTTTTCCAAGTGATTAAATTATATACAGCTTTTCAATTGTTCATTATACATTTAAAAAATATATAATTCGTTTTTAATTTGTATAAATGTAAAATTTATTATTGTAAACTTATTCCTTTATGTAGGTAATTTTTTTTTTTTGTATTTACTTTTATTAATTTTGGTTTGTAGGTACATAAAAATACAAATAATTTTAATTCAATTATAAATAAATATTTAAATAATGTTATTTTACTAACATTAATTTTCTTGTTTTTTTAAGTACTAACTATACACGACAGATTTGAAATTTAAAATTTACAACTTTCTCAAGATAAAATACAAATCATTTCATGAAAAACCTTTATTTTATTCAGTTGACAGCGTATTCTTCTGAATTTTAAAATCGTCTAAACATATTTATGATTTAGGATTCGACAATTGTCCTGAGTCCCATAATGTTGCCCTTTGTTAAAAATGTAAAATAAAAATAAAAAAGAAGTACCAAAAAGTTATAGTTTTGGCCTAGTAAAACTTCTATTAAATTTTATAATTGTGTGGGGATTTAAAAGTACGTATTAAAAAAAAGATATAAAATTGGCACCAAATGTTCCTGTGAGAAGACAAAAATTAAACTCATCATCACCGTCATTTCCTTTCCGCACTTAATGGTGCATAGGGCACTGCATTTATACACCAATTGGAGCGTTTCTTGATCATTTTTGTTACATGTAGGTAAGATGATTAGTCTTACGTTTCAAGTACCAGTCCAGGGACTATACAAGGTTTTGGTGTGAAAACACCCTTTTCTAAATAAATGTTTCATATAAACCATGCCGGGAATCGAACCCGCGACCTCTTGCATGGTAGGCAGACGCGCTTACCATTTCACCATAATGCCGACTTAAACAAAATTATACTAACAATGTTTGGAGTATATCCAAATGCTTGCAGACTACAACGCTGATCAGTTCATGGTATATTTCTTCGTTCTAATTTTCAAGGCACTCTCTTAATACCCATCCACAATTCCTCTTCCTTATCTAACTCATATAGTGTCCATGCGGCTCGACTGTGGAATCATCTCCCATCCTCATCAAAGATGTTACTGCAATATCTTTGTTAAAATCACGTCTGAAGAAACATCTTCTTTCTCTTTCTTTATCTCTCCTCCTCTCCTATTTCCTCGTTTTTCCTTTTTCTTTTTTCCTATTGAGTAATAGTTTTAATTTAAGGTAATTTATAAACAAATACATTTATTTATATTTTTAAATATCTTTATCTTTTTAATCTTTATTTTCTATTGAATATGTTCTGTAACTTGAATTATAAAAATAAAACTATTATTTTTATTGGTTGGTATGGAGGAATTGCCATTTGGCAATAAGCCCGCCAACGTACAAAAAACATTATGAACAAAAAGTTAAATAAATAATAACTTGCTGTATTTCCTCCCTTAGGTGTTATTAAGGTCTAAATTTGTTGCAACAGAGAGGAAATATTTTTGAGAGGGGAATACTTCTCAAAAGTCAACAGATAGAAGACTTTAGGAAATGCGGATGTTTAAACATAGGCAGAAAGGTGAATGTTACGCAGTGAGTAAAATGGCTACCCAAACCAGCCGATGACCAGACAAAAAAATAAAATCTTCCCATTTTTTGCAAGTGCATTCTCCTCGAATGCAACCCCGATAGATCGACGAAAAAAACATTTATGCTACTTACTTATTTTTTAAATGTTAAATTAAAGATTTTAATATCTACGAACACGCACAGCGCAAATATCTATATTTCTCTGAAAACCGCACGTAAATCGGTTAAGCCGTTTAGGAGGAGTTCAGTGACATCATACGTATAGACGAATTATATATTTAAAGATTGTAATATAAGTTTAATAAATAAATTTAAAAAACATGATTTTTCTCAAGCCTGGTTGTTCTGTGCTGTAATTTATCACTTTAATTTTGCCTCTTAGCCTGTTGTGGTGCTTTTTCAAGATAAAGTTTTAAAAAATCTAAATACTTAACAATATGAACAATTATTTAAAACAAATATCGTTGGTAAATTGGTAATAAACCATAAATATTTTTGTTATATAAAAGAATTATATAAAAGAATTGGTGTGTCTTGGAAATATTTTAACTTGCGATTTAAATACAGACAAATGTATTGAAAGCGGGGGTAAGTGCCGGAAGCAGGGTGAACGGTTCACTTAAATTTCATCACAGGATGTGAAATTAGCAGTTTAACATGGAGCTCTGGTACCGACCCTAATGTATCGAACTCAAATGTGGAATGGAAGAAACAAGGGTGAAAGTAGGCGTGATCAAATTATATGTTATTATAATAGACGCACAAATGTCGAGACTTGTGCAGACTGCAAGGCTGAGACAAGTAACATAAAGGCCAATGCAAGACGGGAGTTGCGTTGGCGATAGTTTAGACGTGTAGAGTGAACGGATTAAGAAAAACTGGCTAAAGATACGATGCTAACTTTGACGGATTCAGAAAACGCGGAAGACCAAGAAAGACATGGCGCAACCAAACCCCATAATAACATACTTGAGATGAATATGTCAAAAATGTATTTATTTATTTATTTGAAACTTTATATACATATACAATAAATATACATATAAGGGCGGGCATATTGCCTTAAGGCAATTTCTTCCTACCTACCCAAACCGTTAAGTTTGAGAAAATTATAAATACATGGACATATTGAATCTTACAATTTTATACAAAAATTGAAAGATTAACAAAAATAAATATAAATATAAAAAAAATAACACTATACTATGAAGAGAGGAGAGGGGATGGGAAGGAAAGAAGAAGGATAAAGGAACAATTTAAATATTTAGATAGTGACATTTCAATCTTGACTTAAATGTAAATAAAGAAGGGGCGTCTCTAACATTAGTGGGTAGATTATTCCACAATCGAGCGGCTACTACTGTGAAAGGACGGCAAAAAAATTGGAGCGATGACAGGGTATTAAAAGGGAGCGTGCATTCATTAGGCGGTGTATGAATACAGAAGAAGCGAAGTGTGTATGTAAAATCTACTTTAATCACATGTAAGAGGTCTCGATTTCGATTCCCAAAATTGTTCACCTGGCTATAAAGTATTTTTGCATTTAAAAAAATCTACAATATTTTGACTTTGTTTAAATTTTCGCAGATAAGGATCGAATTCAAGACCCAAGGGTTCTGTTAATATTTACAAATTTTAACAAAAATGAAGAACATTTTTGGGAACAAAATTTAAAAGTCCAGGCATTTACGCGGCTTATGACTTGTCATTGGCCGGTTTGAGTGGCCACTTTACACTTTGCTGTGTAGCATTCATAATTCTGCCTATATTTGAACATATATATTCCTTTAATTCTTCAGGCTGAAACTTTTATCGATGTGGGTTAGGTTGACCTAATTAAATGATTTCACCTTTCATTTCTTAAAAACATAGTTTTCAATGTTTATACTTCTTCTTGGACCAGGTGGATTTATCAACAATATTTTAATTTTGCGGTCATACTCCCTGGAGATTTTTAATAGTTTATTTTTATTTATTAATCTAGTCACATAAAATAAAACACTTTTTAAATCTTTTCTTCACTACTTTTCCATCTAATTTTTTTTACATAGTTGATTTTAAAACTGTCATTTCCATCTGGTCTAAGAAGTATAGAAAATCAAAAACATTTTCAGGCTTTGCCTTGAATGTAGGTGAAATAATTTAATCAGATGAATCTTATCCATATCAATAAAAGCTATCAAACGCAAAAACCATCGACTATCTGTGGCAGCTTTATTTCCTACGCGAACAAAAAGACTTTTCGGAAATGCTTACTTTCGCCTTCTTGAAATTCCATTTTAACTCTTATGTGGCTGTGGTGTAAAACGGGTCTACATAGGATGCAAGACTTGATGCATCTCTCTTATTTATTTAAATGATTCATTTTATTTTTTTATAATTTTCAAATGGACATTTTCACCTCAGATTTGGAAAGTTAAATTTGTACAATTATGCTGAATTTTGATGTAAAAAATATTTATCCTTACTATGCGAAGAATAATTATACGAATGAAAGTGATGCTTATATTAAAATAAATGTGTTTTTCTGTATAAGAAAGAGCACGAGAATAGAACTAGCATAAAGAAAGATAAAGACGCTGTTCAGTGAAAGAGACAAAATAAAAAAATAATTTATTCAGTCAGTCGGTTATTGGTAGTAAGCGGGAGTGCACGCTAGTTACGTGGCCGGCGTGTTTATGATTTATTTTACTACTACAGGCATGAATATATTTATTTTTTTTAATTTATGGGAAAGGAATTATAAAACAGTGCGTCTCTTTGTTTTTTTTTTTCAAATGACTGAACTTCAGAATATTCTGTTTTTTGCTTAAGGTAACAAGATCTTACATTACTGAGTGAAAAACAAGTTTGTAGCACAGCCTTTTAAGAATTAAAAACTTTAAATCAAACTTTAGATAACTTATAACATAAAAGTAAATACAACATATTCTAGAACAATTTTTTTTCTTTCGAATGACGTATAACCTTTACAGTTTTATTTTAATTTTGGTGTTTATTTTTAATTTGGAAAAAAACGAACACAACTTATGTTGACACCTAATACATTGCGTGTTTTGAGTACGCATGTATTTTTTAGTCGACTAAGTATGTCTCTGTAATCATTATTTTCTAGATTCAAATTTAATTTGTATTTTAGAATGAGTTTGTACGTAAAGGGTCGGCATAGTGAGTTGGTGATTTATTTTAATTACAGCGCTAAGACGGTCGATTAAATTCGATCATTAATTCCGTCCGTACCTTACTTCTTCCTAACGCCCCCACCCTGTATATATACTAGGACACCAAAGTCTTACACAGGGTGGATCAAAAGTTCGGTTGCCTATCATTCACACCAGTAAAGGTTTCAGGTCTGTTAAATCAATAAATAAATTTAAGGTTAATCTAAAGAAATTTTTTGAACTCGTGTAAAAACAACATTAAATTTTAATTGGTATGAATGTATTATTGGTTTATGTTTTTTCTTTATATATCCATTGTTTTTATTTTCATGTTTCTTTTTCAAGTACTCGTATTTAAAATTACATAAACTATTATAAATAAACAACTAAAACAGTGTAAGTCTCTTCAAGCACAAGAGTTAGTCTCTTTTTATGGAGAGTTGCAGCGATAACATTTACTAGATGTGTAAAAGTATATATGTTTAGAATTTTACAAAAACATGTACTTTTTATGAAATTTATGAATAAATTATTTTTTTTAAATAATGTGGCTATGGTTAGATATTTGCACATTTTTTTCCAGGTATAATAATAAAGAATATTTGTTTTTTCTTTAATCATTTTCCCGTCCCCTTTTCACTTTTCAATGTAAAGTTTAGGTTTAAAGTTAATATTAAATTTTAAAAAATGTTCTTTATTTATTTTAGTAAAAATAAATATTTGCGTTTTTATGATTTACTCAAATGTTTCAATTTTTGGGGCTTTTTCTAACGAGTTTGGAGTTAGAGTAATAAATTATTCACGATTAGAAAATGAGAATCAAGTTGCGGTAGAGTGGGGTTCGAATCTCGGACCTCTGATCCATGATTCCGCGGACTAACCTTAACTAACCGCGGGACCACAACCCAGCTCAAACCCGGTCAATATAAATATAAAATGAATTCTCTTTCAAATAAAAATTATAAGATTCTGATGAAGATGGTGCCTAGAATACATTCATTTTTTAAATTCATTTATACACATTATAATATTACATTCATTTTTTTACACACTTTGCCCAGCTAACAAGGGTACGTACCCCGGTTTCAAGCTAGGCAATTAAATTTTAATAAATGATACGTATTTACAAATTAAAAGAAAGAACAATAAAATATAAACTAACTAGTAAACAAATATTGGTACAAAGTTCTTCTTCTTTTTATAAATGACATTTTTCAAAACAATTATCTAAGTCCCTACCATCAAATATTAATCCGGCTTTTTACACAACTAATAATATAGGAACATTGTTAAAAAATCACAAAGACAAAGTCCATAAGTATAATAAATCTGGGATATACCAATTAAATTGTAATGATTGCGATTCAATCTACATTGGAAAAACTAAAAAAAACTTTAATATTTGAGTAAAAGAACACTTACGATGCTTGAATAATAATAATTTTTCTGAATTCGCAAATCATCTGATAGAAAATAATCATAACTTCAATAAGGACACTGAATTAAAAGTGCTTTATGTTGAAAATAAAATATTAAAATTAGACAACTAAGATATCTTAAAAATTACAAAAGCGATTCATAATAAGAAAACAATAATTAATCACCAAATAAACAATATTTATTTAAGTCTTCTCCTCTCCAACTTTGAAAATAATGATATCAAATTACCACCCGTGTAAGGAAAAAACGACTTAATGTATTAGGTCCACGTGTAGTATTTAGTGAACATGATAAAAATAAAAAACGGAATCAATTCATGAGTTACATAAACCTTGACGAAGAAGCTTGTTTGCTTTGAAACTGGTCGGTGGAAAATAATAAAATATTAACAATTAGCGGTTAAAAACAAAGTTTATTTATTTATTTTATTTAATATAAATATTGATACATCATTTTTTACTTTAATTTCAATTTTTGAACAACATCTATTTATTTCATTTAAATTAAATTCCATTGAAATGATGTAATAACTTATATTTATGTTATTAATTTAAAAAATACTTAGTACACTTCCACTTATTTATTTTGACCAATTAGCGCTTCCACCCTCTAATGGGCATCTGTCTGAAGATAGAATTAGAAGATAGAAAAGCAGATAGAATTTAAAAACACACCCTTATTAGCTCCCTTAAATAGACCTTGTATATTGTAATAAAACAATAAATATTTTTCATATAATGGAATATTCTCTTAAAGTACACAGCCAACACATGTTTCAATAATTTGTCTCACTCTGTTCCATTGAAATATTGCGTTTTGTATCTTTTTCAACTTATTTTCAAATGTACCTACACTTAAGATGATATTTCGGTTTATATAAATTATCCTTACACTGTATTATTATTCACCAGTCTGAAGATGCCCATTAAAGGGTGAAAGCGTTAATTGGTCAAAATAAATAAGTGGAAGTGTACCAAGTATTTTTTTAATTAAAAACTTATGTGTAAATATAAGTTATTACATCATAACTTCTATTTATGTTGATTTTCCTTCTCTTTTTTATACTTTGATTAATAACCTTATATTTAATTATTATATAATATGGAAATTTCACTGGTCCATTAGAGTTAAGTATAACTGTGTAAAATATAAAACTGTGTAACTGTACTATATGTTTCCTAACTAAAAGAAAATAAAAATAAAATAAAACAATAAATACACAAATATATACACACATACATATGTATGTACTTCTAATTTTTTCGAACTTTTTGACTCGATGGCTGCTTTCAAGTAAAAATCCTGAACAAAGAAATCGAGTGGAGATAAATCCGCCTTGGTGAGTAGTGCTTGGCGCGTTTGCCTATCATTCTTAAAGTAAAATATATAACATACTGTATTTTATGTTTTTGGAGTTAAAATTTTTTATAAGAGTCTTATAAAATATTTTAAAAAACAATTGTGATCATTTTGCCGTGGCTTTCTTTAATTACACCCTGTTCCTCCTTTCTCTCTTCTTTTTACTTTCCCCCTCCCTTCCTTCCTCTCCCCATAGCTCCCGGCGAGTATTTCTCTTCGTTTATTCACCAGCGAACAATTTCTATGCAAAAAAGACAAATTAGATTTCGCCAGTTGTGCTGGAGGAGTTAGAAAATTCGCAGGGGGGCAGGGTGGGGATTTCGGGAGGGGGCGGGGCTTTGAAAGTTTTTCCGCTGCCTGAAATTTAAGGGTAGATTGAGAAATAAAATGAATGGTCGTCGGAAACTGCTTGAAAATATCGGGTAATTTACACTCGTTTCTTGGCATTGGTGGAAAATCACAACGTTATTGATTTTATATTATTATAGTTTAAAAACGTTTACTATTGTTTTCAGAATTACCATATGCGACACATTTATTCTCTTTTTTTTTTAAATGACAAAAAATTTCCGATTTGTGACAGTTCTGGTTATATGTTACTGTCAAAATCACGAAAGCTCTCTCCAGCAGATTTTCTGGTTGTTAACGCTTAACCACTGACGTATGTCTGAGAGACGTCGCTACGATTGTTTTTACGTCGTATCTTTTCGTTATTACCCTGTTTTTTTCTTTAAGCAGGTTTCTAAAATACTCATGAACTTAGTTATCTCAATAAATAATACCAGTTTATTTTTTTTTCAAACATAGGTCAGATCGGATGATGCCGAAAAAAGACCTGCAATTCTTGGTAACAAAATTCTACGATGTATGCAAGAAAAGCGATTTGCTTATGAATGTTGATAAATCGAAAGTTATGGTTTTTTGAAAGGGATGAATTTATAACTGAATGTGAGATCAGTGCGAACAAAGATATTCTGAATCAGGTAGAAGAATTTGTGTATCTGGGAAGTATGTTTACTAGGGATAATAAGACCGAGATCGATATTAAAAGGAGGGTGAGTGCCGGGAACAGGGTGAACGGTGCACTGAAACCTACTTTGGCAAACAAATGTTTATCGCAGGAGGCTAAACTAGCAGTTAACAACGGAGTTCTAGTATGGGAGCGAAGTATGGAATTGAAAAAATTACGATGAAAGTAGGTTGAACACTGTCAAAATGCGATCCCCCAGGCGAATGTGTGGTAAAACGATGTATGGTAGGTGCACAAATGTCGAGATTTGTGAACTGTGTAAGTTTGAGACATGCAGCATCGACAGAATCAAGAAAGACGTGCTGCGTTGGTTTGGACATGTAGAGCGAATGGACAGCGAAAGAACGGCTAAAAGGATCTACGATGCGAACATTGATGGATGCAAACGAGGTAGACCGAGAAATACATGGCACGATCTGGTCCATTAACTACTTGAATATGGATATGCCAGAAGTAGGAATAATCGGCGTGCGTGCATGAGAAGATGTATGAATGTAGAGGAAGCGAGGCTGTATGCAAAAACAGAGTGATATGGAATTATATCCTCTCTGCCTACCCTTACGGGGAAACGGCGTGATAGTTTGTTGTTGTTGTTGTTGTAGGTCAGAGTATGAGTAAGTAAATTAACGTTAGTGGTTGAGGGTTAACAAGCAATTTTTCCTCGTTCGTTGGCTTCGCCAAGGAGAATTATGCTCTCCAATGCGGTGTGCGGTATGTGGTGGGTAAGCTGTCAAAATCACGCATCTAAGCAAAATGGTTCCATCAGTTGAAGTATTTTTCTCACATTGATTGTCGAAACCTTTAGTTCTACTCCTTTCTTCTATAATCTCACGACAACTTGCCTATTTCATTAAAATTCAATCGTATGTGTGAAAAACATAAGAAAGTTTTATTTCAATCATACGTTATTTCTTATTCTTGCTTTTAGTCGTGGGGATCAGTGTTACGCAAGCTCCTGACGTCAATGCGATCTGTGAAGATCTATTGTGTAGGGTCCCCGTGAATAATTCTCGCCCTTCAAGTCCAGGTTTATAAAGATTCTGGCTACTGTGTGGAAGGCAAGAGTTTACGTTTTGCTAAATCTCCCCCTCCAAGTTACGATCCGTAAAGTATCGGGCTATTACGAAGGTGGCGAGCTCTTTAACATACTCTAGTTTAACTAGTGATTCCCCGAAGATGAGGCTCCTTTTATGATGTAAAGTATCACATTCACATAGAATGTGTATAGGTGTTTCTTCATTTGCACTGCGGAACCTACATCTAGAAGTTTCGGTAAAGTTCATTCTAGCAAAGTGTTCAATTCAATTCAATTCAATTAGATTAATTTATTTTAAGTATAACATATACATAACAAAAATATATTCAATACGTACATATTATAAAAAAGAAAAAAAAATACACGAAAAAGACTCATGTCAAAGTAATAGGAGAATCCTGCTCCGGAAAACCCCTTCGGATACATGGAACCAATCAATACCCAGAGTATAACCATAACAAATTATTGAAACATGTGTTGGCGGTGTACTTTAAGAGAATATTCTATTATTTGAAAAATAATATATAGATTGGAAATTTTAGAAAAAAATATGATAAAAAATAATAGCGATAGAATTCTAATAAATCAGCAGATAGAATTTTAAAACACACCCTTATTAGCCCCCTTAAATGGACCTTGTACATTGTAATAAAACAATTAATATTTTTCAAATAATAGAATATTCTCTTAAAGTACACAGCCAACACATGTTTCAATAATTTGTCTCACTCTGTTCTATTGAAATATTGCGTTTTGTATCTTTTTCAACTTATTTTCAAATGTACCTACACTTAAGATGATATTTCGGTTTATATCAATTATCCTTACACTGTATAATATTCACCAGTCTGAAGATGCCCATTAGAGGGTGAAAGCGCTAATTGGTCAAAATAAATAAGTGGAAGTGTTCCAAGTATTTTTTAAATTAATAACTTATATGTAAATATAAGTTATTACATCATTACAATAGAATTCCATCAAAAATTGTCAATAAATAATTTAAATGAAATAATGTAGAAAAGTTATTTAGTTTTAGATAAAGGGAACGGAAAAATGAAAGTGAAAATAAGAATGTGAAGTGAAAACGTTAGTTAATAGAAATTTTAACAAACAACAGAGATATTACACTTTATCATCATAGTAAATTGCTATTTATTAATGAATTCTAGAGTTTTTAGTTCACGGTAAAGACGACTTGAAAAAAATTGTACTAAACATGTTTTTAATACAAAAATATCAGAACAATATCATATACAACATTCTAAAACAAGACAAAAGCAATCGAGGCTAATACACCAGAAACCGAAATCACCCAATAAACTACCAGAAAAAACATAGCGAAAAACTCAAACAACCTTTGCAAAAGATGTAAAAAATATGATCATTAACAATAGAATAAGAATTAATAAATGAAATACTTTTTTTAAATGAATTTTATCCGTAAGGGTTCAAAATAAATTTCAAATAAAAAATAAAGTAAATACAAATGTTAAGACAACACAAAGATAACAATGAAACATGAATTACAATAATTTATGTTTATTCAATCAAATAAGTTTAATTTTAGTGAAGTATTTCTAAAACAGGCCAAATTAAAAAAAGCCACAGGATTTTGCTACAAAGGAGATGAACCAGCCAGAAGATAGCTGACAAAATAAAAAATAAAAAAAATCTCTTAATGTCGGCAACACTAGCAGGAAAAAATATTAACTTATTTAGGGATACCAGTAATCAAAAAATAAACAAACTGCTTTTAAATTTCGTAAGATTAGTAAATAAAGCATACAAACAACCGAGAAAAAAAGGATAGGTACGTAATGAGAAAGTTCAGTGGTTTTTTTGTGTTTTTGCTAACAAACCATCAAACTTAGCCGAAAAAAAGATAGTTCTTTTTTATGTATCGTATTACCCGGACAGCTTTTGAACGCTTTCACGACACAATCGGTTATTTTTCTTTTAATTTCTTTTGGTTTCTAATTAAATATCAAGGTCACGTCAAAACCCAGCTGGTGGTTAAAAAATGACTAAATTCGCGTTGAGCATGAGTTGAGTGTCATAATTTTAGAAGGCTTCGGGTAAAACGTGGTCTTACATTTTTTCATTTACACGTATTCCCGTATTTTTTCCATGGATTAAAGTAGTGATTTTTGCACAATTTTTATTTGAGCACAACGAAACCTCTCAGCCAATCACATGAAGGGATAAAACGAAAAACTAACGCTTATTACTAATATACAAATAGCTCAAAAAAGGCAAAAACAAATAACGTGTGTCCTTATTAACGAAAAAAACGTTTGCTGACCCAGCTTTTAGCAGGCAAGCCAACGTTCGGGCAGGACAACGTCTATCGGGTCCGCTTGTCATTGATATAATATAAACAGGGAAGAGAGAAAATATCGTTACCAGTCACTAAAACTATCCAAGACATTGAAACTGCAAAACCAGAATAAAAGTCCATGGCGGAATCTCTAAAGCAATCCAAGCAGGCATTCAGTCAGCCTTCTTAGAGGCTTTCTCTGTAACATGTGATGTTAACGACCTTATCACCCTTAGTCCTAGATTTACAACTTCTATTTTTAAGAGAATTTTTACATACTCATGTTGGTTGTGTTAGAAAAGTTTTTTTTTGTTAATATACTGTGATATATTTAGTTATAAAGATTTTAAACTTTCTCTGTTGTATTAAAAATGTGCTCAGTTCTTAGTTCCGAATTGAGTTGAAGTAACCGGGTTGTGGTCCCGTGGTAGTATTGTGGAATCACGAACCAAAAGCCCCAGGTTCAAATCCCACTCTACCACAACTCGATTTCCATTTTTCCAGCAGAAGTTATTTAAGACTTTTAGAAAATGGTTTGAAAATTCAAGTATTTGAGCAAATTAAAGTATCCTAGTATTTATCTTATTTTACTTAAAAAAGACTTTTGCGAATATAATTTATATGTGTTATACTTACAATTTTGAAGACAGTTAAATCTTTTAAATACCTCGGTTTAACCTTAGATGATTCTTTGAGATGGGATAATCATATAATGGAAACAACAAATAAATTTAAAAAATAACATGCATTTTCAAAATTCTATTTTAAATAAAACTGTACTTTGCGCTTGTAGAAAGTATATTTTCGTACGGTATCTTAGGATGAAGAGGTGCATCATTGTCTTGTCTCGACCCTCTCATCACCTGTCAAAAGTCTGTTCTTAGAGCAATAAATAAAAAACCATATCGCTATCCTTCAGAGCAACTCTTCAAGAAATTTAATGTTTTGGACTAACGTCCATTGTCCATGTCTAACGACAATTATATGATAAAACAATAATAATTAATCATCACAATAATAAAATTGACCACGTCTTAACACAATATATCAGCTCGTAGTGTGACGTCACAGAAACACGTTGTACCGCGTACGAGAACTTCTTTTGGACAGAGATCTTTTAGTTTTATGGCTTCTGGAATTCACAATAAAGTTTACTTAGGTTTATTAAGTTAGGAAGAAAAAAAACTGAAAACTTATTAAACTACATTGCAAGCTAAGGCATATTAATATTATCCACCACAATTTAAACACAATATAATAAAATAACAAAAATGATAAAATGCATATGTATATATGTATGTATGTGTATGTATAAGTGTGTATGTATATGTGGGTGTATATTTGTATGCATGAATATTACTTATATTTATTTATTTATTAAACATTATTATACAGAACTCTCAAATATTTAGTATCTAGCATTTTTAATTTATTGCCGAAAGAACTTAAATTTAACTCACATTGTAACAAGAGCAAAATAAGAAAGTGGCTACTTGATCAAAAGTTTTAATATGAATAGTAGCTTATGTGTAAATATTTTAATTTTTCATAAATTTATATATCATTATATTCTGATCTTTCCGTCTGTTAATTTATATCGGTTATTCATTGTTTTTATAAATGTAAATAATATTACATAAGTTAGTATAAATATAATTTCCACCAACAAGCTACAGAAAGTGGCTTGGTGGGATTTTAGTTTTAGTACAAAATATAACATTTGAAATTTTTTAATAATTGTAAAAATGTAAATTTATATTATTTCAATAAAAAAAACTTATAAAGGATGGAAGATTTTCAATAATTTACCACAAAATCTACGTCAAAAAATAAATTACGGAAAATTAAAGAAAAATTTCCTGACATATTTAACATTAACCGTATTTGAAAATGAAGACGTATTGCTAATATGTGCCTGCGTATTTCAATTATAACATTAAGTGTTCTTATTATTTTTTTATTTGTGATAAATTTTCTTACTTTTTAAAAAATTTTATTTATTTAATTATTTTATTTTGCATTTTTTGTTTCTTTTTAATGTTATTTTGTAAACTTGACAAACACAACAGCCAGACTCTTTTTTGGCAAGTTCAACCTTGAGTGTTCCATTTTTTTACTGAATGTACTGTTTATTTATGCTAATAAAGATTTTTGTTGTTTTTTTTTTTAATATCTACATATATACGGCCAAAACCAATTATACAACAGTTATATGAAGAAACAAATGTTTGTAGCATTTAAGGATATTAGTATTAAAAATAACCATTAAACATAATTTTGTTTATAACGTAATGCACGCGCTTCTTCGGATAAATAACCTAGAGCAAAAAAATTCTCTCATCTGAAAATAAATGAAGTTTAAGACACTTTTAAATTCTCAGTAGAATATTAATCTCCAAGCGCCCCTTTGAGCGTATATAGATATAAGGCTGTGTATTCTTCAACCCCCTTGCCACCCTCTGTTCTGGGGATGGCTACTGAACTGCCCCCCGGCGCGAAAGCCTTCCCAGGCACTGAACCCGATTCTTCTTCTTGGCACAAAACAAAATGGGAAAAGAGACATGAATGAGAATTAGATTGCAGAGGCGGACTGATAATTTTTGTTTTTTTTTTGAGAAAAAATAACTAAAGAATATTTCAAAAAAAAAAAACAAAATCTTTAAAACGAGATTATTATTTTATTTTTTAAAAGAAGCGTGTACTGGCTTTTCTTTAAACAAAAGAATTTTGGCACTATAAGATTTTTTGTACACACTATAGTTATCCACTATTGATATAATATTGATGATTTTTGTTGATATTTCTTGATAAAACTCCATAGTTATTGATTATGATAAAATTATAAATAAACTTATTAATAAAACTTTTTGTTAAAAAATCAAAGTATTGTGCTAACTTTATCTGTTAAAATGTGCATTTCCCACTCTGTTTTATTTCGCCATGTGTTCTTTTCTCACCTTTTAAATAATAAAAGCTCAATCCCAATTTCGGTCCAAATACTCCCAAAAATGAACTGTGAGCAAACTAGTTGTAAATATTTATTTTTATTTATTTATTTATTTTTATTTATTTTCTTTTATTCAGGAAACATACAGTACAGTTACAAAGTTCAATATTTTATACAATTAGACTTAATTCTAATGGACCAGTGAAGTTTCCATATTAAAAAGCAATTATATGTAAGGTTAATTATGAAAGCATAAAAAAAAGAAGGAAAAAGAAAACATAAATTAAAGTTGTTTAAAAATTAAAATTTAAGTGAAAAAAAGATATTTTTAAGTTTGTAGTTTGTAGTGAGTATTTACAAATGGAAATAATATTAAAAATGAAGAAAATTTGTAAGAGTAATTAAAAATTAAGAATGGAAATAAAGAATTAAAAACATGCTCAGATGTAAAAATAAAATAAAATAGTAATAACATTTTTTTTAAAAAAGGAAAAACATAAACACATATTTATTTTAAGGGATTCAAAGAAACGACGAGAAGAATCTTTAAGTGAAATATAAGACAGTAAATTTAGGTCAATTTAAAAAACATCTTAATGACACATTATAGTAAGAGCAGCAATATTTTGATTTTATTAACATATATAATATAAGTAATTAAAAGTAGTTTAAAAATATAAAAACATGCCAATGGCAGCAGAGAAAAAAGAAAAAATAAAGAAGGAATAACAAGTATAGCAAGTAATCTTTAAAATTTGAAAAAGCAATTTAAGGAGAAGATAAACCAAGAGAAGTCGATAAAATTGCATTAAAGCGATTTTAGTAGTAATACAAAATTTTAAAAGAGAAATTTGATATATAATAATAATATTAATGTATGTAATTTGAGTGATATAAGAGAAAAAGGGACCAACGGGAGTTTTATTCAAAAGTTTTCAATACACAATTTTCAAATAATTGTAATCCTGTATGATAGATATCTATATGGTTATGTTTTACGTCCCCTGTTAAAATGCTAATTTGATCTTATTTCAAAAATATGTTATGAATAGTATAAAAACTGTAAACGTTGTAAACAATTCACCAGTATTGAAGACGCCTACCTAGGCAAAAGCGCTCGTTGGTCAAAATAATAAAGAGTAAAACTAAACTAAGAAGTTTTATTGATAAATTAATTTATAATTTTATCATAATCATTACTATTGATATGTCTCTATGGTTTTTTTTAATTTTTATTATTGTCTCTTATAGGAATGAGGACTGTCAAAGCACCACAACAGGCCAGGAGGCCTAATTACAGTAGTGAATTACAAAACAGAATACCTAGGCTTGCAAAAACTTACAATTAAATTTTTGTGTTCTCACCGGGAATCGAACCCGGAACCTTCCATGCGTGAGTCAAGCGTTTTCACCACTACACTACAAAGGCCACCTTTTGCCATCTTTGCCATCTTTGGACGAACGGTATACTGTATACGGTATAACGGAAAATGCTGACACACAAATTATCTTTCGGGCACTATATTTAAAAGAAAAACAGCCAAATTTTTGAAAACCCAGAGGAAGTTATAAAGAATAAATCTACTTCCGAAAAATACATTGACTTTCTAAAGGCCATAGTTACAAAAATGAAAAAAATCAATGAAGGAATTGACTCAGACCCGTGAAAAATAACTATTGTGCAAAATATACACACCAGGAAAAAAGCTTTGTATGCATAAGCAAAACAATGAATGACGGGAACAAGAGGGGGAAAAAAAAAAAAAAAAAACAGAAGCGGCCTGGTTTAAAGGTGCAGGAAACGGGAATGCGAGACCTGAATTATGTCCATTTTAGTGGAGCATAATCAGTCCGACGTGCAGTTGTCATTTTCGTATAATATTCTGGGGGGAGCATCTGCGAGAGTTACTGAAAAACTTTATTTTTTAACACCTATTAATTGAACCGCTCTTTCGTCTGCATATCTTTTAAAGGCTTATGAGGCTTTTTCAATCACTGCACAATAATTTTGCAGGTGTGCAAAACATGAACATGGAAAGAAGATAGTTTTAGAAACAATTCAACAATACTTCCTTTAGTGTTACGAATCGTTCATCGTTCGTAATGGTAACTTACAGTATAGTGTTTAATCAATATTATCAACTGACCAGTCTCCAGTAAATATCTATCGAAATTCAAATTCTAGTAATATTTTCTGTATTTTTTTTCGCATAGGTTGATAAAACAAAAGGTGAATAATGTATTCATATAATAACTTATATTTAAATATAAGTTATGAATTAAACATATTTAGTACACTTCCACTGTACATTGCAATAAAACAATAAATATTTTAACAAATTACAACAGGGATGGAGAATACCTTAAATAAGGGAATATGGAGTTCTAGAAATTTACAGGGCTTATGTCCTGTCATTAGCTGGTTTCAGTGGCTACTTTACACACTGTGTAACATTCACCATTTAGCCTATGTTTGAACAAAAATATTTCTTCAATTAGTTGATTTTAGTGAAGTTAAAGAGCTGAAATCTTTATTGTTGTGAAGAGATTCATCTGACAGAATTATTTCACATACTAAGCAACGCTTGAAAACAATTTTTCAATTCTTAAACTTTTTCTTAGACCAGTTGGTTTTAATACAATATTTGAGTTTGTCCAAATGTTCGTAGACAAAAGACTGGATTTCACCACCTCGGGAGTCATTGAGATTAATAAATTACAACAGGGATGGAGAATACCTTAATCTTAATGACTCCCGAGGGGGTGAAATCCAGTCTTTGTCTACGAACATTTGGACAAACTCAAATATTGTAATGAAACCAACTGGTCCAAGAAGAAGTTTAAAAATTTAAAAATTGTTTTCAGGCGTTGCCTAGTATGTGAAATAATTCGAGGTATAATTGTTTATAAGTTGGTGGATAAAAAGGAGAATTAAATCTGGTATAGCAAAGAGGACAACGGAAACCAATATTTTGTAAAAGATACGGCAAATTAACCATATTATTTAGAATTTTGAAAAGAAAAATTAAATCACATGTAAGGCGCCTTTTTTTTGATTCTATGTCAAAATTAATCAAAGATGAGCCGTAATAATTTTTAATGTTGCCAAAACGATATTCCAGGCTCTTTTTGAATTTCTTTTGAATGTTATCGATTTGATGAATATATACATTATACTGAGGGGACCATAATGAAGCGAATTCGAGTTGACTAAGCCACACAATACATACATATATGTCATTAAAAATGCCCATTGGGCATATATATAAATAAACAAATAAATAAATAACGCTGAAGGAAATTAAAAATATTGTTTATTAAACACGGTGTGAAATATCAGTTCCTTTTTTGAAAGAGTTTATTTGAAATAATTCTACCCTGGAGCCATTTTCCCTCCACGTCCTTCCCCCCTCTATTTCCGCTGGCGACCCCCCACCCCACAGCCCGGAAAGAATGAATGCAGAAGAAGCATTTGCCGTCTTTCTTCTTATTATTCCAATTTCTCTTCCGAGTAATGTTTTGCGCGAAGCGCGGAAGGGACAGCTTTAAGGAAAATATTTTTTGGAAATCCGTGACAAAAATTAATTTTAAAACATTTTTTCACGTTCCGCGTCCGAAAAATACTGATTTATGCAATAACGTTGTAGAAGGAAATGAAAATATAGCTAAATGTGAGATCGGTGATGATACTGTGTGATGGCTAATATTGACTCAAAAGTTTTTAAAGAGTGGTTGGACCAAAGTTACTTGACAATGAATTCAGAAAAAACCCACTACCTAACATTCACATCAAACAATAGAAATAAAAACAATTATATGGATCTAAAATCTCACGACAAAAACTGCGGAGACCATACGAACTGTTCCTCTCGACGTGTTACCCTGACCGAAAAATCTAAGATAAAATATCTGGGAATAATAATAGACCTAAATATTGAATGGAAAGAACAAATAGATTTAATGTGCAAAAGACTAAGAAAATTACTCCACATATTTTTAAAGCTTAGAAGTATCTTATCGACGGATCCATTGAAGACAGTTTATTATGCTCTAGTACAGTCAATCATTCAATATTCAATAGTTGGATGGGGAGGGGCTTTAAACGCTCATCTTAGATTCTTAAATGTTCTACAGAAAAAAAGAATTAAAATTATACTATATAAACCATCTTCGTTCTCAACTACCGAACTGTTCAAAGAATTTAATGTTTTAGTGAGTGGAATATATCTACGGAAAGTGTTGTATGCTCCGGGTGCATAAGGAGAGCCTCCCATCGGACCGTATTACGGAAAGGTTAAGAACAGGATGCCTCGCTCTACAGAGGATTAAAACTACCACGGCCAAACATCATTATACGTATATAGAACGGAAGTTTTTTTTATTTTTATTTAAATCTTAAAGTAGGGCACACATATCATACATATTTTTATGTGTGTTCTAATAATAACATTACAAATATATTTAATTTGTAAATTGTTTATCACATATGTCTTGACCATTATTTTAAATTTTGATATGTTTTTTTCTTCATAAATATTTTTTTCCATTTCGTAATACTTTTTAATTGCTTTAAATAAAATTGAATTTTGTGACTTTGCCTTTTTCCTAAATGGAAGTCTAATTTTGTTCTTTTCTCTAGTATTGTGATCGTGTTCATGCTGGTTCCGATCAATTTTTTTCCAAAATTCTGTTTTTTTATTAGAGTTTATGATTTTATGAACAAATATCATTGTATTGTAAAATATTCTTTGTTTATTTGTTAATAATCTTTGTTTTTCAATAATTTACCACAAAATCTACGTCAAGAAATAAACTACGGAAAATTTAAGGATAAATTAAAGAAAAGCTTCCTGACATAATTAAAGTTAACCGTATTTTGAAAATAAAAATGTATGTTTAATATGTGCCTGTGTATATCAATTTATAAATTGAGTGTTTCTCTTTTTTTTTTTACTTGTTATTAGTATCAAGTTTTCTCAATTTTTTAAATTGTTTAATTTTAAATTTGTTTAATTATTCTGTTATTCATTTTTGTTTCTTATAAATGTAATTTTGTAAACTTGCCAAACACAAGAGCCAGACTCTTTTTGGCCAAGTTCAACCTTAATTGTTTAATTTTTTTACTGCATGTTTTGTTTTTTTACGCTAATAAAGGTTTTTATTTTTAAAAAAAAAACGCGTGAACGGAGATATTCTGAATCAGTTAGAAGAATTTGTGTATCTGGGAAGTATGTTTACTAGGGATGGTGAGACTGAGTAAGATATTGAAAGAATGGTAAGTGCCGGGAACAGGGTAAACGGTGAAAGTAGGTTAAATGCTGTTGAAATGCGATCCCTCAGGTGGATACAAAAACATTTTTTTAAAACCACAGTAACAAAACAAACATAACTTACACAAACACATAAGTAAAAACACGGATATTTGCAATAAGAGGATATAGAAGGACTTCCTGGGTGGTCAGAGGCAGAGGATCCGAATACCACCCCCGTAAGGGGAGGACAAAACAAAAGAACGTGTGCGTTCCGCTTGGAAGGAAGCACAGTCCCAACTGAATGAGCATCCCACAGGAACAGTTGCCTGTCCCACCATATTTTACCCACCTAGGCGTCCGCGCATCTGAGGAGCTCCCAACGCGATACCTAAGTCCGGACAAACTGACGGAAGAGTGCAAAATTTGTACTGTTGGCCATCAAACCCACATGCCATGCTGGTCGCATGACCCTGTCAAGATGGAATAATCGACAGCGAGTACATCAATAAGCAGTCGTCCTGGCTGCGAAATGTAAAATTAGCGCATGACTGATACATATACTTTCGCCGTAATGGTCGCCAACGTCGGAGGACCCGGCAAGGCAAGAGAAGAAAAAGATTGACATATTGTTAATAAGTCATTTAAACTCTTAGGTTTTGTTAACAGGACATCTAGTGGCTTAATTAATATGTTCAAAGTTAAAGCACTTTACTGCACATCTCTTTTGGAATCCATCCTCTTTTGGAATATGCCTCCGTGATCTAGTCTCCCCTCAATTCAGGTCGGATAAATCATATCGAATCGGTGCAACATCGTCTGCTAAAAAAAGTAGTATGGAAGATTATTAATAAAAATGCTCGGGATTATATTCTCTAGACGTGACGCTACGCCCAAATATGTCGTTGTGTGTGTTGAAAAAATGCAACGCAACTGCAAACAAAATACAATTTAATCTATTACTTAAGTGTGTATGTAGTAGATAAAGTCATTGTTATTTTGTAAATAAACTATGATTATTAATTTACATATGAAAACAATCCAATTAGTTAAATAAGTAGATAATTAGTAATATTTTAGGTAATTTTACCCTAAATTTGTACATCTGTTGTTGTTGTACAAATTTCGATGCGACTGAAATATTCAAGTCCGAATATTACTAAAAAATGTTCAAAGAAAGAATAATTATCGGTCAAAATTTTACAAATAAAAATACGTTAAAAATCTATGTATGTATAAAAATACCTTATTTATTGAAAACAGCAGCCGTTTTTTAGTATTAGATAAGGCTTGATCAGAGAGATTGTATTTTGACAGCATTCATCAACTTATTATTTTTTTTGTTATTCGATACTTCTTTTTTAAAGGTTATTTTTTATTGTTTTGTTCTCACCGGGAATCGATTCCAAAATCCACCGTGCGTGAGGCAAGAGTCTTTATTATTACACACCGATATCCATTTCTGCTTAAACATCGTTCTGAAAAATATCTATAAAATTTAACAATGGACATCTCGCTAAATGCAAGCTGTACCACTAAACGTTTTCTCGTATATGTGTATGTATGTTGTGATGTATATTGTAATGTTTTACGCGAGAGTGTGTATGCGTTTGCATGTATCTTTTCTTGGAAAATCCGGGGTGGCCTTTCAGAAGAAAAGCGAGGAGAGGAACTCAATCATCTGGCGTTAATGTTGATTGATTGCGTTACCACTGGATCAACCCACGAGAAATTTCAGTTTAATGGTCGCAAAGATGTTAAAAATATACTTCAAAGGTTCTCGTTACAGAGATATTAAAAATAACGGAAAGAAAATAAATAAAAAACTAAAATCAAATAAATATAAAACAACTCTTTTTTTCACCACTTTTTTTTTCTACCGACCGGTTTTAAAGCATAAGCTTGTTTGTCAAGGTGTAATTTACTAATGGATCCTATCGAATTTTTATTTACACAGTTAATGGTGTAATAAATCCTTTCGAATTTTATGTAACAGTTTTTGCCAAATATTAAATCTAAATTATGTTTACATATGGAATTTAAAAGTCAAGTTTTTTTTGTCAAGTTAGAGGTGTGAAGAGAGATGGATACAATCAACATAACTAGACAGGAGTAGATAAATAAAAAGCTTCATCATAAAGCTAAAAATTGTTTTTTTTAAAAATTGAAGTCTAGTACAAGGCCGACGACCTGTCGTTGGCTGTTTCAAATGTCGAATATAAATACTGTGTAAGTTTCCCCATTCTAAAATATTTTTTATTATACCAACTGTTTAAGGCTGTAGTCGGTAAAACGCACGCAAAATGAGGAAATCATACAATTTTGGCATTTTAAAACAAATGTTTTAAAAAAATCGCGCAGTAATAAGAAATAAAAAATCATAAATTAAATAAAAACAATAATTTTAAAAGGTATTTCTATTAAAAATATAATCCAGATTCCTAAATTTAGTCTTAATTTGAAATGGCGTAATCTGCTAGTCTAAAATTAATTATATTTAAGTTATTTAAAACATTTTAGTTAATAGTTATATAAAACCTTAAAAAAAGATTGTTTTTTTTATAATTTATGATTTTGATTTGTGATTTTATAAAAAGATTCGTTTTAAAATGGCAAAATTGAATGATTTCATCATTTTGCGTGCATTTTACCCGACTACAGGTTTAAATAATAATAAAATAACCGAGTTTTGTCTTGACTGACATCGTCAGACTGGTGGGAGACTAAACAAATTTCAATGTTACAATATTTGAGTTTGTCCAAATGTTCATAGACAAAAGACTGGATTTCACCCCCTCGGCGGATCATTAAGATTAACAGTTAATTAATTAACTGGTCCAAGAAGAAGTTTAAAAATTGAAAAATTGTTTTCAGGCGTTGCCTAGAATGTGAAATAATTCAGTCAGGTGAATCTCTTCACAATAATAAAGGTTTCAGCTCTTTAACTTTACTAAAATCAACAGATGGAAGAATTGAAGAAATATGGATGTTCAAAAATAGGTAAAATGTTGAATGTTACACAGTGTGTAAAGTGGCCACTTAAACCAGCCAATGACAGGTCATAAGTCCTGTAAATGCCTTGACTTCCATATTCCCTTATTTAAGGTATTCTCCATCCATGTTGTAATTTATTAAATTTCAATGTTATATACAAGTGCAAGCAGGGGTTGTAAATCATGATTTTATATAACTATGGAAAGAAAAGAGTTTTAATTAAAATCATTTAAGAATAAGGTAATAACAATTATATAAATATAAGTTTTGTTTGAGTGTATATATAATAAAAACTGGTTTAAATTATGATATTTTATAAATTTAAAAAATGAAAATGTAAAATGTTGATGAGTTATATGTATTTAAATTTAATTAAAACTATAACAGGGGCCGCTGGTTGGTAGTTCCATCGACACCTATGTGTCCCTCGGGCCCGAGGTAATTAAGAGATTCTTTGAAAGCAAAATTTTTAGCAGTTAATCCTTATAGATTAGTTTCATTGTTTGTATTTTAATGGATACAATAATGGGAAATGAACGTGTGTTACCTGATCATTAAAAATTATTTTATCGGGGCAATTCTTTAAGCAGTTTATTTCTAAAATTTCAAGTTTATCTAATTTTTGGCCTTTGCTGCATGTGTGAAAGAATTGAACATTTGTATCTTTATCAAAAACATGATTTGACTCAATAAGATGGCTCGCAAAGTGGAGTTTTCCTTGTTATTACTCCAACTTTGGAAGTGTTCGTTAATTATAGTTTTAAACGACCTTTGTTGTGACGTTATATTTTATTTTATTATTTTTTTTTTTATAAAATAAATAAAAAATCTTGATAGAGACGCTTGTATGGCTTTGATACCGGTCGGTCCAAAAAAAAAATAAGTGGAAAAAAGTTTTTTTTTCTTTTTTTATTCCTATTAATTTTAATAATTTGTATTGTTAACTTTTTCAAAGTATGAATTTGTGAAAGTGTTGACATGTAATTGATAAAAAATATTTAGTGATTTTTTTTAATTGAAATACTTCTGTACATTACATATTATTTTTCATTGTTTGTGAACTAAGTAAATAAATAAATTCACCATTCTGCCTATATTCAAACATCTATTGTTTTAACTGTTCCATCTCTTAAGTAGCCTTCATCTCTGTTGTAATATTTTCACACACTAGGACATGCTAAAGGCCCAATAAATACATACGATTCCATGTATCTACCTTATTTGTAACAGGATTGATTTATTTTGACATTTTTTATTTTGATGAACATGCGAACAGGTGACTGTTGGTTAGACGGCTAACCTTGAAACCGGCGTCGCGGGTTCGATTCTCACCAGTTGAAAGAAAGAAATCCAAGAATTTCATTTAATTTTTTTTTTTGAAATTTATTAACAAAGAATCTCTTTTGAATTACATTTATATTAAAAATCCCTTTTATTTTTAAAAATATAAATTCTTTTGTTTGTGAAAATATTTTTAATAACTTTTGTAAACGTTGTCTGATTCCTTTGTTTAGTTTTGTCTGGTAGTTTATTGTAAAATTGTTGTCCTTGGTTTATTAGTTTCGAATTCCAATATATTTTTTAAAATTGGTTTGGAAATACTTTTAAAAATTTTCTTCTACATCCTTTTTTTCTCACCTGCTAACAAGCCTCCAAAATAAAGGCTTAGGTTGTAACCCTTTGTAAAAAAAACAATAAAATTTTATGCTTATTTAGTCTTCAACGACTTATAAGCGCTAAAAATATTAAATATTTTTTCTTCATTATGCAAATAATAAATTTTTACCCATATTTCCTTATTTTTAATTTATTTATACTTTTACATTGTTTGTATTCTATTTTTAATACAGAATAATGTTCCCTCACTGGGGTGTCCCGTGCCGAGGGAAACATTTTACAAAAAGGTGAAACATGCCTTAAATTAGTTACTCAACAAAGTTAACAAAATAATAATAACAAAAATAAGTAATAATTCTAATCAACTTAATTATCATTAACATAATAAACAAAATAAACTTAAATAATCATAAAAAACATAACAAATTTATACAGACCAATAGAACGAATTTCATAAACTGTACACAAATTTAACCTATTTGGCTTGATCCACTCATCGATCTGTGCGCAACCCACCTCCACGATTCATTTCTTTATAGCAATTTTAAATTGAAAGTACTTACTAACTGTCCTTATGGATAGTGGAAGTAGATTGTTCACTTTAACTAAATAGTAGGCCAATTCTCTATGACCGAAGGTTGTATTATTTTTTGCAGCATCAGGGTGGAATATCTAGTAACTCTTGTATTTGTAACGGAAGGTAGAGAATAATGTTTTTTTGCGTATAGTAACAGAGCTTTTACATAAAGTTGTTTTATAGATTTTACATTATGGTTTTTTAATATACCGAGAGAGCTAGTTCTGATTGGGACTCTTAAAATAATTTTTACCAAAGCTTTTCGTGCAATTATTATTTGTTTGATCAGTGTGTCATTTGCAAATTTCCATCCAATTATTCCATATTCCAAAACTGATTGAGTTATTGCGTAATATATTTTTACCATTGGCCAATGAAACTGATAATTTTCTTCAACGGCCATTTTCTTTGGCACTTCGAGTCAAGAAAACTCCACCGGGTGAAATTTAATAGCATTGAAAATTCCAAGATGGCCGGTGGCTGGGGGGCTGCCCCCTCCACCGTCCCCGTCTTGCCACCTATCGCCCTGAATCCTTCCCTGCCCCCCGCTCGTTAAAAACCGCCCCCGACCGTCAGAACAAAAACCTTTACACAGAAGTCCAAGACGGGAAGATCGAGTTTTTACTTTCACTTTATTTGTAGATTCGGAGAAAGTATTTTTTTTCATTTAAAAATATTTTTAGTTTGTTCTAATTTTTGCAGATGAAAATTCGAATATTAAAAATGAGAAAAATCATAACTACGTATTTACTTTGTGTAAAATCACTAATGTCAATTTAATATGCTGACTCGTTTTAAAACATGTATGTTCCTTTATTTTTGATATACTTTTACTGTTCCTTTGCATTTTTAAATAGTTTTTTTTTGTTGGAGTTAAACATGGAAAGTCATGTGTCAGTTTTAATATTTAGTTTTTAAGCGTTGTAGTTAATTCATATCTCCTTGATTTTCTGTACTGCACAATGGAATCATATAACAGTGTTTAGATTAAACGTAATAAATATTTAAGTTATTATAAGAACGTAAATATTTTTTTTTCTCAGGTTTCAATTCCCTAGATTGGATTGCAACAAAGCTTTACGTCTTTTCTATCATTCTTAGCTGTCCTGTGTGGCCCTTTTTCGGTCTTCATATAACCTACAGCTCATTTCTGTCCAAATTTCTGTAAAAATCTTTTAAGTATTGTGTGTCTCCTCAGACATTCCCTATATTACCTCATGAAGGAGACCCCCGTGACACACTATGTGAACGTCTTTCGGAGATGATTTTAAGCAGTTACCTACCTTCTTAGATTCTACCAAAAAACAATCATTAGTGATGCAGTCTCTCCAAGAAATTCCCAGAATTCTTCTGCAGGGGACCACATTTTGAAACTATTTAATCATTTTTTCAAAAAAATGCTAATATATTAAAATAACAAGCCTTTAAAAATTATATTGAGGAATGCATCTTAAAATATACAAAGAAATCAAGAAATACAAGCAACAAAGCCTTTTACGACAATCACAGGACTTATTCATCAATGAATGCTGTACGTATTTTTTTTCCACCCGTGGGTCACGAATTATGGTTTTATTTTTGAAATACAAATAAATAAATAATTTTATAATTGATGTCGGTTTACCTTTTCAGTTTTATGCCCACTACTAAAAAGATTGTTCGTTTACATAGCTAGAATGTAGCAAATTGCATCAATTATTTTTATTCTTATTTTTCATTCATTAAGAAAATGCATTATGATAATCAAATAACATTTCAAGCATGCCGTATGAACTTCGAAAATTGTGCCGCTGCTTTGACCCCGCACTTGTTTTCTTGAATAATAATACTATGGTATCAATAGAAATAAAATTTAATATGCCGTCGATGAAAACGAGTGTGTTTCTGGGGGGCTTGCCTGATTGTTTTATAAGTACAGGGTTCGAGTATAAAACAAGTTACACCAACACTTCCGCAGTATAAAAATGTGGAGAAAAATTAGTTTTAGCCATGTAAGAATTATAAATATCACGCAATATTGAATGAGAGGAAATTTATTAGTAGTTTACTTGGTAATTTTAAAATGTATTCATTTATAACTGTCCGAATGTTTATTCAATATACACACAGACTTGTAAAAAATTAAAAGATTAAATTACCAAGCGAAAAATTTCTAGATTTAAAAAAATACATAAATTTATCCAATTTGCTACAAAAAATAAGTAACTAATAGAATTCAAATCTGACCATTGCTTATTCAACTATGGACAGATAGGAAACAAATACCACGATGATATTTCTGATTTTTTAAATCGTAAAATATACGTAAAAAGTTATGTGAAGGCAACGCAACTATTTTCTTTTTCCATAGTCTTTCTCCCTCTCACTCCTGACGTCATAATGTCCTTTCAGTGTTTGCGTCACTCTCGCACCCCCCAAGAAGCGAGAAAGAAGGGGATGAAAGGGGTAGAAGAAACGAAGGAAAATTCCCACTTATTCTTCGTTCCACCCGACCGGTTATACTTGCATTTTACAGGGAACGTTTATAATGAAGTTGGGAGTTTAGGAACAAATTATTTTCCAAAATAACTTCGAAGGAATAATTATTTTGAATTTGTTTATAACGAGCTTTCGCCAACTTTACGCCATTACTGTAATATCATTTTATTCTTTGTTAAAAACAGCTATAAATTTGCATGATGAATTTTTCTGGGTCGTTATATTGTTTGTCGTTTGCGCTGTTCAAAATTTCGGATTACGTTACGTTATTTTATTTTAGGTTTATTTAATTTTATACAGCAAAATTGCATTTTACTAAACTTATTATAGGAATGTATTTGGGTTAATTGTTTTAAAAAAACATACATGACTTTTTACTGCAGACTGGGATTAAAGAATAAACCCAAAAATTATATTACACATTTAGTAGAAGCCTAAAACAATTTAAAAATAAATGTAAAAATCGAATTAAATAATAAAATATTTCAAAATTCTTATACAACAAGAAAATCATAAATTTACTGTTTCATAATATAATACTGTGCAACAATACTTCGACATCATATGGTAAAAATGCAGTCATCAATAGACTTTACACTCTAGGCAATGAGTACCAGGACGTTAGTGATTTATTTCACATTAAATTTATTTCATATAGAACGGTTCTTCTTCTGTATTTTATTGGTAATAGTTCTAGATAACTATTTGCTACTATTAAAATTTATTTCAAAAGAGAGAGAAAACATTTTTGTGATGGGAATATGGAAGTCTAGGCATTTACGGAGCTTACTGTTGAAATAAATTTAAATGTGAATAACTCCCTAGGGAGGAAATCCAGCCAGTCCAAAAGCATTTGGACATACTCAAACATTGTTGAATTAACTACCTGGTAAAAGAAGAAGTATCAAAAGTGGAAAATTGTTTTCAGGCATTGCCTAGTAGGTGATTTGGTTCAGCCGGACGAATCTCACCCACGTAATAAATGTTTCAGCTCTTTTTTTTTTTTTTTTTTTTTTTTTTATTTTATTAGGGAAATCAACAGTTCTACATACATATTTTTAGTAAACAAACAGATATAGTGTATAAACTCAGAACCAATAACAGATTTCCACATAGTATACAAAGTTAGTAAAGAATATATATATTACATATCAAATAAATACAAACAATTTATACATATAAAAATGTTATTTTCAAGTACTCAATAATCAAAGATTTTTTAAATATTAATTTTAAGAACATTAAGTTACAGTAAATTGGGCGGGATAAGGACAAAAAAGGACAAAAATGCTTGAAGAGAGGATAAGGAGGGGGGGGGGGGGGAGATGTACATATTTATTATTATAATGTCTACTAAGTTACATAATACATTTTTAGTTTAAATTTTAAATCTGACAGAGTGATGTTTGTATAATCTATATTTTTAAATTTTGTATTGTACATTGAAAAAGTCCTACGAAAAAAAGCATTTTTAACATACGATGTCTTACTTGTTGGTACATGAAACAGGTGGTACCGTCTACAAATCCTGGCTGGCACATGTATTGTTATTAAAACAAGCAGCTCTGTACAGTCAACCATTCCTGTCACAATTTTGTAAAGCAGTAGTTGGTCCGCACACACTCTGCGGTATTGTAGAGAAATGATTCCATGGAAGGTGGAGGCAGTGAGGGTAGATACATAAGAAATACCGTTTTACTTCACAAAAGTCAACAGATGGAAGAGTTGAGGAAATATGGATGTTCAAACATGGGCAGAATGGTGAATGTTACACAGTGTGTAAAGTGGCCACTTAAACCAGCCAATGACAGGTCATAAGCCCTGTATTTGCCGAGACTTCCATATTCCCTTCTCAAAAATGTTTTCCCTCGCTGTTGAAATAAATTTAAATATGAATAACTCCCTAGGGAGGAAATCCAGCCAGTCTACAAGCGTTTGGACATACTCAAACATTGTTGAATATGCTACTATTGTTAAAAATTGTTTCAACTTCTTTATTGCTGTTTTTTTTTCTTTTTTCGTTTCTTTTCTTGAATTAATTTATTAGTACTAAATATTTCCCTTCATCATTTTTTTTTGCATGGTTATATATTTTTATACATAAATAAATACTATTTCCCTAAGTATTAGTTTTAAATAATAATACTTTTATTTTATTAATTTTTTCGTTTGATGTTATTCTAAATTGTTTTCTTAGTGTTTTTTAACTGGTTCAAAGTATTTCTAATACCAAATTATCATTTTTTATCGATAGTTCTATAATTGATATTTTTTAAATATTTTTATAGTTTATCTTTTTTAGACTTTCTTAATTTGTTAACTAATAATATTGTTTTAAATGCTCTATATTACTTATGCTTACATGTATGTTTTTTAAATTGTATTTGTAACTAATATGTTAAAGGCACTAAGTGCCGTTTATTTCAATAAAATATACTAAAGGTTTAATTACCATTCACCATCTTTGAAAAAGTTCGAAAAGTTTGTTCTGTAGGAACAATACCCTACACTAAATATATCAGATACGTGGGAATAAATATTGTCTAGTTCATGAAGTCTGTTTAATACGACATAACAAGTATACACTGTCCATGAATTATTGCCACAAAACGGTGGCACTTGTCGAGTTATTCTTCCCGGCACCCTAAAGTTGATGAGAAATAAAAGTTCTGGGCAATCTAATATTAAATTTACAATTTTTAATAAAAATAAAGGTCTTTAATTTTTCTTCTATCACTAAGTTTTAAAAAATGTATGTATTACAATATTTTGAGTTTGTTCAAATTTTTGAAGACAAAAAACTGGATTTCATCCCTTAGGGAGTCATTAAGATTAACGAATTACAACAAAGATGAAGAACATTTCAGAGAAGGGATTATGGAAGTCTAGGCATTCAGTCATTTAACTTCACAAAAATCAACAAATCTAAGAATTGAAGAAATATGGATGTTCAAACATAGGCAAAATGGTAAATGACACACAGTGTGTGAAATGGCCACCTAAACCAGCCAATGACAGGTCAAAAGCCATGTAAATGCCTAGGCTTTCATATTCTCTTCTCTAAAATGTTCTCCGTCCCTTTTGTAATTTGTCAAATGAATGTACTCATTTATTTATTTTTATCTTTACCATGAAAATTACCATTTAAAATAAATTTAATAATCACAGTTAATTTAAAATAAAACGATTTATTTATCTACCACGTGTTTTGGATAATAGATATATCTGAATTATTTCTAGTCGCCTAACTAGGTACAATCTGTTTTAAGGCAGACGTTTTTATGCAAAATAAACAAGAACATGACTACCTACTACTTAATTTACTGAATGATATTAATTATTTAGGAATGTGTTTAAGTAAATTTTTGAATTTTTCTCTATCTTAACTAAGTAACCAATATTTTACAAATTTATTTAATTGAATCCGGGTCATGGCTTTGCAATGTTCGGGTAACACATTAAATATATTTTTTTACATTTTGACCCTGCCAGAATCGAAGCAAAAATAGTCGGCAAACGCTCTAACCAGCACACCTCTACGCTAACTTATCTCCTAGACTTTTTTCAGTGTTTTACCTGAGAGTAGCCATCGAGTCAAAAAAAACTAGTTTTTATTGTTTTAGGAATAATATGAAATAGAAAAATATTTTTTTTATCGGCTAATATTGCCTTTTTTTATAAATCTTAACTTTGAAGGAAAACCTAAATTTTCTGGAAGTAACTCGATTAAAATTATCGGAAATAGCGATTCTCAACCTTTTTTATCGTTTCCAATATTTATTAAAAAGATTTGTCATCATTTCTTTTCCAAACCCAATAGTGCATGGGGCCTTGCATTAGTACACCAATCACAAAGTATCTTGATCATTTTTGTTACTTGGAGGCAATATGATCAGTCTTACACTTCAGATACCGGTCTAGGAACAATGAAATATGCCAGTGTAAAAACTCTCTTTAAAATAAATATTTTATAGGCGCCGTGGCGCAGTTGGTTACACGGCTAACTGTGAAACTGGCGTCCCGGGTTCGATTCCCGCCAGTTGCAAGAAAAAAATCCTAGAATTTTTTTTTTCCAAATTGGTCTGAGTGTTAAGGTGTATTTTTCATTACCTCCTCTCATATCCCCTCTCTTCTTCCTGCTGACAAGCCTCAAAATAGAGGCTTAGCGGGTTATTCCATTAAAAAAAAAAAAAAAACAACCATGTCGGGAATCGAACCCGACAGATAACACCAACCTCATTAACAGATATGTACACCTGTTTAACCCTCGGCACCTAATCTTCGTTGAATCGAAAGACACATCAATGATAAATATCTATTATTTGTAAAAATATCATCCCTCTAGTGCCATTATCCACGGAGAAAATACTGGAATACTTTTGTTTGAAGAAAAGTCAGACCCTATTCCTTTTTAACAAATAAATTTTATTGATATTTATGTTAGAAATAATGAGTGTTTAACCACCACTTACGACATTTTGTGACTACCGGCTTCAAAAAGTACCCATCTCTTCGTCAGGACACTCACTACACCAGCACCCAAATATGAAAATACACTATTACCTTTACCGTCACCGTAATATAAAAAGTATTTAAAAAACAAAAAAACAGATTTAAAGGGGATGCAAACACCACCATGTTTGAATGTGCACCAAAATTAGGTAAATAATATTTAGAGATATGTCGCAGAATTTCTGGGCGACGGGTTAGGAAGAAGAAGGGCTAAGTAGTTGAACGTTACATGATTGGTTAATTTTTAAATAAAAAAAGGGGGCTATATTGAAAAGTTATTTGATTATTGATTAGAGGAATATTTTTTTTAAGCTTTTTTAAGATAAACACCTCTTTGTTGTTCAGTTTAAGTCCTTTATTTATTATTTGAATTTAAAAATTCAAATGTTAAATATATTGGTGTAGTGAGTGTCATTACGAAGATATGGGAACGTCTCATACAAATTGGAACAATGAGAACATAAAAATCAAATTTTAAAAAGCTACTTTTTCTGCTTCCATAAACCAAATACTCGTTTTTTTCTGTTTCATCACAAAATTACTTTTTCTGTTCCGAATTTATTTTTTACGTTAAAACCGTTAAACGTTAAACCAAAAATTTATACAATATGCAAACCACTAAGAACTCAACTCAACTCGCTGACAAAACCTCTCGCTTCGGCAGTAAATAAACTAAAAAAAAAATTTCACCAGCGGGCAAAATAAGCCCGTACAGGACAGACGCAATCAATCATTTCTAGAATAATAATATATGGATGATAATGATATTATTGCCAAAATAATTAATTGTTTTTGTAGTTATCGAAGTCGTGATTTTTCAACTTATAGTTTGACATTCCCTGATAGATTACATGGCCGCTGGGGGCTATGCTATGCTTTACTATATCTACTTGTGACAAGTCTGTAAGGAAGATAGAAATTAATGAAAGCTGGAAACTTTATTTTACTTTCGCATTTAATGGATAATTTTTCGGCTTGGCGCTTCCATCCCTCTACCCACCCTGAAGGGAAAATCTCATAAAATTTGAGCCAGAGATAATTTCAAGCTATCTACGTGGAGACATTATGAAGGGTAGGCAGATAGTGAAGAAAACACATAGGAATTTCAACCCATCAAAAAAATATATTTCACTAATTTTCAAAAATTTTATGATCATAAAGTCAAAAAATACAAGGTACAGTGATGATTTAAAAAAAAAAGACCATTCACAGATGTTTCAATAAAAATTAAGACAGCATCAAAAGGCGAAAAAACGGGACCACAACCCGATGTAATTTCTAAACAACGTTTATTTCGGTATCCTGAGCTGCCAAGACTATTCTTGATCCTTTGATTCTCTCTCCGATGGCGCTACAGCCCGTATCGAGCTTTGGCCTCCTGCAACGTTCGCCTCAAACTTTGTCGGTCCTCAGCCGCCGTCTTCCAATTTGCCACCTGGAGAAACTGCACTGCATCCTTTCTCACTTCATCCTCCCATCTCAGCCTGGGTCTTCCCACTAATCTCTTTCCTCCCGGGTGTCCGCTCATTATTGTTTTAGGGACACGTGATTTAGGCATTCGCTGTACATGTCCAGCTCATCGTAATCTAAGCATCTTCATATGTGCCGAGATGCTCTGGGCCTGGTATATATTGTACAGTTCTTTGTTATACCAAATGCGCCACTGATTATTCTCTCTCACTGATCCGCAGATTCTTCTGAGTACTTTTCGTTCAAAAGTGTCCAGCATTTCAGCCATCTTTACTGTCAGTGTTAGCGCCTTACACCCATATGCCAATACGGTACGTATAATTGTTTTGTATATGGTTATTTTGGCTAACCGTTGTAAATGACGCCAACCAACGTGGAGCCTAACTTTTTACCACAACACAATATTGCGAATATCACCATATTTATTATATTATATATTTACTTAATTATACCTTGAGACCTCAATGGCGCCCAATTGGGACCAAATAGTTATCTGCAACCTTCTATAACTTTTTACCGTTGCAAATGGCTTTGATTAAGGTACATAAATCAATATTAAGTATAATATTGCGAAAACCGTACAGTCATCCGAGTGAAGGCCTTTTTAAATCCTTAGATGTCCTTAACTTGAGACAAATCTATGTTAAAAAGTCATACTCGACATTCACAAAAATTGGAGCACCCAGGTGTGAGTCATGTGTACTCAACCAGGAGTACAGTAAGAAACGATGTGGCGATTCCAATATCACATACAGCGGTATTCCAAAAATATTTTCCATATATCGGACCTACATTAAAAAACCTGATTCCTGAAAAAAAGAATTACGATTTGGTTGAGAGATATTGGAAGTAAGAAATCAAAATTTTTTTTACGGGTAGTAATCTAAATATTATGCAATTCTTTATAAATCCATTATATTTTTATATCCAGACATATATATTTTTTTATATACTTACGTAAGCTGTTTTAATTTATTTTTTTCTCTTTTGAGAATCAATTATTTTTCTTTTTCTTCAATATTGTTTTTATTTATGGGACACATATTTCATAACAACATTTGCCGCAACTAATTGGTTTCTTAGAACAGGCATTTGCCCATATAGGAACTGATTGCAACATTAGGCATTCTAATATTTCTGGCTTGCCGACCCTTCATATACTGACCCTACTCCCAGTACAAAGTGTTTTTAGTGCCATTTAAATAACAATTCTTCATCGTCTTCAAAATTTCTATATGAAAAAATAAATAAAAATAATATGCTGTGTCCAGCACGGGACAACCCAACAAGAACACATTTATGTTTGTGTGTTACTAATTTACTTATTTATTTAGTTCACTAAAAGACACGGAAGGTTTTTACAAGCAGGGTACCCACATGAAAAATACACAATTAATGGAATGTAAATAACTACAGTAAGAATACCTTAAATCCTAAAGAAATTATGCATTCTGGACGAGCTGCCAGATAGGCGTCTCACTCTCCGCTCAGCCTCGTGTTCTGCTGTGGGAAGGTGATACAACTTCATTCACGCAATCAGAGTTCCTAATTTGGCGATAGAGTTTTTACAATAGCTGAATCTTTGGCATGAAACGCCCTCAATTTAACAGATTCATTTGTGAAATCGTTTCCTTGTGACTTAAAAATTGCTTCTAAATATATAATATATCTGTACCTTAAAGCTGAAATGCTGGAAGTCACATTTGGTAAATTGTTCAGGAGAGCGGTATGAAGTTGTAAAACTGTTTCAAATGTATCTCTCGAAATAAAAACACAATATATTACTGTTTTTTTTTTTATTTATAGGCTTTTGATAAGGATATTTAAGAAACAAACATTTAAAGTATGGATTATCAAATAACTTTAAGACTTCGATGTTTTTTGTTTTAACCGCCCGCCCGGCCCGCGCCCTAATTCCTCCTCGGACTTTAGTATAAAAAGTCATGTAGAATATTAAATAAAAAACAATTTATTTATAAAATTTTCTTTAGACAAAAACATTGAATTACGTGCCATTCATTAAAACATCAATTATTTATCGACATAACAGGGAAATACAAATTTAATGACACGATATTAATAGAAACAAAACAGTTTTTGAAAGTAAACAGTATACAACAATATTTTGAGTTTGTCCAAATTTTTGTAGACAAGGACTGGATTCAACTCCCTGGGGAGCTGTTTATATTAACATATTACAACAGAGATGAAGAACATTTAAGAGAAGGTAATATAGAAGTCTAAGCATCTACAGGGCTTATAACCTGTCAATGGCTGGTTTAAGTGGCCACTTTACATACTGTGTAACATTCAATATTCTGCCTATATTGGAACATCTATATTCCTTCAATTCTTTCATCCGTTGATGTTTGTGAAGTTAAAGAGCTGAAACCTTTACTTATGCGGGTGAGATTCATCTTATTGAATTATTTCACCTACATACTAGGCAATGCCTGAAAATATTATTTTTTCAATTTCTATACTTCTTCATGGACCAGGTAATTTATCAACAAATGAAAAATTATCAACAAATGACCAGGTAATTTATCAACAGATGAAAGAATTGAAGGAATATAGATGTTCCAATATAGGCAGAATGGTGAATGTTACACAGTGTGTAAAGTGGCCACTTAAACCAGCCATTGACAGGTCATAAGCCCTGTAGATGCCTAGACTTCTATATTACCTTCTCTTAAATGTTCTTCATCTCTGTTGTAATATGTTAATATAAACAGTATACGAAAAAAAAATTATTAAAATAATGAAATTAACGGCAAAAGAAATGATATATGATTATGACAAAAAGACTTAACCTTGTGTTAAATCCCTCGCTGCGTCAAAAATGGTTTGTTATTGAAATTGTGGAATTTATTCAGTATCCACTGCTTTAATACCAGCAAACCGTTGAATTTTGATGAAAGCAGAGTATTATTACTGCACTACTAGTGTTTTAGAACAAGTTATTTCAATAGTGGTATACCGGAGGACTCCAATGTTTTTAGCATTAATAGAATCTGAATATATGAACAACATGGCAAAAAACGTGACTTCCAGCCTTTTAGCTTTAAGGTACGGATATGTTCTCTGTAAAAAAACATGTGGAACAACATATGATTTTATTTATTTTTACGCTCATTTGACCACTCATTTAAGTATAAGAAAATACTAATATTTATTTATTTATACACGACATTTCTGCCATTTACATATATGTGGTTTAAAGAGTGCTTAAAAATAAAAATATAAAAAATCGAGTATGATTTATTAATATACTCGAACTATACATATTATAAATATGATAATAATAAAAAAAAAGATTTATTCCAATCATTTTTTCTCTTTTACCTTGAATAATTATGTATGTTAAAATATGTAAAAGCCTGGAAGGCGTTTAAAAAAATAAATACCTGTCCACACCCAACTTGCAATAGTACAGAAAAATCAGCGCATATTGATCATCTGCGAGGTGATCGGCGACAGACAAGGAACTTAAAAAATTGCAGTGTAGAACCACATTTTTAGTAAATATTACAGTCTTTTTCTTCCCAGGAATCTAGTCCAGGATTTCAAGCATAGTAGGCGATTGCGTTAACCGCCAGACAGATATTTCTTCACTCGATTTTTATGTTATTTTTTTTCCTGAGAGCAGCCATCAAGTCGAAAGCAATCGCCCAGGATTTTGGTTCTATTTCACTGACAAGATTGTATACTTCATCCGCCCGGAAAGAGAACTAGACAAAGTTTTGTGGGGATTGTACAGCGTTTTTGAAATGATCACTCACAAAAAAGAGAAAAATTAGTTACATTAAAAGATAAATAAATGAAACATGCCTTGATGCTCAAACTCCCCCAACTCAGTCAAACCAAGTCATCAAAAAGGGTTAAGTGTTTTAAATATCTGGGAGTATATGTTATGGATAATGGCAGCTTTCAAGAAGAACTGAGAATACTATTTTTTTCCTTTTTCCTTCTTCTTTCCTTCCCTCTAAAACCCCTCCTCTGTTCATAGTATAGAGTAGATATTTAGTCAATTTTTACTTCTAAGAAAATTATTTTCTTCTATTAAGAAATTTTTCATAAACCAACAATATGTATATACCACTGATTTTCTCAAATTAAACGGTTTAGACGGGTAGGAAGAAATTGCCTTAATGTAATTTACCTGTCCTCATGCATATGAATTTAAACTGTATATGTATGGAATTATATTAACTGTATATTAAACTGCCTAGAAATCGGACATTTGTTTAGTAAAAACCAAATGCCGCCTATATAACAGCAACATAACACATATTCTTCTCTACGGATGCGAACCGTGGCACCTCACTACGGCCCAAATCAGCAAAAGTGAGTTTCGAGAATAGATGTCTCAGAAGAATTTTGGGTGTGCGGTGATTTAACTTTGCTTTTGAGGACGCACAGGAGCAGGCAGCCATGAGCCGGCAGCTAATAGTGTATCATGATCTTAATAGTGTATCACTGTGGCTAAAAATTAATAAATTAAAATTAAATGTTAACAAAACTAAATATATGAATATAGGAAACAAAAGAATAGAAATTACACCATCAATTGTAATAGAAAATGAAAAACTTAATGAAGTCACTGAAATTAAATATTTAGGTGTAATGTTGGATTCAAAACTTACATTTCACCAAAACGCTAAGATGGTAATAAATAAGATTGCAAAAAAAATATCAATTTTGGGAAGGATCAGAAGATTTATTGATAAGGACTCATGCAAAACTATTTACAAAGCAATTATTGAACCACACGTTAACTACTGTAGTAGCATTTTATTTTTATCAAACAAAGAAAATATAGATAAACTAACAGTATTACAAAATAAAGCCTTTAGAATCATTTTGAAAAAAAACAGATATACGAGGCTAAAGTCGATGGTAAATGAAATGAAATTACATATAAACAAAGAATATTTTACAATACAATGATATTTGTTCATAAAATTATAAACTCTAATAAAAAAACAGAATTTTGGAAAAAAATTGATCGGAACCAGCATGAACACAATCACAATACTAGAGAAAAGAACAAAATTAGACTTCCATTTAGGAAAAAGGCAAAGTCACAAAATTCAATTTTATTTAAAGCAATTAAAAAGTATTACGAAATGGAAAAAAATATTTATGAAGAAAAAAACACATCAAAATTTAAAATAATGGTCAAGACATATGTGATAAACAATTTATAAATTAAATATATTTTCAATATTATTATTAGAGCACACATAACAATATGTATGATATGTGTGCCCTATTTTAAGATTTAAATAAATAAATAAATAATACAGTATTGCATGTAGGCTCTTTGTGGATACCATATGCTCCAACTAGGGAGCGGACATGGAATGTTGCACACGATGTTATATCACCTCGCGCAAATAAATTATTTACCGGAGTCTTTTAACTCTTACAAGACTATGGTAAATAATTTCTTTGCACGCGGTGATGTAACATCGTGTTGCCACAAGCAAAATACGGAATACTCCAAAGCTCAGACATTTGAAACAAAAAAACATGGAGACATACAGTTTGATAGTTCCATTTCCATAATTTATAAAAAAACATGCAATTTAGCCCTGTTAAAGCAAACAAAATAAAAAATCATAAATTCACGCGTGCGTCCCCCATCACTGTAAAAAATAAACTGAATTTGTTTAACATAACACCGGCTACAGAACAGCGTCTCTGTTTTCCTCGTTGTGTGTTCTATATTCGTGCTCTCTTTCTCTAATACGGATGTATTGCTGTATTTGCGGACATCATTCTTCGGGTAGCAAGGTAAAATATTTTTTTAATTGAAATCCAGCATAGTTACAAATTACAAATTAATATTAATATTAATTAATAAATACAAATTTTTCTTTCCAAATCCGGTATGAAAATGTCTATTTAAAGATCGTAAAAATACAATTTCGTCATTAAAAAAATAATGGAGATATTTAAAGTCTTGTACTGTATGTCGACTAGTGTGACATCACAGCCACACAAGAGTTAAGGGTTAAGCCGTAGAGAGAAACGGGCTGATAAGAAGAAGAAGAAGAAAAACGTCATGTAAAGTTTTAATTCCACAATGGATTCGTCTTAATTTGTTCGATTCGTTTCGCTGAGCGCTTTCACGTCCTTTGAAAATGATTGAAAATACGTCTCGGAAAACTCCCCAAAACCACCCCATAGATATTAATATTCTTATAGCCTACTCTGTTCGTTTTATCTTCTCTTCTTATTCTGCGCTTATATTTCTACCAAAACGTAGTTACCACTTCGGATTCGGCGCCTAACTTTTAATGATATGCATTAGATGAGACGGAGTGAAAAAGTTTCGGCATAATGGAGATTTTATGGGTATCTACGTAGAAGCATTAATAGCGGTTAATCGGGAAGTCTTGGCTTTAGAAATATGAAAAAAACGACGCATTTTTCGTTTTTTCAAACCAATATTGGAACCTTGCATACATACATGCCTACATACAGGGCCTTACTTCTTTTTTTTTCTTTTTTTATTATATTTAAAAGAAAACAACATGTATCTTAACAAAAAAACACAATATACATAAATAAACCGAAGTTATTTTATTTTATTTTTATTTTTATTTTATTTTTATTTTATTAGGGAAATCAACAGTTCTACATACATATTTTTAGTAAACAAACAGATATAGTGTATAAACTCAGAACTAATAACAGATTTCCACATAGTATACAAAGTTAGTAAAGAAAATATATTACATATCAAATAAATACATACAATTTATACATATGAAAATGTTATTTTCATGTACTCAATAATCAAAGATTTTTTAAATATAATTTTAAGAACATTAAGTTACTGTAAATTGGACGGGATAAGGCAAAAATGCTTGAAGAGAGGATAAGGAGGGGAGGAGAGATGTACATATTTATTATTATAATGTCTACTAAGTTACATAATACATTTTAAGTGTAAATTTTAAATCTGACAGAGTGATGTTTGTGTAATCTATATTTTTAAATTTTGTATTGTACATTGAAAAAGTCCTACGAAAAAAAGCATTTTTAACATACGATGTTTACTCATTGGTACATGAAACAGGTGGTACCGTCTACAAATCCTGGCTGGCACATGGGCTAATTATAGTTTTTTATTTATTTATTTATTCATATTTTTCTATTATATACTATAATTAATAATAAAAATAATGTGACCTCTCTGGGGGTACCCGTTGCGAGGACACTTTGTGATACTATTATGTATATTTTTGCATTTTAGAACAACAAAGAAAACTGACTTAAGAAACAGAGATAATTAACAAAGTATTCAGACAATTTAAAAACAACATTTATATATTTAATTAATGTAAGTCCATCTATATTATTTATATTACAAAACGCATGATGAAAGAACAAAAGCTATACACTTGTAGAACAGTTGAATTCAATATTGGTTTGGGCGAATGAGACAATTCATGTTACTTCTACCTAGTTCCACTATCCATTTTTATAGCCTTTTTGAACATTTTCTCGTTCAAATTATTTTAATAGATAGTAGAAGTAGGTATAGATTTAAATTGAATAATACTCGAAATCCCTTTGTCCGAAAGTGGTATATATATTTTATGACTAAATATAATAAAATGCCAAAAAATAAGGAAAAAAGCTACCCTTTAAAAGTCACAGATGTGACAATATTAATGAAATAGAAACAGTTTTTGTTTACTCTGTCGTAAAGAATCTTTTTGGCAGCGGATTTACCTGGAGTAATCCCAAGTCAGCATTTACTCCTTTCTTATTTCAAACAAGAGTAAACAATTATAGTCGAATCGAGTTGTGGTCCCGTGGCAAGTGTCTCTCGGACTCACGAACTAAAGGTCCATGGTTCGAATCCCATCCTACCCCAACTTGATTTCCTTTTTCTAATAATGAGTTATTTAAAAACTCGTGAAAAAAGGCCTTCAGAATAAAATATTGGGAAAATCATAAGAACACAGATTTTTTTTCGTTTTAAAAAGATAAAAGTAATGTAAATGAATCCAAAAAAATATAGGTACCGTCAGATAAATTATAATTATTTTTTGCTGTTAAGGTTCTAGATTTTTCTTTATGGTGTTAAGAGTGAGGAAATAAATATCGATTAATAAAAAAAAATATTTCAACAATTTAGGAATCTGGGAAAGTGCAATCTTATTGTTAATTTTGCTGGATTATCAACATAAAACCATAAGGAAATATCACGTTTTCTGTACATTTTTTAAGTAATAAAAGTCATAATATATTTTTTTGCTAATTATTGGTAACATGAAAAATACTTTTCAATTTGTAATTTTGTAATCCCGAAAAAACGGTGATTCCATTGGCCACCCCCCTTATACGTCACAAATTGTGTTTATTTGCTCTCTGTCATTGAAATCTGTCTAGAAAAATATCACAAATCTTGACGTCACAACAACCAGCCAAATACGTCGCGTTTTTCTACGAACGTATTTTTAATGTTTTTTTTTACAGTTATTGTATGAAAAAATTTCTGCAAGATCCATTTGGATTTTGAAAAAACAATAAATTATTCTAAATTCATTTCATATTTTTTTATCGGTATTCGGAGTATGTGATATTTGCTTAATGTTGAAACCAAGTTGTACTTTGAAGGATACGAATTTTAATTTTCTCAAGGAAGTGTTAGCCTGGTGTAAGATTACCCTCGGGCAAAGTGATTGAGTAAGGATGGTAGAGTAAAAATTCTAGCTTATAAATCTCGCACAAAGTTATACCCGGTATAGAGCTGGATAGCGAATATAAAAACTTTTTACATGCTTATACCCGCTCCAACGTGATTTTAACTTGCGACTTGTCAAGTCACATTTTTAGTAGTAAAATGGGACCATGAAATATTATAGCGTAAAAACACTTTAAAAAAATCATGTCGATCATGTCGGAAATCCCAACACCATTTTTATGGCAGGCGTACGCGCTGACCACTACACCACGAGGTTAAGAAAGTTTGCTGGGAACTCTTATTCTGTGAATTTTTCGATCAAACGAAATAACGCGAATCAATATTTTTTTACTGGTTGGCGTATTTTACGAACAAGTAAGGGGTAAAAACTTTTTCTGAAGAAATGAGACTAGAAGGAAGAGGAGACTTGAAGAAAGAGTTGAACCTCCACCCAAAGTATGGTGGGGGTGCAGGTGGGGGTGCAGATGGGTGTTGAGGGGGGATACGATGGGGAGAGGGAGCTGGAAACGAAACGGGAATTTTTGTGGAGATTTGAAATATTAAAATGTGACGGAAAGAGACCCGAGTTTGGTTGATTTGCTTATGATATGGAGTCGGTTCTGATATTATATAAGAACTTTTTATTAGAATTTTACTTCAATAAATCTTGGTAAATATTAGTTGTGCATAACCTCTTACCGACTTTTCTGCGATTACTGATTTTAAGACATACAAACCTCCTCGTCAGTACACTTTTTCATTTAGTTTTAGTTAAGTATATTAATTACATAAAATTCATCAAATTACATAAAAATTTCAATAAATTACGAGTATATACCTTAAAAAATTCAACAGTTAGCAAAATAAACTCAACAAACGAATAAATGCAAATCAAGAACACAATTGAAATTAACAAACTAAAATCAATGAACACGAATCTAATGCCAAGCTGTCTTGTCCTGCAAATATTTTTCGACTATAGTAGCTCTTTTCTAACAGCCCGTGTTTGTCAATTTTTAAAAAAAATTGTTAGCAAAGATGGAATTTCAAAAAGTACTTTGTTGTATAATAGTATGTAGTTTGAGGCAAAATAAATTATTGATTTTTTGCAGTCTAGTAGTCGGCACCACTAACTTATCTTTATTTCTTTTTTTTCTTTTTTCATCTAGTCTTAAAATAATACAAACATAATAATTTATAGTGTTAATATTAAATTATATCTAATTATTATTAAAACATATAAAATCAAAAAAATAAAATCAATCTATTGCTGCTCTTACTATAATGTGTCATCAATTTTGAAGATGTTTTTTAAATTGACCTAAATTTACTGTCTTATATTTCACTTAAAGATTCTTCTAATCATTTCTTCGAATCCCTTAAAATAAATATGTGTTTATTTTTGATTTTCCTTTTTTAAAAAAAATGTTATTACTATTTTATTTTATTTTTACATCTGAGCATGTTTTTCATTCTTTATTTCAATTCTTAATTTTTAATTACTCTTAGAAATTTTCTTCATTTTTAATATTATTTCTATTTGTAAATACTCACTACAAACTACAAACTTTAAAATATCTTTTTTTCACTTAAATTTAAATTAAATTTCATTTATGTTTTTCTTTTTCCTTCTCTTTTTTATACTTTCATAATTAACCTTATATATAATTGCTTTATAATATGGAAACTTTACTGGTCCATTAGAATTAAGTCTAATTGTGTAAAATATTAAACTTTGTAACTGTACTGTATGTTTCCTGAATAAAAGAAAATAAAAAATAAATCTATATACTAATTATTAACATTTCTAAACAATACCTCTCTTCAATCCGTGCCTCATGTCTGAGGATGATGATTACGCCTGTCTCCAGGCATGGCTCGTCTGTGGACAGTCTCCCTCCATCTGGAACGGTCTTGTGCTCTTCTATAGGCATTCGTCAGTGATGATTCTGATAACTCAGTGACTGTGCCGCTCCGTCTTGTCGTTTGACGTCCACGCGACCTTGTCCCTTAGACACTTCCCAAGAGAATAGTTTTCTCCAAACCTCAGTCTTTCTCCCATGTCCAGTTCCTGGAGAATAGATGCATTCGTACGTCTGGCCGTCCACGGAATCCGCAGCACTCGCCGCCAACATCACGTCTCGAAAGCTTCGATTTTTTTCTTTTCAGATTCCCTTAGTGTCCAACACTCCACGCCGTACATGAACACTGAGAAAACCGAGGCCTTCACCAGTCTCTTTTTGGTGTTAATGGTTATACTGCGATTCTTCCAGATCACCAGTCGACTCATAGCACTTTTGGCAATACAAACACGTCGCCGTATTTCACCTTCGCACCCATGGCTATCGCATCTAAACAATATACGTACACTTAAAAATAAAAATAAACTTCTATATAGCCAACTCGAATAAGATTAATTTTAAAAACTAACTTATCGTGACGGTTTTATTTTGACGATTTCCCCCTGGTGTATAGTGCATAATGAGATATGCATATTTTGATTAGCATATTCCTGCAGAGGAAAAAGATGGATCCCCAAGGTTAAACTTGAAGTCTTATCATATAAGACTTCAAGTTTAACCTTGGGGATAAACATAGTTTAATAAACATAGGTTTATTCACATATTGTATAAGTACCATTGTTTTATTGCCCTTGTTCGTCTTTGCTACATCTTTTTGTTTTATTTTTGTTCAGTTTCTTGTACATATGTTTCTTCATATAATTGTTGTGATTGTCTTGTGGCGTTTGTTTGACATCTTTAAAGATATAATTCTTCTGTACATGTGATGTCACTGAATTCCTCCTAAATGGCTTAATCAATTTATGTGTGGTTTTCAGCGAAAGTAAATCTTTGCGCTGCGCGTGTTTGTAGATATTCGAATTTTCAATCGAATCTATCAAAAAAAAATAGAAAAACAAATCTTTTTTCATCGACCTACCAGGGTAGCATATGAAAAGAATGCATATACAAAAAATGGAAGGACTTAATATTTTTGTTTTTAAAAAAAGTTTGTTTTTGAATGTTTACAAACAACATTCGGTTTTTATGAATTCTAATCAGATTCTTTCTTTACTTCTTTATAATTTCTTCCCATTTATTTCTTTTAACTGGATTTTTGGTAATATTTAAATAATTTAACTGATATTTAAAACATTTTTTAAAATAGCATTCATGAATAAAGTGCACCCCTGTTAGTGAGAAGAGCCGAGTTTAAAATTCGCAAAAAAAATTTTTTATATCTAAAAATAAATATTTTATGTTTTGAAATTCAACCATAAACAAGTACCTAGGTACCTAAATATCAATGAAAAGTCTTTTTCCAAGGTAATAGCAGGCAAGCCAACGTTTGGGCAGCTCCGCTCGTTCGCAGGTCCACTCGTTATGTATAATAAATAAATAACAGTAATTTTTTGTTGACTACTAGAAATTAAACATCTGAGAATTTTACCTATAGCCATGTCAGGCAATATGAATAGATTTCCACCCTCTTGGTTGAATATACAAATATCACATACTACGAATATCACATACGACGGACACGTGAAATACATTTAGAAAAATTAATTATATTTTTAAAGTCAATATGGATATTATGGAAAAATGTGTTTATACATAATTTAAAAAATAAAATAACAAAAAATTTTTTTTTTTTAAAATGCGACATATTTGGCCTTGACAATTGTGACGTTAAGATTCGTGGCGATGTTTTATTCAAATTGAATCGGTCATAAGCAAAGTTCAAAACTGAACCGAAACGTGTCGTATTAGGGGCGTGGCCAATGAAATGAACCGTTTTTCGGGACTTAAATATTATAAATTTAAAATGGATTTTTATGCCATTACACAAAAAAATTATTTTTTACTCGACAGTTTTTATAGACTCATTAATTTAAAATTGTACAAAAAAAGGAGATATTTTATTATTTAATACTTTATATACGTACACAATATTTAAACATATTATTAGGGCGGGCATATTGCCTTAAGGCAATTTCTTCCTACCTACCCAAACCGTTCAGTTTGAGAAAATTACAAGTACATGGACATATTTTTTATTTTTTATTTGGGAAATCAACAGTTCTACATACATATTTTTAGTAAACAAACAGATATAGTGTTTAAACTCAGAACTAATAACAGATTTCCACATAGTATACAAAGTTTGTAAAAAAAATATATTACATATCAAATAAATACATACAATTTATACATGTAAAAATGTTATTTTCATATACTCAATAATCAAAGAATTTTTAATATTTATTTTAAGAACGTTACTGTAAATTGGGTGGAATTAGGACAAGAATGCTTAAATAGAGGATAAAGAGGGGAAAGGAGATGTACATATTTATTATTATAATGTCTACTAAGTTACATAATGCATTTTTAGTGTAAATTTTAAATCTGACAGAGTGATGTTTGTGTAATCTATATTTTTAAAATTTGTATTGTATATTGAAAAAGTCCTACGAAAAAAAGCATTTTTAACATACGATACTCTAGGTATTAATGCAGAATCTTATAATTTCATACAAATATTTTAAATAAAAATTAATAAAAAAATAAAATAATTAACACTATACTATGAAGAGAGGAAAGCAGATGGGAAGGAAAGATGAAGGAGAAAAGAACAATTGAACGTGATTATACAGAAAACAGCAAGCCATAAAACATACCCTACCTGACCTCTACGACTGAACTGTACAAAAAAACACACCAGTTTGACATAAACTACTTGACTAAAATTGAGACCTTAAAAATTGTGCACAAAATAACACTGGGAAACATACAAGACGACGACATAATATTAGTCAAAAATGCTGACATACGTAAATATAACACCAGACAACAAAAACACTATCATATTGAAAAAGCAAAGACAAACACAGGACAGTCAAAAATACTACATAACGGACTTAAACACTACAACGACCTACCTTACTACTTGAAAACTTTTAATGGAGACAAATTTAAAATCAATCTGAAAAAGCACATGACGACTGAACTAACTAGACTAGACGAGACATAAAATGACTAGACAATATTAAATTTCTAATGTAACCCTAACGGGTTTTTTAAAATTGTAAATAAATAAAATAAAAAAAATGAAACTGAGATAAAAGCCATTTTGTGAGAAATAGTGAATTATAAAATTTACACAACAAGTGGAATATTTTTGACTTTAACAAACGATAAACGATGAATACGTAAGTTTTGTAATATATGTATATTACAATCAAGAATCTTATAATGTATTTGACTAGTTTTTATGATTTTTAAAGTACCATACCTAGTGCTGTGGGTGTTTTCTGCAAATTGAGAAATGCCGTTTTTGTGGTCGCCACCTTTTTCCGAAGATGACTAATATAGTTTTTTGTATGAAAGCGGTCTGGCTGTTTATAGCAGAACATAGAATTGACCTTACTGCACCCGATAACATCAATATCTCATTTTTCCACAATTGTGGACTGGCCGCTTTCGGCATAATTACGTTTATTTAAAATATTTAGATAGTGACATTTCCACCTTGATTTAAATGTAAATGAAAACGGGGCGTCTCAAACATTAGTAGGTCGATTATTCCACATTTGAGCAGCTACTACTGTGAAAGAGAAGGCAAAAAAATAATTGCGGTGAAAGGGTATTAAAAGGGTTCTCTCGTAACTAGAATTAAGAGATAATCCATGTTCTGATAGAGGTTGGAAGAGGTCTCTCAGATATTTATTTATTTATTTATTGACACTTTATATACATATACAATAAATACACATATAAGGGCGGGCATATTGCCTTAAGGCAATTTCTTCCTACCTACCCAAACCGTTCAGTTTGAGAAAATTATAAATATATGGACATATTGAATCTTACAATTTTATACAAAAATTAAAAGCAAAGATTAACAAAAATAAATATATGTATAAAAAAAAATAACACTTTACTATGAAGAGAGGAGAGGGGATGGGAAGGAAAGAAGAAGGATAAAGGAACAATTTACACAGGTGAAGTGAAATTATTTAAAATATTGTAAAGAAGTGATAGAATGTCAACGTTTCTTCTTTGCTTGATACTGAGCCAGTGTAGTTGCGTGCGTTATTCAGTTCCTACAATCAATGTTACCTTCTTCGTATCAGTTGGGATATTTTTTTTTTGTTTCAACTTTAAGTCAATCGACAGGAAGATTATTAATAAGACAGGTGGTAATTGAGCGATCACTACACAACAACAAGATATGTTCAGATAAATCAAACTTTAATAAGATTTGTTTTGTATCTGTTAAATTTGTTAAACAAATCATCTCAATTCTTTTGAGATATGTATCTGCAAAACCCGAAACGTAAATTCTTTCTCAAAATGGCGTATTTCACAACCGTCTCCAGATAAACACATTACCCCCTCCCTTTCCCCCCCCCACACCATCAAATGGAAACAATACAGCAACCAGACCGTCGGGACAAGGGAGGGGGCGAATCTTTTGTGTCCTTTTGTTGAAAAGGCCAGTGAGCCATTTACATACTAAGTTTTGCCTAGATAGCGTTGTCTTAACTCGTAAACAAGCGAAATCTTATTTTGATATTTTCTTGCGTCTTTGTTGCCTGTTTATTATTTTAGAGCCTTTTGTTGCTCTAACAAAAAGCCTTCCTCGTTTGTGAATACATTATATATTCTTTAAGTATGCGATACCATTGTGCTTCTAGACTGAATTGTGCCTTAACTCCATAAAAACATATTGTCTTTCGAGCAATAGTCCAGTTTTCATCATTTTTTTTATATCAGTCCGCTAGTTGGAGCATACGTTGTCCGGGAGTCTCTGTTGGTGATCCTGACAGATTGCAAATCTGGCGTCCATGCAATAACTGACCGAAATCCAGTCAACCCTATTGTAATAGACATTAGAACAGATATCCAGAAGCTAAGATGCAGACGCCAGGACGTGGACATCGGCTGGATACGGGGACAATGTGCAATCCTTGCCAACGAAAAGGCTGACGAAAGGCTCGAGAAGCTACGCTCAAGAAGACAGCCCCCGATTTTTCCGATTTCCCGCTCAGCTTTGCCAAAAGAAAAATTAGAAGCATAACCTTTCAACTCTGAAACGATCGTTATTTAAGTTAAACTACTGGAAATGTAACTAAAAAGTTTTTCCCTGCCATTTTCCATGCCTATGATTTCAAGAGAATGCAAAATGCTGGCTTCGAGCTCACCCAGATGCTTACGGGTCATGGTGGGTTTATGAGCTACGTGCATTGCTTCAAGCTCTCCGAGATCGACAGCTGCCCATGCGACGATGAAACTCTTCAAGATGTCCCTCACCTGTTGATGCATTGCCCCCTTTTCAGCTTTCAAAGACAACAGCTGGAGGCGCGGATGCAGAAGCTTGGGTAAAGACCTATGTGACATCCCATCGGTGATAGGTGATAGGTAATAAATAATATATTAAAATGTAATTGCCTAGCTTGGAACGGGGTTTGTACCCTTGTTAGCTGGGCAAAGTGAACATGGAATTGTATTTTGATAAAGAGTGTGAATAAATAAATAAATAAATAAAGAACTCACACGAGAGATAGTATCATAAATGTTCAGTATATTGCTGGCAATTAGTAAAATAAACCAAAGTAGGGAAGAAAATGCCGAACACTCCTCTAGTGGAACGGAGACCTGTAGACTACTGCCAACTGGCCGGCTTCTCCTGAAGAGTTCATAGTGGTTTTATCTCCACATGAGCAAATGCTGAGAAGTTCCTGATTAGCCCACATTCGTTTATCCCTCCTGATCCCAACAGTTTAGATAAATTTAAAGAAGTTTATTGTAGAAAAATCCACTTATGAAATATAAACCTTGTATATAGCAGAAAATGGCACTAAATAAAAACAAACAAAAAAATATATCTTTATTTTCTTGGACAATCTCCTGGTTAATCATTGAATGTTACAAGTTTCATTTTTTTTAAATCTAAAGTTCATTAAGTGCAATAAAAGTTCGATTAAAGCAACAAACCATTATAAAAGTTATAGTTGATACATTAGATCTCTCTTCTTACTTTTTTTCATTCTTCGCAAACCTTGTGCACTAAAATATTTTGCTGAAAACTTGATGTACCTTTCTGATCATGGATTAAGGCTCCGCTATTCTCAGATAAGAACAGTTTTCATTTTATGGTAAACCACATCAATTTTCATCCAATCCTCATGGTCGGTTTTTTCTAGCAAAAAAATATAAAAAATTTTTTTTTTTTTTTTTAGCAATGTAATTAGCAATATAAAATTATATAAGCTAATAGTTAACATGAAACATGTATTTTTTTTATGATTTGCTATTGTTCCAATTTTTTTTTTAATTTCTCATTATTTTATTGATTGGTACAAATGTTTATCATTTTTGTAATCAATATTTTAATATCACTTTATTTTATTTTTTACATACTATTTACCTAAGTAGTAGTTCTAGATAATAATAAAGTATTTGCTATTATTCAAAATTGTTTTATTTGTTTTTTTTTATATATTAAAAAATATTTTTTTACATTTGTACAAACTCAAAATATTGTAATAAAACCAACTGTTTCAAGAATAAGTTAAAAACTAGAAAATCGTTTTCAGGCGTTGCTCAGCATGTAAATAATTTAATCAGATTTTAATTAGTATGAATGTATTATTATTTTCTGTTTTAATTTATATATTCAATATTGATTTTTTCACTCGTACTCGTACTGTTTGTACTCGTATATTCAAAATTATAAAACTCTAATAAACAAATAACCATAACAGAGTAAGTCACTCTCCAAGCTCTCTTTTAAGAGACTAACTCTCTCCAATAAGTTGGAGAGTTACAGCTATAACTTTTACTAGATATATAAAAGAAGATTTGTATAGAATAAAAAAAAACATTTACCATTTATGATATTTATTAATAAAAAATAAAAAAGATGAATCTCTTCACAAAAAAAGGGTTTCAGCTCTTTAACTTCACTAAAATCAACAGTTGGAAGAATTGAAGAAATATGGATGCTCAAACATAGGCATAATGGTGAATGTTACACAGTGTGTGATAACTCAAACTAGCCAATGACAGATCATAAGCCCTGTAAATGCGAAGACTTCCATATTTCCTTCTCTAAAATATTATCCACCCCTGTCGGTTGTAATTTTTTAATATGTAAAAGGCAAGTGCCGTTTATTTAAATAAAAAAAATAAAAAAATGTTTGTCGTATTTTTATGATCTGCGTTTTTAACATATTTAAATAAGCATTTATTCTAACCAACGGGTCGGGCCTCGTTCATTCAAAAGTGTCAAAAGATATTTTGACACATTTCTTCGGTGGATATTCGGGTTTTCTTACACACATGCAATATGAAATAGCTACATAATATAGCCGCAGAATAAGAAATACGAACAAAACACATCTTACGAAACGTCTGACGTCAGCTATTCATCCTCTAATGATAAATGACGTAGCTCTTTTATTCGATATGATGTACACGGAAAATGGGAAATTCTGAGAGAATTAAATTGTGAATATTTTCATCCTTTCCCTGTGTAGAAGAAAGCTCCGATCATCCCCTTTCCTTGTATTATCTTAGCCTTAGGGTGGATATAAACGAGCGATGAATAAAAAAAAACACTGGTTTTTACAAAATTTTATTTATTATTACATATTACCCATAGTGTCAAGTACTATTTTTTTAAATCCTTGCAACTCATATAAGGCAGAAAATATCCCTATCCTACACACATCCTTCCAAATTCAAATTGTTGTTGTCCGACCGTCTTGTTAATAAATCACATTGTGTAACATGTTACTCTGATGAGTCTTTACCATATACCTGCATCTGCATACTTCTGACAAAGTAAAACTGGTGTTTCATAAACAGCCTAAAATTTACATCTCATCATGAAAAATGTAAGAGAGGTGACAATTTTAACAATATTTATGTTTTTTTTTTTTTAGAATAACTAATGTCTTGAAAACTGACTCCCTAAAACAACCACCCCATGTAATTATTCCATGGGACACAAAATTGATGAGATGATTAATATTTATTTATTCAACAATATTTTGAGTTTGTCCAAATTTTTGTAGACAAGGACTGGATTCAACTCCCCGGGGAGCTGTTTATATTAACATATTACAACAGAGATAAAGAACATATAAGAGAAGGTAATATAGAAGTCTAGGCATCTACAGGGCTTACGACCTTGTCATTGGCTGGTTTAAGTGGCCACTTTTCATACTGCGTAACATTCACCATTCTGCCTATATTATAAAAAATGTTCTTCATCTCTGTTGTAATATGTTAACATTAACAACTTCCTAGGAAGTTGAATACAGTCCATGTCTACAAAAATTTGGACAAACTCAAAATATTGTTGATAAATTACCTGGTCCATGAAGAAGTATGGAAATTGAAAAAATAACATTTTCAGGCGTTGCCTAGTATGTAGGTGAAATAATTCAATTAGATGAATCTCACCAGCATAAATAAAGGTTTCAGCTCTTTAACTTTACAAACATCAACAGATGGAAGAATTGAAGGAATATAGATGTTCCAATATAGGCAGAATGGTGAATGTTACACAGTGTGTAAGGTGGCCACTTAAACCAGCCATTGACAGGACATAATCCCTGTAGATGCCCAGACTTCTATATTACCTTCTCTTAAATGTTCTTCATCTCTGTTATAATATGTTAATTTATTAATTCTTTTGTTTAAATAGAATTGAGTACCAATAGAACGTGTCTATGCAGAAAGTAGCCAGCCATAGAAAAAAGAAACTGAGATAATAGCACTTTTGTAAAAAGAGTAAACAATCAAATTCACCCAACAGTTATTTTGAAAAATGTTGAATAATAAACACATTCGCTTTTTTATTATACAAAAACTAGTTTAATTATGCATTTGCCCAGTTTTAGAGTCTGACTGACCACACAATCTAAGATGTGCATTTTGCAGTAAAGAGCGAGCGTCTCATTATGTATTTGGAAAAATGTGTGCTGGTGTTGTAGCCAATTCAATAAATATGGCGGTCGATCTCTACTAAATAAAAGACCTTTATAAAAGTGGACTGTACACAATATTTATTTTGAAGCACAGTGCGCTCCGTGACGACCGAAGTCTTCGAGCAAAAAACGAAATAGTGAGAGATTATAGCCCTTGTGCTATCTTTACATACTATGCTATTAGTACCCACCAGAGTAACAAGAGTCTGGTGTGGCGCTCACAAAAATCAATAAAAATTCAAATTAAGAACTATAAAAGAAAAACTTAACAGTATTGAAAATATTGTTTTATTCGTGTATTTAATTATTTTATTTGTAAATTAACATTAAAAATAATTTAATAACGGATTAAAATAATTTTTGTAATTTTTTGAAGTCTAACACAACCTAAAATACGCATTTTGCAGAAAACAGCCAGATCTAATATTAAATGATACCTCATTCAAACTTTGAATGTATGATGTAACATTATGTATTTAAATACATTTTTTTTATTACAGGTACTTTTCCTTTATAAATTAATATACTTTTGTATTTATCCACTTCAATTTATTTAAGAACACTAGATTTTTGAAGAAATTAATCTTCCCACAAGCATCTAAATCGTAAGATTTTCCTAATGCTGTGGGTGTTTTCAGCAAATTGAGAAATTGTGTTTTGGTGATCAACACTATTTTAAGTTAAATATTATAGATTTTTGTATGAGAGCAGCCTTACTAGTTTTAGCAGAGCATGAAATGGACCTTACGGCACCCAATACACTAAAATATCATTTTTTTTAAACTGTGGACTGGCTGCTTGCTGCAAAACTATAATCAATTTTCGTGAGTAATACATCAGTTATCGGTATATTCGTTTCGTAAAGGAACATGATATTTTTTTAAGTATTACATTAAGAATTTTTAGCTTTTTAAAAAGTTAATCATGTTATTATTTTTACCCAGTTTTTTTAATTTTTAATTTTTTTTAATTTATAAATCATAAAACACAACGTATTTTACAAGTATAATGCGTTGAATTATATTCCTAGGAGCTACAACAACTCAATTCGGGACATAAATAATATTGACATTTAGAAAATAACCCATATTGAGAGCAAAAAAAAAACAGTTTAGCACCTTTATAACTAATAGCACAGCAAAAAATACGCTTCAAACCTTTTCTTACACAAGCAGAATAACTATTTATAAAAATAAAATAAAAAAGGAGTGAATCTACTAAGGGAGATAAGGTCATTAACATCACATGCCATGCAGATGATGCTGCCATAGTGATGATGAAAACATATCCATCTCAGTTAGTTAACATCTGGAGGCCAAAGAAATGTCGTACAGTACAATGAACACATGATTATTGGAAACATAATTTGGATATACAAAACGTGTATCAGACCAAATCATGGTGTGAGGTCAAAAGAACCCAACATAATATAAACACTCGTTCAGCAACACAAATTAACTGCATTGTCCCATTTGTATCAACCGCTTTTGGTAAAAAGCAGTACAATGTAATTTCTCCAAAAATATTTAATGATTTATTGCCAAATATAAAAGACTAAAATTGTAAAACAAATTTTAAAATAAAAATAACTGCACATATAAATAGTGTAGCGAGAGATTTTTTTGAAAAATATATGTAAATCAATAAACGTAGTACTTTATATAATTAGTACACATATTATTTATATTTTTATGTGTTTCATTGCTTTATAGTTGTTTTATTATATATTATACTATATTAACAATATTTTGAGTTTGCCCAAATTTTTATGGATATAGAAATAAAGGTTTCAGCTCTTTAACTTCACAAACTTTCAACAGATGAAAGAATTGAAGAAATATAGATGTTCAAATAAAGGCAGAATGGTGAATGTTACACAGTGTGTAAAGTGGCCACTTAAACCAGCCATTGACAGGTCATAAGCCCTGTAGATGCCTAGACTTCTATATTACCTTATCTTAAATGTTCTTCATCTCTGTTGTAATATGTTAAATATACTTTATTATTTATGTTTAAGTAACATGTATTCTTGGCACATATATATACTTTATATTTGTATAATAATGATTTTTAATTTCTTACATTTGATAAGCTAGGCATTTATAATAAAGAAGTTTTAGTTTTTCTTTTTTTTGTTATTGTTTTATTAGTATAAGACTACTTACGCTCTAAAGATAAAAAATCTCCATTTTAGAACAGGCTGTGCCATGTAAGATGGAGACTATCATAAACAGAGAACACTCCGTTTTCATTTTACATTAATTGGTTTTATATAGATTCCCTGATATTAAGTATGTTTATTATTTTTTTTGCAATAAATTTATAAATAAATAAATAATAAATAAATAAAATACAATAGAGGCGAGGATAGATAGAGAGAAAATAAAAAATACGAAAAACCAAATACCTGCTATTATACTCGTACATTCAGTTTTTAATAAACTTTAACAACAAAGAGTGAGACATGCAAAATACTTAAGAATAAGCAAGTTCAAAACCTTAATAATCCCTATATAAGACCTCCCAAAGAGTGCGAACGGAGTTAACCTTTAGGGGCGACGTGCCTTTTCTTCTTTTATTACTTTCAGCCCATTAATTTTCTTCTAATACAAGCACGTTCCTATGTATGAGAGTGTTAACTGCTTGGGACTGATTCACATTTTCCCCGCTTACAATAATTATTTTTGAAAATCAGATATTCTCTTTTGCTTAAAATTATTTATTTATTTGATTAATTTAAATGAAACTATTCATATTTTTTTAATAAATCTTTATTCCACTATTTTTATGTAATCATCACCATTATTCATCCATTCACACCCAGCTGTATTGGTACTCCAATCGAAGTTTATCTTGATCATGTTTGTAATACAAAAAATAAGGTGATGTTGCACCTTTAAATATAAATTGTGACACTTTTGTATTTTTTCATCGATTGTTTCGTAATTTTTTGAAGTAAGCAACAAATTTTGAAATAAACCCTTTACTGAAGGCATTCAGTTATAAATCTATGAAAAATAGGAACAAAAAAAAAATATTATAAGTTTAAACAGAACATTTATTTAATGAGTCATTGTTAGATTGAATAAAAAAACAAACAAACAAATGCACTTAGATAAATAAGATAATGACATCATTTACATTAGGTCAGATCAGGTCGCCAAACACATGTTTTTATTTATTCACGAAATGACATAAACGTAAATAAGTCACTTAGATTATCGATAATTTAAATAATAAAAAGACGTATACTAAAATATGTCAATAAGAGTATCGATTAGTCGGAACGAAACAATCACAAAGCTGAATTTGACGTTAAAAAAATCAAATAAACTTGCCATTTGTATCGAAATAAAATCGACTCAACCGGCTTTCGGTCACTATAATATGTTTGTCTGCGTTGCGCCTTTTTCACAGCAATGTTAAAAAACACCAATAGTATCGCTTTCGTACTGACACGGAATCTAAATTATCTGAGTAAAAAAGTGACCTATGTAACGATTTTGTCCTATTTCCACCCGAATGTTCCGTTTTTATAAATGCTGAAAGATGGATAATGTTCATTGAAGTCGTTTTATGATCTTAACTTATTATAAGTTTTTTTTAGTTAAGTCATTTTCGTTTTAAAGGTGCGATATGTCTTACTATGCCAGTCCAAGAACAGTGAGCATTGCAGTAAACCACCTGACTGATTTACTTTCTTATCGGGTACGGACTTCAGATCTTGCCACACCAATGTGCAGCGACAGATATTGCCTTGTCAGTGGTCACCCTCAAATGATCCTTTTCATAAGCTCCTGCATTTGTGGACGCCGCAGCAAATGAGGATCATTTTACACTTCTTCACAATCACAGTTTATGTCATCTCACTCCAGAAATCCCAACCTTTGTTTAATGTATTTGCACCTAGACTCCTCTACTCTTAGTCTGTTGAGAACTTTTTACGTAGGAAAGTTCAGACAGGGTGCGGAGTTTGTGCTTTTGAATGGCATAATCTAGAGCCTACCGCCGAGTTCCTCTCTCCTCAGATCCTCTCTGCGTTTTTCTGCAGAAGTCTTCAAATCAGTTGTGACTTTGAGAAAACTTCTTCTTGATCTCTAGTCTCAGAGGAGCCATTTGATAGTCATAAAGGGGGTGTCTAGGGTAACGGATTTGTTTGTGTCTGTCGGTGTCCGTTGCAACATTTTTTCTGATGTTGGGTGGAACGATTCCTATTATAGGGTAAAGTTTGTGCACCGGTGTGGGCTTAAGGCAGCTGGACACCGATTGCGTTACGTTATTAACAGCGATATACACATATTAGACGTGTGCAAAACCACATTTAAATCAATATTACACGTCCATCCTGCCTGTTATCGTACTTTGAATTTTAGAAATAAAGATATATTCTTTATCAAAAATAAATATCATTATCATTTTGACATTTTGTTACAATAACGAAGGAAAACGAAAAACATTCAATAATTACTTTCATCCCGATAAAATTAATAAAGGGAAGTATCACATACTACAAATATCTATATAATATGGATTCAGAAAAATTTAAATTTATTTGACTTTTTTCAAATATCATTGTGATTTGATGCATATTTTTCATTTATTTTTGTATTCTTATTATATTGGAAAAATGAAAACTTTTTATATTGCAATTCCCTAACGAAACAAATCGTACCACGTCGTTCTTCAAAGAAAAAAAATGTATGAAAAGAGTAAATCTATGTTCAGGCATTAATGTTTTGACACAGGAAATGCCTAGCTGGTCAGGACCTGAAAGAAATTAATTCGGTGCATAGTAAAAATGAAAAAAATAATATATTAATAAAATGAAAAACGTAATCAACAAACGTTTTGATGTTTTACAAATTCTACTCAAACTAAAACAAAAACAAAAAAAAATAATTAAAAAAATAATGATGTTTAAAGAAATGACAATAAACGAAAATTGGAATGAATAAATTTAAATTAATTTTCTACAAAAAAATGGAAGAGTAAAAAAAATCATATGAACATCCAAAATACGAAGAATCGTGAATCTTACATAGTGTATATGGAAAACAGATCAGTAAAAGCAATCAGTGACGGGTCCAAGACCTCGTTCATCTCAAGACCTCATTTTGTATTTCATACTAAGTGAACTTTACACACTGTGTAACATTCACCATTTTGCCTATGTTTGAACATCCATATTTCTTCAATTCTTCCATTTGTAGATTTTAGTAAAATCTCAATTTAGTAAAATTTCTCTCTAAAAGTCTTTTGTCTACGAACATTTGGACAAACTCAAATATTGTAAAAAAATAATAATATTAAATGCGTTTTTGCTTGAATCCCGGAAGCTAAGCTTTGAGATAAATTAAATGAACTTAAATTGTATAATGCAACAAGGTACCCTATGATTTATATGACTTAAGAAAGGTGGGTCAAGAGAAGGCGATAAATTATGTTGAAAAATTGCATCCAGCCACTGCACAAGTTCACTGCATATTATGCATCCCCTGGCTGTGTAATATTATGCTTGGGATGCAGTTACGGGGATGAAGGATGATGCGTAATATAGCATGTGTCACATCTGCAACCCTGGTCAATTATGTAAAGGTAGTATTTTTTTACAAGCAGTTTATAAAATCATCCATTTTATTCTGTGCCCAGGCGAATGAATAATAAAGTACACAGCGTTAAAAAAGTTCGGAACCTTCAACGAGCGTTTTTGACTCAAAGGCTGCTCTCAGGTAAAAATCCTGGTTGGAGGAAATCGAGTGGCGATACGTCTTCATTGTAGATTAGTGATTGCCACTTTTACCTATCATGCTTGAGGTTCTTGGTTCAATTGCAGGGTTGACGTAAATGTTGGTTTTACTGCTGGTTCTATAATCTTCTTCTTTTTCACGTGGCATGTACGGTCCCCTCAAATTTGTCGACTTGTCGAAGAAAGCTTCCCTGTTCTGACCAGTGTGAACCAACACCTCCACAGCTCTAACCCTGGTCCATTCTCGGTTATTTCGAAGCCAGGACAGCTGTTTTCTTCCAACTCCTCAACGTCTCTCGATCTTGCCTTTCATAACAAGCTGAATTATGACATACTTATCACCTCTGAGCTTAGTCGTGAACTATTTTCTATTTGTATTGGCTCTACGTAACATTTCATTTCTGTTTATAATATCGGTCTAAGATATTCTAAACGTTCTAGGGTGGATCCAAATTTCAATCGTTTATAATAAAAACTTTAAGAGTTCTACCTCTGTATACCGTTAATAATATTATATTAATTAAGTATAAGGTGGTAACAAACGTTGTGTTAAAAAATGAGCACCAAAAATATGAAAAAATTGTAAAGGTTGATACGCCATTTGAAAGGAAAGTCTGTTTTTACTTTACATAATACATTATTTTATTAAACAATATTTTAAGTTTTTCCAAATATTTATAGACAATGACTGGATTCAACTCCCAGGCGAGCTGTTAATATTAATATATTTCAACAGAGGTGAAGAACATTTTAGAGAAAGTCATATATAAAGTCTAGGCATCTACAAGGCTTATGACCTGGCATTGACTGGTTTACATGGCCATTTTATACACTGTGTAATATTTACCATTCTACCCATATTCTTATTGTATTGTAAACTGTAAAAAGTGGCCACTTAAACCAGCCAATGACAGGTCATAATATATGCTATTTATTAAATCTTCTAAAAGCAACTTTTGTATTTATGCCCCAATGTCTAGAATGTGTAGATAAATCAATTCATCACTTGACTTGGAATTCTCCGGGATAGATCTTCCGTCTTTTCGTAGATTTTTTCGGGACTAAACAGTGTGGGATGAAGTTGGATTGGCATGGTTTAGCACGAAGTCTCATTTTTTCGTTTTTTTTAAATATTTTGTCCACCATTATTGTTTTGCCCTTGTTTGTCTTTGCTACATAGTTTTATGTTTTTTTGTTCAGTTTCTTGTATTCATTTTTCTTCATGTAACTGTTGTAATTGGCTTAGGCCGTATATATAAAATAAATAAATAAAAAATAAATAAGTCCTGTAGATGCTTAGACTTCTATGTTACGTTCTCTAAAATGTTCTTCATCTCTGTTGTAGTATGCTTTTATTTTATTTGTTTACCATCCTTTAAAATGGAATGTCAAGTAGACGAATGTGGGGATTTTTGTCACATCATTTTAAATCTAAGAAAGAAAACGATCAACGCTGCTCGCGATATTCGCGCAGTGTACGATAAAGTTGCGTTGTAAAATAGGAAGAATCCATTAAAGAACAGATGATTGATGTGTGTCTAAGAGACAGGTTAAGATATGAGTCCTAGATATCATGTATCGATCAGCAAAATTAAAATGACAATGAGCAGAAAACTTGGCAAAGCAAAATGATGGCAGGTGGACACCCAGAAAAAGTGGAGACCATGGGCAAACAAAAAAAGTATCCGAAGACCACAAAAAGATAGGTCTATGACATTGCCTCGATAGCCGTTAATACATGGATTATAAAAACGGGTGCTAGGAAGAAATACATATGTTTAGAAGAAGCTTTTATTCACCAGTAGAGAGAACAAGGCTCAAAGAGAAGTTGTAAAAAAATGAAAGAAAATACATTTTTGACTAACCGGTTGTAATTTATTTTCGTTGTTTCCTTTGGTTCTATTAATTTGAAAAAAACATCCACAAGTTATGTTACATCACCCAATTAAAAAAAAATATGGATTTAAATTTTTTATGTGTAAGCCTTTTTGACATTATGACATGCTTAATAAAAATAAAAAAAACAATAAAATGACGTCAAATTTATAAAGTTTAATAATTAAATCCTTAATGGATATATATGTTTCCAAATAAATTAATCAAATCAATAAATCGTTAGGCAAATAAGTTAAAGTTTCACACTTAATTAAATATAAAGATACCTCCCAATCTTTAATTCTGTAGAAATCTCTAACACTTAAAATAAGAATGCAAAGGGGCACATTGGATACATTTTATCAATGTCTTCCCATAATTTATTATGCCTCAGATAAAACGTCTCTCTGCCCCATTGTAAATGTCTTTCTTGCCGTTTCGGGGGGCAGGGTTGGGAAGCAGGGGTGATCCTACCCCCGGCTGAAAGAACGCAAGTTGCCCCCACCCACCCGGCAAATAAAACAAACCTCCCTTTCTTTAAAGTCTGTATTTTTAGAAGATACGTCTTTGGATGCTTCGGGAAAATTAATAACTTTAAAAAGACATTTTGTTCTTATCAAAAATATGTTTCCAATAAATGATATTACAATAAAATAATTTAGTTTTTTGTTTGTGCTACCTATTTTTTAAATTTAATAACCAAATTGTTTTGGCAAAACACTAAGCCTTCTACAGGGTTAATCACAAACTAACATGAAATATGATTTACACAGAGAGGGTAGAGTGAATGTTGGTAACCCCGAATTAACACTTAATAAGTCATAGTATTTTGACGAAACTAGTTGGTTATTAAATTATAAAAAATAAAGAGTAATTTCATTGTAATATTAACATATTACAACAGGGATGGAGAATACCTTAAAGTAGAGAATATGGAAGTCAAGGCATTTACAGGGCTTATGGCCTATCATTGGCTGGTTTAACTCTTTAGCTTCATTGTAATATATATAATAATAATGTTCTACAAAGTAAGTGTTTCAAATATTAAAAAAAAATATTTAAATATATATATTTAGTTAAAACATGATGCAATTTACAAATAACAATAGAGATGCAGAACATTTAAGAGAAGGAAATATGAAACTCTAGGCATTTACGGGGCTTATGACCTGTCATTGGCTGGTTTCAGTGGCCATCTTCTATACTGTGTAAAATTCCCTATTTTGCCTATGTTGTTTGTAGACGATGTCTGAACATTCAATTCTTGTCCGTATAAAAATTTATTAATATTATGAGTATGAATTATTTTGGAGTAACTGGTGACCAGCTTTTGCGACATCTGGCTTGACATCATTGAGACTGGCATCTTTAGAAAACCAGTAAAGATAGAGAATTGGAATTTGTACAATAGAAATAATTTATTTTTTCTTAAAGACCTTTTAAAGTGTTACGTAAATTGAAATGTTTACAAAAGTCATATATTATTTTAACTTCTTTTTTATAAGTTTTTATCTTTTTTTTCACAATTCACTTTTATTTTTCGTTTATGATTTTCAATTTATCTAATTTCTTGTTTATTATTTAGGAACAATATGAACTATTTTTTAAAAAGTGATAGTACTGGTCACAGGTTATTAAAAAAAAAGGTGAATTATTATTGCTCGGCTTTTATTTCTATAATAAATTACAATCAATATTAATCCATTATTTTCACAAACAAATTTGAAACAAAAAACATGATTTCTTTAAAATACAAATTGACGCGAAAGGGAAAAAGTATGAGTCAGGTTATTTTTTTATAAAAAAAAATTTGCTTTAATTGGTTCTTTTGTAAAGTTGCTACATGCCACTTGCTTACTTTTTCCTTTCTAGCCTCGAAATGATATATCTTTTAATCCAAAATAACTTCAAATATTAATTCAAAACAACGAATGGTGTAATACGTATCTTTATATTAAATTTATGTTATAAATTATTAATCTTATTTTTTACATTTTATTTAATTAAAGTGAATATGTATTTAAAAATAATTTAATACAATATATTTAAGATAATATTGAAAGATAGGCCAGTGAAGTTTTAAATATAAAAATTATACAACATATTAATGATGCATTTATTTGTTGATTTATTTTCTTATAAAAAACAAATGAATTAAATGTAAAAAAGTGTTGTTGTGTGAAATCGTTAAATAGCTCATACTATAAGTAATAATATTGAGGGAATTATTTTACTGAAAATAATGTATTCAATGTAAAAAGGGAAGGCTTTGTCAATTTTATAAATTGACAAAAGTTTTGTTGAAAAAACAGGGTAGAGAGGGGGCAAGTTTTATTTGTGGGTTGAATGCCCCTTTCAAAATTCAATTAAATTTGCCTCCCATTAAACAAAAACGTCTCATATCTCCCCTACATTCCCCAGTCGCTTTCCCCCTCTGACCAACGGACCTTCTCATGGGCCAGAAAGAGAGGCACGGAGCCATAACAGAAAAGTACCGCCTCCTTTTAAAACTTTTATACCAACGAGAGAAAGATAAAATTCTCTCCAATGGGGGGATGGAAGAAATCGGGGGGCGAAAAAGACAGGGGTGGGAAAGAGGGAAGGGATGATAGGAAGGTAAGGAGAATTAATGAGAATAATTATTAAGGAGTTTAATGGAAATGCAGAAAGATCTGAGACACAATACATAAATGAACTGGGTGCCAGAAAAATGCATATATCCCACATCCGATAAAATAGAAACAATGAAAATAAAAAAAATACTTAAATTAAAAACATTTGTAAGTTGTAAAATTTGACAACAAAGTACATGTTAAAAGTACAAAAAAAATTAACGGAATATCACACAAAAAAAGAGAACCTTTTGTGCTTGGTGTGGGATTATAATAATAATATTAATAAATCAACAAGGCTAGTAGAGTACAAATGTTTTTAGATTAATAATGGCATGTTCTTTTTTTTTGTAAATATATGATGAATTATAAAAAAAAAATTGAAATTGCTCACCAAAAGAATATACGAAAAACATTATAATACAAATATCGTTTTTAAAATTTAGATGAAATATTTCAATAATAATTTCAAAATAAACAATTAGTTCAGGTGGTTTATATATGAATATGTCTGCCTCGTGGTGTAATGATCAGCCCAAATGCCTACCATGGAAGATGTCTCGGGCTAGATTCCCGACATGGTTGGTATGAAATATTTATTTAAAATATTATTTTCATACTAGAATATTTCATAGTCCCTGGACTGGTACCTGAAGCGTAATACTGATCATCTTACCTACATGTAACAAAAAATATGAAGATGCCTTGATAATTTTTTGCTATATCAAGGTAAGATGATTGGTCTTACACTTTAGGTACCAGTCCAGGAATATGGAATATTTTGCTGTCATTGTTTGGTTTAAGTGGCCATTTTACAAACTGTGTAACATTCACCATTCCGCTCATATTTAGAAACATCTATATTCCTTAAATTCTTTCATCTGTTGATTTTTGTGAAGTTAAAAGGCTGAAACCTTTATTTATGCGTAAGATAAATCTAATCGAATTATTTCACCTACATACTAGGCAATGCCCGAAAATATTATTTTTTCAATTTCTATACTTCTTTAAGGACCAGGTCGATTTATCAAAAATATTTTGATTTTATCCAAATTCTTGTAGACAAGGACTGGAATTAATTTTTTTATCTCTGTTTTAATACGTTAATATTAACAGGTCACCAGGGAGTTGAATCCAATCCTTGTCTACCATTTAAATATATATTTCATATCCCTCATGTCAAAAATCGAAACCGAGACCTCTCGATTGGTAGGCAAACGCGCTGATTATTACACCACAAAGCGACAACGAAATAAAAGGTATCAATTTGATGGTTCGTTGTTATTTCAAATATCTTTTTGATTTTTTAAAATTTTTATTCAAAATATATACAGTCACACATATCAAGTATTACAAACAAAGATTTTCTAACAAATAAAGATAAGTTAAGTTTTCTAAAATAATGTAAAAGAAGTGAACATCAAAAGTGACAAAAAAAACTTGAGTGAGAAAACAATAATTGTTAACGTTTGCGTTTTCTATAAATGTTATTATTGGTTTTAAATAAAAATACCGAAAGCACACTCTAAATCATCCATGCATACATGTATGAACATATACATATATGCACACGCACATCAATATGCATATATAAAACATACACAAACAAATACATTACATGCGATACATATACATATTAAAAACTAATTAAGATTTTCATTCAGCAACCATTCCAAATAATCAACTCCATTGGTAAATTTTCTGTATGAATGCAATGTTGCGAGTAACTTATGATTTTAAAAATAAAGCTTCCCTGAAATTGATGTACACAGCTTTGGTTAGGAGCCAATTGGAATACAACTCAACTTTATGGACTCAGTATTATAGTACTCACCAATATACTCTAGAAAGAGTTCAAAATAAGTTTTTAAGATACATTAACTTTAAACTTGGAATCAGATATGAATTTATTAACTATGTTTTTTTATTTAAAACTTTGAACTTGTTTGAAACTTACTGAGAGAAGAAAAATTATAGATTTACTGAATTTATTTAATATTGTAAACTTTACATGGAACTGCCCAAATCTATTAGCGCTCATTAACTTAACGTACCTGGACGAATGATTCGTCAAGTACCTCCGTTTATTTTTATTTATATCTCTACAGAGATGAGGTAGAATTTTTTCAAATTCAGGATTATGGATATTCGAGCGTTTACAGGAGGGCTTATGACCTGTCATTGGCTGGGTTAAGTGGCCACTTTAAGTACGACAACATTCCCCATTCCGCTTATTAGTGAATATCCACACCAGGTAACATTTTTGATTTTTGTATTTATGTTACGAATTTGAGAAACCATCCACAAGCGAGTTGGAGCGTCATCTATGAATTGATATTGAAGTTAAGTATTTTAATTAAGCTACCTCCGTTTAGTTGCAACAATTCGCGAACCGTATACTCGTATAATGCTATTCCGAATCGACTCCATGTACTCGGCAATAACAATTCCGACGTTGCTGATATTTTTCACTTAAAGTATAGCTCATATAAATCAACTCTATTTAATCATTTCAAAGATGATGATTGGTAATATATATTTTTTAGATTAAAGTGCTTTCCATGTTTACTTTTGTATGGGTACTATTATGTACCATATTTACGTGTAAAATTATTTTTTAAATTACTTTAATTGTCATTATTATTAATATTTTTTTAATATTTTTTTTTTGAGACAAAAGAATTTTATTATATTTGATATACTTTTATTTTGTACCTTTTAAGAAAAATATACGTAAATTGTTTACCTTTTAAAATTTTATCTGCACACATTGTTTAATTTTTATTTATATCTAAATATGTTAATTATTTTATTTTTTATTTTATTTTATTCAGAAAACATACAGTCATACAAAATAAGTATTAAAAACAACATTTTTTTAACATAAAAAGACCAATTGAGCTTTCATATATTAAAAAAAATTAAACATTAAGTGTGACAAAAAAATAAAAAATAATTTTAAGTGTGAAAATAATAATTGTTGACTTTTGCGTTTTCCATGGAGGTAATAAATTAAAATAAATAAAAATACCGAATGTACACGCCGAGCCATCCACGCACACACATGAACGCACATATAAAACATACACAAACATATACATTACATGCGGCACATATACATAGCACAAACCACTCAAGATGCACATTCAGCAACTATCCCAAATAATCGACCCCATGAAGAAATTTTTATACAAAACTGCTGTGTTTTATAGATAGTATTTATGAAAATAATATTTTCGTATTTAATTTTATGTTTTTCACATTATATTGAAATGTTTTTATTTTTAATATGGATCTTTTAAAGGTAAAAGGCACTTTGTGCCGTGTATATTAATAAATAAATGTGCAATTAAAAATGCCTACATTATTACTTATATACCATTTATCTCTCACATATATAATATGTAATAATTATTATTACGTTTTGTTAAATATTTCTAGTCTACAAAAACGTAGAACTAATATTAACTCCATATATATGTTCGGCATACTAAATGATATAATCGATGTTCCATCATTACTGGGACAAGTAAAATTCAATATTCCGACTCGTAGATTGAGAAACAATGAAGTACTGTTCATCAATCAGCATAGAACAAACTATAGCCTAAATTCTCCGATGACCCGCCTTTGTCGTATTGTTAACTCAAGACAAGATCTGGACTTTTTTGGTTTAAGTTTACAACGATTTAAACGAGCACTAAATAAATTGTCCAGATCTTGTCTCGGTGTCCCTTATGTTTGTCAATGCTTCTTTCTTTTTTTAAAAATGTTTTAAACTATTCTTTTATTGTAATATTTAAACCTTATAAATTGTATACATGGACAATGTCCGTTAATAAATAAATTAATACGTAAAAGTTCTTCAATGTATGCTATATGAACTTGAACATGCGAACTTTAAAGGAATCACAAAAATATAAATTTAAATGAGCCACGAGCGTAGGTTGCACCCGAGTGCGAGCGGAACGTTATCCGACAAGTTCCGACCGCAGGTTTCGGCTGAGACGAATTTTCCGAAGAAACCGAAATCGCAGCCGAAACCCGTTTAATTGGCCGAATCTAACGGAAACCGAAATCGAAACTTCGGTCGGTTACTATTGTATACACGTTTAACTTTATAATATTTTTGTGAAATATGAAATAAATATACCATGATTAGAAATAATTAATTTTTGTTAGTTGCCCGATTTGGAAGCTCATCGTTATTAAATTGTATACTATATAATAAATGTTTTTATTGTTATTTATTTAAATTACACAATGAGATCTGCAAAAACATTAAAAAAATACGGACAGCAAAAACCTTTTACCTCTTTCCACCCCCTTTTTCCTAAGTAAACAATAAGCACACACTTTGGAGATCCTAATAGAACCGCCCCCACCAAAGCATCCCTTATTTTTGGGAAAACTCTTTTCCGTCCCAAATTACCTCCCTAGGGGAGCGAAGGACCCTTCCTTAAGCATAAAATATACCCCCCTTTAATTATAATTACGAAAGACGAAGGCTTTACAATTTTAAGGGTGAGTTTTTGGGGTAAATTTGAAAACATCCCCCTGCGTCTTCGGCCGAGCGTTTGCAGTTCTAAAAAGAGGAACGGAGGGAAGAAAACGTATTAAAATGCGAAAGAGAGTAAGGGTGTCTAATCACCCCCGTTCCCCCTTCGAAGATGCAGGGGTATTCAAGCATTTTTTTTTTCATAAACACAGTTTAAATTTCAAGCCCTTGTTACGAGTTTTTTCATGTTCATGAAATAAAATCCCTAAAAAATCAATTGAATAGTGTAGTGTCAAAGACGGACATCTGTCATTCTGGTGGAAATTGAGATAACAACGGATTCTGATAGATTTTGACTCATACTTTTGAATGAAACTATCTATGCGTTATAAAAACAGATAGAAAATATAAAAAAAACGCCATCAAAAATCGGTGTTTATTTCAAAATTGGACTCCTACATACTAGTTTAGTTCCAAAATCGGACACCTGTACAACTAACCAATCAGAAGCAGGTATTTAGGTAACGTGATTGGTAAACTGTCATGGCGGATACTGTGTTGCCGTCAGTTGTTCGTTGTGATACGTTTTGCTGAATATTTTGTTTTAATTATTTATTTATTCACACTCTTTATCAAAATACAATTCCATGTTCACTTTGCCCAGCTAACAAGGGTACATACCCCGTTCCAAGCTAGGCAATTAGATTTTAATATATTATAATAGTTGACAAATTAATATAGAGCACAGACAAACAAAATATAAACTTATTCGGATACACATATTGATTCATATACATACAGACATACACATATATACACACATATATATAAATATACACATATATACACGTGTACATACACACATACGTACATACACCCATGCACATACACATACATACATTCATAAAAACATAGACAATTTATTTATGCGAAACTTCATGGTTGTCATCTATAAATATTTTTTTTTTTAAATTATTCCTTATTTTTTATATTTTATTTTTGACACCCAGTAAGGTTCTCCAATCCGTGGCATGCATCAACTTTTCTGACTCCCTACGACCAATGTCATGAAAGAGCGAGGTCAACACCTTCCGTAACTTGACAACACTCCCGTCTTTCCATGATTCTGGCAAAAGGTTATGGACCTTTTTGCCTACGTTATAGTGTTGTCTCGATGCCAGAACAGTGTTGACCCCTTCACTTAGTATCAGATCCCTATTAGAGTATCTTGTATTATGGTTGTGGTTGACGCTTGGGTAAATGTATCTATTTATGTGTGTAACCACTACCGTTCTCAATATATTCTGTTGAATAATATTCAATTCTCTGAATTCTTTGAAAAGCAAGTCACAAGAGCATTTTACTAGAAATAATATTGTATTAAGTAATATTTACTAGAAAAACTGAAAAAAGAAACATTTTTTTCGTGGAGAATTAACATATAATTCCGATGTGGGAACTGACGAAAATATATGCAAGAAAAATAGGAAACCATCAGAAATATATCCTTGAGAAATTCCCATTGGTGTTCCTGTATCAAATCAAAAACTGCAAGATGTAGAAAAATTTATTCTTTAACATTTTGGAAAAGAGTGGAGGACAATAAATTCTCTGGAGCAGTACAGAAATACTTCAGAATGCAACATTTCAAATTCTGTCGATGAAGGTGACTCTTGTGAATGTTTTAATTTAGAGGGCGGAAGAGATGATGACAATATAGTAATATTGATGTTTTTTGTTGATATTTCTTGATAAAACTCCGTAGTTAATGATTATGATAAAATTATAAATAAACTTATCAATGAAACTTCGTGGTTGAGTTTTACTTTTTATTATTTTGACCAAGAAGTTTCATTGATAAGTTTATTTATAATTTTATCATTATCATTGACAAAATAGTAACCGTTGCTTTGTAATATTAAAAAGACTTGTAATAATTTAGGTCTTAATTTTTTTATCAGAATTAAAGTTTTTCTGGGTTAATTTTTTTTGTCATTTATTTTAAAAAAAACATTACCACAATACCAAAGCCGCACTTCAACTATCAAATATTCCAATTTAGTAAATGAGGTCTAGAATTCCAACCATCCATCCGCTCAGTAGCTGCAAGACTTGTAATCTAACTTCTATTTTTATAAATTTGTTTTTTTTTATTTTTTAAATCACTTAATATCTAAACTTTATTGTCAAATAAAAAATGTAAATAGGGGATAGATTTCTTATTGTCTATGCGCTCTGTAGCTGCAAGACGTGCTGTAATCTAGCTTCTGTATATCGTAATTGGAGACGAGGAACAAGAATCCCAGCCGTCCATGAGCTCTGTTGCTGCAAGACGTGATGGGATATTTATTTATTGTACAGCGCCCTTGAGGTGATTTTCACAAAAATGGCGCTATATAAATTATCCAAATATACATATTTACTTCAAATTGTGTCGATGAAAGTGACTCTTGTGAATGTTTCGATTTAAAGAGCGGAAGAGATGATGGCAATAAAGTAATATTGATGTTTTTTGTTGATATTTCTTGATTCAATTTGACTCAATAGTTAATGATTATGATAAAATTATAAATAAACTTATCAATGAAACTTCTTGGTTTAGTTTTACTTATTATTATTTTGACCTAGAAGTTTTATTGACAAGTTTATTTATAATTTTATCACAATCATTGACAATATAGTAACCGTTGTTTTGTAATATTAAAAAGACTTATAATAATTTAGGTCTTAATTTTTTAAATTAAAATTAAAGTTCTTTTGATTAAAGTTTTACTGTCATTTAATATAAAAAAAACATCACCACAATACCAAATTTGCACTTGAAAATGAATTAGAATGGTTGGATCAAAAACGAACATTTGTGACTGAGTTTGTGTCAAAAGCGGACATCTACAAGTTTTTGAATCAAAAGCGGACAACTGATTTTTTACAGTTAAATTTCAGTAATTAGTAATAAAATATTGATATTTTTAACTCAAAATATGTGTTTGGATGTAAACAATTAAAGTATTGGGATAGAAAACAAAAAAAACTATCAATAGATCTATCAGGGTTAAAAAGTGAGTATAGCCAAAAATCATCAGATGAAAAATGTCCGTCTTTAATACTACACTACTCAATTTTCAGCCTAGTTATTTTTTTATTTTTTTTTTGCGCCACAACCAGCCAGGAGACTCGATTACACAGGTGAATTACGGAACAAAACACAAAAGTTACTTTAAAAAAATGTTTTTGTGTTGAACCCGGAACCTTCCATGCATGAGTCAAGCGTCTTAACTACTGCATCACGGAGGTCGCCACAACCCTTTTTTTTTAAATACTACGTTTCTTTTTAAAAACAACACGTTTATATTTATTCATACATTATTATAAATATAATTAACAAAGACTAACCAAGAGGCTTCCTCATAATTCTTAGTAACGAAAATTGTTAAATAAAAATGATTTTATAAGAATACTTATTATTATTTTAATAGTTAATTAACAAAATAAACAATATCTTCATCCACTACATTTTTTCATCATCATTTCATCTTTCCATTTCCACGCCTAATGGTGGGCACTGAATTGGTACACAAATCGCAGCGTATCTTGATCATTTTTCTGCTACATAAAGAAGATGACCAGTCTTACGTATCAGGTACCAGTCCAGGGACATATTCTAGTGTGAAAACAGCTTATAAATAACGGTACACAACTTGTATTATTATTAATATGTTAATAGAACTTGTATTATTTAACAATTCATTTACTATTTTTTAAACTTCAACGACAAAGAATAAGTTATTTGGCAGACTTCCTGAAATAAATATCTCCGAGCCCATTTAAAAACAGACGGGTCAAAAGAAGAGTTGGTCAAAAATTTGTCCAAAAAAAACGAAATTATGTAGAAAAAAAAACATAATTAATCAAAAATAACAGCTGTTTTATTAAAGGAAAATAAGGCCTGCACATATTTACTTTAAAAAATACGTTATAATTTATATATTAAAGGATGAGGAATGTGGAATCAGTATAGAAGGAGAAAAAAACAGGAACCAAGGAAAGAAAAGGGATAAAAATATAAACATATATTTTTTGAACATTAATATACAGGAATTTTATGGTACAACATTATAAATTGAGTTTGATTTATACATTTCATTTTGAAGCGATGTTATTAATACGAGTATCATTTTGATGAAATATTTTGCAAGTTTTGATTACAAATTAGTTTTAATAAGATTTTTTAGAATATTTGTTTTTTTTTTAATGACTGGTTTCTGGTGTGCGCTATTGTTACTTATAAATAAATAAGTGATAAAATCTTAAGATAATTTTATAAATTATTTAATATTTTATGCATTAAAATAACGTTAGCCTTGTTTTTGTGAGTTTGTAGTTAATTCTTGTGTGGCGGCTGTGTTTTTATTTAATATAACACGTAACAATGCGAATGTTGATGAATGCAGAAATCGATTCCCATTTTCCAATAGGGGGTTATTTACAACTCGTTGAAAATAGCCCTAAAAAAAATGATTTTCGGGTAAATCATACGACTGTAAATATTTGATCTTTAAAAAAAAAAATATAAATATATATCTCTGTTTTATCATTATTTTGTCATCCATTCGTTCTACGTGACCAAATCATTTCAGTGCCCCTTTATTTATCTTATCTTATTTTTATGTAAACTTCTATATTAGGAGAGATCTCTTTAACATAAAACCCGTAAAACTTTCGCTTAGAGCCATCTCTCCTTTATCGCACCGAGAGTATTTAATATTTTGGAAGAGCACATTAAGCTCCCGAGATAAAAAACTATTTTCAAGAGAGGAGTTAAGGACTGGATTTTTCTTAGTGAGAGGGATATGAGTGAGAAACACCTTGATGGTTTTCCAAATATTTGAGTTTACTATTTACCATATTGATGTGCCTTATATTTATTAAAAAAAAAAAAATATTCTGTTTTTGACCCTGTAATATTTGTGATTATATACTCGTATGTCTGTGTCAGCTAAGTCTCAACTAAAATCAGCACTTTTAGTGCTATAGAGTTGGGACTTATGTCTCAAAAAATGTGTTTTCAACTTCTTATTTGTAAATTAATAAATTATTTCATTTTATTTCATAAGTAAATAAAAATGAAATATGCTACCCCTGGCAACATAAGCCGTCCAAAAACTCGCGCCGACTGTGAATTTCTTAAAATTCTCATTAGCAAAGTTACGAACCCTTCTTCTCCCTTTTCCTCTTCATTTCTCATCTTCCTTCCTTCCAAGTTTCTCTCCACCCCTTTTCCTACTTTCTTCACTTCAGAAGAAAAGTACAGACTTTTCTTCAATCCCACTCTGCTCCATTCTTCCTTTGTAACAATGGTTCCGAATGAGAGTGATTCCAATATTTTGAACCAAATTTAATGATACATAAAATCTCAATAAATTAAAACGTTTAAAAATAAATTGAAATTAATGCAAAATACTGAAATATCACATACTCCGAACATCGATTAAAATATTTAAAATGTATTCAGAAAAATAATTTTTATTTTCAAAGTCAAAATGGATATTGTGGAAAAATATTTTCATAAATAATTTTAAAAATTAAATTGTTAAAAAAAAACGTCTCAATGATAACTGAATCGTGTGGTTTTTTTAATATTTTAAAAACCTTATAAATAAAAAAACAAGTTTTTTTGCACAAAGAGGTTAAACTGGCATATGAGAGTATTAAAAGCAAACATATAAATCTCCATTGAAGGAGTTCTGGGATATTCGCGAAAAACGTTGAAAAAATAATTGTGAGATTTCTAATTATGCTTCACTTACTCAATGGAGAATTTTAAGTTGGCGGTGTCAAATAATAAAAATAAAATCGGTTTTTGCGAGATTTACAGATGGTTTTAAATTACGCCATTACTTAGCTGGGTAGGTTTTTATGTTTCGTTTATTTTGGCATCAATAACTAATTTTTCGTTTTTGGTGGAATTTTTTTATGTTTGTTTCTTCTTTTTTTATATTTTAATTATTTTTTATAGCTTTTTTTTGCATTTTACAACAGGTAAACATAAGTTACAAACACAAAAAAAACATTAACATTAACACTAAAAAATCCTACTAAGGTATGGCCATTAAATAAAATCTACTGAAAGAAAATGAAAGAATCATAATTAAAGTATATTCTATTCATTAAAAAAAGAATTTTTTTCAATCTACTTTTTTGTTTATAATTTCAATAAAAAAAAAATCGAAACCAATTCAAATAACTAATCTCTATCACATTAGCCTTATGAAATATATTTGTCAGTTTTGGAGAAAAATGAATGTCTCTGCCTGAGTCTGGATTCACAATAAGGGATTTCAAGCAAATTGTTAAATCATTGACTAGATCACAAAATATACGTCAAGAAATAAATTACGGAAAATTTAAGGAAAAATTAAAGAAAAGCTTCTTGACATAATAAACATTAACTGTATTTTGAAAATAGAGTTGTATGTTTAATATTTTCCTGTGTTTATAATTGTATAATTTTTGTGTTTTTATTTAATATTTTTTAGTGTTATATTTTCTCAATTTTTAAATTGCTTAATTTTTTATTTATTTTATTATTTTGTTTTGCATTTTTTGTTTCTTTTTTATGTTATTTTGTAAACTTGCCAAACACAAGAGCCAGACTCTTTTCTGGCAAGTTCAACCTTAAGTGTTCCATTTTTTTCCTGAATGTATTGTTTATTTATGCTAATAAAGGTTTTTATTTTTAAAAAAAAAATCTATTAATTTTTTTAGGAAATAAATGTTCGCGCATAAAAACGTATTTTAGACATTGCTGGCAATGGAAGAACACTATCTTATACGTACGACTATTAACCTTTATATTCACAAAACGAGAAACTATTTTTTCGTACTTATAATGGTTGAAAAGGCTTCAGAAGAACGAACCAATATATTTCATTGTTTTTATTGAAGTTTAATCGTTATGCAGTAAAGAAAGAAAAGTACGATAAAGAAAATGTAACTGAATGCTGTTTTACTAGTATTTTAGTCCATAAAAAAAAAAAAACTTTGTTTCCAAGAAAATGGTTAAAGAATGATGCATGTGAGATCAGGTAATGAATTTGGATGAAGACAGGTCGAAGAACCAAAAATCGATGGGATTAATACTCTCACAAAACTACAGTATAAAATTAAGTAACACTGATAGTAACTTATTTTATATTGGAATGACTTATGATCATTGAATGAATATTGATTCAGTGCATAAAATTAAACATCGATTCAGCATAGGTATTTGCAGTAAAAATGAATTATCATAACAAAATTATTTTGAAAATTGTGTTTATTTATTTTTAATTTTACTGTACACGGAAGTTTATTATACAGCCGTATTTTTCAAAGTTAACCTGTTGCTTTTTGTTTCCTAATTGATTGCAATTTGAGCACATAACATGGGTTAATTAATTTGCACAGGACTTAATGAATTTAAGCTCTTAATAGGGAAAAAGGGTTAAACAAAAAAACGAAAAAAAACTCCCCTCGTTTACGAGTTTTTCTGTGTTAAATCACGGGGTTGTAAAAATACTCGCAAATAACAAGCACCCAAGGAATTCTCTTTTCTCAAGCCAAAATATTCTACTCAGAGAGAAATTTTTTGTTTGTTTATTTTTTGGTATTTTAACTGCTTGTTTTTAGTTGTATTAGACTCAGTGTATTAGTTATTATGATACCTGGGCTCATATTACAGTGGAAAGTTAGAGAAGTTATATTCAAATGTTTCTGTAATATAATAAAATTTTCTACATGAAAAATTGCAGATTAATTTTAATTTATTTTAACGACATGTTCAGTTACAGGTTACCAATTATGTAGACTATAAATTAAAGACAACTCTTCTCACTTTCCGTTGTAATCATATTTAAAGTAATTTTTCTCAAATCTGTGACATTGCGGCTGGGTTTTTTTTTACAGTGAGACGACATAAGCAGATATTTGAATTATGAGATAAAATTGAGTTGATTTGACTGGAATTAAAAATTACGGTATTTTTATATTGTGATTTTAAAAACATGCAAAAAAATATCTTTTAAGCGTTGCCTAGTTGGTGAAATAATTCAGCCAGATGAATTTAACTTAGGTCAATAAAGGTTTCACCTCATCAACTTCACAAACGTCAACAAATTTGATAAAAAGTTAGTGTTTTAAAACATAGGTAGTATGGTAAATGTTCCACAGTGTGTAAAGTGCCTTCTTTAATCGGACAATTGCAGGTTAACTTCCATGTGAATTCCTTGACTTCCAAGTGTTTCCTTTCCCTTTTGCAATAAATGTAAATAAAACAAGGTAATTTTTTTGGAAGTAACCTACTTTTTTTTAATGTCATTAATTTTACTTATCAAAAATGTTTTTTTTTTTAGTTTGCTTGAACAATTACCATACATGTATTTTATTTAACCTGTGTACATGCTATGTCTATGTGAGTGTGCTGTTTTATATATTGTAAACATGTACATATAAGAAAAATAATTATTTAAGAAATCGACTTTTTGAAAACGGGCATAATTTTGTTTTTTTTTTTTACAACCACTCTATAAAGATTTGCTAGTAAAACCTAATGGTTAAGCATCTTAACTGACTTCCAAAAAAAACATTATTTTAAAACAATGAGTTTTAAATACTCGACAAAATAGAAAAGAAAACATTACCCATTTATATATTTTTTACGATTCAACACTCCACTAAATAGATTTGAATTATTTTGACATAAAAAAAAAATGAAACATAAATTTTTTAATCATTTTTATTAAAAACACTTGACGGTTGTTTTTACAATTGAATTATGTGTTTTAAAACTTATTAATATTCGAGTTCTTAGCCAAATTTAGTGTATTTATAAATTGATATAAATTATGGACATGTTTACACTCACGGAATTAAAAAAACACTCGTTGCACATATATATTTTTGTATTCACACGTTTTTACACACGTTAATTGAAGAAGTTAAACATTTAAATGAAAATAAAATAAAAAAGCTTATTTAACCCAAAATAATGAACATTAAAGTTGCAAAATCTAATGCATACTGACCTAAGGTCACTCTGTTTTGGACAACGTACCCCTTCGTGTAAAACATTTCAAGCAAAAACCGGATTTGATCCCCTATTTTAATTTTGACCGTCCGCATCCCTTAAGAATTGCAAAACATTATATATGTATGTCACGAGTTGCATATTAGTTGACTTAGTTTTTTCCTGACGGTATCGATAAAAAATTGTACATATTTTTCAACAAAAAATAAAGCTGTTGATATGTTGGTCTACCATTTACATAAATTATTATTTGTTACTGGCAGGGTGTGTTACTTATTCTTTTCAACAATATCTCTAAATAGATGGCCTTTTTCTATTAAAATTTCATTCATTAGTTATAAGTTTACCTACATACACGTCAGTAGATTTATTTGATATTATTAGATATATAAAACCAGCAGGCTTGTAAAATATAATTTAAACGTTAGCATGAATCGGGTTGTGGTCCCGTGGCTAGTGTTGCGGAATCACGGATCAGAGTTCCGAAGTTCAAACCCCACTCTATCCCAAATTAATTTATATTTTCTATGAGTTTTTTACAGCTCGTTGAAAATGGCCTCTAAAATTGAAATATTTTGGTAAATAAAAAAAAATTCTTTAAAAAAAAAATTTATAAATGAAACAAAAAAAAATAAAATGCCATACTTGAATATTCAATATGGCACACTACTTTAGAGATGGTCGTAACTCAAAATTAGACAGCGAAGAGACAATTACACTAACGCTCTTTTACATACATCTCAGTGAAAATGCTTAAGGCTTATTAGTTCACAGTGACCGACTGAAACCTGTTTTTTTTAGCCGAAACCAAAACTGAGTTTTTTTATATTTTTATTTAACGTTTTACAGAACGCTTTTTTTTAAATATGAATACCTCACTGGGCACAATCCGTGTCGAGGCATTCATTTACATGATTTAATATATACTTATGGTGTCTAAAAAATAAACATAAAATAATACCCATTCGTACTTAAATCCACACAGATATTTGTGTGGATTTAAGTAATAAACATAAATAATAGTAAGAAAAAAAAGGAAAAAAAAGAAATATAAAAAATAAATAAAACATTTTTTTTTAAATATAACAACAACAACAAACAACAACAAACCATCACGCCGTTTCCCCATAGGGGTAGGCAGAGAGGATAGAACGCCATAACACTCTATCTTGGCATACAGACCTCGCTTCCTCTACATTCATACATCTTCTCATGCACGCACGCCGATTATTCCTACTTTTGACATGTCCATCTTCAAGTATTTGATGGACTTGATCGTGCCATGTCTTTCTCGGTCTTCCTCGTTTTCTGCATTCATCAACATTTGCATCGTAGATCCTTTTAGTCGTTCTTTCGCTGTCCATTTGCTCTACATGTCCAAACCAACGCAGCACCCCTTTCTTGATTCTGTCAATAATGCATGTCTCAGCCTTACACACTTCACGGATCTCGACACACATGCGCGTGAGGGATCGCATTTTGACAGCATTCAACCATTATTTATATATATATATATATTATATGTATATTATTTCTCCTTCGTAACATAAAAAAAAGAGTAAAATAAAAATAATTTATGTGTGAACATATGCTTGGTTTGGGTGTTGCAGTCTTTCTAACCCGCTGACAAGAAAAATAAATACAGACTTTGCGGGTCATACCTTATACAGAAAACTATATAAAAAAAGTTAAATAATACAAAATAAGGAATATTAGCTACACAATGTGTTTAAGTGATTTCTTAACTCGGATTTACGAGTTTAAAGTCGAGAGAGATTTTCTTATATTTTACGCGCATTGACAAATACGTAAAGTATCGACTATCGCAAGTTATTATTTATTACAGATTTGATTCCCGCCAGATGGTCAACATATTCAATTATCGATAAAAAATATCCGTATTGAATGCTAATTAAATAGTTACCGGAAATATGCAATAACAATACAAACTAGCCTTTTCCGGCAGGGCTGCGAGAACCAGTTAGTCCGGTTTTTACCCCATGTCCAGCAACCCCTATCTGGGAAGAGGAACTTATTTCGGGTTCGCATTGTCTTGGCGAAAAGATGGGACCTTCACACAAAATATATTCGGACAAGGGTGAATGTAAGCTGTCTTGTGCCGTGTGGAAAATAAACACTAGTGACTGTTTTTTAATTACAAAGTCTTTTAAAAACAAAAATATGTGTTAATCTATATATTGTATGATTCTAAATATTTATTTTTTATGTAAGCCATAACAATTTAAATCTCATATTTGATTATTTATTGATTTACTTTTAAGCAGATTTATCAATATGAAGCTAGATTTGTTCCTACGTTTCGGCTACCATTGCAGGAGCCATCTTCGGAGTAAACTATGTGTTTTGTAGAAAAAATATGTGTTTATGTGCTTGTTATTTGTACCTTGTCGCAGTTGGCAGTAAATACATTCCGTGTCATTTTTGTAATTGTGCCGGGAACCATGTTGAGTTTAATTTCAATTAAACTTAAAAAAGTCTATAAAAATTGTAATTATAAAATATAAAAAATCCACCTCCGTATGTTACCTTGATAGGTCATGTTACTGTGTTATGTATTGAGCCATCAGCTACAATAACTATTGATACTTTGTATTATATCCAGTGGGAGATCATTTAATTTTTTTGGTACATAGAAATGATAAAACTTCGTGGCATTTATTTTACAAAAACAATGCTCTATGCACCACTGGATGCGGATAAGGTGATTGTAACAAAGCAGAAATGCAAAAAAAACACTTTAAATCACAATGAAAAATTGCCGTAACTAATAATAATAATAATAGTTTATTAACAAAATTATATCTTTATCCACTACATTTTTTATGGTGATAGATATCTCTGGATTATGTGTAATCTGCCTAACTAGGTACAATATGTTTTAAGGCAGACATTTTATTGTGTGGATTTAAATAAACAAAACACGACTACCTACTAGAGAATTCAGTTTAAATTAATTAATTAATTTTTTTTATAATTTTTTTACTGACTGGGATTAAATTGATTGGACATGATCAATTCGCCGAAATGAATATGTCTATGCCTATAACAGGGCCACGGGTACTAGCGAGAAGCTCCATTTGGTTACCACAGAGAAGGGAAAAGAGACAAGACCACAGCATGTGTTCAGAAGATTGGTTAGGATAGCCGCAGCAGCACGAAGGGGAGTCAACAATATTATAAACAAATATTTTTTGATTTAGCGGAACAGTTTAGTTTTACAAATATAATGGTTCTTTGAATATACAACAACCAACTGCAACGTTACAACATAACTAAATATAAGCTTCGTCTCTGTTGAAATAATCGAAATTACATTGTTCGAAAGACCTCTATAGCGTGTTGTAATGTTAACCCTTAACTGACCCAAAACGGTCAAATGGCCGCTCCACAATTGCCCTTTATCGCTGTACACTACCTGGTTCAAACGAGAAAAACCTGTTTTCTTACGGTCAAAATGGGCCCTTCGCCTATTTGCACGTCAATAATAAAATAATTCTACCTTTTTATTGTCTTCTATTGAATAACTAAATTATAAAGAATCACTTCCGCTACAACTGGTCAAGCACGTGGAATTGAAATAACGATTTTTTATTAAATTTATTTGTAACTGATCTCAAATTACACGGTAGAATATTTCACGAACAACAGAAGGTTTGATCGGTATTCAATTAGCTAGGCCCATTACAAAAAAATAATCATTTTCGTTATAAATATTTAAAGCATAAACTTTGTTGTCGAATATTTAACTTAACGTGATGAAATATTTGTTTTAACCACTTATCAACTTTTTAATGTCTACCAGTTTCGAGACGTAACCGTCTTTTCATCAGGACACCAATCAAACCAACATGCAAAACCTACTGTACACCATCACCATAGTTGTTGCACAAAAATATAAAAACAACATTTAATTCATTTTAATAAGCAACCGTTACATGCATTGTTGTTCGTGAAATCTTTTTTTAGCTATTTCTCCGACAACATTAAATATTTTAACTACCTAATCATAGCGATAAAATTTCATGGCTAATTTGTATCTTTTTTTATTTGACAAACAAGTTTTACCTAAGTATCTGCTGGAATGGTTATCTAGGATGGACAGTTCTGAAGATGCCTACTTAAGCAAAAACTTTCCTTGGTCGAATAAAATAAAGTAAATATTTTACTTCATTTCCTTTCTGAACCCAATGATTCATACGGCACAAGAATCCAATCCAAGACCTCTTGCATGGTAAGCAAACGCGCTGACCATTTTACCACGAGGTGGAGAAAACATGACCAAGATTTTTTTTAAATTATACCTTATGTCTTGTTTTCAATATTTTATTCTCATAGAGATTTTTTCTTTCCGTCAGTTCAAATCCTTGTCAGTAATATAATTCTATTGAATTTAAGAACAACTTGTTTAAAATTCTTTAATAGAATTAAACAAATGATTATTCTATTTAAAAGAGATAAATCGGAAAATTTACTAAAAAAACATTCTTAAGTAATAAATAGTACAGTTACATATCGTATAACTGGATAATAAATTAAGAAGTAAATAATCGTGTTATTGTTTTTTTTCTCCATAAAAATGTCTGCATTAAAACAGGTTGTACCTAGTTAGGCAAAGTAGAATTTATCATTAAAATTTATCCATAAATTAGCCACTAATGTAATTGTAGACGAAGAACTAAAACTAGTTAAAAATTGTAGTCAACATGAACATAATACCAGAATATCAGACAAATACCATATACAACTTTCTAAAACAAGACAAGGACAATCAAGACTAATTAACCAGGGACTGAAATTATATAATAAACTACCAGACAAAACTAAACAAAAGACTCAGACAAACTTTTCTAAAGATGTAAAAAATATTATCTTGAACAACAGATTATAAATGAAAAATGTATATATTATTTTATGTAATATGAATGTAATAATCCGTAAGGGTTTATAAATAAATTTTCAAATAAAAAAAAAAAAAACATAATCCAGAGAAATCTATTTCCTAAAACATGCAGTAGATTATGAAGATGCAACTTTTGTTAATAAACCGTGGCTATTATTATTATTGTTTTTTTTTTTCTTTATTATTGATTCGTGAATTTAGAAAAGGTTTTTTTACTAGCAGCTGCTGTTGCTATCGCGGATTGACCGATGCGATGGTCGATAGTAAAAACCAGCCCCGTATAACCTCTGACCGATTTTACCCCAGCGCTCATTGTCCGAACGAAAACCCGTTCGTCGCTAGAGGGTTGCGAAACGCAAAAATCCACTGGTCATTGTCACAAACCGGTCAAGCTGGTTCCAACCCTTCCACGCCGGTCATCGGGTGCGGATGACCCCTAGGAATTACGCGTAGAAAAATAATACAAAAGAAAGGTGCGCCTTATAACAATTCTAGGTATAATATTCTGACCAGAGCTGGACAATGATATTTTTATCGCGTCGGATTTCTATTCGGAAATATTCAAAAACTTCCGGATTTGAATATTTAATTTCCTAGAAGGCAGATGTTTGACGTTCTTTTTATTAAAAGAATACTACCCGCATTTATGCAAATTATATACATTTGAACCGTTTGCTAAAATAACGCTTTCAAAATTTTATTTCTTTCTTTCATTTAAAAATCAATAAAATTATCTTCATCGTTACTTCATTAGTACACAAAATGTAGCGTATATCAATCTTCTGTTACAATAACAATATCTTCTGCCTCAAACTGTATTTGATTCTACAATAAAGTACCTCTTGAAATTTGCTTTGGGAAATCTGGCTTTGCCAACAAAAAAATTAAAGATTCTGTTAAGCACAGCCTATTTGGAAAAAACTTCTATAGAGTCTATGAATATTTGCAGGACAAGACAGGTTGGCATTAGATTTGTGATTATTGATTTTAATTGATTGATTTTAGTTTTTTTTATTTAAATTCGTTTGATAGATTAAATTGACTTATTATTGATTTACATTTTCATGATTTATATGTTATAGTTATAATTTATTTATAAGAGATTTGGTGAATCCTTTATAAAGAATAATAATAATAATAATAATAATAATAATAAAAGAAGAAGATCTAAGCATTATTTTAAAAAGTAAAGTCTCTAATTGAGAACACATTGATAAAATTGTAATAAAATATCTCAAAATTGTCGGTTTTATCAACAGAATGAAGAAGAACTTCAAAAATATTAATACTATCAAAACTCTTTACTTATCACTAGTTTGAGCCCATCTAGAATACGCTTCTCCAATTTGGTTTCTATTATATGGTACTCATATTGACCATATCGTATCTGTCCAACGCCGTTTCCTAAGAAAAATGGCACGGTTGCTCGATTTGTAAAGGGGTTATTATTAAAGGGGTTAATTTTAATGATTTAATTATTTTGTGTATTTGATTATCTGTAGCTGAACTTGTGTAATTTGTATTTTATTGTTTACATCTGATTATTTTAAATGTTATATTTTTTGAAATGTTATTCTTTACTGTTTTAATTTATACTTCGTTTCAGTAAATAATCTAAAGGAAGTATCGAATGAAATTTTACGTATCTGTTAAATATCTTTCAATACCAAAACATCTTCCAGGAAAGTTATTATCTTTGGAATTGCCATTTTTATCCCTTAAAAGTAAGTTTACATTTTTAAGTACAAAACTACCCACTGAAATGGACCCCAAAGAAAAATATTAAATCCAAAGTTTACAGGTTACCAGTTCCAGCATCTTCTTATCAGCCATTATCTGTTAATCTAGAGGTATCCAATGGGTTGTCTGCCCTCCAAGCAGAAGTTTACCGAATCGCAAAGGGATTTGATCAGATCAGTAGACAGAGAAAGAAATTGCCAGCCAGAATGCATCTATACTGGAGACTATTCAACTCATCAGCAACCAATATGATGAATTTCAGAAACGATTTGCATTCCTAGAAGAAAAACAAAACATTATTGAAAAAGTAAATTAATTTGTGCAATATGTAAATACAAAAATATAAGATTTTTGAGAAAGATAAAATTAAGAACTCGGAGACAAGAGTCTCAGTAAAAAAATCCTCAAAACTTCCACCCCAAAAATATTTAAGATCTATTATGGCTTAGAACAACAGTAAATATGCATTCTTGGACCAGGCATCACAACTAAGAATACGTCAATAAGAAAATTGCTAGAATGAACGCATCAATGTTTTGGCAATTGGGGACGAGGAATAAGAATTCCAACCGTCCATGGGCTCTGTAGCTGCAAGACGTGGTAGGATATTTATTTATTGTACAACGCCCTTGAGGTGATTTTCACAAAAACGGCGCTTTATAAATTATCCCAAGATAAATATAAATAAATAATGTTTGGTTTTAATGATTCAATACCTGTGTATGTTTTTGAACAGTCGAAAAGGAAGGATAAATTCCTAATGGCGAATAAAAAAAACACAGCTACAACAAAAAACTTTAAGTACGTTTAGATCATAAATATGTGCATCTTTTAACACAAATACGGAAGAAAGCGATTTTTTCTAATTAAATGTGAGTCTGATATATCAAATTAATGTTCATGCAATTTATCAATGAATTAACATTTCCTATCTTAACATAAAGATTTTGTTTATTTCGTATCTAAAAATCTTAGTAAATTAAAGATATAATATATACAAACAAACAAACCATCACGCCGTTTCCCCGTAAGGGTAGGCAGAGAGGATAGAACGCCACAACACTCTATCTTTGCATACAGATCTCGCTTCCTCTACATTCATACATCTTCTCATGCACGCGCGCCCATTATTCCGACTTTTGACATGTCTTTAAGTATTTGTTGGATTTGGTCATGCCATGTCTTTCTCGGTCTTCCTCTATTTCTGCATCCATCAACATTCGCATTGTAAATAATTTTAGCCGTTCTTTCGCTGTCCATTCGATCTACATGTTCAAACTAGCGCAGAGCTCCTTTCTTGATTTTGTCGATACTGCTATAATTATAATATATTGCATGTATACAAAGGTCAATTAAGTAAGCGATGTATAAACGTCATAACAGAATATAATATTACGAGTACGTTGTTACGATATACTGTATCTGCATTTCAGAAAATGGTTTATTTTAATGATATAGCATATTATAACTAATAATAGAGATCACCATATGAAATATTTACCTTCGAGTATTTGGATAATCCTATATAAATTCACTCCTTCAAAGATTTAGTCCAAATCAACTGAAGTTTAATAAGTTCTGTAAAGACAACACGCTCCTAAAAAACACTATACTGAAATTATTCGTAAGATCTTTTATTGTAAGTATTATGGCGATATTTTTGCTATGTCACTCCACGTATTCGAACATTCGCGTACTTAGAATTAGTTAGTGTAGTATTGTTACCAGCTTTGGCTGTCACTCAAAATCTCACACAAGTCAAAATAAAACCAACGAAGGATAGCAACTTAATCATAGGACCATAGACATTAAAAACTGTAAAGTGACCAAAAATAATAAATTACCGATTTTATTTGATTTCATTATCTTTTTTAATAAGCCAATACATGTCACATATCTGAGCAGTAGTTTTGAATAAAACTTGAAAACATTTAAGACAAATTCGATTATTTTTTTCATTCGCCAAAATAATATTATTGGATGCTTATTAGTATGTTATTCTGTTATGTAAATATAATAATGTTTTATTTATTTATTTATACTTTTACATTGTTTGTATTATTTTTTTATACAGAATAATATTTTTTCACTGGGGTGTCCAGTGCCGAGGGAAACATTTTACAAAATGTGGAACTTGCCTAAGATTAGCTTTTCAACAAAGTTACTATAGTAATAACAATAAAAAAACCTAATTAATCTAATTATGATTAACATAATAAACAGTAGAAAACTAAAATAATAATATAAAACATAACCAATTTGTATAGACCAATAGAACAAATTTCATAAACAGTACCAACATTTTACCTATTTGGCTTGATCCACTCATTGATTCGTGCGCAACCCACCTCCACTATCCATTTCTCAATAGTTATTTTATATTGTGAGAACTTACTAATTGTCCTTATGGATAATGGAAGTAGATTGTACACTTTAACCGAGTAGAAGGCCGATCCTCTTTGACCGAAGGTTGTTTTTTTTTTTGCTGCAGCAGCAGCATTAGGGTGGAGTATCTATTAATTCTTGTATTTGTAACGGAAGGTAGAGAATATTTTTTACGTGTGTATAGTAACAAAGCTATAACATAAATTTGTTTTAAAGATTTAACATGAGGATTTTTAAATATACCGAGGGAGCTAGTTCTGATTAGGACTTTTAAGATAATTTTTATTAAAGCTTTTTGTGCGATTATTATTTTCTTGATCAATGTGTCATTTGCACATCTCCATCCAATTATTCCATATTCCAAAACTGATTGAGTTATTGCGTTATATATTTTTACAAGTTTTTTTAGGCTAATTATATTTCTTATAGTTTTAAAAAAGTAAATTTGCTCTTTCAATTTATTAGTCCATTTAAAACTCCCATTGAAATAAATTCCCAAATACTTAATTGAATCTACTCTGTCCAAAGATTTACAAATACATTCAATATTCGGAATTTGGTTATTATATATACAGCTGTGAATAGTTAAGGAAAGATTTGGATTGCATATGGTTTTATTTTTAATTTGAAATGTTATGTAGTTATTATAATAACATTTTACAACAGCGATGAAAAACATTTAAGAGAAGGTAATATAGAAGTCTAGGCATCTACAGGGCTTCTATTTTCTTCAATCTATTTTCCTTCAATTCTTTCATCTGTTGATGTTTGTGAAGTTAAAGAGCTCAAATATAGGCAGAATGGTGAATGTTACACAGTGTGTAAAGTGGCCACTTAAACCAGCCATTGACAGGTCATAAGCCCTGTAGATGCCTAAGGGACTTCTATATGACCTTCTCTTAAATGTTCTTTATTTCTGTTGTAAAATGTTAATACAAACAGCTCCCCAGGGAGTTGAATCCAGTCCTTGTTTACAAAAATTTGGACAAACTCAAAATATTGTTAGTTATTATAACGTAATTTTAACAAGCTTTCACTGTGATATATTACTTTATTGTCACGTTATCTTTTTGCCAAATTGTACGTATCATATTTTTGCTGTGCGTAAATCTTTACATATAGTGAATTATTTTTATATTAGTATTTAGAAAATTCTTAATTTTTTATCTACATGTTTAAACTGGGATTTTTATATGATGTATAATGTATTTATATTTATATATAAAGTGTTTAATAATCTCATGCCAAAGTATTTTATAAGTGAAATTATATTAAATAGAAATGTACATAAATATAGGACAAGAAATAGAAATAGGATAAGACTACCACTTAAGAAAAAAACAAAATCACAAAATAGCTTAATGTATAAAGGGTTAAAACTGTATGCTGAGATGCCTGAAAGTATGAAGAATGAAAGAAAACTTACGGATTTAAAAAAAAAATGTTATGTTTATTGTAATAATGTAGTTATGTAAGAAATATTTAATAAGTATTTGTTATAATTGTAAATACATTAGTTAATATACAATGTAATATTAACTAACTTAAGTAAATAAATAAAAAAAAATAAAAAAAATGTTGAATGTAAGTGACTATTTTCTTTATATTCCGATTTCTTAACTACTTTGACTTTTATTTATTCAAATACTAATAAAACCTTAAATACTTATGACTAAAATGAATTCATGAACTTTTTAATTTCTGTATCTTGTTACTAATTTTATTAATATTTTGCACTACAACAGGCCAGGAGGTCCAATTACAGGGGTGATTCACATCACGAAACACCCAGGATTGAGAAACATCACATTTTATTTTTTGTGTTCTCACCAGGAATCAAACCCGGAACCTTCCGTGTGTAAGTCAAGCGTCTTAACCGCTACAGCATGTTTATAATTATTTAACTATCGTCTCTATGCTATTTAGACTGAATCTTTACTATTGTGCGCATGTAATTTTTTGGTTCTTAATTTTTAACAATGCTAAAAATGACTTATTTTGCTGTAAATACAAATTATTTTTATTTTAATCATTTACTTCTAAAACCAAAGTTTTCAAAATGTATTAATAAGATGTATTTTTTTATGTACTAGTTCAATTTTTACATGTTAAATTTATTATATTTATGACTAAGATCTGTTTTAAAACTTATTTAATTTCTCCACAAATTGCTTCAAATTTCAGGATTTTTAAACATTATTTATATTTCTTGTCACACGTGTAATAATTTTAATGATTCAGACATAAAGCATATTTAGCGTCCAGCGTTGGCGCGTTCGCGTAACAAGCTTGAGGTCATGGCTTCGATTTCCACGGACTATATCTTCGTTCTAGTAACGAGAGAACCCTTTTAATACCCTTTCATCGCTCAAAATTTTTTGCCTCCTCTTTTATAGTAGAAGCTGCTTGACTGTGGAATATTTGTTCCTTTATCCTTCTTCTTTCCTTCTCATTCCCTTTCCTCTCTTCGTAGTATAGTGTTCATTTTTTATACATTTTTATCGCCTTAATCTTTGTTTTTTAATTTTTGTACAAAATTGTAAGTTTCAATATGTTCATGTACTTGTAATTTTCTCAAACTAAACTGTTTGGGTAGGTAGGAAGAAATTGCTTTAAGGCAATATGCCCGCCCTTTTATATGTATATAAAGTGTTAAATAAATAAATGAATAAATGCCTGGAATATTTGATTATAAAGTAGATTTAAATTGCAATATATTGATGTCTTTTACTGGCAAATGAGCTGCCTAAAACAGATGATCTAGATACGCTGAATTTACTTTAGCAATGCAATCCCCTATTTACTATTAGGTGCTGATAATGGCTTGATGGTGGTGATATAGAAAATTAAAATTATGACTTATTGTTTTTCTGATATTATCAAAATGACAAAAATAAAATAAATTATTGACTATCCAACTACTAAAAAAAAACTCAACTAGTTTAGAAAAAATAAGCAGACGATTGAAGGACTTCCTCATCAAAAATCAAAACTTAAAAGTGTAAAAATGTGTGAACTTTTTTTTTTTTTTTTTTTATAAATTCGCAGTTTTATTTTATTATTTGTTTTGTACTTATAATTTTATTTTTGTGTTTTTTGTTATTTTTTTTAATGATAATTTCCTGATATTTTTATTTATATTAGAAACCCGCCTTTTATTTATATTGTGAAAATATGAATAAATAAAATGAAAAATAAATAAATTGATTATGTTACAGGCATGACGTGTGACGTCAAAAAGACGTGACGGCAACTGCAAGCTGTTTTGTACGTGCTCTTTTTCAAACACAAAAAATATTAATGAAAACTTATTTTAAATACATTTTTTTATTTGATTTAATAGCATAATTATACATTTTTACAATTTAAAAAAAATTTCACTTGTTATATTTTTACTAAAACTAAAATCCCACCAAGCCACTTTTTGTAGCTTGTTGGTGATTGATAGTTATATCATTAGAATTTTATAAATCTGCTCAAAATATAAATGTTTTTAATTTTTACGTAACTGTTCCTGACTGTTGAAAATAATAATAAATAATTCAACATCTACCATCGAGTGTCGAAGGTGAATATTGTATGACTAAATATTGCAAAAATGTTTATAGACAGATACATTTTCAGAGAAAAATAGGGAATAAACCACTGCAAAAGCGCTGGTAATATATTGTAATATATATGTTTCTATACTTCCTCGTGAACAAACCTTTTGCAAGAAAGCAGCCAAAGAATTTCAGACCTTCCGCGAAACGAAGCATCCGCAATCCAGCGGAAGTGGCGCTGGTGTCGGGCCGTGAGCCGGAAACGGAAAAAGATAGACGTGCGATAAGACGTTTTGTTGCAAAACTAGATGTTTTCAGTGTTATTTGCCTTTAATATGCCTAGGCACTGGCTACATAATTCGTACAAAGACAAGCATAGGTAAATGGCAAGTATTTTAAATACATATATTGATTCTTTTTAACAGAATAAACATGACAGGATGATAAATGCTACAAAGAATGTAAAGTGGCCGCAAAAACCCACTGGTAACAACTTGCAAGACAAGTAAATGCGTCAATATCAATCGGGAATGGAGCCCGGAACTTTCCGTGCGTTAGTCAAGCGTCTTGACCACTACACTACAGAGGCCGCCATTCTTTATAGCCAAGCTTCGTTCTCCGGGACACAGAAAATAATGTACGAAACACCTAATAAAATATCACAGTAAATCAGTACACTTGTGAAGGTGTATTATAAATACTTTTCCCTCTATTTCCTGCTTAAAAACAAATTCGTTAAATTTAGATTTAATGTTAAAGGAAGTAACTATAATACATGGTTACATTTTAGAGAATTGTTTAAATGTTAAGTGGCTTCCCTTTCCGCAAGGTATGTAGTGGTTGTACGTAAGTGGAGGCTTGTACGCGAAGTAGGGGTGACTTAACACCCCTAATAAAGTGATTGAAAACTTACAAGCATTAAATATTAAATCAGTCGACAGAAAACGATTGTCCAAAACAAAAAAAACTTTAAAAAACAACATTTTTGTTCAATCCAAATAGAAAACGATCAATTTTTAATTTAACCACCCAGAGAATTCATCGATTTTACAACAAAGACGAATAAATTACACAGATATATATCTTCATCATCTTTATAAACTCGACAGCCCTGGGCGGGCCTAGGCTGAATCCAGAATATTCCTATATTCGTGTTGGTCTGCTGCCCTTCTTCTCCAGTTTCTTACTTCCAAAGTTGTCGTATCTGCGCTGATGCAGCCCATTCATTGCATTTTGGGCCTTCCTGGTTTTCTACGTCTATTCTTATTATATGACTAAACCACCTTGACGGAGTTGATAATATCAAGCGTTTCGAAGATTTCATATAACTCCCTATTGTAGCGACGACGCCAATGGTTGTTTTCTCTTGCAAGGCCATAGACAACTCTGAAGATTTTATTTCGATAGCTGCAATGGTTCCTTCAATATTCCGTATATAAGGATTGGTTTGATCTGAGTTTTGTAGAGTATTATCTTATTATTTTTTTAAGTGTATGAAGTACAGGTGTATAAATTTTAAAGACATATTTTCCATTTTTTTCTTTGTGGCCGGAAGGAGGAAAAATATAATTATGTTTCAGTTTCACCCAGGGCAAGCATTTTTGACTCGTTGGGTACTTTCAAGTAAAAACACTGAAAAAGAAAATCGAGTGAGTGTAAAGACTCATTATGAAGGAGTTGGCAAATTTGCTTACCATGCTTAATGTTCCGGGTTCAATTTGCACAAAGGTTGACATTAATTTTTTGCTTTAAATATGATTTCGCATTGAAATATTTCATTCTGCATTAGCTGTTACGTAATGACTGAAGACTGGCGACGGCTCTGGTTTTCGCTTTTTGGATTGGTTCTCATGATTTACTAACAATCAAATGAACTAACATACCCAGTGATCAAAAATATTAGGAAAATTTGATTGATGGTGAAATACAAATTTAAGATACATACGGGGGTACGTTGACAGTGATTGGGGTGGCGTTGAAGGCAGTATATGTAAGTTCTTAATAACGGATTTCAAGATCTCTAGAAAGGATCTGAGTAAATATTTGGGGCTCTCAATGGAGTATTTTATTGTACTTGAACTGATACCTGGAGGGTAAGACTGATCACCTTATCTAAATTTTACCCGGCGTCAATGGACCTGGGTACGAGACGCCCGGCACATATATAAATTTAGTAGTGCCTTGTGCACGTGCTGAGATAGGTGGGCTCAAAGAGCGTTCGGGTACCACACACACAGGTTTGTAGTTTGCGTAACGGTTTTGGTCAAATGCAATAAAAAAAAACTACATCTAAAAAAAAAAAATCTGTTCTATGCCAAAAACTTTACTTTACTTCGATATTTAAAAAAATATTTTTCTAAGAATATTTTCATTGCCTTTTTTTCACAAAGCTTCACAGTTGATTTAATAAACGTCTTACTAAAAATTCAATATTCTTATGATAAAAATATATTGCAGTTTATCAATGCAAAAAAAATGTATATTATTTATGATATACAGGATAAATAATGTATTTTTAATTAAGGGTGTCCCACACGCGGTTCATTCGCAGCGTAGTGTAAGATAATTTCGATTACGCCTATACATAATACAAGGCTAGCTCAACGTGAAGGCTTGTCAATACCGAGATTTTTTTAACAAGTATGGCCAAAAAACTCTTCATTCTACAATTCCTAAAATTTTCAATAAGATTCCTAAGCAGATCTTAAAAGAAAATGTTCAAAAATAATTCAATGGTAAAAATGGAAAACGGCTTTCCATTGAATATTTTTATTTTATGTTAACTAATTTATTTTTCTGTATTTATGTTTTACGTGAAAAGTACGAATGCTTATATTGTTTTGTTCTAGTAATGTTGATATTACTTTTTCAGTTTATATGATTTTTTAAACATCGGTTCTTTGTAAAGGCAATTAAAAATCCTGCTGACAAGTTGGTTTCGCGGTTTAGTGGGTTTTATTATTTTTCCTTTTATATTTTCTGTACATGTTTACATCTTAATAAATAAAAAACACATTTGGTCTAAAAATTCACAAATAATATCTTATAAGTAAAAACAAGAGAATTAAAGTAAAATAAAAATAGTACACGAAGAAAAATAAATAGATGCATGCGAGTTTTTTTTTTTTTTGTGAATAGTGTATTTCTCTTCCCCGTTTACACATATCTTGATTTATCCTTTTCTGTCGTTTCATCAAGAAGTTACATTTTAGCTACGTTGACAGTTGAATTTAAGGGTTGTATTTTTTCTACCCCCTTTAAAATAAACACATTTCTTCGAAGGGTGGGAGAACAAGAAGTCGTTCATTCAGAATTTAAATTTTCGTAAAGGAAACAGGATAGGGGCGGAAACTGGTAATGTATCGTTTGTTCTACATCCTGACGAGAAAATTAAAAGTTCTCTCATTAATATTTTTAGGATGCTCTTTTATCCATGTCCTGGCGGATAAATGATATATTTCTCTAAGTCGACTCCAGACAAAAACTGTTAGTAAAAAACCTGAAATAGAAAATCAAATTGAGATTAGCCTGCCCCGGGGGGGTAACACTCGCCTACCATTGTTGAAATTGAGGTTTTATGTTACAAATTTTAATCTGTTTAAGGGGTAATTTTTGAACTCTTAAAAGGCTGTGCAAATATTTTTTACGCGCGGTGATGTAACATCATGTTACAACAAGCAAAATACATAAAATATAATTTAGCCCTGTTACAGCAAAATAAATTAAAAATCATCAAAAAGCCTGTCATCGTACATGCGTGCAACTCTGCTCACTGCCAATAATCGAGTGAATCTCTTTCACGCAAACACTGACCACAGAACAGGGTCTCTGTGTTATTTGTTATGAGTTCTATGTTCATGTTATATAACAGATTTATTGCTGTATAGGCGTCACATTCATTCTTCGCCAAGCAAGGATAAATATTTTAAATATTAAAATCCAGCATATTCTTACAAATTTTACTTTCCAAATCCGGTGAGAAAATGTCTATTTGAAGATTACGAAAAATAAAACTTCCTTATTAAATAAAAAAAGAGATATTTCATGTCTTGTATCGTATGTAGACTAGTGTGACATCACAGCCGCACAAGAGTTGACTCCAATATTCTAATATCCTTGGGAAAGCACTTGAAGCATAAGTAGCAATTCCTGAATAAGAGTAAAACAAAATAAAGTTTATTTATCCTCGTTTGTTATACCTTGGCCGAGCTGATATTATGTTTAACAATATTTAGTGTCTTTCCATTTTATTGTTGACAAGAACTAGATTCAACCCACTGATTATTAATAAAACCAGCTGCTCGAAGTATAAAAATTGAACAATATTTTCAGGCGTTACCTTGTATCTCATCATCATCATAAGCTCGACAGCCCTGTTTAGATCTTGGCTAAATCCAGGAGTCTCCTCCACTTATGCTAGTCTGCTGCCCTTCTTCTCCAATTCTTTACTTCCAACATTGACATATTTGTGCTGATGCGGTCCATCCATCGCATTTTGGGCCTTCCTGGTCTTCGTCTACCTTGTGTCAAAGAGAAAATTAGGCGTTTTATGGGGTTTTGTCGTCCATTCTAATTAAATGGCAAACCCACCTCAAACGCCCCCTTTTGATGGAGTTGGATCACATTGGGCGCTCGATAGATATCGTATACTCTCTTTTGTAGCAACGACGCCAATGGTTGTCTTCTCTCACAGGGCCATAGATAACTCTGAGGATTCTTCTTTCGAAAGCTGCAATGGTTCTTTCATTATTCTCTGTCACAACCCAGGTTTTGGAAGCATAAATCAGAATCGGTTTAATCAAATTTATGTACAGTATTATTTTTGTATTTTTTCGTACTAGTTTGGACCGTAATTGTTTTTGAAATGCGCAGTAGCAACGGTTGGCAGCTATTATTCTCCTCGTGATTTCTTCCTGTGTACTGTTATTATTGGTGACTAAAACTTAGGTGTGTAAAAGACTTGATCGCCTCAAATTTATAATTTCCCGCTGTGAAGATGTGGGGAGGATTATGTTTTATTTAGGTGAAAAATTCCGTTAGAATGTCACATTATATTAGTTTCCAATTTCCCGTCTGGCAAAAGTTCGTGATCAGATCATCAAGCGAGACACACATAAAATATTAATCAGATAAAAAGAGAAATTGATATCGGGTGATTATTTCCTAACCTCAGATTGCCTAGATTTTTTCCAATAATAACATCTGATTACCACACAGTAGCTCGGGGGAGTTTTTCACACAGTATGTTAAAGGTAAATATTTTCGTACATTTTATAGAAACTTTGCTTAGTAATTAATAGGCCAATTTTTACCGCGCGTAAAAAAAGATTTTTTATATCTAATTTCCTGTTGGGCAGAATTTCGTGATCAGATCATTAAGCAAGACACACATAGAATTTTAATTAGATGAAATGATTTAGTGATTATTTCCTTATTTTAGATTACCTAGGTTTTTACCGATAGTAACATCAAATTACCACCCAGTAACTCGAGGGAGTTTTTTCACACAGTTTGTTAAAAGTTAGTATTTTCGTACATTTTCAAGAAACTTTCCTGTATAATTTAATGCTCTAAATTATATCGCGCGCAAGAAAACATTTTTTGTTTCAAATTTCCCGTAGGCCTGAAATTCCTCATAAGACCATTAGCAAAAAACATGTAAAAAATAAAAAAAATAAAAAAGGATAGTGATCATCATTTCCTTACCTCAGATTTTCTTTGTTTTAACCAATGGCAATGGTAACATATTACCATGCAGTGACTGGAGGGAGTTTTTCACACAGTATGTTAAAGGTTAATATGCAAGTCTTTAAAACAGCAACAATAAAACTCCTCCTCTGAAAACAACCCCTTTGTTAAAGAAAATTTATAATTCATAACGGAAACCAGAGAGAAACATATTGACTTTTCTGAGAAATATTAATGTTACACGCCTCTTAGGTCTAAATTTATTCATCAAGAAAGCTTCTGTCCATAGAAATGAAAATACATTTAATAATCTTTCAAACTTCTTTGCATTGTATAGGGAGTGGACGCTTAAACAGGTTTTTACTCACACATTTATTAAATAAATCACATAGTCGGATGGTGCCCTGCAAAAATGTGTTAAGTCACACAAACCTCAACAGAGATAATTAATATTTTACAGCAGGTGCATTTAAAAAAAAAAGATATTTCATTTGGCTTGCCTGTTAAGTTTAATAAGTAAAAAATACTTAATAGAAAACGAAGGATAACACTTTTTACAGAAAACATAAAAAAAATTAGCAATAAATTTAATTACACCTTTATGTAAACAATAAATATACTATTATTTATTCTTTAAAAAAAATAAATGTAAAAAAATGATTGTCACTTTAAGGCTCACAAGTGATGACTTGACGTATTAGTTATCTTGTTTACTTCCACTTTTCATTCGATTGCCACCCCTCTTGGTACTTAGAAAGCGCTCCCGAACTTATAGTACTCCCGATGGAGTCGCCGCCACGCTAAGTGCAATTTAAAATGCAAATTAACATCCAGAAGAAATGGCGGGTGGGAACGTCCTGGTTTGTTAGATTAGGTTGAGTTGCGCTGAATTAAGTACTAGAAAGCAAACAAAATGGCCACCGTCTTAAATGTGGTGATACAAGTATTTTACAGTATTATTTTTGTAACTGGCCTAGCGCCTGAAACACGATACTAATCATCTTGCTTTTATGTATGTTTTAAACTTTAAATTTGGGGGTTCGAACTGTCAGTAGGGTCGCAGTGAGTCATATCTTGCTGGAGGGTGTGATTCTATAAAATACGGCGAACGCCCAGTTGCACTCCACCGGCAACACTACTGACTAGTCCAACTCGTAAGTGTCCACGTCGCGAACCTGGGCAATGGGATCACACACATAACGGTGTGATCACAGCACATACCGAGATAGTAAAAAGCAAATTTCTGGTGCCTTAAAACCAACCAGCTAAGGGATGGTAACTCCGACAGAAAAATCCACCAAAAAAGGCAATGGAAAATCACTCACATTTCCGTTTAAAAATAAGAATGTGTACACATTTTTTTTCTTTTAAACATGTTCAATTATAGGTTACCGACGAAGATACTTCAAATGTTTTTGCAAATATACTCATTTTCGAACACAAATATTCGTTTTTCTTTATATACAGTAAAAGATAACTCTGTTAACTCTTGTGTGGCTGTGATGTCACACTAGTCGACACAGGACACTAAACTTAATATAAGTCTCTTATTTTTTTTTAATGATTAACTCGTATTTTTGTAATCTTTCAATGGAAATTTTCACACAGGATTTGGAGAGTTAAATTTGTATAACTTTCCTTTGCACTATCCTGGATTTAAACTAAAGATATGTACTCTTTTTTTTCTATGATTTTTTTTGTTGCCCTTTAATAATAAGGAATATTTTTGTGGTTTTTTTAAATATTTTTTACTTCCCTTTTTAATAACTATAAAAAAAACAAATTATTTTTTACAGAATATTTTATTTTTTCTTTCTTATGTTACACAAAAATATTATAACTGTCTATTATTTATTATAGGAGCAAAAATTCATTAACATTTTCTTGTATACCCACGAACAGGCCATGCCTTTGTGGGATTTTTTGTTTACTATAAATATGTATTTCATTGCTATGTAATTATGCTTTATTTTTCTATACTCTGTTTTATCACTTATGTTTATTGTAAAAAAACAAAAAAAATTAAAAAAATAAAAAAATAAAAAAAATAATAAAAAAAACTATTCTGGATGTTAATACAAACAATCTTTATCTTAATCTTTAAAAAGGCGTCTCTAACATTAGTGGGTAGATTATTCCACAATCGAGCGGCTACTATTTTGAAAGGAGAGACAAGAAAATCAGAGCGACGAAAGGGTATTAAAAGGGTTCTCCTGTTACTAGAACGAAGATATATTCCGTGTTGTGATAGAGGTTGGAAGATCTCTCTATATTTGCATGTAAAATTATATCGACTAACACCTTCAAATTGTTTGTTTTCTAATATGATTTTTTGTTGAACTACCTCATAAAATAAAATATTTCGTATAAAACCGGTTATTCATTTTCAAAGATTTGTACGTGAAATTAGCCTACGATTCGGATAAACCTATCCAGACTTCTGATTATATTTCGCATACAAAACTGTATTTTTCGTTTCGTTCGGACACTGAAAACTACTACGACAAAATATGTTAAATGTACCCAAGCCGCCACCCGTTATTTTCTGGCTTGGTTGTCTATCAGTCGGGGTGTTTTTGCGTTCCGGCAAAATACTAACTCGAAAACAAAACATCGGCTAATGTCTCCGAACATTAAAGGCACAATAGGTAGAAAATGGCAGCGGGTTTTCTTATATGCCGATATTGCTACCCCTTAACCCACTCCCCAAGGAAACTACCCCATCGTCACATAATAACACATCTTCCTTATTCTTTGTGTACGATTTAACGCGTCATTTTGCGTGTAGAGGCTGACGCATATTTTCATTTTAATAGCCCGCTTTTTGACAAAATATATTTTTATAAGTAAATCTGTTTTTAGAGTAAATCTGTTTAAATCACGCTTAAAGAAACATATCGTTTTTTTCCCTTAATCGTTCCACCATATTTTCTCTTATTTCTCATTGAAGGCATTTATACTCGTATAAGGGTGTTAAAACAATGGCAGTAACTTCCACTTTTATTAGTTTCAAGTAACATTCAAAAAAGATTTTTTTATGAGGAAAAAAAATTGTGAAAAAGGAGAGCTCTCCTCTTTTTTTAAAGTATAGTTCACCGATTCAAAATTTACTTACGATAATAACATAAACATATTTAAAGGTAAATAAATTAGAGTAAAATATTTTTGAAAAAAAATAATATGGAAGTTATTATTAACACAAATTTGAAATATCCAGTGACCGGTTTCATCGCTTTCGCGACATTTTTGAGACTGGTATCTTTATTAAGGAGTTAAATGTATTTATACAAAATAGAGGTAAGGATAGATAATTCAAAATTATATGAAAGTAAATTAACTAAAGTTATTTTTATCTTAAGGATCATTATCCATATTTTTTTTTGGAATTACTAATGTTGATATAATGCTATTTTAATGAGTTTTGAGTTTAAGTTAAGTTAATTACTTTCAGTTAGAAACCGGTTCCTGGGTATTTCAAATTTATGGATCACTCGTCTTTTATTTATATAATAAAAATAAATTAAAGTGTTTAAAAAAGTTTTTTTTGAAGTCTCTAAAACTTTTTTAAAAATGATCTAAATAGGGTAAAAGTAAGTTAAATGTATATAAATGTAAAGGAAGCGAGTTGAGTATGCAAATACAGAGTAATGTGAAGTTTAATCTTCTCTGCTTATTTCTTCAGGGAAACAGCGTAGTGGCTTGTGCTTTTTATTTTTTTAATACTTAAATATTTGAATATAAACATTTGTAAAAACATTTCTATTTAATATCTTTCTTCAAATATTAAAATAAGAAAAGAGCGCACGCGCCATTTTATCTGAGTTTCTTCATTTTTCTCCCTCCTTCACCCCAAAGGCAATAAAGCCTTATATTTAAGGCAGTATAGTACAAGTATATAGCTTTATTATTCCATAGCTGCCCGACAAACCACCCCCTACCGACCGTGGCGAGTATAAAACTGAACCCCCTCCAAAGCCTTCCAAAAACCACCCCAACCCCCATCTTAAACTGGAAGCTTGGTATGTATATACATATTTCTGTGGGTTTGTCTTCGGTTTCATGATTTTATGTCTTAAAATAATTTCGATCCGGCCAAAAAATTTTATAATTTTTTTTCAGTCTTTCACCATCCGCAGCTAGTGATGCAAAGGGAACTGGATTGGTTTCGTTACATGTAGGGTAAAATGATAAGACTAACGCATTAAGTGCAAGTCGAAGGACAATGAAATATTTCTGTGTAGAACCACCCGTAAAACCAATCGAACCTAAGACCTCAAGAGTTGCCCGCGAACATTTTTTGTTCCGGACTAAACTGATAATATATATATATATATATTTTTTTTTATTTATTTATTTCTAAAAGTCGTTCTTATTACTGATGGAAAGTTATTATGTTTTATAGGTCCTATAAGTTGTATGGATTTGGTGGCTTTCAAAAAGTATTATAAGGCTTTATGGAGGTTTTTTATAATTTCGTAGAAATCACTTAATTTTTTTCACAGTTTTTACAATGTACAAGGTCCCTACTAGCTAGAAATTTCGATTATTTAAGCAGAACTATTTTTGTAATACGTGTTTTTTCATTGAGTGATGCTAGAACAATTAAAATAGATTCTTTTAAAATATTTTTTTCTAAATACTCGTAGTTATTCTAAAAGTTCTCAATTTGCACATCAGTTATGTCCGATTTAAAATGCACTTAACACGTCCATTTTTGTAATGTAACTAGCGTTGCAAATTGCACAAAATGATTAATATCTCCGCAACTACTATTACTATTATCTTTATTTTTAATGAAATGTTTCATACATTAGGATTTTCGAAAATGACAAAACATAAAATACCCTAAGACTTATATGTATATAATACATTCATTTGAGAGAAAAATATGTTATCTATTTTGACCACTAAGTACACACACATAATTTTGAAAAGATGAAAAGAGACAGTGATTATCTGGCAATCATTTTCTCACCTCAGGTTTTTTGTTAACAATTATCTAATACCATACCATCAAACATTAAACCGTCATTCAACACAACAGATAATATGGAAACTTTGTTGAAAAATCATGAAGACAATTTCCCTTAATATAATAAATCTGGCATATACCAATTAAAATGTAATGATTGTGATTCAATCTACATTGAGAAAAGTAAAAAAAACATTTATATTAGAGTAAAAGAACACCTCAGATGCCTTAATAATAATATTTTTTCTGGATTTGCTAACTATCGGATTTAAAAAATATATTTTATAAAATAAAGACGCCGCGCGCCGGGTTAAAAGTTCTTCATGTCGAAAATACAATATAAAAATGGGACAACTTGTTAATCTGAGAAAATTTAAAAGGCAAATTATAATAAGAAAAAAAAAATCCTTTAGTTCACTCCTGTCTTGATTTAAATATCGTATCTATCTCACTCTACACCTCCCATCCTTACAACAAAAACGACAAGACAAAAAGACTTGACTTATTAATTCATATGTATCGATATAATATTTTGTAAACGCCGTTAAAATAATATAGGATCATTTAAATTAACAGAAAAAAAATATATATATAAAAACATAATTGAAATGATAGTTGAGATATGTATTTTAGAAACTCACTCAATACTTTAGTAAGACATATAAGAAATAGGAGCAATAAATCATATGCTAAATAATAGTACGTACTAAATTAAATTAAACAAAAATACATAATGAAAAAAAAAACATTAAAATTATGAATATATATAAAAAGCAAATAAAAGTAAGAAGTATGGAAGGAAAGCAAATTTGAAAATTGAAAATTATGGAGTCGAATACACAATTTTAGGATTTTGGTTGTATTGTACACACAGAGGTGTATTTTTTTTATTCATATCGTACGCCTGATGGAAACTTCGATTTTTAAATATTTTTTATTGTGTCGTTGAAAAATAAATTCTCTTTGAGTTAAACATGACGTTAAAAAAATATATATATTTGCGATACATTCATAAAAACAACCCCTATACAAAATGCTATCTGATATTTATGTTATTCCTTCTCTCGGACTCTCGACATTACCTAACCTATCCTCTACCCTTACAGTTATTTCATTTAATGAGAAAAGTTCTGAATTTAAACGTAAAAATTTTACAGCATCCTGCCAAAGTTATGATACGCCACATTTCTTAATTTGCAATACAATTTAATGGGGGTTTTAAATTATGATAGAAGTTGACTTGCGATGGTTCAAAATTATTTCCCTAGGGGTTTTTCGAAACGCAAAAATAGTTTCTTTTGACGCCATCAAAAACGTTAAAAATAATTTAATAAAAGTCAATAGACCCCATGTTTTTTTGTGAGGCCGGGTGGATTTTTGCTGTGGTCTAAAAATGACATTACTGTTTGAGAGTTTCAGTCTGTATCAAGTAGTAATCGAGTCAAATTTTGCTTGTACACAGCCCCGTTATTTAATTTTAAGTGTTGATTTTAAATTTAAGAATTCTGCAAACTAACGTTGAAAAAATCGAGTTTGTACAGAGCAGGGCAAAAATTTTGCCCGAAATTAGAGGGATTGATCTCGAAATGGCATTTACCGTTAAACCTTTGGAGTACGTATCAAATAGGGATTGAGACAAATTTAACTAAAAAATACCACTTTTGATTCATAAATTGAATTTCAAGTAAAAATTTTGAATTTCACGTTTCTTCGACCTACCGTTGAAAAATTGGAATTGTATCGAGAATACTAAAACATTTTGGCTCGAAAATAGTGGTTGATCTCAAAATGGAATTTTGCGTTTTCATTGTTAATTTCACGTCTCCACGACTTAACGTTGAATAGTTCAATTTTATTGAAAAAATAAATTATTTCTTTGAAGACTTAATATCGAAAATAGTTTTAATGACAATTGGCATAAGGAAATTGAGTTATTATTAAAATAATCTTGAAAGTCAGCCTAATAATACGCATTGGCGTCTAGATTTTTTTCTCTTTTCAAAAGTTCTCCATAATTGCTTGTGATATAATATCCATCTTGATTAAATCTCTAGAGTCCAGTTTTAGTCTACAAATATTTGGACATGAGTTTTATATATATTTGACTGGCACCTTTACTATTAAAATCAAATGCATTTATTTGAAATCAGTAACGAAAAAAAATTTAAAATTGTGTAATGTGAATTATTTTTTTCTGAAGGACCTTTTGACGACGTGTAATGCATACATTTAATATAATTTTATTTTTTTTCAAAAAATTTCACTAACTAATATTGATAACAATATTTGAAATTATTGTCAATTTTTCAAAGGTCTTTGGAGATCATTACGTATTTTTGTAATTTAACTTATATTTAAAAAAAAAAGTAAATATATAACAATCCATTTAATGGGTATGGAAAAAAACTACAAGCATGATTCAGAATGAAGAAGAATAGACGTTTTGTCTTTTTTTTGGCTTTTTATTTCTCGTCATCAAATCAAATGTAATTTTACACTCCTACTTTCCTTCATTTATCCTCAACCACGCTTTGTCACATTTTGTTTTATTTTAATTACATAGCATTTATATTTCATATTATTTAAACTTTCGCTTTAAACAATTTAGATTAAGTGATTTTTTTTTTTATTGAATTGACCATAACTTTGAGGTATTACATGATTAAAAATTACAAATATGTATGTAGAACTGTTGATTACCCAAATAAAATAAAATAAATATAAAAATAAAAGAATTTAATTAAACACTTCATTTTAAGATCTGATGAATTTATTTTGAAGTAATAATAGTTTCGGAAAGCTAAGATTCTTGCATCTACAGGTGTCAATGTAAACTTGTAGATGGAAGGATCTGTGCTTTCCGAAACTAGTAGTGCCTCAAAATAAACTCAAGGGATTTTTTTTTAAAAAAAGACAAAGTGTTGATTGCAATGCATTTTTTTTCTCTTTTTTCCAAAGGTCTTTAGGCATAAGCATTTTAACCTGTACTTCTGTTTGTATTTGAAATAAGTCAAATAAAATTAAATAATAAACTAACACTTTTAATTGTTTTGTAATTTTCTTTTAATAACGGAAAAGCAAAAGGTATTATGTAAGGTTGAATTTAAATTGCAAAACATTTACAATAAATTGAAAATATGCTTCTTTTGTGTTCGTATCCATTTACAACCCCTTAGGAGGGTGAAAGAGTCCTTTCATAGAGCACGTTTCAACCACTAAGTCACAACTTGGGTTTATTTTACCCAAAAGGTAACAAAAAAAAAACAAAAAATATGCTTCAATTACATGCATAGTCATGATCGCACAACAACGACTGATGTGTTGAAGATTCCACATTGACTTTTTTTTAATATTTGATCTAAAAAAGGTTTTATGAAGGCTTTTAATATTTAACCCAAGTATCAAAGGAGATACTTTCGTAGTTATTAAGTTATGGCAAAAAAAAAAAAAATAGATCTCATGTAAGGTTGAGAAAAAAAACATCACATGCGTTGGTTTTGTATGATCATGACGATTTATCTTTCTTCTTTTATTTTATTTATTTATTAATTACATTATACATACATTTGTAAAGGACAGCGACACAGTTTATAGCGACACAATCAGGAACGACCCATGTCTGTGAACTTGCTCCGACTCGCTAGAAAATCCGTGTTGAGTCGGGGCACTTGTAATGCATTCATAACCATACATTCACACACATATATACATATATATTCGCACATACATATTTATATTATATTTTTTACATACATATACATTTACATTAAGTTTAAACACATCATTGATACTTTATACATTATTAAATTAAATAATTAAATAATTATTAATTCTTAAATAAAATACTTTTGGCCGAAAAAAATACATTTCTTTGTCTGAAATGGAACCAAAACTTTGGAAAGTGCTTTTGATGCAATGTTGGCTCTTGTACACATATATTGTGTTTATATTCAAAGCCACATTGACATCGACAAATAACAAATTGTCATTTTTGTTAATTTAACAATTAAATCGAAAACAGAACACGTTTTTATAATATTTTATGTTTTAAGTTTACGTTTTTTTGTTGGAGACTCAGAGGAAAATTAGCCTGACTTTTCTTCATACGAACGTTTTACCGTATTTTCTCCGTGGGTAATGGTACTAGAGCAGTGACACTTTACACTATAGATATTTACCATGAACATGTCTCTATTGTATTGCTTTTTTGATAAATTGTGCCTCACCAGAGCTAGGACGATCCAAAAACCAATAAAAGCATCCAGTTTTATTTACCGTCTATGACGTATGGTATTTAAATACAATAAATGATTTTGAAAAAAAGATAATTTACTGACACAGAAAATTTCGCATCGATACTGGTTGGATTTTTTCTAAGTCTAATTCAAATCTGATTTAAGTTTAATAGGTGCGAAGGTTTTAATGGTCACTGTTATCAATATGTTTCTTTTTTAGATGATACTTTGTGTTGGATGTGTTCCGACGTTTCGGCTCAGTTAACTGTTTCTTTAAAACAAAAAAAAAATAGTTTAGTTTTGAATGCAATTGTTAAACATACTCTAAACTATCATTTTTTTATAAACTGAATTAGCAAAAAGGTTTTTTTAAAATCAAACTAACATAAAAAATACAAAACATAAAGACTTCAAAATCATTCATCATACTTCTCACTGTAGTATTGTCAATATGGCATTTTCACAAGTCAAGAATAACGTTAAAAATATAATGTGTATTTAAACTTGATTTTTACGATTCTAATTATATCACTATGCATGTATTCAAAACGAATTTTTGTTTTTAATTTTTGAGTTTAAAAATGAGCACACTCAAAACGGCTCTCAGTTGGCATCACGTCATTTTGACGTCAAGCATTGCGACCGCTGACTGGGCTTCTAATAAACATTGCGTACAAGTTTGACGTCAAAACGTCATACATGCCGTTTATCCCATAGGGCGCATAACGTCTCATTTTCGGGTCATTCAAAATATGCATATTTTAAACCTTTGTAGAAAATTTACCCGACGTCACAGAAAAAAAAATATTGATACCGTTACCATCGTTATTTTTGCGTTGTTAAAACAAATATATTTATAAAACGTGAAAATATCCTATTTGTGATCAATCAAATACGTATGACTAGTACATTCACTTTTTATAGTTTTTTATGAGCAAGGGAATAAAGTGTTAATTCCAAATTGAGACCCCGTTTCGAAATAAAAAAGAATGTGGTTATACATTTAAAATATATTCACAAAATTCACCCTATACAACACGCAATCAAACAACGAAAGAAAAACATTAAAAGTTATAAGTTATTTTGGGTTAAAATGGATACTCTCCTACACAAACGCCTTGCCTTATATGTACATGGTGAGGTGCTATGGACCCCAACACTCGCGGGCGGTCGCTTCGTTTGGTGCACACTTCTTTATTGATCCATATTTTCTTGTTCTTTAAAGGGGTAAGGCTGGGCTGCACGGTAGGGGAAGGGTTCACCGCTAAAAATATTAATTTGTCTTTTAATTTCTTAACAAAATATTTGTGGACATTTATTGCAACAGCAATCGCAAACATTTTTATGAAGATAATATAGGAGTTATGCATTTCTATCATCGCCTTGTTTAAATGATTACTTTTAACACTGGATAAATTTCACTGTATATCTTAAGTTAATCACTCACCAATAATCAATAGAAGAGTTGCAAAAAGACGAGTTATCAATCGGTTCGATCAGTGTTAATCGGATTGTGGTCCCGTGGCTAGTATCTGAAGCTCACGGATCAAAGGTTCATGGTTCGAATCTCTCTCTACTCCAATTTTTTAATAGTGAGAAATTTACAACTCGTTGAAAATGGCCCTTAAAATTAAATATTTGGGTAAATCGTTAGAACGCCAATATTTATGTTGAAAAAAATGTGAATCATACAGTTGTAATGCAAATTCTTTAACAAAAGAGAGTATTTAACATTTTGATTTTTTTTGTCTGTATTAAAAACTCACCGACAAAATATTAATTATTACTAGCAAGAAACAGTCACCGACTGAAATGTGTCATCGGTTAAAAATGTCAACATATCTCTATAAGAAACATTTATAACTTTCGAAATTTTAGACTTTGTATTTTTTTATTAATGTCCCTGATTTTACCGGCGTCGAATTCCGGAGAAAGTAAAAAACCGAAGTATTAGTCAGTGAAAGTTATCACTGGAATAAACCACACAAAAATGGACTCTATAAATAAGTGCCACCATTGTCAACCATGATTTAATAAAATAATAATTAAACAGATTTGTTTGGTTCGATCTACGTTTTATAAAATATTGTGTAGAATTAAAGAAATATGGTTTAAATACTTAAGCTTTAGACATTTTTTTCATACATTATTTTTTAGTGGATGTAGCTGTTCCTACTGAAATCTAAGTCATTAAAAAGAAAATCGTAAGTTACGTCAACTAAAAAAGAAATTTATTTTTCGGAAAAAAGTTATGTAACATAATGATATTTTTTACCCTAAAATATAATTAAATAAGTATTTTTAAAATAATTAAATGAACGTATTCAATTAATAATTGTAATCTTAGAGTATAAATAAAGTAATATCCTTACAATATTTTTTTTCTTTCTTAACAAAAATTTCTATGTATTTAATTATTAATTTAACTGTTTGTAGATTGGCGGGCTAATTGATAAATTGCAATTTCTTTCAACCGATAAATAAAATAATATACATTGAAACGCCGTCTATAATTTTCGCACTAATGCAGTGTATTTTGCCGGAGAAAAGGTAAAAAATAGTTTTTTTTTCATTTTTCTTTTTTGAAGCAAAAGAGTAGTGATACATCTCACCAATACACTCTTGCATCCCCACTCTTACCCACCTTACGGCCATTTCACCCCCACTCCTTTCTCTGCTACTTGTCGGGCGTTCCATTTTCAAATGCTGAACAGTTTTTCTTCAAGGCGCGGTGGTGGCAGAGGGGGCAGGGGGGTGGGCGATGGAGTGGGAGGAATTAATTCGATATTTGAATTTGCAGCTATGTTTTTGTTTCTTCGCCGCTTTGAGATGTAAAGCTTTTGATGTTTTTAAAGTTTATTTTTAAAGTTAAAAGCTATATTCATTCTATAAATGTCATTTGGAGAAACACGACAAAATATTGAAAGCTATACCGTGCATAAAGTGGTCTCTAAAATAAACCAATAACATATTACGGACACAATTGTGAATATTACAATCTTTAAAATTATTTTTAAAAACATCTTGATAAAGGGTCAATAATCCATGTATTATTATTTTGTATGGCAATTTAAATTTTAGGCTCTCTTCTGCTTAATGTGATTACCTATGGCAATTTAAATTTTAGGGTTTTTTTCTGCCAGATGTTATTAACTATGGCAATTAAAATTTTAGGCTCTCTTCTGCATGATGGGGTTGCCTTATGCATCAATATGTGCAAGAAACAGTAGCATGAATTATAAGGTCATTATAATTCCCTTTCCGAAAATAATGGTGCATAGGGCACTGCATTGGTACCAATTCTAGTGTATCTTGATCATTTTTGTTACATGAAGGTACGACGGTCAGTATTACGCTTTAGGTACCAGTCCAGGTACTACGAAATTTTCTAGTGTAAAAACACCGTTTCTAATAAATATTTCATGTCAACCATGTAAGAAATTGAACCCGAGACCTCTTGCATGGCAGGCATAGGCGTTGACCACTACTCCACTAGGTCGACAAGTTGCGCATGAAACAAATAAATAATTCATTAAGTGGAGACCAACAAATGTTTTTTTCAATCAGGGTGTAATTATCATAATTTAGGATTGTATTTTCAAAACACGATCAAAGCATCTTAGAGATTTGAGTTTCCTTTTTTTTTTTAAGCTAATATTGAGACGCGTCGACTTGCCTGAAAAAAATTCACTTAATTGCGCTAAAAACCGGCTAAAAAAAATATCAAAGTCTCTTCGTTTTTTCAAAACACGATATATCAATGTGTATATCGATCTTCTATTTCAATAAAATTATAAAATTCATGAAAAATATAAATTAGGTTGAGTTCAGGCTTAGTCATAAGGGATAATTTTTTGTGACAAATATTATTTATGCCATTTGACGCGAATCACTAATAACCCTCTCATGAAAAATTACGTTTAAACCAAATGTCGAGTTTTGAAAAACAGGCTCTTATTTTCCCTATTTGCATCCAGTAATGCAAGGGACACTGCTTTGGCATTCCAAATGCAGCGTGCATTGAGCATCTGTTACGTTAAGGCAAGGCAATCAGTCTAACGCTTCAGGTTACAGTCTAGTAACAATAAAATATATCAGAGTTACACCACCACTTTAGCAAAACACCTATAAGGTGACAAGCCGTTGAAATTACATAAAAAAAACACCTTTTTAGTCAATAATTCATGTTGACATTCCCAGGCGTCGAACGAGCATCTTTGGGTGTGGACAGGACTTAATAAAGCTCAGCCGAAATCAAGTGAGGGTTTTTACTAGAGCCTTTACAGGGCACCGCAGATTAAACAAACACCTTGCTAGAATGAACCTTTCCGAAACTTCTAGATATAGGTTCTGCAGTGCAGATGAGAAAACACCAATGCACATTTTATTTGAATGTGATTCTTTACATCATAAAAGGAACCTGATCCTCGGGGGACCACTGGTTAAACCTAATGATGTTAAAGAGCTCGCTCTCTGCCTAAAACCCAGATACTTTACGGAACTGGGTTTGGAGGGGGAGATTTAGCAAAATGTAAGCTCTCGCCTTCCACACAGTAGCCAGGCTCTTTATAGACCTGGGCTCGGAGGGCAAGAACTATTCACGGAGACCCGTTACAATAGATCTTCACAGGTCGCAGTGACGTCAGGAGCTTGCATAGCACTGACTCCCACCTCTAAGAATAAGCGAACAAGGGTATGATGATGTTATTTTTTGGAAAATATTGTTTTTCCTTCGCTTAGTACCAATTTGTCCACCCGTTCAAGTGGTAAGCACGTGTTCTTACCACGCAAAAGGCATCGGGTTCGATTCCCAACAGGGTGAAAATGAAATTTTTATTTAACAAGATGTTTTACACTGGAATACTTCATAGTCCCTGAACTGGCCCGTTAGCGTGAGACTATCTTGCTTTCATGGATTTAATAAAAACGATCGAGTGACACTACGATTGGCGACATGCAGTGCCCTTTGCACCACTCGGCACGAAAATGGGAATGATGATGATAATATTTATATTTTATTCAAGCCATTTTTAAAATATATGCGTAATTGTGTATGTGTTGTTTGTGAATACCGCATAATTGCGATTACATGTAGTGCCTAAACCGGGTTTTAAGCTAAACCGCACTTGTGTTTAAGCTTGTAACACAGTTTAACACAATGTTAAACACTTACTGTGAAACTTAAACCTCTTGCGGCTTAGAGGTAAGACACGATACACATATTGTGTTTCTATTTAAAGCCACGAGAACACGTAAAAGGGGTTTAGTTCACCGTATTAACCAATTTTTAATCGAGACCAAACAAGTTGTCATTTTTGTTAATTTAACAATCAAATCTGAAACCGTAAGAAAATGTTTGTGTGTAAATTTTTTGGAGGTTATATTTTTACAAAACCCATTGATCGATAAACGTTTTATCGTTACAGATTAAGCTATCTTAATCGTGTTCACCATATTTTTTGTAATATATTATGTTTTTTGTACGTTTTGAAGTTAGTACGTTTGCTAAGCGTGCCTGAATTTCAGGGGTCGAATCCCTGCAAGATTGATATAAGATATGGCGGTGGTTTTTTGCTGCAGTATTTAAATGTCCCGGACACGTATTGCTAAACCGTACATTATTTTATTTTTTATTATTTATTATATACAATTTACATACATATAAGGGCGGGCATATTGTCTTAAGGCAATTTCTTCCTACCTACCCAAACGTTCAGTTTAAGAAAATTACAACAATGTGGACATATTGAATCTAACAATTTGATTCAAAATTGAAAACCAAGATTAAGAAAAAAAAATATATACTTAAAATTAACATTATACTATGAAAAGAGGGGAAGAAATGGGTAGGAAAGAAGAAAGATAAAGGAACAACTTAAATATTTAGATAGTGACATTTTAATCTTGACTTAAATGTAAATAAAGAAGAGGCGTCTCTTACGTTAGTGGGTAGAGTATTTCGCAATCAAGCAGCTACTACTACGAAAAAAGAGGCAAGAAAATTAGAGCGATAAAAGGGTATTAAAAGGGTTCTCTCTGTACTAGAGCGAAGAGATAGTCCGTGTTGTGAAAGAGGTTGGATGAGCTCTCTCAGATAAACAGGCGAAGTGGGATTATTTAAAATATTGTGAAGAAGTGATAGAATGTGAATGTTTCTTCTATGCCTGATACTGAGCCAGTGTAGTTGCTGTACATGTTATTATACTTTAAATACTTAACACGGGTACGCCTTTTTCATATTTTATTGGCATTGAATTTAGTTATACAGGGTGTTCATTAAACCCTGTCACATCCGGAATCACGATGATCAGTATGAGCAAGATTACATATTAGCACATAACAATGTTTTTTTTAAACAAATAAAATTTAAAAAAATAAAATTAAAAAATAAACAAATGGTTGCTTACTTCTGCAGGGAAGAAGCGAGAAGAGGGAGGGGGAATCTGGTACTGCACCGTGGTCTCCTTACTTCTCCCCCGCAGAAGTAAGCAAAAATTTGTTTTTTTAATATTTTACTTTAAAAATTTTAGTTTTTTCTAAAAATTTTTTTAAATATGCTAATTTGTCTTCTTGCCCATAATGATCATCGTGGTTTCGGATGTCACATCCTGTAAATGGAAAATGATAATTGGCATATAATTTTGGTTTAATTGTAAAAATTGTTTGTATTTTTAATCACGACTGTTGTTTTTATTTTAACATAATGTACATAAATAAAATATTTTTAACTTGTATACTGATAGATATATCCATAGTCTATGCTGGATCCGTGCGCTAGACAAAACTATATACGAGTACAGAACAAACCATTGTTATATTTTTTAATATAAGGGGTACAGTAAGTCGTTGTACTGTTTGAGTCCATTGTATAGTATTTTCGACTGTCCTATTTTTGTCTTTGCTTTTTTAATATGTTAGCGTTGTTGATGTCGGGTATTATATTTGTGTGTCAGCATTTTTTGTAATTGTCATGTCATTTTTTTGTGTGTTTCTCAATGCAAATTTGTATATACAGGTGAACATCGTTTTGCGTCGGTTCGATTTATGCCGATTTACAATTACGCCGATTGGTGCCGGCGTGGGATTCCCCGGTTCAGCCGACACCAGACGACAGTAGGCGCCGTGGTTCGAATAGCAGATACACTTTTACACGTTGTTTCATTATATTACCGTGCACTCGAGCAGCCTATTCTGTGTGTGAAACTGTTTCCGAGTTAGTTTTGGTTTTGTTTATAAGAAACATAAAAACATGAGACTTGATTTTTTATTTTATTATTATTTAAATAAAAAGAATTTTCAAATATTTGTTGTTTATGCTATGATTTAGCAAGAAAGGAAGCAACAATCAAAGCAAATGATATAAGATACTTTTTTTTAAAAAGTGTGAGGATTAAATTTAGTACTGACGAACTGGTGAGTTAGTATTTATTATAAAAAATATATTTTTTTTTTTTTTAAACGAATTTAAACTGTATTTGTTACATACAGTTTATTTTTAATATATATTGGAAATGTATTCAATAAACATGTTAGATTGTTTTTAGAATTTGGACACGAAACCTAATATTTACTGATTTAATTTTTTAAGATCCTAATGACTTTTTAATTTGTTTTTACTAAGTATTTTTTTTATTACATCTTTTACTTTATTATTAATATGTTTTTTTTTTCTCATTCTACTCTGAATTTTGCTGTTTTTTTTTTTAAATATGCTTTTTGCTGTACACATACATTGATCTGAATATCCAGCCTGTCTGCAAACATTGGGTATACTCAAAATATTTTTACTGGTAAAAGAACAAGTATAAAAATTGTAAAATTGTTTTCAGGCGTTACCTAGTAGTCGAGTTGGTTCAGTCGAATAAATCTCCCACACGTAAAAAAAGTTTCAGCTCTTTTACTTCACAAAAGTCAACAGATAGAAGTGTTGAGGAACCGTGGATGTTTAAATACTGGCAGAACGGTGAATGTTACACAGTGTTTCAAGTTACCACTTTAACCAGGCAATAACAGATCATGAGCACTGTAAATGCCATATTTCCATATTTCTTTCTAAAAATCTTTTCGTTCTCTGTTGCAACACAACAAAAAGGGATATAATTAATTATTTCATTTTATGAATAAACGCGTGCTAGAAAATGACAAATAAAAAAAATATTCAAAAATTTCAAAAATAACACAAAACCAGTTTTGGAATCGAATTCGGAACCTCATTTGTTTATCACTACGCCAAGATACAGACATGAGTTTTTTCTGCACTAAAATACATTTAATCAATATGATCTCACTGGCAATTAAACCCGAAATCCTGGAGCGTGAGGCAAGCGTTCATTACATTATGAGGATCACCCTGATATGTATCTCTACTAGTATTTTTAAAACTCAATCCAAAATGAAATAATACGTCACTGAAAAAATGTATCCAATTTAAAATGAAAGCAATTTTTTAACATTGTGTTTATGTCCAACACGCGCATATCATAAAAAATCCTTTCTTATCTAAATTGCCGGATAAAAAACGCACAAAAAACCTCGTAAATGAGTACATAACAACCGTAGGTAAGAGAGGGTTAATGGTTACATTATAAAAAGCGAATAAAAGAGGATTTAACCCCTTTACATCCTTAGTAAAAAAAATAAAGATGTTTTTGTTTTTATGATACCCTAACAGCATTTCCGGAACGAGATTACATGTCTTGCAGTAATAAAATCAATGACATGAAATTAATGGAAAAAATGTACGCAAATCGTAACGGTGTTAACATTCTAATTTAAAAACAAGCACCAAAGGTAAAAACAAAATGCTAAAGGTTTGTCATTCGAAAGTACATTTTCATCTCTACATGATATTGTCTTTACTTTAAAGTTATTTATTTTATTTATTTTGATTTCAAGCTTTCAAAACGGAATGTCAAATAAGCGAAAGTAATCATCAATGTTTTGAGTATGTCCAAATGCTTGCAGACAGGCTGGATATCCTTCCCAGGGAGTTACTTAGATCTAAATTTGTTGCAACAGAGAGAGAAAATATAAGAGAATATGGAAGCTAGGGCATTAACACAGCTGTCATTGGCTGGTTGAAGTGGCCACTTTACAAACTGGGAAAAAATTCACCATTCTGTTTATGTTTAAACATCCTGCTCGTACAAACATTTGATTATTTATTTGAAAAGTGTCTTTATACTAGAATATTAAAGCATAAGTCTGATCATCTTATCTTTGTGTAAAATAAAATGATCAATATAACTGCGATCAGTGTACCAATGCAGTGCCCTACGCACTATTACGTGCGAAAAGGGAATGAGATGTATGATTTCTACAAAATAAGTAAATTAATCTATTAATTAAACCTGTGTGTTATGCAAACTTTTATAAAGCAATTTTTAAGGAACAAATTAATATATTATTACTATTTCTGTAATGCATACAGGATGTGTAAGGGTTGAAAATAACAGAATAAAAAAATAAACAAAAGATGTTCAACCGCAGGAAAAAACCCCTACACTTAACAACTTGTGTTTTTCGCAGTCGTTCTTCAGGGGTTGCTTTCTGGGGGTGGTTTTTTCATGGAAAAGGGTAGAAATAATAAAATATCACAAAGGACAAGACTGGGGACGTATGCTTGTAGAAAACATACGAGGGCTGGGTTTAAGGTATAAAAAAACATGAAAATTCGTACGTTTTTCATTTGGGAGGGTGAAATCAATTGAGTTGCATGGAAAAAATGAGAAAATAGGTTTATAACAGAGTGAATTCACCGTTTACACAATAATGTATTTGTAATTCATTTCAAAACATATCGTTATTATCATACTTTTATTCACATTTAATGATGCAAAGGGCACTAATTCTCTCAAATTAAGAAGTTTATATGGTACATGCCATTTTTATTTAACAAAGAAATCCACAAAAAAAAACAATTAAATCATTATATTTTAGTAGATTTGATTATTTTTCAGTTAATGTTTTCTTCGAGTTGTTTTCTGTATTTTTTTTTTTTACTTTCACAAACTTTGAAAATTTTTTTTTGTTTTCATAATTTTTGTAAGATTCTGTTTTTTTAAATATTTTTCCAATTTTTATAAGGTTTCCATATTGAAATCATCTCTAGACATTACTTAGACTAAATATGGTGTTTTTTTTATAAAAAACAATGCTGCCTCAGAACAAGTATTTACTATACCTAGTGAGAACAGACGCTGGTCTAGTATGTTTGGTAATATTTTTTTTATTTCACGTAATTGTATTACGCCTAATTTTACTTAACTGCAAACTGTTCACTGTTTTTCAAACATAACATATTGTATTATTGACTTTAAACGCTGATTTTTGTCACTGAACCAAATTAAACTGAACTGAAAACAAATTTAAATACTGAGTTTTTCTACTGACATTTCTTGGTGGGACTGCATTTTAATTATAATAATAAAAATACTTTATAGTTTTATTCCACATTTATTTATAATTTTTTTTTTTTAAATTTACCAGTGACCGGGTTTCAATTCTTTTTTTCATTCAAACCAAAATTATATTATTATATTTGTAATTACCTTATACTTAAATGATTTTCATTCAAATTCTTTTATTTACATAATTATATAAAATTATAATTAACAACCCCAGCTTGCACTTGTAAATAAAATAGAAATTTGTTTAGTCTCCCACCAGTCTGGCGATGTCGGTCACGACGAAACTCGGTCACTGGTAAAAAAATTATGTATAAAAGTGGAATAAAAGTACTAATTATTTTTATTTTTATAATATAAATTTATATTTTGTAAGGTTGACTCTTAGAATTTTATCAAGTGACGAATAATCTTCATTTAAACAATGCCTCTCAAACAAAATCCAAATCTGCAAATCTGCAAATCTGGCTTCAGGGTATTTGATGGTTTGAATTTTGAAAGAGAAATTTTAGTTTTTTTTTTAAATTAAAACGTATTTAATTTTTAATATATATTTTTTTAAAACAAATAGCTTTTATCTTTACTCGTAAAATTAATTGAAACATTAAAACTAAAATAATTTTATTAAAAACGCATTTTGATAAATTCTTTAATAATTAATAGGCTAAAAACTTGATGCTGCTGATGGTAGATATTTAACTTTCCTTCCAGTTGTAGCAAAAAGTGTTGGCTACACTTATAGTTTATGAAATGCTAATTACAAATCAATAAATAATTCGAAAACGACAGAATGTGAGTTACGGTGGTTTAGGCTCTGCACGGCAGAATACTCTAACACTACATTAGCACAGATGATGGATACTGTAACGCACTCCAAAACGTAGAAAAGAAGTAATAATGCACTGCAAAATAACCCAGAAAAATATCACTAGATGCTTAAAACCATTTTATACCAATTTATGCGACGCCAATGGTGTGCATGATTCTATCGCGATCTAACATATCATTTTTATGTTTTCTTTATTCCATAGCATTTAAATATAGCCATAACTGTTAATCACGAGTTCCCAACTAGTGCTGCGCCCCACCTGGGGGGCGTAAAGCGACGGCTCCAAAAATAAACTGAACATTAACAATTATGCGTTTTATCCTATTGTCGGCAAAAAAGCACTGCGTGTATTTTTGCCATTCTCAACTACCTTACTTTGTGAACGTGTTTATTTACGCTGTTAAGAATTAAGACATATCAAAGAATAGAAATTTATTTATTTTTTACAATTAATGCATCTTCTTCTTCAGCTTTCTGTCCTCCACTGCTGGATATAGGTCTTCAATTTTTTTTCGATCGGTTGCTACTTGCAGCCAATTTTTATCCTCCACAGCCGTTGGAACTTGTTTTCCATCTATTTACCATGCTTTTGAATTTAGGAAACTGCAGCGTGCAGGATACGAACTCACACAAATCCTGACAGGACATGGCGGATTTATGAGTTATTTACACAGATTCAAAATATCTGAGATCAACACTTGCCCATGCGATGATGTTACTCTCCAAGATGTCTCCCATCTATTGATGCATTGCCCCTTTTTTAGTCTGCAGAGAATGCAACTGGAGGCGCGATGAAGAAGTCTAAATGAGGATTTACACGATGTGCATGTAGTGATTAGTCACAGGGACTTGTCAAGAGAGGTATCATTATACATGACAGATATAGTGAAGGCAATAAAAGGTAGCAATGCTAGCAGGACACCAAATGCCGAACACTGTTCGGGTGGATCGGAAGATCTGTTGACGAATAACAACGGTCCGCCTTCTTCTGACGAGTTTTCTGTGGTTTCCTCTTGAAACAGGTCACAGCCGAAACATCTTACTAATCCTTACATAAAATAACGAAATAAAGTTTTTCATTAAAGTAAATATTTTTAAGTAAACAAATTAATAACTATCGCTTTGAAGTATATATTAACCTTGTACATTACAAGCAAGGTATTGAATAATGCAACTACATATAAAAAAATATATAAAAAAAGCCGTTGGAACATCTTTTTTAAGGTCTTCTGACGCCTTGCTTATTCTCCCTAGGTCTCCATCTTAAAATTTTAGGGGTCCATTTTGTGGGGTCTTGTCTCGCAATATGTCCTGCCGATTGCCACTTCAGTCTTGCTACGCGATCCATGTATCATGATCCAATATCCTCATTTCTTATTCTGTCTCTTAGGCGTATATCAATCGTGGATTTTTCCATGGATTGCTGTGTGCATTTGAGTTTTTCTACATTTCTTTTTATAAGGATCATGGTCTCTAATGCATATGTAGTCACGGGCATTAAACATAATTCATATGTTTTCCTTTTCTCACGAATCATAATCTCTTTATTTTCTAGAAGTTTTCCAAAAACTCATTCTCTTTCTTCTTGGCAGTTCCGCCATCTAAATTTCTTTACCGAGTTTTATCTTATGTACAAGATATATCAACCATTTTGAGGTTTTTATGTTAGCAGTGATGATCTTGTTTTCTGGACTTTTTGTTAATGTTATGTTCGTATAACGACTGATTTTACTACAAACCGCGTGCTATTTGTTAATCATTAGACTCAATTTATTATATAAATCATACGAATATATATATAAATACCAAAATAAGAAAGTATTCCTAACTCTATGAAGCCACGAGCCTTGTGTTGGGTTGGGATACAACATAATAATCAGTGTGGGATGAAGTTGGGTTGGCATGGTTTAGCTTGAAGTTTTACGTCTTTCGTTTATATGAATATACAATAATTTTTTTACCCTTGTTTGTATTTTTTTTCTTTTATAAATATAAATATAAGCGTTCTTGTAATTTAACAATGTTCGAGTATGTCCAAATGCTTGCAGACTGGCTGGATTTCCTCCCTAGGGAGCTATTCATATTTTAATTTATTTCAACAGAGAAAGAAAACATTATTGAGAAGGGAATATGGATGTCTAGGCATTTACGACGTTTTATTATAATTATTAACGACGTTTTTACAAGGTTACAGTATTTTGCAAAAATGTTAGAAATGGGACAAATTGATCAATGTAAATTGATCGAAGAAAAAAATAATTCATTTGACGTTGTTCTTGAAAAAGTATAAATGTCTTCTTTTTTGGTGAATAATTGTGTTGAACACATTATAATAGGCTCGTTTTTGCGTTTTTCATACCAATTTTTGGAAACAGAGTTTCATGATTACATGAAATAACTGATAAAATCGATTTGATCAGTGATCAGTAATTTCCCATCACTAATGAAATTAGTTTGACAGCTGTCATTCTAATCAAGCTATATTTTTAGGACTATAGATGTCCTACTAACAAAACCCAAGAGTTTAAGTGACTTGTTAATTATGGTATTAATATGTACATTAAAGGTAAGTTTACAGTCCACGATAACTCCGAGGTCCTTAATAGACTGGACTACATCTAAATTATTATGTTCTGTTTTTTAATCAAAGGAGATAGGTTTTTTCATTCTATAAAAACACATAATTTTACATTTTAAGTATTTAATTCTAGGTAGCTGGCTGAAGCAGCAAATCGTCATTTGTATTTTAAATTTGTAAATGCATGTTTATGTATTTTAAAATACGATTTTTTTTTAAACTCATATTTAAATGCCTGGCGAAGTTATTCTCTAGTGGCGTACAACCAACTCATTATCTGGTAAAAACAAAAATATTCACAGAAGCGAGTGGTGGCGGGTGAAACGGGGTAGGGTCGGAGCCCCCCAACCCTTAAGGCCCCGATACCGCCAACCCCGGCGAGAATAACCCTGTGTTCCTCATTCTAAAGTACCCCACGCTCACAAGAAGAGGCAGTGGCGTTTGTGGCGTATTTTTCTAAGTGAGCATAGATAAATGGAAAACAAGTGATCTTGTGTTTTATATTTATTTTGTGAAAACCACCAATTGTATTATTAATTAACTATATAATTGATTGGATCGCATTTACTTTGTGGAGTAAAATTATTAAATACGTAACTTATAACAAAAATGTTAAAAGATAAATGTTCTTAGTTTATATACTCTTACTTAAATGAAAGACATAGCCCCTACAATACATCACAAACAAATAATATAAAACATTATTTTGGTACGTGTATTTGTACATACATATTTGTACTTAACTTCAATATCAATACATAGATGGCGCTCCAACTCGCTTGTGGATGGTTTCTCGTTTAATAACATATTTACAAAAAATCAAAAATGTTACCTGTGTGGATATTCGCTAATAAGCGGAATGGGGAATGTTGTAGTACCTACTTAAAGTGGCCACTTAACCCAGCCAATGACAGGTCATAAGCCCTGTAAACGCTCGAATATCCATAATCCTGAATTTGAAAAAAATCTACCTCATCTCCGTAGGGATATAAATAAAAATAATATAAATACTAGATCCTCAACACAAAGACAATTTAAACAAATACAAACTAATACCACTTTCGGACAAAGGGATTTTGAGTATTATTCAATTGAAATCTATTACCTGCTTCCATTATCTATTAAAACAATTAGTAACGAGAAAATATTGAAAAAGGCTATAAAAATGGATGGTGGAGCTAGGTAGAAAAAAAATTAATTGTCTCATGCGCCCAAACCAATATTGAATCAACCGCTCCACAAGTGTATAGCTTTTTTTGGGTGTTTGTTATTTTCATTGTGCGTTTTGTTACATAAATAATATTAATGTACATTTATACCTTGTTTTTAAACTGTGAATATTTTGTTGATTATCTCTGTTTATTAAGTAAGTTTTTTTTTTAACATTTCAAAAAAGTATATTGTTAAGTGTCTTAGGCACGGGTAACCCCAGTGAAGATACATTATTTTTATTGTTAATTATAGTTTGTAAGAGAAAAATATGAATAAACAAATATTGACGCGTGTAGATGGAAGGATTTGTGTTTTCTGAAACTAGCAGTGCTTTAAAATAAACCCGAGTGGTCAAAGTAAAAGGAGTTTTACTCATTAAAAATGTATTAACTCTTGTGTGGCTGTGATTTCACACTAGTCTACATACGATACAAGACTTGATGTATCTCTCTTATTTTTTGTAATGATGAAGTTGAATTTTTCGTAATCTTTAAATGGACATTTTCGCACCAAATTCGGAATGTTAGATTTGTAAACCCATGCTGAATTTTATTACAAAAAATATTTGTCTTATTTTTTTAATATTTATTTAACTTTTGTACATTATGTTGTTTGTCCATTGGCGGGCTTATTGCCAAATGGCAATTTCTTTCAACCAACCAATAAAATAAAAGTTTTATTTTTATAATTCAAGTTACAGAACATATTCAGTAGAAAAAAATATTAAAAAGCTAAAAGTATATAAAAATAGAAATAAACGTATTTGTTTATAAATTACCTTAAATCAAAACTATTACTCAATGGGAAAAGGGGAAAAAAGAGGAAAGAAGAAAAAGGAAAGGAGGAGAGATTAAGGAAGAGAAAGGAGATGCATTTGTCCTTCGTACGCAAAGAATGAACGTGACTACGATACAGCAATCAATCTTTGTAAGATAAAGCACGAAGATAGAACTCATAACAAAGACAACAGAGACGCTGTTTTATGGCCTTTCATATAGCAACAGTCTGTCTTCAAAACACGATAGTGTGTATACTTAATTTGAAGACTGGGAAAAACAGCTTTTCGGTGACTGTATAGTCCTATACGGGACTAGCACAGTCGGTCACATTTCTCACACTTTCAAGTTGTGGGGGAGCTCCAGAAGGCAGCTGCCTTTCTCGCAGTCTTTTAAGCCTCAGACTTTCTAGCCAGAGGGTGTCGTATGCCACTTTTCCCTCCTTTACGGCTCCTCTCCACACATCTCTATCCCTGGAGAGATCTTCCCAACGATCAGCGTCAATGCAAAAAGTATTTATGTCATGTTTACAGACATCCTTCAATCGCAATCGCTGTCCACCGTGGGATTTTTTGGCATCACAAAGCTCTTCATACATAATATTATGATTCTCTAATATGGTCACCTTATCAAATCGCTTTCTCAGATTCTATTGAGAGAATTCAGAATAAATTTCTTAGATATATTAATTTTAAGATGGGTTTTTCTACTAATCAATTAAATTATAACAAAAAATTTCACTCTCTTAAATTAACTAAATTGCAAGAACGAAGAACATCAACTGATCTTACGACTATATATAAAATAATAAAACCAATGTTTGATACCCCTGATCTACTGAAATTGATTTCATTCTATGTACCACCTAGATTAAGCAGAACCTCTACAATATTTTACTGTCGAAATTCTCGAACGGTAGCTCAATATAACTCACCTATTGTTAGATTACAGAATACCGGGAATGAATATGCATGACATTTTGATATATTTAGTTTATCTCTGCCTAACTTAAAAAATAAAGTGACCAACATATTTTTATCAAAAAGAGCAAATCATCTTCAGAAGATTGGGTTGGAATAGTTATAATTTGATTGATTAATGTATTTTGTTATTGTATAATTTCTTAAAAATATATATGTATTTCAAGTAATTAATAAGGTGTACAGTACGAGTATATTAATATTTCATACTCGATTTTTTTTTAAATATTTTTATTTTTAAGCACTCTTTATACCACATATATGTAAATGGCAGAAATGCCGTATATAAATAAAAAAATAAATAAATAATGTGTTTCGGTATTTGACCATCCTCCATTTGACTCACAAGACCAAGTGATTGCAAGCATCTTTCTTTTAAAATTGCCATTGCCGAAGACGTTATTAATCAGTGTACCCTTTTTCTATGCCTGTTATTGAGAATATTTCATATTTTGCTTGTTAATTTACCCTATTAAACAAGATACAATAATTGTCAGTCTTGCTGTATTGAACCTATAAATGAAATAAGGTTATCAAAGTTGTGTTGCTGTTTTTTATAAGTATTTGTTATTAAAGACATCAAACAATTCATTACAACGCCACAAATGGCTAAATAATTACTCTTCTGCAATATAAGGACTCCAATAAGGGTCTGATTCTACAGAGAGGAGTTAATACTTTTTTGGCTCAAATGCAGCAATATTATATAGGCCCGAGGGTATATAACCTTATCCCAGATTCGTGGAAATGTGGTGAGATTGCCAGGCTGAGGAAGGTGTTGACTGCATTTTTAATCCATATTGGTCAGAAAGAGTCAGAGAAATCGTTGTCCGATGTAGAAGGAGGTAAGCTGGTTTCATGTTTTACTAGTAGTGACTGAGGACTTAGGATATAGAGATTTTGGTATTATTTATGTTTTCTCTGGATATTTATTGTTTACTTTTAGAGACTGAAAAAGCACACATAATGATGAAACTGTAATTACTTTTTAATATTATTATAAAATACATAATTTACTGCCTTAGAACGGGGAAGCTATCCCTAGTTAGGCAGTTTAGATAAACTAACAGCAAAAATAAAAAAAATATATGTTTACTTTTACTACTTAATTAATTTGTTGTTTAAATAATTACTTGTAAATTGCTGTAATTAATATGTAAAAAATAAATAAAGAAAAAAATAAAAAGTTTAGATGAACCAACAGCAAAAATAAAAAGTATATATGTTTACTTTTATTAAACTTGTGTGAAAAGGGTGAATAATTTCATTTACACAACAGTTGGAATGTTTTCGACTTTTTACAAATGATAAACAATTAAAACATTTTTTTAAATATTACAAACAAAAATCTAATTACCTATTTGACCAGTTTAGTTTTATTATATTTTTAAAGTACCGTAAGGTTTTTTTAGTGTCGTGGGTGTTTCCTGCAAATTGAGAAATGCGGTTTTTGTGATCGGCACTATTTTCAAATGGTGATAACTACAGTTTTTTGTAAGAATGCGGACTGGCTGTTTTTAGCGGAATATAGAATTGTCTTTACTGCATCTGGAAACACTAAAATCAATTTTTTTCAAATTTCTTTTAATTATTTTTCTTTTTCTTTTAATTGAATTTTAATTTCTTTTAATTCTGCATAACTATGTTCAATTTATTGCTCCAATTTTTAACACGCGCAAGAAAACATTTATTGTATCCAATCCCCATAGGGCTTTGGTTCCTTATGGTTGCTTTCGGTATACCAATGCGGTCTGATTTTTTCATTCAATGTCGCGTCAACGTTGGCGCAAATAAGGGTATAATTTTTACTACGTCCCTGTTTCAAGCGAGAAAATGGGAATTCCCCTTTCCCCCTCTCCTTCTGACAATTCTTCTTCGGGCATACAAATTTTTAGCGTATACATTCATTTCTGGGGTAGCGAACGAAAGACAAAGAAATGCTCCACGGAGTAATCGGCCGGGAGGGGGTAGGGTGAATTAGGGAGGGGGGGTTTAAGGGGGCAGCGTTTATTTAATATATTTATAAGGAGAAGTGCTCCTTTGTGTAGGTGCAGAGGTGAGACGGTGTGGGTGAAGGATGGCCGAGGGGAGAGTAGTATTGGTGGCAACGAAAATGCGGCAAACTTATTTCAAATAAGGGATGAAGTGGGGTTTTTAATGATTTATCTGATAAGCGTAAAATGAGATAAAAATATTTATTCGGTTGAAATTTGGACTGAGTTGCTTTTTTCAAAAAATTAAAAGTAATGCAAATAAACCGTTTTGAATTTCTCACGTGTTTAAAAAATATATTTAACTAGTGAACGTGTAATGTCTACCTAAACATATTTTTTATTTAACAGTATTTTGAGTATGTCCAAATGTTTGTTGATAAACATAATACATCAGAGATTAAGAACATTTTAGAGAAAGGAATATAGAAGTCTAGGTATCCACAAGGCTTTTGACTCGTCATTAGCTGGTTTGAGTGGTCACACTACATACTAGGCAACGCCTGAAATTATTTTTCAATTTTTACATAATATACTTCTTTTTGGACCAGGTGGATTTTGATCTTAACAGCTCTCTAGGGGGTTGAATTCAGTCCTTGTCTAGAAAAATTTGGACAAACTCAAAATATTGTTTGTAGATAAGACATGATTTCTCTCCTTAAGGAGTTATTAAAATTGAAATTTATAAAAACACAGTTCAAAAACATTTTTAAAAACGCAGAATGGTAAATTTTACATAATGAAAAAAACGCCACTTAAAAAGTTTAATGACAAGTCACATGTCAAAAAAAAAATAGGTCTGTTTTTTTTTAATTATCTTAAAAATATGAAAAATATTACACGGACGTAAAAACAATACGAAATTGAGTTGTATTCAAAATATAAATGTTACCTGAATAATAAAAAAAAAAAATTCAAATGGTAAAAATATTTAGAAATTTTAAATCATCATCATCATCATAATTTCCTGCATTGGTACTACAATAAGGAAGTTCAGTGTTACGGTAAATTGCAAATAAAATATTTGTTCTTACGCAATTGGAGTATTTAATTGTACTTCGGAGTTTCTCGAAAACGTACTAAAAAAATAATTAATATTATTTTGTTAAAAACGAACAGCATTGATCTACGTCCCAAGATGATAAGAATCAACCAATGATAGTGTTGCGATAGATTTCTGGTTTATGGGGAGCCAACTCGCCAACCAGCAGAACTCTTCTACTAGAACTTGTGACATCACAGGCTAAGTAATTTAAAGTTTACAAATTAATTAGCTCTGATAGCGACACATTTTGATTTATTTTTGCTTTATTTAATGGTCTATTAACGAGTATAAAAAATTAAAACATTACTGAACTTTCTCATTGCAGCCTAATTTGATCATTTTTTACGATGAGCAGTCTTAAAGAATAAAGCTGCCAAAGTTGTTTGCGATGATTGCGCAGTGCTCAGTGAAGATTTTATGAAATTTATTTTAATGTGAACAATATGAAAAATCTTGGAGGGCGTATAAAAATGAATAATGGATTCCATGTTAGGAACGGAATAAAATCTGCCCTCTTGGGCTGTATAATTATTCGAATCGGGGGAGGTAAATAAGGGATGATACTCAGGTAGTGTAAGTAAAAGGAAAGGGTAGATTGCCACCCTTATCTAAACCCGACCCTCTTTCCAAACGAAAACTCAAAAATGTACCGATGTTGGAGTAAGGAAAGTGGGAAATAAAAAATATGGTGTCCGTTAGATTTGATCAATAATATTTTGCGTTGGTACAAATATCTGTAGATAAGAAGCCTCTGAATGTTAACCTGGCATTCGGAATTCGTAAAAGTTTAATAAACCAATAACCGGTGTTATCGCTTGCTCGGCATCATCAGACTAGCGTAATTTTAAATAAGTTTTAACTATATAGGGGAAAGTGGGGCACTTTGGTGCAAAGGGGACGTTGATTAACCAACCATACTTCAAAATCTACGAACGTTTTTTGTGACGCGACATCGCTTACATGTGTCAATGCATGTGTGAATATAAAATTTGAAAACGCGCCACCCATCAGTTAGCCGTTAGGTGACCGTTGGTATTTTATTTATTTATTTATTTATTTTCTTTTATTCAGGAAACATACAGTACAGTTACAAAGTTTAATATTTTACACAATTAGACTTAATTCTAATGGACCAGTGAAGTTTCCATATTAAAAAGCAATTATATAAGACAATAAATTTAGGTCAATTTAAAAAACATCTTCAAAATTAATGACACATTATAGTAAGAGCAGCAATATATTGATTTTATTAACATATATAATATAAGTAATTAAAAGTAGTTTAAAAGTATAAAAACATGCCAATGGCAGCAGAGAAAAAAGAAAAAATAAAGAAGGAATAACAAGTATAGCAAGTAATCTTTAAAATTTGAAAAAGCAATATAAGGCGAAGATTTTAAACCAAGAGAAGTCGATAAAATTTCATTGAAGCGATTTTAGTAGTAATACAAAATTTCAAAAGAGAAATTTGATTTATAATAATAATATTAATGTATGTAATTTGAGTGATATAAGAGAAAAAGGGACCAACGGGAGTTTTATTCAAAAGTTTTTAATACACTATTTTTAAATAATTGTAATCCTGTATGATAGATATCTATATGGTTAAAAAAGCTGTTAAAAGTGGAACACAATCTGTGTAAAAACGAATTCTGGCAATAGTTCGTATTGACACTAGGTATTTGACGAGAGGTTAGTTTAAGCGCGGTCAAGAAAAAAATTACATGAAATACACAAATGTTCCAGTGCTGTTTTACGTCACTTAGTTAAATTTTATAAATATTATCAATTGAATCGACATTCCCTTCGTAACACTTGATAATAAATAATTATCAAAAAAACCTCACAATGTTTCCTTTGCAGTGAGATACTGGACCGCCCTCACTTCCCTTGCTTCCCCCGTAGACATAGATCCACGTCTGTCAACACCCTCTTAGCCTAGTGAATATCTTCCCACATACCAAAGCTTAGTTCGAAATATTGGAACATCTATTTATGTGCTTGATTTTAAGAACTAAATTCCACTTAATATTATTTCCCTTAGTGATCATGTTTTCATATTATTATTGAAACATGACAACTATTTTTTTACGAATATATGCTAAAATCTTTGATAAGTGAAATAACCACCCTACTCCAAGTAGCATCACTGATTAATTTGTTTGTTTTTGTAAAGATTCTATATTAAAACTTATTCTTTAACTTACGTACCAATCCTGTCTTTGAGGTGTGAAATTATAAAACTAACATCGGATTCGTTTCCCCTCTGCCAAGGATCCCCAGAACAGTGAACGAAATCTCACTAAACGGTACTGTCGATGTGTTCCCACAGCAAGGGCAGGCATTTAAGAAGCAAGCGGTGTTGTCTCTCCTGACTCGCGATATCACACTTGACTTGAAGAGGGCGCTTCCAAAACTCCAGTAGTGTTCTTGAAAAATAATAAAATTGTGAAACACTGATAATGATATTTTATTTTCATGATAATTAAGATTATACAAATTTCAAAAGTAAGTTATTTGAGGTTTTATTTGTAAGGATTACTTTTTGATTTTGAAATAACTTCGTTAACTTTTATTAAAAGTCTTCAGATCTTCAGTTTCTTCAGTTTTTAACATATGTTGGGGTACATTGAAACACTGAGATCCAAACACATTGATACCATTCAAAGTTCTCTTCTTGTGTATAATAGTGCCCTTATAAACAGTAAAACTTAGACTAGTAGTTGTATTTTGCAGAAAATGGTGCGAACTTATAGACATTTATAGACGTAAGACTAATAAAGAACATTAAATTTATTGATCAGGACTCCTGCAAAACTATTTACAAAGCAATTATTGAACCACACGTTAACTACTGTAGTAGCATTTTATTTTTATCAAACAAAGAAAACATAGATAAATTAACTGTATTACAAAATAAAGCCTTTAGAATCATTTTGAAAAAAAACAGATATACGAGGGTAAAGTCGATGGTAAATGAAATGAAATTATTAACATATAAACAAAGAATATTTTACAATACAATGATATTTGTTCATAAAATTATAAACTCTAATAAAAAAACAGAATTTTGGAAAAAAATTGATCGGAACCAGCATGAACACGATCACAATACTAGAGAAAAGAACAAAATTAGACTTCCATTTAGGAAAAAGGCAAAGTCACAAAATTCAATTTTATTTAAAGCAATTAAAAAGTATTACGAAATGGAAAAAAATATTTATGAAGAAAAAAACATATCAAAATTTAAAATAATGGTCAAGACATATGTGATAAACAATTTATAAATTAAATATATTTGTAATGTTATTATTAGAACACACATAACAATATGTATGATATGTGTGCCCTACTTTAAGATTTAAATAAAAAAAAATAAAAAATAAAAAAACAAAGACCAGGCATTGGCAGTACTTATAACTTGTCATTGGTTGATTAAAGTGGCTACTGTTTTGCGTATGTCAGAACACGAACATTTCTAAAATTCTTCCATCTGTTAATTTTAGTAAGCTGGCTATGAGGATAAATGACAATATCCAACAAAGGCCCTCCATATAATTTGCCACACTCACATCGAAAAGGGTAATGAAAAGAGTAGTTAACATATAACAACAGAGATGAAGAACATTTAAGAGAAGGTAATATAGAAGTCCAGGCATCTACAGGGCTTATGACCTGTCAATGGCTGGTTTAAGTGGCCACTTTACACACTGTGTAATATTCACCATTCTGCCTATATTTGAACATCTATATTCCTTCAATTCTTCCATCTGTTGATGTTTGTGAAGTTAAAGAGCTGAAACCTTTATTTATGCTGGTGAGATTCATCTAATTGAATTATTTCACCTACATACTAGGCAACGCCTGAAAATGTTATTTTTTCAATTTCTGTATTTCTTCATGGACCAGGTAATTTATCACCAAACATCAACAGATGGAAGAATTGAAGGAATATAGATGTTCAAATATAGGCAGAAAGGTGAATATTACACAGTGTGTAAAGTGGCCACTTAAACCAGCCATTGACAGGTTATAAGCCCTGTAGATGCCAGGACTTCTATATTACCTTCTCTTAAATGTTCTTCATCTCTGTTGTAATATGTTAATATAAACAGCTCCCCAGGGAGTTGAATCCACTCCTTGTCTGCGAAAATTTGGACAAACTCAAAATATTGTTAAAAAGAGTAGTGTTAAATTCAATTAAAATCGTGAAACTGAAATTTTTTTAAAAGGTAACTCATTTATTGACAAAAAAAACATGACTCATTTGTATGAGTGAACCCAAAAGGAAGAACCAGGGTCTTTAAAACGGTTTCAGGTGTGTGGATAAATACATTTTTACTACTGATTTTAGTGAAGTAATTTGATGAAGCAGAAAAAGAGTTAAAATTGTTGAGATTAATGGAGCGTTTTGGTTAAAGTTACACATTTTTTATGTTTTGTTAAGAAACCTTTCCATAAAGTCTATGCTATGTATCAAACAATGTTAGTTTCAAATTGCAATTAAGATTTTTACTAACACTGATTACATCTGAAAAAAGTTTTTTTTGTAGATTTTAACCTTTCTCATATAATTTATGATGTGTATCGACGGGCCTCATTCAATGTATCGAAGTGTCCCATATGTAGAACAGAATGATGAATAACTTATTTTACTAGTCATTTAATCCTATTTTCATCAAATTTTAATAGTTCTTTTGACTGTTATTATAAAAATGATTATTTATGCCAGGTGAAAAAATACGTTTTCCTTAATTTTATTCCATTAAATATGAGATTGAATTTTATTCATCAATCTTCCTCTTCTTACCTCAAACAGTCTATGAAATATATCTGTAGAGAGGGGAGTAATTCAAAAAAATATCGTGAAAGTTGTTTTCGTATGGAATTACTTTAATTTTTTGCAAAACACCGATTCATGCAAAAAACACTTGTGTTTCAGGGAACATAGTTTTGGAGACCCGTTTATAAATATTATAATTTTTCGTTATCAATAAAATAAATTGAAATTTTTGATTTATTTAGTTTTATTTTTATTTTTTATCTTGTTTTGGTTGCATTTTAGAGCACCTACTACCTTAACATTTTTGTTTTTCAATTTCAAATACATTTATCAACATTCCATTTTCGCACCTAATGGTGCATAGGGCACAGGATTGGTACACCAATTGCAGCACATCTCGATCAATTTTGGTACATGAAGGTAGGGTGATTAGTCTTACGATTCAGGTACCAGTCCAGGGACTACGAAATATACTAGTGTGAAAACACCCTTTTAAATAAATATTTTATATAAACCATGTCGGGAATTGAACCCGAGACCTCTAGCATGGTAGGCAAACGCACTGACCATTACACCACGAGGCTGACAAATATACTCAAGTAAATGTTCATTTTTAAATTTTGTTTTGTTCTTTATTTTTTCTCTATTTTTCTACCCATTAAAAAATATTTCAAACTATTTTATAGGGTTTTTTTTTAGTTCTTTTTGTTCTTAATGTTTCTTTTTTCAAGCTTTAAATGCAAAATAAATATATTTTCATTATTTTATGTTTACTGTACAATATTATGTCTGTATGTTTTTTTTAAATCTCAATAAAAACTAAGGTCTGAACACCCGATGATAAAGTATTATTTAATAATATATTAAAATAAAATAAAATCACTTTGTTTTTATGTACCACTTATATCTTTTATAGTTTGACAACCAACTAGTTTCTCAATACTATGCCTTCTTCAGGGTATATTACAAACTAACATAACATATATACATTTTTCACAGTGAAGGTAGAGTGGTTTGTGAGTAGATTTAGGGAGAGGTATTATTATTCATTTTTTTTATTATTCATTTATTAGTTTATACATACAATGTTACAAAATGGCACAAAAAACACTCTGGCAAATTCTGCTAGTACTAGGAGTAGGCTCAGTATATGAAGGGTCGGCAAGCCAGAAATATTAATACGCCTAATGTTGCAATCGGTTCCTATATGGGCAAATGCCTGTTCTAAGAAACCGATTTGTTGCGGCAAATATGGTTTACGAATATTTTTCTTATAAATAAAAAACAATACTGAAGAAATAAAAAAAAAAAAACAAAAGAGAAGAAAAGAGAAGAAAAAAAAAATTAAGTTTACATTAAATGGAAAAATACAATTAAATACATAAATATAAAGCATACATACTTCGTACATACATATACTCATACATACATATATACACACATATACATACATATATATACACACATTCATACACAATATATATGCACATGCGAAAATACAATAAATTTATATATGATTCAATGGGATAGCATAATATTTAGATTACTATCTTCAATAAATTCTCCGATTCCTTACTTCCAATGCCTGTCAACCAAATTTTTAAATTTCTTTTCAAAACTGATGGTTTATCAGATTTCCAAAATGACGGTATCAGGTTGTATAGTTTAGGTCTGTTATATAGAAATGATTTTTGGAATACCGCTGTACGTGCTATTGGAATCACCAAATCGTTTCTTACTGTACTCCTGGTTGAGTGCGCGTGACTCACAATCACCTGAGTGCTCCTATTTTTGTGGATATCAAGTATTACTTTCCTTATGTAGATTTGCCTTGAGCCAAGGACGTCTAAGGATTTGAAAAGGCCTTCACTCGGATGATTGTACGGTTTTTGCAATATTATCCTCAATATGTACCTTAACCAAGGGGAATCCCATTTCAAATATGATACCAAGGGTATCATATTTAAGATGGGATTGTTACTCAAATTTATTTGATTATTAATAATATTTCAATTTTTATTTACAGCCTTTCTAATCTCCAATATTTAAAAATAATCAAGTGCATATCCGTTTTTGTTTGTATGTAGAATTTCGATGCCATCTTCAAAGTTGAGTGAGGGACTATTTGTTAGGATATTGTCAGCAAAAACTAGTTGGTTGTCAAATTATAAAAAAATTTAAGTGGTACATAAAAGCAAAGTGATTTTATTTTATTTTTATTAATTAAATAATAATGTTCCACAAAGTAAGTGCTTCAAATATCAAGAATATTATCTAATAGTTTATCAAGACAAACATGTTTTATGTTTTATTGTTATTACATAAGTATTTTATTGAATAAAGACTAATTAAAAAAATAATATGATACAAGGTAAACAATGTTTCTTCTTCAACCATTTACACCTAACCATTTACGACGGTGATATTATATTTTTTTGAATTCCGTTAACTTTAAAACGCAATTATATCAGCTTGCAAATTTGTGGACTGGATAGTGTCTGCATAATACTCCAGCATAGTTGTACAAATTTTACTTTCCAAATCCGGTGTGAAACTGTCCATTTAAAAATTATAAAAAAATACAACTCCATTAAAAAAAAAAGAGATGTATATCAAGTCTTCTATCGTATGTCGACTAGTGTGACATCACAGCCACACAAGAGTGGTTTTGCGTTGCCTTCTCTGGTGGATTTTTCTGTCGGGGTAAGCTTCCCTTAGCTGGTTGGTTCTGGTTTAGAGGCGCCAAACTCACCTTTCGCGGCCTAGGTTTTCATATTCTACTCTCCAAAATAATCTTCATCTTTGTTGTAATATGTTTATCCGATTTCAATTAAATTTTGTCTCCTTCAGGTCTGAGCAAGTTTGTGATCTTTAATATAACCAAATAAAGGCATTTTATGTGAGTTATTAAATATGTGAATAAATTTCTAAGCTCCTAGACATTTTTAATCAAAAGTTTGTTAACTTGAACTAAATAAATTCTCAAATAACAAAGTTACCCCGCTAGACGCGAAACGTAAAACGTCATGAAAAATTGCGTTACAAAAGTTACTACCCACTAAAAATTACCCCCATTCAAATTAAGGGATGTTTTTCGCCCTCAGAAATATTTTAAAAAAAACATTACTGTATAACAAAACATTTATACATTATTAATCTTAAAATAGAACACACATAAACATATGTTTATGTGTGCTGTAAAAATAACATTACACACATTTACAAAGAAATCATTTATAAATTTTAATATAAAGTTTAATATAAAGTTTAAATAAAAGTACTTTATGCTAAAAAAAATAACTAAATAAGGCAACATAGAAATCTTAGAAATTAAAAAAGCGATTCATAATAAGGCAACAATAATTAATAACCAAATGAACAATATTTTTTTTTATTTAAATTTATTTCAACAGAGAGGGAAAAAGTTTTCGAGAAGGGAAGCAAGCATTTGGACATAATCAAATATTGTTGAATATTTTTTTTAATCATCTCCTGTCTAACTTCGAAAATAATGATGTCAAATTACCACCCGTGTAAGGAAAAAACTACTTTATTTATTAAGTCCACGTGTAGTATTTAGTGAACATGATAAAAATAAAAAACGGAATTAATTCATAAGTTACATAAACCTTGACGAAGAAGCTTGTTTTCTTTGATGCCGGTCGGTGGAAAATAAAAATTATTGTCGTACGAACTATGCTCAGAAATCTCACTTATACGATTTGCTCGTGAGTATAAACGAACTTTTAATATATTAAACCCTTATGATTATAAAAATATTTTAGTTTTAATATGCGGATTAATTTTTTTTACATAAGATTCAGATACTAGGTAATTTTACAACCACAAGCTAATAAAATTAGATTTTACATGTTTTTGACACTTGTGCATTCATATACACACATGTCCACTTATCCACCCTCATAATAAATTTCTTACATACAATATAACTGATATATATTTTTAAATATTTCTGTGGATACCTGTCATTAGTTTTGTTCTATTCATATTTTATTTATTATATATTATGTTTGAAGGGTGAAAATAAAGTGAACGTGGTTGAAATGCGATCTCTTATACGAATGTCAGAAAAACAATGAATGGCAGGATGATGAAATAAGGCGAGAGTGTAAATCTTAGTCCGGTATAATTGATATGATTAAGAAAAGGTATCGGAGATGGTTTGGTCAAATAGAACGAATGAATGAGGAAAAATGGTAGAACAGGTATATATGGCGAGAATGAACGGCAACGTGAGACGAAGACTACCAAGGAAGACGTGGCATGATCAGATAAAACACATTTTTTAGTCTGGTCATGTGAAAAGCAGACAGAACCGAAGGGCATGTATGACAAGATGTATGAATGTGGAAGAAGCTAGGAATGCATGCCAGGATAGACGTGGGTAATGGTCCTCTCTGACTACACTTACGGGAAAATGGCGTGATGGTAGTAGTAAGAAAATTAGACTTTATTATGAATTCCTTTGGAGGTAACAATTAATAAATCATTGGCGGCCTCCGTGGTGTAGCGGTCAAGACGCTTGACTCACGCACGGAAGGTTCCGGGTTCGATTCCCGGTGAGAACACAAAAAATAAAAATGTGATTTTTCTCAAGCCTGGGTGTTCTGTGATATGTAATTCGCCACAGTAATTGGGCCTCCTGGCCTGTTGTGATGCAAAAATAAATGTAAATGTAAATTAGAAGCAATTCTTTTTGTAAACGCAAAGAAACAATTTTAAAAAAATTATGTATTTGATATTTTACTTTGTTCTTTTCTATGTTTTTTTCTTTTTACTAGGTATTTTGCCATGTTTTTATTTTATATGTTTTTTTTTTTTTTTTGCACCACAACAGGCCAAGAGGCCTAATTACAGTGGTGAATTACATCACAGAGCATCCAGGCTTGAGAAAAATCACATTTTTATTTTTTGTGTTCTCACCGGGAATCGAACCCGGAACCTTCCGTGCGTGAGTCAAGCGTCTTGACCACTACACCACGGAGGCCGCTTGTTTTTTGCTATACCCATATATTTTTTTTTACTATGACTAGAAATATGTTTCTTTCCATTTATTTTGTTTTTACTGTGTATTTTATTGAGTTTTATTATATTTTTTTGTTATTTACTACATTTTTTAATATGTTTTTCACTGTGTCCACTACCTTTATAATTGTTTTTGTATATTTATAACTGTTGTTTAAATATTTTTTTCTGTCTTAGAACGTAGTAAATAACCCAAGTTAGATAGTCAAAGCAACTTAGTATAAATTATATTTGTTTAATATAATAATAAATAAAAAATATTAAATTATTTTCTGCTAAACTATTTTTAAATAAACTAATTGAACATAAATTTGGACTGTATTTGAATCGTGACTATATAAAAACTCATAAAAATCAGTTACCCGAAGAAATGAAAGAAATCAAAACTTTTAAAATATTTAAAAAATATATATTTTAAACTAAACGTAATATTAGCGAATCAAAAAATAATAGTTATAAAGATTCACTGCAATCGGAGTACCAATACAGTACCTTATGTACCACTGGATGCGGAAAATGAAATTATGGTGATTGTGTGCTTAAAACAAATAAGTAATTAAAAACAACGAAAGAACACAATAAATAAAATAAAATGGAAGCCGTGTAAATTGTTTTCACCCTGTATGGGGCTTTTATTTCTAAAGGCTGGGAAACAAAGTTTCCCTTAAAACATTAATATAAAATAAGCCAGAAAGTAGGCCTTAATACCTACATAATTTACAATCAACAAAAAACATTACCCCTAACGAAATTCATCACTCAAAAATATACAAAACTACCCCTAACTTGAGCGCCTAGAAAGGTGAACAAATTATTTATACAGTTTATTGTGCTTACGAGAAAGTTATAATGTTTTACAACCCTCTGAAAACATAAAGGCGAAACGAATGCTTTTTATTTCGAAAAATGAAATGAAGAAAAAAATATTCATGACTTATTAAACATTGCTTTATTAAATTAATTATAGCCTCGTGGTGTCATGGTCCGCACGTTTGCCTACCATGCAAGAGGTCTCGGACTCGATTCCCGACATGGTTGATATGATATATTTATATAAAAAAGGGTGTTTCTACACTACAAATATTTCATAGTGCAATGCGGTGCCCTATGCACCATTAGGTGCGGAAAGGGATGATGATGAAATTGAGTATAAATTATGAGCTTTAGCCAAAAAAATGGATTAGACAATAATTTTTTTCTTGAATGCGGTAAAAATTGTGAGAATAACATTGTACGGCAAAGTTTTCTGAAAACGTACGAAAAACATTGTAAAGAAATATTTTAATGAAAATGGACTACTTTAAACGACGTCACTGGTTTATATTAATCAACCAATGATAAGAGAGTTATGGGAAATTTCCGGTTTGCTGGCCGTTAATGGACCAATGGGCAGAACGGATCGAGTATAAGCGGAAGAGAACCTTTGACGTCACACGCGGAATTATTTCAAAAATACAAAATTTGAAAATCATAGCGCGTATGATATGATGATTAAAAAATTAAAAAAAAAATCGACTTTGTCAATCAATCTATTGACAAATATTTTTTTTTTAAACCATTTTACTTCCTCATTTATTGGTTTTAACATAAGCTGTTTCCGTCAACAACAAATTTGCTTACTTTATTTTACATGATATTCCATTTCGAAGGCGTGTAATCAAATAAAATTATGAACGTAACGTTAAAACAAACACAACATCTTGCAGAGCAGAAAATCATCTTCCGAATGACGTATAACTTTTACCATTACGTTTTACTTTTGATAGGCATTTTCAAATTTGAAAAAAACCGACACACCTCATGTTACGAGTATCATCTAATAGAATGAAATCAAAACATTGTATCATTAATTTATGAAGTATTAAAAACTGAATTATTTGTTTTTCAAAATTATTTACACAAAAATGTTAAAATTAAATCATCATCATTCACTTTCTGCACCTAATAGTGCATAGGGCACTGCATTAATACACTATTGCAGCGTATGTTAATATTTTTTGTTACATTAAGGTAAGGTGATCAGTCTTACACTTCAGGTACCAGTCTCGGGACTATGAAATATAATAGTGTAAAATACCGTTTTTCAATAATATTTCATGTCAACTATGTCGGGAATCGAACTCGAGACCTCTTGCATGGTAGGCAAAAGTGCTGACCATTACACCGAGAGGTCGACTGTATTATATTTACTGTATGTATATTATTGTTAAACCATTGTATTATTAAAATGCCCAACTGTATTTTTACAAGAAATAACATATGTATTTGTTGTTTTTATGTGTATATGCCAGGAAAATATTATATTTATAAATGTATGTGTCCGGGTAGATGAAGATTACAGTTATGTGTGTGAAATAGAATCAGAATGCTGCACGAGTGTTTTTTACTCAATGGCAACTCTCAGGTATAAAAATAGATAAATCAAATTCAGTAGAGAAACCCCCACGTTGTGCAGTAGTGGTTGACGCATTCATTTACTATTCTTGAGGTCTTGAGTTCGATTTCTGGCAAGGTAGATGTGAAATATTAATTTTAAAGATTTTTTAACTTCAATATTTCACTATCCCTAGACTAGCACATAAAGCGTAAGATTGATCAAACTATATATATATATATATTTATAGATAATTAATCAAACTACGCTGCATTTAATAAAACAATGCAGTGTCGTATGCACCACTACTTGTGGAAAGGGGAATGATGGTTTAAATTATTTATCTTGGATAAACGTAACAAATTATTGACCCTTCAGTTGATATGCTAATTTAGTGTCCTATGCACTATTGTTTCAAATTTAATAATTATTTTTATGACATGTGCAATTTTACTGAAAACCAATACAAAAAAAGGTTTTCATTCCTTTTTAAATTTAGTTATATGATATTTTAATGTCGGATAATTGGTCTGCCGCTAAACCGGAGCGCGGAGAATCGGTCCACTAACACAGACACGCTCTCCGTGCGCGGAGCATTGTCTGAGAAATTCGAGCAGACCACGAAAACGACCAATGGTGAGCGAAAGAATGAAAGAAACAAAAGACGAACGAGGTAAGAAAGAGTGAGAAAAGTACTCCAGTTATGTATGTATATGTACGGTACGTATTATAAATGGAATTATTAGCATTAGCAAGTACAGTGAATTCGTAATCGAATATGAAATTCATAGTAAATGCTATTCAATGTTGATGAATTAGGTGAAATAATATGTGGGGTTCATAATTCATGAATCAATGACACCCACACGTGCTAAATCATTTCACCTGAAATAGAGCGACGACCGATGAAGCGAGTCATCATTTTATATCGAATCCAATACATCATATTCTGCTAGTCTAACAGTATTACACCTAGCGACGAGAGAAACGTTCTGCAGTACATTGGCTATGTTTTTATCATGGAGATATGAAGAATAAAGGAACGTGGCCTATAAAGAGACCACAGGGCGTTGTAACACTCAGTCAGCCTAACCAGTTAGCCTTTACAGGCAGCCCAAACAGCATGTAGTTCAAGTGCAGTTACTTCGACTCCTCATCGCCGTAATACTCGCGCGACACTATTCATTATTTATTTGCCATGTAATAAATACGCATTAAACAGCAATCTCGTGTCTTCTGTCGATCTTTAACTGGGGTAAGAGCTTCAACCCTCAACAATGTAATTTCTTCACACATAAGTTGTAAGTTATCATATTATTGTTATAGTTTTCATATCCCAACAAAATGCCCGTACGAGGTTTTCGCATAACCTAAACTACTTAATACCGAGAACACGTACGATGTTCGCTCGGAAACACTTTTCATATATAGCTCCAAGGGTGTTCAACATCTATATATACCACGTCAATATTTAAGATGAAAATCCTAAATACGGACCAATGTATAAGATTGCTTCGGGAATAAATATACAATACCGATCCTGTCTTCATTATTATTCATATACGTATATATGTATATCATCTTTAAATAAACTTAATAGTGATGCTTAATTATTTGTAAATATATATTTTAACTATTGCTAATTTCAGCATAAAATTATTAACTTTTGTGTTTTTTAAATTATGTATTCTACCATATATCTATTTATTTATTTATATATACGCCCAATGGGCATTTTTATGGACACATTTATACATAGAAAATTATTATTTAAAAAAAAAGAAAATTAGACTTTGTGGGAGTGGAAGCGGGAGAGGGGTGTTTATAATTGAATTTGATTCAGTGATCGTTTGAAAGAAGACAATTTGTTATCAAAGAAATCAAGACTGGTATGTTTGTTGGCAGACCTAAGAATTCTGGGCATAGGGGAATGAAAACCATAGTTAGTTCTATGGTTATCGGTATGAAAGAGTAAATTTTGTCTGAGGTTTCTAGTTGAGATATTTAATTTTACTGAGCTCAGTAGTTCAGGCGCATCAAAGAGTGAGTTGAGAATTTTAAATAAGACTATAAGGTCGGATTTCTTTCGACGGTCTTGAAGAGAAGATATATTCAATGTAGTTTCTAACTCATTATACGTATATAGGTCTCTGGATAAGCCCAACCTCCAGCCTATCTTTCTTAAAAATCGATGTTGAACTGATTAAATATTCTTGATGTGAATATCATAATATGGAGACCAGATAACAGATGAATACTCTAGGTGCGGGTGAACTAGGGAACAGAAGAGAGTTTTAAGGGTATTGATATTTTTGAAGTCAGCTGTGCTTCTGTTAATAAATGTAGATGTGTTACTATTACTACTTTATTGTATAATTTTGTATTTATTTTTACTATCACTTAATGACCGAATTGAATTATGATTTTTTTAAACATTTTTTTTTAATAAATTTCATAAAAAAGTACATGTTTTTGTAAAATTCTAAACATATATACTTTTACACATCTGGTAAATGTTATCACTGTAACTCTAAAAAAAAAAGACTAACTCTTGTGCTTGGAGAGTGACTTACACTGTTTTAGTTGTTTATTTATAAGAGTTTATATAATTTTAAATACGAGTACATGGAAAGAAAAATAAAAACATAGGATATATAAAGCAAAAACATAAATCAATAATACATTCGTACTAATTGAAATTTAATGTTGTTTTTAATTTCCATAAATTATTTATAACAAATTGCCATGTGTTATTTAATAACTTTTCTGCATTTCATTTCTTGACATGTATAAATTTTTATTATTTATATAATTTTTTATTCTTTTGTATATTGTTTTTGTATTTTTTTTTTAAAACCTTTATTAGCATAAATAAACAATACATTCAGTAGAAAAATGGAACACTCAAGGTTGAACTTGCCAAAAAAGAGTCTTGCTCTTGTGTTTGGCAAGTTTACAAAATAACATAAAAATAAAACATAAAATGCAAAACAAAATAATAAAATAAATAAAAAATTAAACAATTTTGAAAATTGAGAAAATATAACACTAAAAACGTATTAAATAAAAACACAAAATTTGTAAACACAGGCACATAAAACATACATCTCTTTTTTTAAATACAGTTAATGTTAATTATGTCAAGAAGCTTTTCTTTAATTAATCCTTAAATTTTTCGTAATTTATTTCTTGAGGTAGATTTTGTGGTAAATTATTGAAAAGCTTCCGTCCTATGTAAGTATAATGATGTTTGGCCGTGGTAGTTTTAATTCTCGGTAGAGCGAGGCATCCTGTTCTCAACCTTCCCGTAATATATTGTTATATATATTGTTTTGATATATTTTGTATATTGTTTATTATGTTTATAAATGTTTTAGATCTATATATAGAAGAGTCGCAATTTAACACGGAATTTCCTAACAGACCGGGATATAAAAAATATAATTGAGCTATGATAAAATTGTGTATTTTGTGCATTAAATAATAATTTTAAAAGTATATATAAGTCGTTAATTTTAGAAAACAATAAGCAGATAGAATATAGATGTTTACAATTGACCGTCAACGACGATCTCTTGGCTTTATTCGGAGGAGCTAAGGGACGCGGGATTGATGTGAGAAGGGCAAGAGTTTTGTCTGGTGATAGGGTCTCGTGGAGGCATTTGGTGATGTAGAGATGCTCCACATATGAGTTTTACACTACTTCTTTCATTGCCTCTTAAACTGTGTCATTCTTCATCATTACCATATTGCCATTACATGGTAGTGTGGGACTTCAAGGTGAATCATACATTTCCTGTTTGCAAAAAATAGATTGTCAAAACATTCGAATGACTAACAACAAACTGCTCGTACAAGCGGGTATAAAATCGCTGAGAAACGCGAAATTAGTACATGAGATCAAGACCCAACTAGGAATTGAAATGAATACTAGACAATAAATGTAAATAAGTGGAGGCATAATTGTAAATTCGGACAAGCTCAGTCAGTTCATATAGTCAGTTATATCATGTTGTCAGATAATTTAATAATGACAGTTACTTACTAACGTAAAACGTATTTGTAGTTCTTATCTCGGTTACTTTATCTATTCATTATATAATAAATACAACATCAATGCAATTTTTTTCTGTCACCTCCAACCAGGTAGGAGCTCTCATGTTTAAAATCCATCTCCTCCCAAAAACTCTGTTACCTGATGATATTAGTATACTGATGACGTGGTCATTTTTGATGACTCAATAAGGGGCTTTTAAGTAATTATTGAGAATTTTTATTTATATCCCTACAGAGATGAGGTAGAATTTTCAATATCAATGCATAGATGGCGCTTCCAACTCGCTTGTGGATGGGTTCTTGATTCGTAGCATATATACAAAAACCAAAAATGTTACCTGGTGTGGATATTCGCTAAAATAAGCGTAATGGGGAATGTTGTAGTACCTACATAAAGTGGCCACTTAACCCAGCCAATGACAGGTCATAAGCCCTGTAAACGCTCGAATATCCATAATCCTGAATCACGAATTTGAAAAAATTCTACCTCATCTCTGTAGGGATATAAATAAAAATATATACCTACTCCCGTCTTGGGAGAAAATCCAGATTTGTGTGCAGGTACACGAACCAAAAAAAAAATATTGAGAAGCTAAATAGATCCTTCGCAAATATTGCATTGGTCTAAACATATATAATTTTATGATATGTTAACAATATTATGTATCTTTTTTGGGTGATACCGTGTATGTTGAATTTGATCCGACGTTATGATATGTTGTTTAAAAAAAAATTGCCTTGATGCCGAAAATCCCTTGATTTTGTCAGACCAAGTCATCAAAAGGGCAAGAGTGAACGTAAGATAAACACAACGTAGCATTTTTCGTAATTTTTTTTGTTTTTATTAGCATGCTAATAAAATATAGCATTTATTTCCTGGATTTACTCCTAAAATTTCTCGGTCGTCTAGTCGCCAGCTTTGGCGAGGAAAAACTTCACAAAAACAACCCTCACAAGGCGTAAGAAAGAGACGATAAATGATTTTAAGCAATGAAAACTGTTTTCAGACGATGAAAGAATGAACAGATATTTAAATCTACAGAGAGAGCATAGAAAATATTAGGTATTGATCACGAAAAATTTATCGTAAAGCCAAGCGATTCAACTTTAAGAACGAAAAATGCGATTTTTCAAATTAAAATTTAATTTCGAAAATGTACCAGATTCTTATTTACAAATATTTATTTAGTAAAATCATCGAATAGTAAAATATATGCACTTTGGCAAACTTATTACTAAATGCAATAACTTCTATCGATCTGAAAAACAGATTCGTCAAATAAATTACTAGCACAGATGCACCGGGTGAACAGCATTTTAGAGAAGGTAATATAAAAGTCTAGGCATCTACGGAGCTTATGACCTGTCATTGGTTTGTTTGAGTGGCCACTTTACACACTGTGTAGCATTTAACCAGTCTGCTTTTTACAATATTTGAGTTTGTCCAAATGTTCGTAGACAAAAGACTGGATTTCACCCCCTCGGGAGTCATTGAGATTAACAAATAACAACAGGAATGGAGAATACCTTAAATAAGGGAATATGGAAGTCTGGATATTTACAGGGCTAATGACCTGTCATTGGCTGGTTAAAGTGGCCAGTTTACACACTGCCAGTCTTTTGTCTACGAACATTTGGACAAACTCAAATATTGTAATGAAACTAACTGGTCCAAGAAGAGGTTTAAAAATGAAAAAAAAAAAAAAATGAAAAATTGATTTCAGGCGTTGCCAAGTATGTGAAATAATTCGGTCAGATGAATCTCTTCACAGCAATAAAGGTTTCAGCTCTTTGATCTCACTAAAATCAATAAATGGATGAATTTAAGAAATATGGATGTTCAAACATAGGCAAAATGGTGATTGTTACACAGTGTGTAAAGTGGCCACTTTAACCAGCCAATGACAAATCATAAGCCCTGTAAATGCCTAGACTTCTATATTCCCTTCTTTAAGGTATTCTCCCTCCCTGTTGTAATTTGTTTATCTTAATGACTCGCGAGGGGGTGAAATCCAGTCTTTTGTCTACAAACATTTAGACAAACACAAATATTCTAATCTTACCTTTATGTTACAAAAAATATCGAGATACACTACGGTCGCTGTACCAGTGCAGTGCCTTATGCACCACTCAGTGTGGATAGGAAAATGATGATGATGATACATATATATATATATGCCTCATTCGGAATACTTAATAATTCAATAGATTGTTCTTCCAAAGGCCTGTTATTATCTATTTTCCTTGGGGGCGTCCATTTTAAATTAGGTTTTTTAACGAATAAGGGCTAAAATAAGAAAGGGGAGTTTCTTTTGATATTTAAGTAGAAGTTTTAGCGGGGGTGGGACGAAAAATGAACGTTCTGATGTAAGGGAGTATAAATAATAAAATTTGGTACGGCCTTACATTAGGGGTAGATAAAAGAATTCCTTATCTTAAAAGGCTTCGATGGTAAAAGCTACCCCATATTTCATTTTTGTAGTTCTATTTCTTTAATTAGATATATACGTTTGTCAGGTTTTCTTTCACTACCACTTATACAGCGATCACGCTATTTTCACGCAGGGTTGAGCTGAGGGGGTGGAATGCCACACACTTCTGACCTCTGTGCATTCCTAGCTTCTTCCACATTTATAAATCTTGTCATTCAATTTAAAACAATTAATTTTTTTTAAACAACCTATGCATTACAAATTAAAATTTAACGGCGTACATACTATAAAAATAAAAAAAATACGTAAGGAGACTCTTGTCAAAATAGTAGGAGAATCCTGTTCCGGAAAACCTGTTCGGATACATGGAACAGATCAACATCCAGAGCGACGTTGTTCGCCATAGCGATGGCCCAACGGGCATAACCATCGGCATGTTAGTCCTATATATCGGAATATAAAATAATCCATGCTGACGCTGTCTTAGGTAATTTTCAGGAACATACAAACTAATGCTCATCAAAATGTCAGGATTATTGATTATACCGCGCACCAATCGATAAAAATGTGTAGTCAAATAAACATTCCTTCTAGTCTCTAAACTGTTGTAGTCAAGCTACGCTGGAGAAACTCTGTCGGGTAGAGCCGAGGATAATACCCGCACTCTCTCATGCAGAGATATTTAAGAAATTTCTTTTGAATTTTCTCTATCATAAGACAGTTCTTCAGTTCATGTGGCCCCTAAATCATTGAGCCACTCTCGAGTCTACTTCGTTCCAAAGAGTTGTAAAGAGTTCTCAGAACGTTTATTTGATCATGCCACGGCTTTCTTGGTCGCCATCGTTTTACGTTACGTTATCCCGCCATATGTATCTGTTTTATTATTCTTTTATCATCCATTCATTCTACATTACTAAACCATCTTAGTGACCCTTCCTTAATCCTATCAATTATACCTGTCTAAGATTAGCACTCTGCCCTGATTTCAGCATTCATTACCCTGCTATACATTTTATTATTTATTTATTTAGTTCTATGTAACATAGTCTAATATATATTTACAACACAATATTTACATCTATACTTATTCTAACATTATTTATCACTATTATACACTTAATATCCTAATTTATAATATTAACTGTTTCATATATACATTTTCATTAATTATATTCACTATTCACACTTGAAGAGATTGCATTTCGATCGCGTTCACTCTGCTCTCATTCTGTCTCTCCAAGTTCACTGTCATACTAAGTGTTGGTTCTAAAACTCGATTGTTTACTATTAGTCTCGCTAAGGTTGACATTTTGATTAGCAATTCATAACCCATCTGTTTCTCATCATTATGAGACTCGGAGTTCAATAGATTTCTTCAATTGATTTCCTGACAAATGGTTAGGACTTTATTTTGGTTCAAAGCATTAACTTTGTGGTCATACATTCAAACTATTTAAAAAAAATATTTATTCATTCAAAATTACACTAGTTTAAATATTAATGAACTTATTAAAGACTTTAGACCATGCCCGTGTCAAGCCACAATAGATAACAATAAAAATACATAGTAAAATCAATAAGATTAAATTATAATTACATGTGATGCAACATAATAAAAATCTAGAAAAAAAGGTAAAATATAACAAAATTCCAAAAAGTACAATGCAAAAAAGATAATCAGAAATAACTTTTAAAATATACATTTACAAATTAAGAATCACACATAATCAAATATACAAAATAATAGTATCATTAAAATCAACAAAATAATAGAAAAACATAGGAGTATTAAAAAAAAAAAAATAAGAGTATCATTGAAATCAATCGAAAAAGAATATATACATAAAAAACGTTATTGAAATGATAATTGAGATATGTTTTCTATTAGTATTAGTATTATTTACTATTATTATATATAAACAGAGAAAAGAGAGGAGAGATATTTTTATTAGCATTTACTGTGCTTAGTGCGACAAAAATTTTGCTGCCCGCATTTGATCTCCTTTCAACGTCTTTTTTCACTTTTTCATCTCTCAAAAAAATCTTAAAAATAAATGAAAATACGCGTTATAGTAATGAGACTGTAAAGGCCATTCAAGCGGGCGATACACGCTCTGAATAACGCAGTAACTTCCATAAAACATATAATTATTTTTAATAGCTAGGTGATTACAGTAAACATTGTTCAGCGCAGCTTCCAAATGGCTTATTAATTTTTAATAACATCCGACCCTTTTCAAAAATTTTCCTTCATAAAGCGAATCAGGAAAAACTGAAGCCAGTTTCCACCCAAAGGGAGAAAAGGTGGAGGAAGAGGGAGCGGAAAGGGGTGTGGAAAAATATACCACAATTTCCTTGAAGGGAAAAAACGGTATGTAAAAGTCCCACGAAATGTAAGGAGAGTGTTACGGCAAAACATTGTAGCGCTTTAAATAGTTCATAAAAACGGTTTTTTGATGAATGGAGTTACCAGTATTTTTTGTTGATTGCTCTTATATATAACCGAATTTTTCCCCACCAGTAAAAACCGGAAGAAACCAAATTCTTTTATAAGATATTTACGGCGTAGCCGATATACTATAGTGGAAACGATAATCTTTATGTTGAGTGACGTTAGCAGGTGCTACTTAGGAGCAATTTCGTGGCGTCACGAAATTAAACAGTGCTAAATAATAACAAGCGTCCGAGTTATTCTGAAACAACCCGAACGGGAGATGTTTTCCTTGGTGATACCGAAGCATCCCGATTAGATAACTCATAGGGTATTTACAAATATGCAACCGAGTTATCCCATGGCTAGTGTCAGAACTCTTGGATCAGAGGCTCAAACCCCATTCTGTCACAACTTGATTCCATTTCATAATTGTCAGTTATTTACAACTCGTAAATGGCTCCCAAAATATATGTATGAACGCGCTTATTTATTTTTTTTACTAAAAAACTTAACAAATGGGGAATGGAAAATTTGTTGGTACACTAATAATTGATGCGATTTTAATTAATTTTATGTTACACCGGGGCAAAATTATTATTCTTACGATTCAGGTGGTTCAAAGACTCTATCGTAAATCTAAATTTGGCTATTTTGAGACATGAATGTGTTTTACCACTTTTGTATCTTTTTTCTAAGAAAGCACCTATGTATCCCTAAAAAAAAATTTGGGGCAGATTTAACACAAAAATATTTATTGGATCCAATTGAGAAAAGTATTGAAACCAAATCAGTTATTTGTTTTCTCATATTTGAACATTCAAATGAGCAAATTTCACCAAAAACAACAAGAAATATAGTGTTACTAATATGAATCAATTATAAAAAGTTTGTTTTTACTCTCCAGCAAAACGGCCGATTTAGACATACTACAGTATACTTTTCGGGGTACGAAATATTGCAAAAATCTCTTTACAAATACGTATTTTTCCAATATATTTTATTTGGTTTTTTCATTTAAATATTAAAAATCAAAATGTTTTCGAGTCGAGTTACCGAGTTCTGACACATACTGCCAGTTCACACGAATGAATTAAGTCGAGTCTTCGCGTAATAATTTATAATAGAAAAACCGTCTCGCTTTTACCCTCCCCATTTTTATGAGTGAATAAGGGAGGGTGTTATTTCACAGGGGTGGGGCTTAGTATACCCCTAATGTTATATGGTTCTTTAAACCAATCCACCCTTAGTTCCCCTTAGAAAACTTTTTAAGTTTGTCTGGACCAACCTCTAACGTAGAAATGATTATATAAAAGCTTTGCCACTAGGAATCCAGTTAGACAATAAATTGACTATATTTGTTTGGAATATTATAACTGAAATGAAAACGTTAATGGTTTTTATTATTATGAACGTATATTATTGAAAACACAAGGTATTTAACGTTAAGTATTTTTTTTATTTTTAATCAGTATTCAGGTAGTTTCAGACAGGTTTTTAGACGAGTCTTTCGACAAAATAAATACTCTCAAGACTTGATATATCTCTTTCATATTTGTTTAAACAATGAAGGCTTTTTTTGTTAAAACAACCCTAAATTAAATTATTGTTTTTTTATAAATTAAGGAAAATAGATTTCCAAACAGTATCCATGAAAGCGTATGTAACTATTTGATTTAATCCAACCCATTTTCAATTGCTTAAGATGGAGCAATAAGCAATTAAAAAGTAAAAATTAACGCATTATTTATAAAAATAATGATCTTAAATTATTGCAACAGAGAGAGAAAATTTTAGAAAAGAATATGGAATATGTCATAAGCCCTGTAAACGCCTTAATTCTTGAATGAAAAATATTTTCATTCTCTGTTGCAACAAATTTAGATCTAAATAACTCTTTAGGGAGGAAATCCAACCTGTCTACAAACATTTAAGCATACTCAATACATTATTAAAAAACATGACTATCTTTCTTTATATGAAAATTTTGTACGTGTGATGTCACTGAACTCCTCCTAAACGGCTTAATCGATTTACGTGCGGTTTTTAACGAAATGCAGATCTATGCGCTGCGCGTGTTGGTAAATATAAAATTTTTCAATCTTATCATTTTTTTGTCTTAAGAATATGTTTGTTTTTGAATGTTTACTTACAACATTCGTTTTTTATGGATCCTTATTAGATTTTTTTATTAAATTCTAGTCTAGGCATCTACATGGCTTATGACCTGTCATTTTCTTCATCTCTGTTGTAAAATGTTAATATAAACAGCTCTCCAGGGAGTTGAATCCAGTCCTTGTCTACAAAAATTTGGGCTAACCCAAAATATTGTTGAAATGTACATGTTTAAAAAAAAAATCCATACATATCTATTTTTACACATCTAATAAGTGTTATCACTGTAACTCTCCAAAAAAAGAGACTGGCTCTTGTGCTTGGAGAGTGACTTACACTGTTGTAGTTGTTTATTTATAAAAGTTCATATAATTTTAAATACGATTACATGAGAAAAAAAACATAGGAAATATATTGAAAAAACATAAAACAATAATACATTTATACTAATTAAAATTTCATGTAGTTTTTACACGTGTTCAGCCATTAACAAGTTCCTAGGTACCTACTAAAATTTAATATTTGAATATTCATTTTATTAAGTTTTTAAATTCAATCATAAACAAGTACCTAGGTACCTACTTATCAATTAAAAGTCTTTTTCCAAGGTAATATCAGGCAAGCCAACGTTCGGGAAGGGCAACGTCTGTTGGATCCGCTAGTATAAATTAAAAAGTCAAACTTTTTAAAAATAAAACGTAGTAAATCAAAAAACACGAAATGTACGAATGTTCAAATTTCGAATATCCAATGTGTTGAGGAGAAAATTGAGATAGTGAACTGTATTGTTAGGGAAGGAAGGTTGCGCAACTCCACTGACCTGCTGATGATGAGGCGTGACGTGTGCTGGAACCTGGCTGCTGAAGCTGCCGGTCGTGGGACGCTGGCACAGCTTGTATAGAGCTGGCGGTCCTTCCTCCTTTATCCTTCTCTTCGCCATCTCTTTTGAAATATCTGATGATTTCCAATTCCATTTTAGCGACCATTTCAACGTTTTTTGCCGCCTTTTAAATCCTCGGACAAACTTCCAGGCTACCTAATTTCAAAAACATAGAAAAAACTACAAATGTAGCTAACTTATCAATTGATTTACATTTAAATTACCGATAAATCATTCGCGGCACGATAAGTGGCTATAAATAATTAAGGTATTGCCGATATTTATTTTTCTCCGTGTTCAGGCGGATGACGAATACAGTTCTGTGATGGAAATAGAACCAGAACTCCGTACGAGTGTTCAGGTCTCAATGGTTGTTTGAGACCCAGGGTTCGATTCCCGACATGGTCGACGTGAAAGATTTGTTTTAAAAGGGGTTCTTCAGTGCAATATTTCACTGTCACCTGAATGCCTTGGACTGATTGTCTTACTTTCTATGTGGCATAAATGTCCAGATACGCTGTAATTCTAATACCAAAATAGTGCCTAATAATGATGATAAATATATATCAATCTTTGACAAGTGAATTTCCAGATCTGAAAGAAAAAGAATAACTTTGTTTTAAAGCACTATTTTTTTATTATTTCTACCGACCATTTTCAAACGCTTCTTTATTAAGGTATTCTTTACTACGTACCGTTATAAAATTTATCCTTTTATATTTTATAAATGTTAACTAAATATTATGCTGCGTATGGAACTAATAAATCAAGTATTTTCGTCTTGTTATGATGAAAAGCGTAATGTGAGATGGATACGATCTTTAAAACTAGACAGGAGTGGACTAATGGAAATAATATTTATTATTATTTCCTTATTATGAAGCGCGCTAATTTCTAAGATTTCAAAATTGTCTAACTTTAATATTTCATTTTCAACTTCAAGAACTTTTAATCCAGTGTCTTTATTGAAATTATAATTACTTTCTATCAGATAGTTTGCGATAATTTTTGTCTCTGTTCAAATCATGGCTTATGAAACATCTCCTTTCTCTTTCTTAATCTCTCCCACTTTTATTTTTTCTATTTATTACTTTTTAATTAACTTTATGTAAATAATTTTATTTGTACGTTGGCGGGCTTATTGCCAAATGGCAATTTCTTCCAACCAACTAATAAAATACAAGTTTTATTTTTATAATTCAAGTTACAGAACATATTCAATAGAAAAAAAAAATAAATAGCTAAAGATATTTATAACTAGAAATAAACGTATTTGATTATAATAACCTTCAATCGAATCTTTTTTCCACTGAGTAATAGCATTTATTTAAGGTAATTTATATACAAACACAATTATTTATTTTTTATTTTCTAATGATTATGTTTTGCCACTTGAATTATAATTTTTTTTATTTTATTGATTGTTGGAATATATTGTCATTTGGCAGTAAGCCCGCCAATGAAGAATTTACATCATGTTCAAAAATTAAATAAATAATAAAATAGAAAAAAAAGAACAGTAACAAACATAACAATTCATCACTCTACTGTTTAATAATCTTTGATATGCTGGTCGGTTTTCACGTGTACTTTTTGCTATTTGGTCGCTTATTTTCAGCCATAAAAACCAAAATCCGGATTTTGAGCTTGTTCATACTTTTAGGTATTACTAAGTTATAAGTTCATCATCATTCCCTTTCCGCATCCAATGGTGCATAGAGCACTGCATTAGTACACCAATCTCAGCATATCTTGAATATTTTTGTGACATTAAGGTAAGATGATCAGTCTTACGCTTTAGATGCCAGTCCAGGGACTATGAAAGATTCTAATGTAAAAAAATATATAAAAGTTACGTTGCAATAAATGTGTCAAAAATATTTTTTTTGTGTTTTGAGGCCGATGAAGAATACAGTTCTGTGTTTCTGTGAATGTTTTTCGACACGCCATTGTAACAGAAAAAATTGTTAGCGTTCCTAACGCATGTAGATGCTAATTGTAATATAATATAAAAGTAGCACATTAAAAGGTAAAATCCCGAAAAAAAAAAGGAAAAAAAAAGTAGAGAAAAATGCGTCTCGTAGTGTAGTGTTTGGCGGGTTCACCTAAGGTGCTTTTGGGTTCTATTTTGAGGGTCAACATGAAACAATGGGGGATTTTACAACTGCAATATTTCAATGTCCCTAGGTAGGCACCTAAAGCGTAAGACTAATTACTTTACCTTCCTGTAACCTATGATCAAGATAAGCTGCAAGTACTTCTAGTGCCCCATGCACCATCAGGTGCAAATTGGGTTTTAACCCTTAAAAGACGGTGGTTAATAATTCCTTTGCGAGCGGTGATGTAACATTGCGTTACCACAAAAAAAATATATTTTAAAGTTCAGACATTTGAATAAAAAAAGACATTGAAGAATACTGTTAAATAATTCCTTTTCCATAATTTATTAAAATGATAATATAATTTAGGTCTGTTATAGCAAAATAAATTGAAAATAATAAATACGCCGGTCATCTTACGTGCATGAGTATGTGCATCCCCATCACTGTCAATAACCGACTGAATCTCTTCTCACAAACACCGGCCACAGAACAGCGTCTCGGTTCTTATTGTTATGAGTTCTATATTTGTGCTCTTTCTCATACATAATATGGCTGGAATTATCACACTCATTCTTCGCGGAGTCAGGATAAATATTTATTGTTTCAAAATCCAGCTTAGATATTCTAATTTTACTTTCCAAATCCGGTGTAAAAATGTCCATTTGAAGATTACGAAAAATACAACTACATCTTAACTAAAAATAAGAAACATATCAAGTCACGTATCGTATGTAGACTAGTGTGACATCAAGCCACACAAGAGTTAAGGATGTTTGTTTTTTTCAATTAAAATTCACAGCCATCTTGAATTATTTATCATTAATTTTATAAGGAGTCAAAAAGGGCTCATATAAGAAGTCGTTTTTATTAAATTTTAGAATTTCTATAATTTTCAAGATTCCTGCTGGAAAGATATTTTTATATGTAATTGGAATCGATCTAGAATCCAAGTATGACATATTCCAACAAGATTTTCAGACATGTTAGAAAAAAAAAAATCAAAGGCTAGGCATTTACAGGGCTTTTTACCTGTCATTGGCTGGTTCTGGTGGCCACTTTAAACACTGTGTAACACTCACCATTCTGCATCTGTTTGAACATCCATATTTCTGTGCTATGTGAATGTTTAAACAAACGCAGAACGGAGAAAGTTACACAGTATGTAACGAAGCCACATAAACCAGTCAATGAGGGTCACAAGAGTTCTTCCATACACGCTGTCTTTTTATTTAATTAACACGTACTTTAACATTTTTCACTATATTTAAATGATTTTAAGCAATGCAACAATTTTATTAAATTGTCACAATATAAAAATGGTTAATAAAGTTCAACCACATTATTGTTGTGATACCTAAATTTCCATTAAAACTGTGAGTACAGCGCCATCTGTGAATAAAATAAACTATGAAATAAATCCTCATTCGCTCAACTAGCTTACAATAGCGTTCTCTAGCGGGAAGTAGATACACTTTATATTTTGCGAAAATGAAAATTAATGTACAGAAAAAAAAAGAATTGATAATAGTTTAAAATAATTTGCTTTAAAGCAGTGAAATATATCAGTGTAAGTCAAGCACAAAATCTAGTATATTTTATGGAAAGTAACAGCAATAAACTTTAAAAAATTATAAAAGTAGATTGTACAGAAAAAAAAAAGTTTATCCCTTATGGAATCAATGAAAAAATAAAAAAACATCAAAAATTACTTAGCATTGTGACGCCCGCTTCCGTCAGATCAATATTGTTACTGCCATCTATCGGTCAGTAGCTAGCGAAACATATTTTCATATTTTATTTGTCCAAAATATTCCCAATCAGCAAGAGTGTTGGTTGAAAAAATAAATAAGAAACAAACCATCACGTTGTTTCTCCGTAAGGGTAGGCTGAGAGGATAGAACGGCATTACAATATATCTAAACATATATACCTCGTTTCCTCTTCATTCATACATCTGCTTATGTCCGCGAAGAGGTCCGAGGCTCGAATCCCGCAAAAACATGTTTCGCATTTCCCAGAACCAAAAGGAAATGGCTCCAAAATTTTAATATTTAGGATAATCATAAGAAAGTAAATATTTATACATAAATAAAAATAAATATTAATCTACGTTTTGTGTTGGTCCAAATATTTGTAGATACGGCCGCATTTCAATCGCTGCGAAGTGATTAAGATGAATTAATATATTAAAACAGACATTTATTGAAAGAAATATGCATGATAAAATACAGGCAGAATTGTGAATGTTACAGTGTATAAAGTGGCTATTTAAACCTACCCATTGGTCATATTCGATATTCTCTTCACTGAAATGTTTTCCATCTCTGTTGTAATATGTGAATGTATTATATTTATATATTTTTTATTATTTTTTAATATATATATATATTTGGACCCCTGTATTAAGTAGCCTTACGCGTCATGTACAAGGCTAAGGTACTCGGAAAAAAAGCGTTATTGTTTGTCTAGGAAATGGGATGTTCGATCACTGATTTTGGTTTATTACCTTTATGAGTCCAATCACCATTGTTGCAAAGTCCAAGAACAATGGCGCGTGATAACTACTTTTAACGACAGTGTGGATATCTGTTAAAGATATTTCATCTTTCCTGCATTCTGCTTCAAGATTGTGGCGTAGTTAACTGAAAAATGGGTATTTAAATGATATTAATACCAACAAAATATTGATATTAAAAAAAAATAGAAGCACCTTGTAAACAAATATTTCATGTTGAGCTTTCTCGAAATTGAATCCGGGATATCGAAATTGGTAGGCGAACGCTACCATACTACAAGGCGTATTTATTTCCATTTGATTTACTTTTAGGATTTTTGCTTGAGAGCCATTGAGTCAAAAACACTCGTTTAGGGTTTTGGTTCGATTTCACATTCTGAACTGTATTCTTCAGGGGGATTTTTTTTTTGTATGTTACATACACCATTCTGCCTATATTGATTTATTAAAACATTTTATATACCTACACAGTTTATATACATATTAGGGCATATTGCCCTAAGGAAGTATTTTTCCTACCTACTCAAACAATGCAATTTAAAAAAATAAGTATTATATGAACATATTGTAGAAGAACAGAAAGATTTTTTTTTATGTACAGATATCAACTAAATGGTACCATGAAGATTGAAGTGAGTAAAAGTGTGAGGGAAAGAAGGAGGAGAAAGGAAAAACCAAAAAAATATTAATATAGTGACATTTCAATCGTAATTTGGTTTGGGGTCTCTGACATACTCGTACGTCTGTAGATTTTTCCACAATCAAGTAGCTACTACTGTAAAAGAGGAAGTAAAAAATGAGAGCATTGAATGGGTATTAAAAGGGTTCCTCGTTATTAGAACGAAGAGATAGTCCATGTTGTGATAAAGGTTAGAAGAGCTCTTTCAGATAAACTAGTGAAGTGGTATTAATCTAAATATTGTGAAGAAGTGATAGAATCAGAACATTTCTTTTATGCCGATACTGGGCCAGTGTAGTTGCGTGCGGTATTTGGTTTTGTGGTAAAATTGCGAAAATTTAATATAAGGATTAAAGATGGTGCGAGCCTACTCTTTTAGGATGTGTGACCTCCTTTGCAGTAGAGACTTTAATTTAGACCTCCGAATGCGCATTCTACGATGTTACGTCTTCCCAGTACTTTTTACTGTCTTTGAAGTCTTTGAAATGTGACGCCACAGGAGAACATTAAAAATCTCCTGGGTGGACGGAAACCGAAACGATGACGTTCTCCAACGGATGAAAAAAGATAAAGAGGTACCGAAGACCATTAAAAAAAAAAAACTTCAGTCATTCTACAGGGAAGGATTGCAAAAAGACACAGTGCAGGTAGGAGACTCTTGGCTCAAGAACTTGCGTGATTGGTTCCATTGCAGCACTCGGTCTTTATTCAGGATAGCTGCTAACAAAGCGAAAATTGCTTTGATGATTTCCAACCTCCATCAGGGAGGAAATATTAGAAAAAAAAGAAAGATATCACGCATACAACCATTCTGCAACGAAATCTGGCATTGGGTACAAGCATTTGGACATACTCAAAATATTTTTGATGTTATGCATTATTTGTTCACTGAAAAAACTCGTTAAAAATCTAATCTTGAAAATCCGGTTATCAACCCTTGATGATAAAAAATTTGATCCCAAAAAGCCATTAACTGAAAAAAGCAATCACACCGTATTTTTTCTGAAAAACATTTCAGCACGACTCAATGACCTCGCGAGTGGAAACCGTGAGAGTGCGGGTTCGTACAAAGGCTGAGCGGTGGGGAATCCCGGAAAGTGAAAAAATTACAGGGGGCGCAAAAAAGAATACTTGCAAATGAAATGTTAACCGAGAATTAAAATACTGCGCTGGAAAAGTGGCGGTTTGGGAACGTATGTTTCACTTAAAAAACAATTTATTTTTACGCTACGATGAAGCACGTAGAGGGATTCACGAAGATCAGCGAACCTCAAACCGTCATCGTCAGTCGGACAGTGAAAATCATGCAAATTTATTTCAACAGAGAGGAAAAGCATTTTTGAGAAGGAATTTTTTTTTATATGAACAACTCCCTAGCAATGCAATCTTATATCTAGCCCATAGATAAATTGATTGATTAATCCTCATAATATAAATAATGAATATTAAAATAATGAATTATATAGGTGATTATTAAACTGCAATAAATTAGAATCGGGTTGTGGTCCTGTGGCTAGTGTCTCGGACTCACGGACCAAAGGTTCGTGGTTCGAATCCTACTCTGCCCCAACTTGATTCCCATCTTTCAATAGTGAGTTATTTACAACTCGTTGAAAATGGCCTTCAAAAATTAAATATGTGAGTAAATCATAAGAACGCAAATATTTCTTTGAAAAAAAAAAATTAGTTCAAAAACACATAAAATTAAAAATGTAAAAAATAACAAGTTCCCAGAAAGATAAAATATTGCTTTGTTATTAAATTATAGATTTCGATAAGCAAGCTGATTAAATGTGCTTAAATAGTCATTATGGTAATCACTGACAGGTAATAAATTGAGACGTGATTCTTTAACTAACTGCACGTCATATTAGGCAAATATTGCATTACCATCAACAATTTGAAAAAAAGAAATTAAAAATTACGGTACACAATATACATGTGCAAACATTATTGAGAAAAAAAAATAACACGCATATTTTCTTAGTTAATATCTCTATGTTGTTACGATCGTTACTATATACCGGTGGTCAGTATGATTATTTATGTGCTTTAAAATATGTTTTTTTTTTTAAATTGAGTAATTTAATTAACGAAATCAATAATACATAATTGGAAGAGCGTTTTTTCCTTGGATTGGTGGATTGTATTGGAATAGGAAGATTGAAACTCAACCGCTGACGGTTTTTTTTTTAAATTTGAAATTTCAATTTTAAACCCTTACGGATTACATACATTTAACGAAATTCATATTTACTATACTAGCGGTCCCGACAGACGTTGTCCTGCCCAAACGTTGACAGAAGACTTTTCATTGATAAGTAGGTACCTAGGTACTTGTTTGCGATTAAATTCCAAAACTAAAAATTGTTAATATTCAAATATTGAATTCAAGTAGGTACCTTGGCACTTGTTTATGGTTGAATTCCAAAACATAAAATTATGTTTGTTCAAATATGACATTCCATCAATAGAGTGGTGTGCTTATGAAGAATACGATTTAAAACATGTTTTTTTTTTTATAAAAAGAAATGTTAGCGTTCTTATAATTTACCCAAAGATTTCAATTTTGGTGGCCATTTTCAACGAGTTGTAATTAACTCACTATTAGAAAATGGAAATCAAGTTGGGGTAGAGTGGGGTTTGAACCTCGGGCCTCTGGCCCGTGAGTCCGCAACACTAGCCTCGGGACCACAACCCGATTCAATTGAATTCAATTAATTAATTCAATTGAATTTAATTTAATATTATTTTACTGTTACCAAAAATCCAGTTTAAATAAATAAATGGGTAGAAATTATAAGGAATTTAAGGAAAGAATCTGATTGGGATCCACAAAAAACAAATGATGTTAGTAAACATTCAAAAACAAACTTTTTTATACACGAAAAACCGACATCTTTCCATTTTTTGTAAATGTATTCTCCTCGAATGCAGCCCTGGTAGATCGACGAATAAAACATTTATGACAAGCGCCGTGACGCTGTTGGTTAGACGGCCAACTGTGAAACTGGCGTAGCGGGTTCGATTCCCGCCAGTTGCAAGAAAAAATCCAAGAAAGATTTTTATCTCCATTGGTCTGGGTGTTGTGGCGTATTTTTCGTTACCTCCTTCCATATCCCCTCTATCCCACCTGCTGACAAGACTCAAAATAGAGGCTAAGCGGGTTATTCCTTTAAAAAAAAATCTCTTTTACATATTAGATTGAAGATTTTAATATCTACGAACACGCCCAGCGCAAAGATCTATATTTCTATGGAAACCGCACGTAAATCGGTTAAGTCGTTTAGAAGGAGTTCAGTGACATCACATGGACAGAGGAATTATGTATAAAAATGTATATTTTAAATCCATATTCTACTGTTAATGATCATATTTTTAACATCTTTTGTAAAGGTTCTTGGAGTCTTTTGTTCAGATTTATCTGGTAGTTTATTGTATAGTTTTAGTCTCTGGTTTATTAGTCTCGACTGCCCTTGTCTTGTTTTAGAAAGTTAAGTACAATATTGTTCTGATATTCTAATATAATATTGTCCTGTCTTGTGTGAATGCTACTTTAATCATTCTTCTATCTCGGTAGAGATATCTGTCCAAGAATGTAATGTTTAAAAAACATTAAAAAATCACAACAGTTTGCGAACCGTTGTTACTTGACAGGAACATGTGTCAGTACTTCCTGACCAATGTTTTTTGCCACTTGCGGTTTTCGTTTCCCTTGACCCCCTCCACTCCTCCCTCCGACGGACCCTCTGAAGGCTTCGCAGGAAATTTATGAATCACCCCGCTGGGATTTGTAGCATCCCTCTATTTACACATCACAGAATCTGATTTTTTCCGATTTGTATTTTACGAATCTTTTCGATAATCGGATTTCAATTCGGAAAACCAAATGGAAAATTGACGTGCAAGAAAATTTATTCATTTATTTTAAATATTTTTTTCTGTGTCCAGGTGGATGGAGAATACAGTTCTAGGAGTAAAATTAAGCTGGAACCCTTGACGAGTGTTTCCAACTCAATGGCTACTCTCAGGTAAAAATCCTAAACACGGAAATTGAGAGGATATAAGTCCGCCTCTTTGTATAGTGGTTGGTGCGTTCGCCTACTATTCTGGAGATCCTGGGTCTGATTCTTATAAAATTTTGTTTTCCAAAACCAATACAAGGATGTCAGTTTGAAGATTTTTTTAAGTACAACTTCATCATTTAAATAAATAAGAGAGATATATCAATTATTGTATTCTATGTAGACTCGTGTTACATCACAAACACACAATAGTTAAAGACATTTTCTAAAGTTAGCGTTAATAGTTTGGAAGATATTATGTTCTTGTCTTACAGCTTTCAGTATGGCAAACTTATCAATATTTTCATGCAGATTAATTGCTGGCGTGAAATCACGATTAAAATATGTTTGCTCGGGAGGGTCTCTCATTTATTCTGTTGTCTATTAGAGCGTCTAAAATAGCTCAAATCTCAATCGAATAAAATAAACATAGTCAACAAAGGCAGACTTCAAACTCAGATCATTGCTGTTTAACATCAGGCGCATCATCATTAATATTAGCGTTCTTTTAATTTACCTAAATATTACAATTTTAGTGGTCATTTTAAACAAGTTGTAAATAAACAAACAAACAAACAAACAAACAAAAACAAACAAAACAAACAAACAAACAAACAAAAAATAAACAAACAAACCATCACGCCGTTTCCCCGTAGGGGTAGGCAGAGAGGATAGAACGCCATAACACTCTATCTTGGCATACAGACCTCGCTTCCTCTACATTCATACATCTTCTTATGCACGCACGCCGATTATTCCTACTTTTGACATGTCCATCTTCAAGTATTTGTTGGACTTGATCGTGCCATGTCTTTCTCGGTCTTCCTCGTTTTCTGCATCCATCAACATTTGCATCGTAGATCCTTTTAGTCGTTCTTTCGCTGTCCATTCGCTCTACATGTCCAAACCAACGCAGCACCCCTTTCTTAATTCTGGCAATAATGCATGTCTCAGCCTTACACACTTCACGGATCTCTACATTTGTGCACCTATCATACATCGTTTTAAGACACATTCGCCTGAGGGATCGCATTTCGACAACATTCAGCATTCATTGTAAATAAATCACTAGTAAAATTGATATCTAGTTAAGTTAGAGTTCTAGCCACGAGACTTTACAACCAGATTAATAGTTAACCTTGGCTGTTAAGTTAAACATGTATAAAAAAAATATAATGTATTCCTTCTTCATTTAAAAATTTAACAAAAAAAGTGAGAATACATTTTGACAGAACACCATAAAAACTGTGATCTTTTTTATCATATATTTGTAAAACAATAAAATAATTTTAAGCAAAAAACGAAAAAATGTTTTAAACGAAGTTACTTCAAAAAAAAATTTTGATTTACATTTTTTTTAAATGTACAATTATGAATAAAATATATTTTATTGTGATGGAAAATTTTGAAGAAAAAATAATATTTTTTTATTTTTTTATTTAATAAAACTCCATGTTCTTAACTATATGTTAAAGAAATACTTTGGGATTTACTTTCAATATGAATCCCCAAACTTCAAAAAGTTAGCTACCGCTTGTCGTAAACAAAACTCGTCGGCAATTCTGGCAAAGAAAGCGTCTATTTCGGGGTTAACATATTGTTGTATTATTCATTTAACTTTTTGTACATAGTTTTAATTGTACATTGGCGGGCTTATTACAAAATGGCAATTTCTTCCAACCAACCAATATAATAAATGTTTTATTTTTAAAATTTAAATTACAAAACATATTTAACAGAAAATAAAAATAATATAGCCCAAGATACAGAAAAATTTATTTGTGTATAAATTATCTTAAATCAATACTATTACTCAATGGAAAAAAAGAGGAAACAGAAAAAGAGGAGAGATAAAGGAAGAGAAAGGGGATGTTTAATCAGACGTGATTTAAACGGATATACTGAGGTAACATCTTTAATAGTAGATGGGAGATGATTCCACAGTCAAGCCGAATGAACACTATATGAGTTAGAGAAGAAAAGGGAATTGTGGATGGGTATTAAGAGAGTTATTTGAAAACTAAAATGTTATCATGTTAGCCACATATTGATCTTAATTCGCAAAAATATGTTAAGCATCTTAAAGCAATCAGTGTAACATTATGTGAAGTCCAGTTGCATGGTTTTTGGTTAACCCACCGATATATTACAGAATTTCAGAATTCAGAAGAAATCACTTAAAATATTTAAGAATTTCTTGCCAATGAATGTTAAGCAAACATTAATCCAGAGCTTACTTCTTCCACTCTTTGACTATGCGGATGTATGTTATCCAGATGCTAACTCTGAATTACTGGAGAAGTTAGAACGATTGCAGAATTTTTGTATACGTTATATCTTTGATCTTCGCAAATTCGACCACATAACCGAATATCGCACGCAACTACACTGGCTCAGTATCAGGCATAGAAAAAACATTCACATTCCATCACTTTTTAACAGTATTTTAAATAATCCCACTTTGCCTGTTTATCTCTCTTCCAGAGCTCTTCCAACCTTTATCACAACACGGACTATCTCTTCGTTCTAGTGACGAGAAAACCCTTTAAACGAACGTCGCTTTAAAAATTATCCATGTATATATTTAACCCTTTTAATACCCTTTCATCGCTCTAATTTTCTTGCCTCCTTTTTCACAGTAGTTGCTGCTCAATTTTGAAATAATCTAGCCAATTATGTAAGAGACGCCTCTTCTTTATACATTAAAGTCAAGATTAAAATGTCACTATCTACCTATTTAAATTGTTCCTTTATCCCTTTTCTTTCCTTCCCATCTCCTCTCCCGTCTTCATAGTAAAGTGTATTTTTATTTATTTATTTATATACGACATTTCTGCCATTTACATACATGTGGTATAAAGAGTGCTTAAAAATAAAATATTTTAAAAATCCAGAATGATATATTAATATACTCGTACTAAACACATTATAAATTACTTGAAATACATACATATTTTAAATAAATTATACGATAGCAAAATACATAAATCAATCAAATTAAAACTATTCCAACCCAATTTCCTGAAGTTGATTTGCTCTTCTTGATAAAAATAAGTTGGTCATTTTATTTTTTAAGTTAGTCAAAGATAAACTAAATATATCAAAATATGATGCATGTTCATTCCCGGTATTCTGTAATCTAATAATGTGTGAGTTATATTGAGCAACCGTTCGAGAATTTTTACAATAAAATCTTGTAGATATTTTTTTATGTATTTTTTTTATAATCATAGTATATTGTTAATTTTCTGTGTATTTTTCTTTTGTTAATATTTTTGTACGAGATTGCAAGATTCAATATGTCCACATACTTGTAATTTTCTCAAACTAAACTGTTTGGGTAGGTAGGGAGAAATTGCCTTGAGGCAATATGCCCGCCCTTATAGGTATATAAATTGTGTATGTATAAAAAGTGCTAAATAAATTAATTTATCACAGATAATTAATTTGTGAGTTTAAACTTATCAAACTTATTTTACAAAAGAAGATCATCACTTTTTAATCATGATTCTGACAATTACTATTTTTTTTCTCGATTTTATGGCTAATTTTTGCACACCATTTAGGTAACAGCTTTTAACACTGTAGATTAGATATAACTAGTACTTTTTTTATATTTTTGGCACCACAATAAAACCAGAAGACCCAACGACATTGGTATTTTATACCACATAACACCCAGGCATGAAAAATAAAATATTTATTTTTATGTGACCCAGCGAAAATCGAAACCGGAACTTTTAGCACGTGAGAGTTATTACAAAAGTTAAGCGTTTTCTCTCTCTGCAGCAATTAATTTCAATCTCACGAACTAAATAATAAATAAATTTAATATTATGTAAACAATCTTAAAGCAGTTGAAAAGTGGTTGTGTTTTCTTGGTGAAGTTATAAATCATGAAACTACCCAATCCTTGTTCAGGCATTTTCCTTTGATAATATTCCTCTGGCGTTCCTAGCAAGAATTTTCCCAAGCTCTGCGATATTTTGATATTTATGTTAGAGATAAACAAAGAGTTTCAGAGGGGAAGGAACAACAACAAAGCAAAATATCTCTGAAAGTAACGGTGGAAATTTCCGTTTCAGGATCCTGAAATCTGAAATACAGGGATCTTGGAAATTGGGTTAGTTTCTTAGACGCAAATATGGTACGTTCCTTTGCAAACGAGATGCAAAGAGCAGTAACTTTAAAAATTGAAAAATAATGAACGTGCGTTGATTTATGTGTATTATTAGCAGGCGGTATTTGTTGGCCTTGTGGTGCGGTGGTCAGTGCGTTTACTTACCGTGCGAGACCGCATAGTAAGTAATGCGATGACCGGCGCCGTAGCGCATTTGGTTAGACTGCTAACTTTAAAACTGGCGTCGCAGGTTTGATTCTCGCCAGTTGCAAGAGAAAAATCGAAGAAATATTTTTTTCTCAATTGGCCTGGGTGTTGTGGTGTATTTTTCATGACTTCCTTCCATATCCCCTCGTTCCCACCTGCTGGCAAGCCTCTAAGTAGAGGTTAAGCTTTTTAGTCTTTAAAAAAAAAAAGACGTCTCGGGTTCGATGCCCGATATGAAACATACATTTTTTTTTTCAGTTTTAGGGTGCAGAACCGTGTTTATTTGGTATTTTTAAAAACATATTATAATTAGTAATCCACAGGTTTATTTTACACACTTTTGTAATAAATGTATTTTTTTATTACCTTTTAACAATTACTATAAGGCATTTAGCGGACATTTTTTCAGTTCTTTTTTTTCAATTGAAGAACTGGGAGGGTCCGATGTCTTGCAGGGTACCCGCTGGCACAGCGAGGGTTTAAACTGTGCAACTCGGTTAGCTTAGACTATACCCTGTCTGCGTAATCTATAAGTGCGAAAGCACTACAATTAATGATATGAATCTCCCATGTTAATGATTATTTGCGGGATATCATTGAACTGCCTTGGAATAACGTAATTAAATGTACGTTTTCCGAAATAATTTGTAATTCAAGGAATGATTAGGAAACCCTTAGTTTTTAATCTTGTGTTGTAAGTTTGGGAAACTCTTTTTTTTATATTCCGGATCATCAAAGTGATCTACAGTGAATTTGTAGTCACAAAGTTGTTTTACCGGCAGTAAATTACAAAATTTATAATAAACACCTTGGCCCAAATGTTTCGCTTCATGGATTATGCTATTCGGTATAATCCCGGTTAATAATCTTACCTGAATATCGTAAGTTTTACCAAGGTGAGACTGGAAGATGAGACCTCAGACATGCCCTCCGTAAGATAAAATTGTTTAAAGAGTGTTTTTACGCTTGAATATTTCATAGTTTCTGGACTGGTAGCTGAAACGTAAAACTAATCATCTTACCTTAATGTTACTAAAATGATCAAGGTACATATCAGGTGGTGTACCAATGCAGTGTCCTATGTACTATTAAGTGCAAAAAGATGATGGTAAATACAATTTTGTGTGTAAAATAGAACCAAAACCCTGACGAGTGTTTTTGACTCGATGGCTTCTTTTACGTCAAAAATATGAATCAGGTTTATGAATGGAGACAAGTCCGCCTCGTTGTGTAGTGGTTGACGCGTTTACCTACCATTTTTGAGGTCCTGAAATATAGATTTTTGAACTGCAGTAATTCCAGATTTCTGGACCTTAAGTGTAAGACTGATACATAAACCTTTGTAGCGGCCACTTAAACCAGTCAATGACAGGATATTAGCCCTGTAAATGCCTAGACTTACATAATTCCTTCTCTGAAATGTTTTCCATCTATGTTAATATTTGTTAACTTACCTTTGAGTAATAGATAAACGAACAGTGCTCCATTCAGTTTACAAATGCAGTATCCTATGCATCAATAGGTGTGGAAAAGGGATGATGATGATATATATTTTCTGAATCCAGGCAGACAAACTATTGTTCATCTGAAAAATTGGAGAAGCATATTCTAGGTAGGGATAAATCGGGTTGTGGTCCCGTGGGTAGTGTTGCGGACTCACGGATCAGAGCTTCGAGGTTCGAACTCTGCTCTACCATAAACTGTTTCCAATATTTTTAGAGAGAGTTTTTAATTTACAATTTGAAAATGGCCTCCAACATTAAATATTTGAGTAAATTATAAGAAAGCTAATATTTCTTTTAAAAAACATTTAAACATTGATGAACAATATCTAAATAAAACCATGTGTGATTATTATACCAATCTTATGTATTGTTTATTGTACGTAATCCACATTAATTACAAATTTACCATTGCTCTATGCACCCCTAGGTGCGAAAAAAAGATAGATATGGGGTTGAGGGAAAGATTTCACTTATTAATTAAATTGAAATGGCTAAGCATGCTGATTTAAACTGTTTAGATAAATTCTCAGGAAAACAAAAAGATGAAACGGAAGATTTTTTTTGAGTTACGACAGCTTACTCCCAAACATGGATACTCAATTATTTGCTTCCGAGAAATGTCTTGAATTCCAAAAGTAAATATGTCACGGATAGTTTCATTAGTTTATCGATGAATAATATATCAAATTTCTTATATGTTGAACAGAATCTTGGATTTTGATATGAAGAACGATTTCACAAGGAAGTTTGGTTAATATCAAGATTTAAGATATATAACTTCATAATTTTAAGGGGCTTCAATTCTAAACTGACCGTTTCCAAAGATTTTGTATTTTTATGCTTCGAAAATAAGACACATTTCTAATTTAGAAACAGTATCACTAACATCTTGAAGGGATACAACGGACGTTTTTAAAAAAAAACATATTTGCGTTCTTACGATTTACCCAAATATTTCAATACTGAGGTGGTTTTCAACGAGTTGTAAATAACTTACTATTATAACATGGGAACCAAGTCTGGAAAGAGGGGGGTTCGAATTTCTATTTTTGTTAAGTGATGTTAGCAGGCGCTACTCAGGGGTGACTTTGTGACGTATAGCAATTCTTTTTTGAGAAATTCATGGCGTAGTCACGATACTGTAATAAAAACGAGAATGTTTTTGTTAAGTCACGTTAGCAGGCAAATCACAGGGGCAATTTCGCTAAGAAATTAAATAGTTTGGGTGGCCGCATAACAAAAATATTTTGTTCGTATTGACAATATCTATTTAAATATTTTAACGGACTTGCCGCTATTTTTTATACTTTTCCCTTTAATATTTAAATTAAATATGAATTCGCTAATTCGTTTTTAGATTATGTTTGTAACTCTCTGTAACATCTTTTTGTTTTTACATTCACCATTCTGCCTATGTTTTAACATCTACATTCTAGCTGAAAACTTTTATTGATGTGGGTGAGATACATCTGGCTGAATTGTTTTATCTGCTAGGCAACGCCTGAAAACAATTTTTCAACTTAGGGGGTTATTACTAATGATTCAACTAGATTAATTTCACCCCGTCAATGAGGGTTTAAGCTCTTTTACTTCACAAAAGTCAACAGATAGAAGAGTTTAGAAAATGCGGATGTTTAAACATAGGCAGATTGATTAATGTTACACAGCGTGTAAAGTAGCCACGAAAACCAGCCAATGAGACACGTCATAAGACCTGTAAATACCTAGACTTCAATATTATCGGATGCATATTCTAAAAGAGGACGAACAAGTGAGCAATATAATGTTTTAACCATGAACATTAGAGTGGGCCGATATTTTTTTTTCCGAATTTGGAAATGAAAGGGGTCTAAAAAGTTGCCTTTTGGATTACTCAGAATGCAAAAAATATCCAAAAAAATATTCGATACTACTTTTGGCCCTCAACCAGAGAAAAAGTCGATTTTTTGGAGTAAACCGGCTGTCATTTCGTCTTTAAGTAAGAAAATCAGTCTTATTAAATGTTATAATGTGCATTAAATCTTATGAAATAAGCATCTAAGGGCGTGAGTTGCACTGTTTTGTAATAAATGGGTAGCATTGTTTTAATAGGGCATTGTTTTCGTCAATATTAGCCAGGCGCTTGACGGAATTAGTTTCCATTTCGATAGTTTTAAAGCGCGTTCAAATTTGTAATGTGATTAAGTTATTTTTTTACTAACACAAAATAATTTTATCAATATAGGTAATTAACAAAATGTTCAGATAGTGATAAACTTCAAACCTCGGTTAAGGGCCAAAAGTAGTATGTAATATTTTTTTAAGTAATTTTTACGTCAAATGTGATCCAAAATGCAACTTTTTAGACCCTTTTCACTTTGATGTCTAAAAAAATAAAAAACTTCATACATTATCGACCCACTCTAATGAACATATTAATAAAGTCACTAGATGTCCTGCTAACAAAACTCAAGAGTTTTAGTGATTTATCATGCTGGTATAAAAGCATTGATACATGCAGCGAAATAGGCGTGGAAGTTTTTATTGAACACGTGTTCGTCTCCTAAAATACTGCACTCTTATTTAGTAACCTTACTACAAGCGTAATGTAAGTATTAATAAATTAAAAAGGGTCCAGCACTTCGAAAACATATACCAGGAGAAATTTAAATCAAAATTAAAAACGCACATAATGATTACTAACTGCACGATAGTTAATATGATAACTAATACTCGTAATACACGCATAAATCCAAACCAAATTAAAAAATCAAAAATAAAAAAATATTATATTATCAGACTTAAATATTCACTTTTAGGATGTAAAACACGTCTGTTTTTACATAAATGAGTTTTAAAAAGTTTTGTTAAATAAAAGTTAGTTTTTTTATCACTGTTCCACATTCAAAAGCTTTTCCGGTCGGTTCCTCCTTACCGACATCCGGCCGAAACCTTAAGGCTCCGCACTCGGTTCTATAATTCGATTTGTCTTTAAATTTCATTTGCCGGGAAAGCGGCTTCCGGTTGACACGGGAAACGGAAGTGCGCCATCTTGACTCGTCTAACGTTACAAGAAGTGCCTTTGGCATCTACAATATTAATAAACTATTCACTTGAGATCGTTATGCTCATTAAAGTTATCACTAATAACAAATGAAATTGCTATGGAGGAATAAACCCAGAAAGTTTTCAAATGTAGCAATGAGCGCCAAAAAGTAAAATAAAATGGTAAAAGTTATACGTCATTCGAAAACAAATTCTTAGCTCTATAAGAAATTGTATTAGCTCTAACATGCCACATACAATTTTATTTGATTACAAGCCTACAAAATGGGATGTCAAGTAGACGAAAGTAAACATTTTCGACGATTTATTTTGAGGTAATAAAGGAGTTAACATATAAGGAGAAAAGAGTATATTCGTTGTTATTTGTCCTCTTGTTTTCTTAATTTGGATAAAAATTGACCCAACTTCAGTAAATATACAATATACACAAAACTTATCATTGTTAAAAAAAAAAAAAAATATTTACCCTGGTGGGAAAACGAATTCCCAGGTGGGTGCGGGGCGAGAAATAGCGGGAGGGGGGCTAAGCCCTAGAGCTTCTACGATATTATTTAGCAGAGTGGACTGTAGTTTAATTTTAATGAAATACAATATCCTCAATATGCGGTATGCAGTGTCAATCGGTCACAACTCCGACGAATGAGATGGATTAGGAATGGATGCCACTAACTTAATTCGTTCTTGATGGAATTGCAGTGGTCCGACTGGTCACTTGCACCAACTCTAGGACAGGTCCCCGATCTGGAGCTGAACACCGGTGGTTGGTGGAAACAAAGTCTATGATGCGGTACACGTTCAACAAAATAAACGCGTTATTCTCGGCACAAGATCTTATTGTGGCGGGCGATCAAAAGATACTGGTTGGAAGTGAACAGTTGTGGGTACAAAGGATGTAGAAGTTATGATAATACTTGATTAATGCATACCCACATCATTTGTAACCATAGCTATTTATTTATATCAACAGAGGTTCATTGTTTCACGTCCTGACTAACTAGGAATTTTTGATGTTGAGACAGAGTATTTTGTTTTTACGTGTATCTTATTATTTTATGATACTCATACAATTCAAATCAATTTTAATAATAATAAAAATTGAAACAAAAATAAAAATATAAAATAAAAATACGAGAAATAAATTATATCAAAATAGACAAAATACTATGTCGAAGAGAAAAACAATACACAGGATAATATACATGGCATCTGACATAGATTTTTCACACATTCTGTAAATTTTATAAATGAAATTATTAACTTGAGCTAGATACTACCTTATTGTTTTAAATATTTATTTCATGGCAAAATTATTCTGTTATACGGAACTATTTCACTATCTCATTTAATTATCTTAGGACCGTTACGTTCCACCCCTTTTAAAAGGATAATGTACCTCTAAAACAGAACTGCTCCCTTCTACAGACCGAGACGTAAAGACCAAACAAGGATACAATATAATGATATTCATCAACATCAAGGATGCTGTCTAGTTTCTTGCAGGGAGATGCATGTTATGGTGAATGTTGGAATTTCATTATTATTTTTTCATATATTAATTCTTTGTTCACAAGACTCCACTTTCTTGCAATTTACTTTGAGGCAATTTAACATTTTGTGGCTTGAGACCATAATGGATACAAGACTTGACATATATCTCTTATTTATTTAAAGACGAAATTGTATTTTTTGTAATCTTCATATGGACATTTTTAGATCGGATTTGGAAAGTAAAATTTGTATAAATATGTGTTAATGAAAAGGCGGACTGTAAATGAAAATCGAATTTCATTCAGTTTTGTGATTGGGAAATATTTGAGAAAGGATATAAACATGGAATGGATACCTATCTTTAATGTGATCTGAATGTTCTTCAATTTCTGGCACTGGATCACAAAATGAACTTTAAAATAAAACAATGTTTTCTACGACGTGCGACGATTTCAATCATTTTTTATCCGATTTTATGTCAAGTCAAAAATGTTGTTTGGTTTTTGTTCTAAATCCGAATCTTCTTATTTTGAATATCTTCTATCTTGATGTTAGGTAGGTACCATAAGGATGGGTCAAATGAAGGATGAGAACGAAAGGTAATCGGCCAGGAATAGTATCGAAAAAAGCTTTTATTTACTTAACAATATGCTGGATTTTTGTCCAAAAAATATTTATCCTTACCGTGCTAAGAATAATTATTATACGAATGAAAGTGACTACAATAAATCTGTTTTACTGTATAAAAAAGAGCGCGAGAATAAAAATAAAACAAAAAGACAGAGATGCTGTTCTGTGGCCAGTGTCTGTGTGAAAAAGATGAAAACGAAAGAAAAAATTGGTTCAATTATTCGGTTATTGGCAGTGATCGAGGGTGCACGCATGTAAGATGACCGGCAAATTTATTATTTTTAATTTATTTTAAAATAACACCGTGTCTGAGTTGTTTTTTTTTAATGTCTGAACTTCATAATATTCTGCCTTTTGCTAGAGGTAACACGATGTTACATTATCGCATGTAAAGGATTTTATTAGCACAGTCTTTAAGAAGTTAAATATTTTATTTGTTCTATATTATTGTACATGTTTAACAATCTGAATTGGATTGAATTGGAGGGGAAGATTTATCAAAATAATTATTCTTGCCTTCCACACAGTAGCCAGGCTCTTTATAGACCTGGGCTTTGAAGGCGAAACGTATTCACGGAGACCCATCACAATAGATCTTCACAGGTTGCAGTGACGTCAGGAGCTTGCATAGCACTGACCCCCACCTTTAAGAATAAGAATCAAAATCATCTGAATTACACAATACACTATCTTTAAATATATCATTCTTCCGTACGTGTGATGTCATTAAACTCCTCCTAAATGGCTTAACCGATTTACGTGCGGTTTTTAGCGAAATGTAGATTTTCAATCGAATCTGTAAAAAAAAATTAAGAAGCATAATCTTTTTTTCATCGACCTATCAAGGTTACATTCAACGAGAATGCATATATAGGTACAAAAAAATGGAAGGATGTTATTTTTTTATATTTTAAAAAAGTTTGTTTTTAAATGTTTACAAACAACCTTCGCTTTTTATGGATCCCAAGAAGATTATTTTCTTACATTCCCCATAATTTCTTCCCTTTTATTTCTTTTTACTGGATTTTTGGTAAAACTTAAATAATATTAACTGACATTCAATACATTTTTGAAAATCGCATTCATGAATAAAGTGCACCCCTGTTGGTGAGAAGACCCGAGTTTGAAATTTGCAAAAAGAATTCAATATTTGAATATTAATAATTTTTAGTTTTGGGATTCAATCATAACCAAGAACTTAGGTACCTACTTATCAATGAAGTCTTTTTCCAGGCTAATAGCAGGCAAGTCAATGTTCGGGTTGGACAACGTCTGTCAGGTTCGCCAGTTTTATATACATTATTGTTATTATAACATTTTAAAAACATATTATCGCCTATAAATTAACTAAAACAAAGCAGAAATTTGTTACGAATTTGACATTTCTATAGAAATTCGTACTAAAAATACCTAGGAACGGGTTCTTGATTTGAATTTCAAATACTTCCACCCTTTGAATTTCCCGCTTTTATTTGTACAAAAGAGAACAGTAGAAATTGAATTTTGCTTTTCACATCTTAATTTAAATTTTCCTTTATCCAATCGCGAGCAATGCTAGTTACAAGCGACTTTGTGTTTCGTAATGGTATCTTGGATGGGAAATTCGATGCCTCTTGGGAGGGGGAGGGAATTTGGAGGGGGCAATTTGCGTCATTCTATACGCCTTCAATGTAACAAAATATTTGTTGCAAACATGGTCAAAAATAGTTATCATCATCATTTCCTTACCCGTATTTATTTATTTATTTCAACACTTTATGTGAATTTTGCATACATTTGCATAAGGGCGGGCATATTGTAGTAGCGAATGGTGATTTGATTTACAGGTAAGCTATAAAAAAAATGGCATATATTTGTACCTACATAGGAGGTACATAATATAATGTTTTAATTTTTCTGTGGTTCTGTGTGATACAACAACTTTCATCCATGAAATCAACTCAAACGATGTAACTTCGTATTATATAGATATATTATCCATTACTTTAATAAATAATTCAATTAAAAATAAATTTAAAATTCCATTTTAAATTTAGAAGATATTAGGTATTCAATTAAAATGTCCACTGGTCGCATTGTTCTAGTAATTAATAGTGCTAAAAACGGCCGCGTGAAACGCTATATTTTCTGCAATATGACGCATGAAATTAATTATGGTCTAAAGTACCATCTCAAAGAAAAATAGTCCTTAAGAAACAATGTTTGAAATACTGTTTTCCAAATCAAGAATCTTCAAAAAATTTGTGTAATTTGCGAGTTTAATCTAGGAGAAAAAACCCGCACTGGAGTTAATACATTCAAAATATAGTATTCTTATTTGTATGAAAAAATAAGCTGGAATAATCAGCTAGTTTCTTGGCTCACCGCAGGCGCTGGGCGCGCTTTTAAAAAAATTATATTTATATTAGGATGAAAATACAAACAGTGAAAAAGATTTAAAATAAATGGAAATTATTTATTTGTTTTTCTTATTTATTATGGTCAGTCAAATATAGTGGTAAGCTGTGCATTATCGCATCTTTACACGGTTCGCCCCTGGCATATTGCCTAAGGGAAATTTCTTCCTACCAACCCAAACCGTTCAAGTTAAGAAAATCAATGATTTATTTATTTGTTAATTTGGCGGCTTAAGCCTTAAACAAAGTATAAAATAATTATAAAAAACAATTATTATAAAACAAAATACAAATCACGTGTAGACAAATGAATAAAATATAGATACATAAAATCAGCAGAAAATAAAGAAATACAAATGGAAAATTAAACAAGAAATTAAAGCATAGATATGCAGCAAATTAACAATAAACGAAGATTTAAAGTATTAAAAGTATAGAAGTAATTCATGTAAGAATTAAGAATATTAAATATTAAATATTAAAAGTATTGAAGTAATTGAAATAACAGAGGCTTGCGGCCCTGGGACCCGTATTTAAACGAAAAGTTAACATTTATCTTGAATTTGAAATTAAGTTCGCTGTGTGAAAAGTATAATATGTGTACATTGATTGATTTGGCGTTTATTTTGTAGAACTCCATATTTAAACTTATAATATTAGAAATCAAACGCTGATTTGAGTCTACTAGACCCTTTACAAATATAAAAACAAAAAATTCGTGACGATTGTTTCGCTTTGTTAAGGCATTTTCAAACGAATGCATTTTTTAAATTTGTAAAAATAAAATAAAGTGTTCGATAGACCCAAATTGGTGTTTGATTTCTAATATAACAAGTTTATATGTGTACATTTTTTTTTAACAATGTTGATTTACAGGTTACCGACGAAAATACTTTAAATTTTCATTCATACACAATTTCGAACATAAATTTCGACATTACTCTGTACCGGCCCGTATTACAATAAAAAGATAACAAAGTTATCTCTGATTATCTAGAGAGTTACTTTTGTTAAAAACGAAAACGAGAATATAATAAAATCAATAAGACAACTTTGATTTTAACCACTATTTTTTTTCCACCCACCGGTTTCAAAGCAAACAAGCTTCTTCGTCAAGGTTTAAGTAACTAATGAATTAGTTCCTATTTTATTTTATCTATGTTTACTAAATACTGCACGTAGAGCTAATAAATCAAATCTTTTTTCCCTTAAAGGATGGTAATTTGAGATGAATACTTTCAAAACTAGACAGGAGAAGACTAAAAGAAATATAGTTTAATTGATTATTATTTTATTTTTTCTTATTATAAATCCCTTTTTCAATTTCTAAGATTTCAAAGTTGTCTAATTTTAATCATTCAGACTGCTAGTCTGAGATATTAAGGACTCACTCTATTTAGAGATATTTTTTTAAAAATTAATTTTTGGAAAACATTTATCAGGATTTTTTTTAAAGCTTACCCCGAGGAATGTTCCATCAACGTTTTGCGGTCTGGCCCTGAAAAACCGTGTATATGCATGTATTTGTATTTAATAATTTAAAATAAATAATCCTTGCAAAAAAATATTGATTTAAACTAATCAAATCAAACGTTTTACACAGTTTATTATTAAGACCTCAATTTCATGTGATATAAACCGGTAAGCGGGCAGTTAGTTGTCCAAGGGGTTGCACTCGGACTACCCCTAAATGATAAAGGAGTAATGTTAGTAGGATTACTTTATAACCTGTTTCTGTTCCCAAGATACGGATGACCCAAGATTTTTGTGATATCATTTTACAAACCACTTGTAAACTACAGGCTTACTCAAAAGTACTATAAAAGTATATTTTTGATTATTTTCATGTACTTTACACAAACGTTTTTCTTTTTATTAGGGATAACCTGCTAAACCTCAATTTGAGAGGCTTATTAGCAGGTGAGAAAGAGAAGATATTGAAGGAAAGTCTAAGAAATACACCACAATGCCAAAACCGCCTTGTAGTCTAGTGGCTAATATCGCGGACTCTCAAAAATAAAAAAAAGCAATGAACTGAGAAATAATATTTCTGTAATTTTTTTCTTGCAACTGGCTGGAGTCGAACTCGCGACACTTTTTTTCAATCTCTAGTTCCGTATGAATGCCATTGTTGGTTAAATTTGACTTTTTTTAATTTTTAGTTCAACTGTTATTTGTATCATTGAATCATATGTAATTATTATTCAAAGTATTTAATGTTATTTCTTGTATTTAGATTGCTTTTTTTATTTTTTATTATATGTTATTATTATATACGAGTATTTTTAAGTTACTTCTTATTTTGTTGTTGTCAATTATTATAGCTTTACACGGACACAGCATAAAAAGTCATAATAGCTTGCCTACCACATACCGCACTCTGCATTAGAGGACATGTCTCCTTGGCGGTGCCTACATACACTGCCCAAAGCAACTATCTGTAAGCTGGTAGTCTTGGCATCTCTGTGCTGAAAGAAGGTTATTCAGAAGTACATAATATGCATTTCATTGGATTGAGAAACGAGGGAAGTGAATATGTATACAAATGTAATATAAAATAAATGAATAAATTGGTATTTATTTATATTAATATATTACAACAGGCCAGAAGACCCAATTATAGTGGTGAATAGCAGCACAGAACACCCAGGCTTGAGAAAAATTACATGTTTAATTTTTGTGTTCTCACCGCGTATCGAATCCGGAGCCTTCCGTGTATGATTTAAGCGTCTTCACTACTACGCCAATGAGACCGGTTTTATGGAAGATAATATAGAAATCTAGGTATTTACAAGGCTTATAACCTCTCGTTTGTTGGTTTAAGTAGCCACTTTACATACTGTGTAACATTCATCAGTCTGCCTATTTTCAAACATCTTTATTCCTTCAATTCTTCCATCTGTTGACGTTTGTGAAGTTAAGAGCTGAAACCTTTGTTGAAAACTTTTCTTTCTCATGTCGGCCTTGTGGTGTAATGATCGGCCCGTTTGCTTACCATGCAAGAAGTCTCGGGTTTGATTCCCGACATAATTGATATAAAATATTTACTTAGAAGGCTGTTTTTACACTAGAATATTTCATAGTCCCTGGACTGGTACCTAAAGGTTAAGACTGATCCTCTTTTTTTCATGATAAAAAAACGTTGCAATTGGTGTACTGATGCAGTGCTCTATGCACCATTAGGTGCAAAAAGGGAACGATAATGATAAGGGGGTTGAATACAGCCCTTGTCTAAAAAAAATGGACAAACTCAAAACATTGTTAATTATGTTTCTTTTTTGGGTGATACCGTGTTTGTTGGATTCGTTTTGACGTTCCGACTACCATTGCAGGAGCCATCTTTGGGGTAAGCTGAGTATTTTGTAGAAAAAAGTGTGTGTTTAAGTACTAGTAGTTTGTACCGTGTCGCAGTCGACAGTAGGCACATTTCTATTTTTGTAGCATGTAAAACTGGGAACCACGTTGAGTTTAATTTAAGCCCATCATCTTTGTTTATGTTATTTGGGTGTCTGTGTATTTCAAATGCCTATTTTATTATTCGTGCACGGTAATTACTGGGTTTATAGGAAATTTTCGGTTCAAAGGCGAAAAATGTCCGGTGTCTATAAAGTATTCCGCTATTGCAGATTTGTCAGGATGCCCAAGTTTACACGCTTTTTTGTGTTTGTCAATCCTTTTATTTGCTGTGCGCCCTGTTTGTCCTATGTACACTTTATGATATCCTTGGCAACTAAGTTTATAAACAGTTTCCGTTTCCAAGGGATTCTTATCTTTTGCGCTCAATGAATGGTTCTTAATTTTTTCCACAGTCCCAAACGTTGTTCTAATATTATGTTTTTTTAGCACTTTGGCTATCCTGTCAGTAACATTTTGTACATATGGTTTCCTTTAAAACCTTCGTACCTATTCAAAACATTATTGTTTATTTTATTGAAATAATTTATCAAAACTGTTATGGTTAGTTACTTTCACACCACCCTGTCACTTGACCGGTCAAGACAGATGGACAATCAGTCCATGAACAATAGGGTTCCGTAGGGATATACCAGTTTGATGGAACTGGTCAACATATAAGGGCTGAATTGTATCAACCCTTAAGGAATAAATCGGCCGTTACTGACGCCAAAGTGTCACCATGACTGACCAGTCTGAACTTGCAACCGAGGAAGATGGTATCAAAACGTGGTTCATTCGTTTGTTCAAATTAAATATAAAAGCAACGATAGCTTTTAACAAAAATACAAAATTAGTTATATTATGATTCGTCATTTAGTGAAAGTTTTTGGGTGAAGTTTAATATTTTTCCAAGATTTTTTTTCAAGTGACACTTGAGTGATATTTTTTAAATACGTATATTACAATAGAGATGAAGATCATTTTATAGAAGGTAATACAAAAGTCCAGGCATTTACAGGCGTTATTTATTTAAACACATTATATTTATATACTGTTTACATACATATGCATTATGTCGGGCATATTGCCTTAAGACAATTTCTGCTTTTAAACCCATACCGTTCAATTTGAGAAAATCAAAAGTATATTAATAATGGTCAGCGCGTTTGCCTACCAAGCTAGAGGTCTCGGGTTCGATTCGTTACATGGTTCACATAAAATATATATTTGAAAGGGTGCTTTCACACTGGAATATTTCATAGTCCCTGAACTGGCACCTGAAGCGTAAGACTGATCATCTTATCTTCATAAAACAGTTTTTTTATCAAGATACGCTGCGGTTGGTGTAGGTGCCCATAATAAAATTAATAATAATAATAATAACCATGGTTTATTAAGAAAGAAAAAAAACTATTACTTTATCTACTATATACACAGTTGGGTAATAGATTTCTCTGGATTATGTCTAGTCTACCTAACTAGGTACAACCTGTTTTAAGGCAGACATTTTTGTGAAAAAATAAACAATAACATGACAGCCTACTAGTTAATTTATAATAGTTTTAAAACATTTAAATTTATCATTTATTATTTTAGAATGTTTTTGAGTGAGTTTTCCGATTTTCCGGGTAACATATTGAATAATTTGGGGCCCAGAAACCTGAAATTTATTTGCCCAAATACAGTGCCCTATGCACCATTAGGTACAAAAAAGGAATGATGATGATACTGTGAAGAGATAGTATGGTAAAGAGGATAGGAAAGGGGGAGAATATAAAAGAATCTTCATGCACCTGTTGCACAATTTTTTATCCATACAATCACCTAAGATTTTGACAGAAAAATAAACTATTTACATTATACCCTTGATGGGCGAACATAAGAGTATAACTCTATTTTTGTTTATTTTGTGATTTATATGCGAAAATGTTCCTTTTGAATGCCTGCATCGGTGGTATTAACAGTTTACTTATATGACGACTCAAAATATAAATAAACAACTTTGTACATATTAAACTTTGGTTTTTATAAAATAAGTATGCACATTTGTGTCATATTTTCAGTGCTAAAAACCGTATAAGATGGTCACAGTAATATAAGAAGACTCATTCCTATCATTTACTGAGTGGTACAAATATTTATTTATTTATTTAAAACTTTGTATACATATACAATTTATATACATGTAAGGGCGGGTATATTGCCTTAAGGCAATTTCTTCTTACCTACCCAAACCGTTCAGTTTGAGAAAATAATAAGGACATGGACGTTTTGAATCTTACAATTTTAGACAAAATTAAAAACAAAGATTAACAAAATAAAAATAAAAAAATGTTGACACTATACTATGAAGAGAGGAGAAGTGATAGGAAGGAAAAAAGAAAGATAAAGGAACAACTTAAATATTTGGAAAGTGACATTTTAATCTCGACTTAAATGTAAATAAAGAAGGGGCATCTCTAACATTAGTGGGTAAGTTATTCCACAATCGAGCAGCTTCTACTATGAAAGAGGAGGCAAGAAAATTAGAGCTATAAAAGGGTTTTAAAATGGTTCTCTCGTTACTAAAACAAAGAGATAGTCCGTGTTGTGATAGAACTTGGAAGAGCTCTCTCAGATAAACAGGCAAAGTGAGATTATTTAAAATATTGTGAAGAAGTAAATAGAATAAGTAAGTTCTAGAAGTATAAGTAGACTCATTTCTGTCCCAGCTTTAATGGTTCAAGTAGTATATCTGGAATATTTCAGTTAGTTGTACAAATTACTTGAATGTTGTTACACAAATGAAAATATCTCTAAAAAATAAACCATTTCGCAAAATATATGTTCTGTAGCTAATTAATTGGGTTAATAATAACGTTTTTTTTGCTCTCCCGAAAAGTTGCACTTTCGCATTTACACTCTTATGTTCACCCATCAAAGATATTATATGGTATATTTTATTATGCGTCATGGTCTAATAGTATTAGAAAACATGTACTTGTTTAGATTTCAAGATAATGTACCACGCCAGTGTATCCATATTATGTACATTTATATATGTATATAAAACAGAATATAAATTGGAACAAGGTTTGCGTCTCGGCTGTATATTAAGCCATAAATCTAGCGCCATCTAGGAACGAGGGATGCTCCGCTCTCTAATATTACTTACAGACTCTGAGGAAAACGGGACATTTAAAATCACACCGGTGTTGAAACAAAATGGCCCATGGAATTTTAAAATCGTTATGATATGAATTATAAAAACTCGTAGTAGTACCTACAAACCATCAAGCAGATTTGCCATAGGGGTAGAAAGAAAGGATAGTATGCAACACCACTCTATCGTTACGATTCTGTTTTAATTATTTATCTATACACCTCTATACCTCCTAGGTATTAACAAGGACGATACTCATAATTTGATATATTTCATACAGTAAAAGAAAAATAATAAAAAATGAGAAAAAAGCAGAAAAGTGGCATGGTTGCTTAAATCGCAAAGGAGTAATAACTCCTATTTTAAAATAAAGCAATCTCTCAATTTGTTTTCAATGGAAATACGTAGAACGAATGTGGTCCTTACAAGAATTTTCAAAATTCTTAATGCTATAAGTGATGTCCCATCTCTATTGCAATCAAATTTTCTTCATGTGTCAGACCAGTCAATAGAAGTCAAGTTTTGTTAATTTTTTATTTATTTCTTAGTTACCTTAAAAAACAATTAGTACATAAACTATTTTTTACACTTACATATTTATTTATTTTTTTCTTTATATATACGCCAAATGGGAATTTTTAAGGACACATTTATTGATGGAAAATAATTATAAAGAAAAGTAGAAAGACACAATGGTATATACGAGTAGTAGACTTTGTGGGAGTGGAAGCGGAAAAGAGGGGTTTATAATTTCATTTGATTCAGAAATCATTTGAAAGAAGACAACTTGTTATCAAAGTAATCAAGACTGGTTTGTTTTTTGGCAGACTTAAGAATTCTGGGCATAGGGGAATGAAAACCATAGTTAGTTCTATGGTTATCGGTATGAAAGAGTAGGTTTTGTCTGAGGTTTCTAGTTGGGATATTTACTTTTATTGAGCTCAGTGGTTCAGTAGAATTTTAATTAGGACTAGAAGGTCACAAGTTTGTTTTTTAATGTTTACAAACAGCATTTGTTTTTTGTGGATCTCAATCAGATTCTTCCCTTAAATTCCTTATAATTTCTACCCATTTATTTCTTTTTATGAGATTTTTGGTAACATTAAAATAATATTAAATTCAATACATTAAAAAAAATCGTATTCCTACATAAATACACAACTTTGTTGATGAGACAACCGGAGTTTGACGTTTGCAAATAAAATGCCATATTTAAAAAAAATATTTATTTTATGTTTTGGAATTCAACCACAAACAAGTACCTACTTAAATTCAATGTTTTTTAAATGTCAACAATTTTTAGTTTTGGAATTTAATCACAAACAAGTACCTACATGAAAATTATTTTTCCGAGATGATAGTAGGAAAGCCAACGTTCGGGCAGGACAACGTCTGTCGGGTCCGCTAGTTAAATATATAGTGTTAATGAAAACAATTATAAATAAAAATAGTAATACACTTGCGTCGTTTCCTTTTCGGGTCGTTGAACAAGCGTCCCGGTCTCAATAAGACCGAAAATAAATTACCTTACAACCAGTCATCTTACAAGTACTACATTCTACTTTGTAAAGAGAAGATTCCAATTTTCTTGTCGCACAGAGCAGACTCCTTCAACTGTAGCTAAACTCTGTGGCGAACACCAAAGACATTGAAACATGGCGTCGGCGTCTTTTATACATTAAAATGTGCATTGTACAAATTACGAAGTATTAAATTAAATACTAAATTTTAGTGATTTATATCATTATTTAAATTAGGCAGCAAATGTAATGCTTGATAATTTTAATTTTAAAACACCCATGTTTTAACATATTACAACAGAGATGAAGAACAATTGGCAATTTTTATACATAAAATAATTAAGGGGATGAATAAAATTAAAACAATAATAAAATTTAACCAACAATGTCTTACATATGAAACAAGATTTTTAAAAAGATAAGATTACCAATGAGGAGAAAAACAGAATCTCAAAACTCATTGTACAAGGGATTGAAGCTGTACAATGAGTTGCCTGAAGAAATAAAAGAAATAAAAAAATAAAAAATATTTAAAGTTAATTTTTAAAAATATGTTATTGAGAAATTCTGATAAAAAAAATTGTAATATTATCGAAAGTTTGTATTAGTTCTTAAAATGTTATGAACTAACTTAATAAAGCATAAATAAATTTAAGAACAGCCATTGACAGGTCATAAGCCCTGTAGATGTCTAGACTTCTATATTACCTTATCTTAAATGTTCTTCATCGCTGTTGATATATACAATATAAACAGCTCCCCAGGGAGTTGAATCCAGTCCTTGTCTACAAAAATTTAGACAAACTCAAAATATTGTTGATAAATCCACCTGGTCCATGAAGAAGTATAGAAATTGAAAAAATAACATTTTCAGGCGTTGCCTAGTATGTAGGTGAAATAATTTAATTAGATGAATCTCACCCGCATAAATAAAGCTCTTTAACTTCACAAACATCAACAGATAAAAGAATTGAAGGAATATAGATGTTAAAATTGGCGGCCTCCGTAGTGTAGTGGCCCAGACGCTTGACTCACACACGGAAGGTTCCGGGTTCGATTCCCGGTAAGAACACAAAAATCAAATGTGATTTTTCTCATTTCTGGTTATTCTGTGATGTAATTCACCACTGTAATTGGGTCTCTTGGCCTGTTGTGGTGAAAAATAAAAATACAAATACAAAAATATGGGCAGAATGGTGAATGTTACACAGTGTGTAAAGTGGCCACTTAAACCAGATATTGACAAGTCATAAGCCCTGTAGATGCCTAGACTTCTATATTACCTTCTCTTAAATGTTCTTCATCTCTGTTGTAATATGTTAATATAAACAGCTCCCCAGGGAGTTGAATTCAGTCCTTGTCTACAAAAATTTGGACAAACTCAAAATATTGTTGACATACATGTATATTTATTATAGAAATAAAAGATGAGTGATACTTCAATCCACAAATTTGGAATATCCGGTGACCGGTTTCATCGCGTTCGCGATATTTTTGGTATCTTTATTAAGAAATTTAATAAACTTGCACAAAACAGAGGTTAGGATAGAGAATTCAAAATTATATGAGAGTAAATTTAATTAAACTATTTTTGTCTTAAGGATCATAAACAAAGTGTCTCAGGATAATAAATGAGTTAGTATAATGGTATTTTTTATGAGTGTAAGTATTGTATAATTACACCTTATATTTTACTGTCGCATTCTTTGTGAGTTTTACTTCTGTCAATCATGATTCCTGAAAAAGGGAAAAAGTCATCAGTAAAATTATTACAATGGGTAAAGTAATGGGGAATACACGTGTGTTAGCTGTTTAAAGTAATTCTACGTCGGGTTTATTTTAAATCTATTAATATGGAAAATTTTCTTTTTGTGAAGTTTATATCCTTTAGGTGCAATATGAATTATTTTTACATTGTTTTTTTTAATTAAAGGAATGTTTTCATTCTATTAAATGAGTTTCGAAATTTTAATTATCTATATTATGAGACCATGGTTGTATGTGCTCTTTTATGCGTATTTTAAATGCGCTATGTGGATTAGAGTATCAGTCGTCTTTTATTTCTGTAATAAATTACAATGAATTTTTATCAAGAATTTTTACTTACAAACGTTTATGTTTTAAATAATATTTATAAAAAAAAAAAAATTGAAAAAAGAAAAGTAGTCTCACCTGGTTAGTGTAGTAATTATGTGGTTTTCCTGGATGATTTTAAATTTATCTCTAATGTAATTTTTCAAGTCGTAGAGTAAGCCATCATAAATTCCTACTCCATAATTTGCTCCGAGACCAAAAAACTCTATTTTTTTACTAGAAAATGGATGACTAGAATCTGATACGAACATCAAATATTAAAGATTTAGGCGTTTAATTTGTGAGCACCCTGACATTTCATGATAACATAGAGGCATTCAATGGTAAATCATTGAAGATGTTGGGATTCGTTCTGCATACTGCCAGGGTTTTCGAAAATACCCGCGTACTAAGAAATCGATACAACTTTTTGGTGCGAAGTAGACTCGAGAGTGGCTTGATGATTTGGCGGCCACATGAACTGAAGTACTCTCTTGTGATAGAGAAAATCCAAATAAAGTTGTGAGAGAGAGTGCGAATATTATCTTTGGCTCTACCCGACTGAATTTCTCCAGGGTATGCTTGGCTACAACAGTTTAGAGACTAGAAGAATGTGTATTTGACTGCATATTTTTATCGATTGTTGCGTGATATGGTCGATAATCCCGAGATTGTGATGAGCATAGCTTTGTTTGTTATTGATAATTACCAAAGACAGCATCAGCATGGATTGTTTCATATTCCGATATACATGACTACTCTGCCCGTTGGAAGGGCTACCGCTATGCTGAACAACATTGTCTTGGATATTGATCTGTCCCATGTATCCGAAGTGGTTTTCGGGAGCAGGATTCTCCTACTACTTTGACAAGAGTCTCTTACATGTAATTTTTCTTTTTATAAAATGTACGTCTTGAATTTTTGTTTGTTAAGTATATGTTATTTAAAAATAAATAAATCGATATGAATCGCATGTAAATAACTCCCTAGAAAGAAGATTCAGCCTTTTTGCAAATATTTAGACACACTCAAAACATTGTACATTTTGGTCAGCTACGATAGACTTTTAATATTTTTTTTTTAAATCAATATTTCGTATCCATTCTGGCAGAAATCAAATCCAAGAACTAAAAATGGTAGGCCAATGCACTAAATATTACGCAAAAAATCTGATTTATCTCGACTTGATTTTTTTATTCAGCATTTTTCACTCGTCCAGGATTCTTGGCCTGAATCAACCGTAGGGGTAGGCATAAAGAATAGAACGCCACATCACTCTATCATTGCAAACAGAAATCGCTTTCTCTACATTCATATATTTTCTCATGCACGCACGCCGATTGTTCTTACTCTTGACATGTTCATCTTCAAGCATTTGATGGACTTGATCGTGCCATGTCTTTCTCGGTCTTCCTTATTTTCTGCATCCATCAACATTCGCATCGCAAATCGTTTTAGCCGTTATTTTGCTTCCATTCGCTCTACATGTCCAAAGAAACGCATCACCCATGCACTTGATGCTGTCAATGTGCTTGTCTTAGCCTTATATCGTTCACGGGCCTCGACATTTGTCCACCTATCATACTTCGTTTTACTACACATTTGCCAGAAAGATCGCATTTTGACAGCATTCAACGTACTTAAATAATTATTTTTCCAATTCTTTACTTCCCTCCCATTCATTAGGTTTGGCACTACAACTCCATTGCGAACCGCTAGTTTTGTCTCCTACGAACAAATTTCGATGTACAGTTAGTTTTTTTATAAGTTATTGGTATAGATCACAATTCCCTCTCCTGCCTATTAGGAACCCTCTCAAAACCAATAGCTCTACGAAGGTATATGATTTTATAGATTTTATATGCATACATTAAAGGTTCGCAAAGTTATAGCAAGTTATATGGAAGTTTTAACGACGCTATCAAGACAAGCTCATTTTATGTTTTGCAATATAAATTTTAAGGATTGGATTTAGAAAACTAAATTAAGCGGATTAATTCATCTTGAAATGTATTGGTGCGCCTATAAACAGGTTGAAAGAGGATCATCAGACCCTATTGGGTAACATATATTATCATCTTAATTTTTTTAATATATTTTTTTTCCGTTTTCGGAAAGATAGATTAGTGCAAAAAAACAGTTTTTATAAGTTTTAAAAAACCCTTTAGAGTTGTACATTTTTTAAAATTTATTAAATTATTTATCTGTACATAATTTTAATTGTACCTACATTGACAGGCTTATTTCCAAATGGCAATTTCCTCCAACCTAGCAATAAAATAAAAGTTTTTTTTTATAATTCAAGTTTAAACATATTCAATAGGATATAAAGATAAAAAATTGCTAAATATATATAAAATAAAAATAAATTTAAATTACCTTAAATCAATACTCAATGGGAAAAAGGACAAAAAAGGAAGTAGGAAAGGAGGAGATGTTTCTTCAGACGTGATTTAAAGAGATATAAAATCAAAACAAACTCACTCTCTATAAGTAACCATTTGTGTTTGCTTTCACAGTACATATATTATTTTATTTGATTTCAAGCCTTCTAAGTAAAATATTAGGTAGACGAAAGTGAGCATTTTTTGTTTGCGTTCAATCAAGGTATTAAAACTGCCAAAGCTGCTCGTGATAATTGTGCAGTATGCGGTAACGATGCGATGAATTATCGACTATTTGGTTGTATTTTTTTTTGTTGTTAACATTAGTAATGTCCATTTTTTCAATGAAAAAAACTAGAGAACAAAACAAAAAATAAATAAATTAGAATGAGAAAAGAGTAAAAATGCGAAGAAAAGAAGGAGATGAAAGTAAAAACTAAAATATTTAGACAGCGCCATTTTAATAGTCATTTAAACAGTATCATTAAAATAAACCAGAAATAATTACCAGAAATAATATAAAGCATAATTTTAGAAAAATTCATACAAATGCTAAACCAAATAATAATAAAAAATCTCTCAAAAAGTTGTTATTTAAAATTTTCCATTATGGATTTATTTGAAATTTTGTAGAGGTTTTGTAGTTTGGCCATTATTTCTGCACCCTCTTTAATTTCCCAGATAAAAGGGTCTGAAAGGAAAAGGGTTGTATATATTGAAGAATGTTTAGTTAAGGGATGAAAAGCAGCCTCTTTTGTAGGCGATAGTATTATGTACCCTCCCTTATTAAATAAACCCCCTTATTTCATCTTGGTCTCCTCTTATCTAAAATCTAAGAATTAAAATATCTTCATATTTTTTATTCGGGATTTTAATTGTTATTATTTTTACTGAAAAAATATTAATTTATCGATAAAAAAATAGTTCTGTGTGTAAAATAGAACTAGAATTCTGGATGAGTGTTTTTGACTCGTAAAATTCTCCGGTAAAAATCACAAAAAGGAGGAGTGGAGCTAAGTGGGCTTCGTAGTGTAGTGGTGGCCCACCATGCTTGTGGTCCCGGGTTCAATTTCTAATTTCTGACATGGTTTATGTCAAATGTTTTTTTCTCGTGGTTTAACGCTACAATATATCAGTGTCCCTGGACTGGTACCTGAAGGGAAAGACTGATCACCTAGCATTTATGTATCGAAATCCACTGTGTTTGATGTACTATTGTTGTGCCTTGTGCACCATCGGGTGAGGCTAGGGGTTCGATGATTGGAGATAATAAATTGGGTGGCCTGCGCGGTGTAGTGGTCAAGACGCTTAACTCACACTCGGAAGGTTCCGGGTTCGATTTCCGGTGAGGAGTCAAAAAATAAATGTAATTTTTCTCAAGCCTGGGTGTTCTGTGATGTAGTTCACCACTGTAATTGGGCCTTCTGGCCTGTTGTAGTGCAAAAAAAAATTGAATATCTTAATTAGTTTATTAATTATAACAGTTATGGGAAATGTATTAGAGAAGGATGTGAAAGTCCAGTCATTTACAGGGCATGTGATTTAGATTGTTTATTTTCTCTATCAATTCTGTAATACGTAAAACTTAAAAACTCCAAAGGGGGTTGGATCCAGTTCTTGTCTACAAAAATAAAGGCAAACTACAAATATCTTTGTTCAAACCAACTGGTCTAAGAAAAAGTGTAAAACTAGATTTTTTGAGACGTTGCGTTATGTAGTATGTAAATAAAATAATTCAATCTCTTGAACCTCAGTTACATTGAAAGAAGTTTCAGCTCTTTAACTACACAAAAATCAACAGTTGGCAGAATTCAGAAATATGGATGATCATACACCGGCATAATGGAAATGTAAGGTGATCATTCAAGCCAGATAGTAACAGTTTATAAATTCGTAAATGCCTAGCCTGCCATATTTTCTTCTCCATCTTATTTGTAAAATGTTAATATTAATGACTCCTTCATGGATTAAATCCAGTTTAAGTTTATAAAATATTGCACAAACTAAAAATATTGTTAAGCTTAAAAGAAGTTTGACGGTGGCATTCACAACAAAACCCGGTAAAACGTCAATAATTCTAAATAAAAGATTGTCAAAACGAGTAAAATGTATTAATGTCAAAAAATTGCATACGTATTTATTTTATCTTGTGGTCAATAATCTTTTAATCCTAGGTACAAAAAAGAAAAGTTAAAAACCTAGAATGTCTAACGATTTTGTTAAAGTTACAGTAGTTGTAAAACTAACCCCCTAGCAACCCCCTCCGAAAACCTTCTGACGTTTTATTCGCCGGTTCTTTCTAACCCCACCCTAAAAAGGGGTATTTTTCGACCCCCTAACTAGCTACACCCCTTTACGTGCTAAGAACGCACCCCCCTTTCGTAGAAAAGGTCCAACCCTTAAAACGAAAGAGAACTCCAAATGAAAAAGAGGGGGAAAGATGATTATACTTCGAGATATTTAACCCTTTCACATAATATTTGTTGCGCTGTAGATATTTTACTGCTTTAAAGATACATTTAGTTTCTGTTTATTAATTTTTTAATTTATGAAAAACTTTGTCTTCAGCGTAATTCTTTGTTCATAAAATCTATGTTTTGAAATATTTTGAGTTCTAATGAATTTAATAATCAATGTTTCTTTTTTGGGTGTGACCGTGTGTGTTGGATTCGTTCCGACGTTTCGGCTACCATTTCAGGAGCCATCTTCAGGGTAAACTAGGATGTTTAATAATATTTATATTACCCCTTTGCACAAGTATTTACTATTTTATTATTCTGATTTTTTTATTTATTTATTTCATTTTTTATTTTGTTCAATAACGTCCGAGGGGAATTTGTAAAAAACATGCATGCTAACGTACTTAAAAATAAATAGAAATTATCGAATAAGTGTAAGTACAAAAAAAGGTAATTTATAAAAGATATGATAGAAATAGTTTAAAAAATATTTTTTTGAAAATGAAGGTCTACGCAAAAAAACAGTAAGTTTATAAACAAAATATGCAAAGATATAAAATTATTGAATAAATTCAAACAAAGTTATTAAAGTATTATGGTATGCAAGGAAAAAAAATGTGAGTGAACTTAATAATTAAACAAGCGTATTTTCACGAAAAAATAAGAAATAAAAAAATGTGAAATGCGTGTTTGCTAATAATTAAATGCAAATAAGGTTCTCCTTGATAAAACTCCTTGATGATTTTCCAAATGCTTGAGTTTACGGTTTACCATATTGATGTGCCATAAATATTTTTTAAAATTATTTTTTATGTTTTCAATCCTATATTATTTGTGGTCATATACTCATGTGTCAGTGTCATATAATTGCTCTTCCCATCTCAACACATGACTTTTAGTCCCATGGAGTTAGAAATTATTGTCCCAAATAATGTACAATAACCTTACGTATGTAAATAAATATATTTAGTTTATTTAATTAAAAATATATTCAATGCTAAAGTCTGGAAAGAAATATTTTCGTGTTCGGCATTGGATATACGGGCATTTAGCATAATTGGAGAAATGGAGATGGTCAGATTTCAGTCCTGTTACACAATTTAAAATTCACTATTTTGGTTTTGTTTGAAATTAACTTCCTAACCTTATGTTATTGTTTTATTAGTATAAGACTACTTTTTTTTTGTTTTTAAATAAACAAACAGTCGAAAATGCCATAATAACATTTTTTTAAAATACAGTTTAAAAACAGAGAAGCAAAGTTTCTAAATAAAAATCATACATATTATTAAATTGTGTCACAACAAAAGGATGTGTATATGTGTATTTGTATAAGAGTAAGTGTAGATGTGTGTTTATGTGTATTAGTGTGGGAGTAAGTGTTCAGGAGTGTGCATCATTAAATAGGAAGTGGGATCGTATTGCAGCCAGAAATAATAATAAGTCTTAATTTATTTTGGAATAAATTAAGGGGTACGTAAAATATATCAATAGATGAAAAAAAAACTGTAAAGTTAGAGCAACTTATGCTCTAAAGATAAAAAATCTCCATCTTAAACGGGTGGAGCCATGTTAGATGGAGACTATCATAAACAGGGAACACTCCGTTTTCATTTTACATTCGTTAGTTTTATATAGATTCCCTGTTATTAAGTATGTTTACTAATTTAAAAAAAAAATATATAAAATAAAAAATATAACTTTGCGAGGTTACCAATTAGAATATCTCTTTTCATCCCAACACCTAATGATAAAATAAAAGCAGAAAAATTCACTTTATGAATTATTAACATAATAAGCAAGGTTAAAAATAAATGCGAAATGTTAAAAATAAATGCAACACCTATAAAAAAAAAACACGTCATGCTTGTCGTGTACATAGAATATAACTATAGAAAAAACCAATGTCAAGTGTAAAACAAGGTGGTTACTTAAAAAAAGAAAATTGTAGGTAATTATTATTGATAAAAGAATTGTACGGTTTTTTCTTTAAAAAATAAAAATTAAATCGAAGACTCCAATCAGTTTTTGATTACAATATTAAGATTTTGTCAATATTTACTTATTTATACCTATATTATTTGTGTGTTTTGACACATCCACGTGATAGCTCTGTGGACGTTTATGAATAAATTTATAATTAAAAGTACGTGTTCTTATTTTAAACTAAAATACATTTTAATTAAAATTAAAAATTTACATAAAGGTCATAAATACGAATACCGATTTTAACATAGGGGTACATTCAAGAAAATGAGGGCGGAAAGGTACGTATAAAACTTCAGGTAGACACTTAAATTCAACCCTCTTTCACGTGATATTGCAAAACTGATTTAAAACACAAATGTAGCGTAACCATTTTATTTCTTTAGTGCGGGGTAGTTTGGAATCAGTATTGGGGGTGGAGAAGGTTTTCTAGGGGTGTAAGGGGTGTGAGTTTACCTTCTGAATTTAATTAAAACAAACGTGAACTGAATAACTTCATTTTACGCGATTGTCGTGTAAGAACAAGGGAGGGCGGGGGTGATTTAAGAAGGAAGAAAGCGCAAACTCTAGATTCATTATTGATTTATAAATTTTTGGTTTTATGGTTTATTTTACCTTTGTACAGTCTTATCTTTCTATTGGCACAATTGGATTAGGGTAGCTAATAATAATCATGCTAAGCCTTTAAAAATACTACACTTATCAAGTCACTTTATTCCTCTCTGGTTAGATATTATCGAGAATATATTTCTCCAGTCTGGTCTCCCAATTATAGTGTATATTATTCTGATTTGCTTGAGCGCGTCCAGAAGAAATTTTTAGAAAACATTTATTTTTAAGTACACATTTCAGCAGCTTTATCTAATTATAACCAGTGTTTATCTTTGGCGAACCTTTTTAAACTTTCTGATAGAAGAATTTGATCAGACCTATGGTTACGTTATAAAATAATCAAAATTGATGTAGTTAAGTTCATCAGAGATTTAGGAGTTGTTTTGGACTTTAAACTGACATACAACGAGCATATAAATAATACAGTTAATAAATCTCTGACGTTACTTGGCTTCATTAACAGAATATCCTCCGATTTTACTAATGTCCGTGCTATCAAAAACCTTTATTGCTCAACTGTTCGCCCTTTTCTAGAATATGCCTCCGTGGTCTGGTCTCCGTTCTATGTCAATCGAATAAATCACATTGAATCAGTCCAACATCGCTTGCTTCAAAAAGTAGCGTGGATGCTTAGAATATAGAGAAGTAATTATTCTTATGCTGATATAGAGTCTAAGTTAAATATTTTTAGTCTACAAAAACGTAGAACTAATTTTGATTCCAAATATGAGGGTACTATTTGCAACCGCGGCAAAATCCATCATTTTGAGCAAATCACAATTAACTGATACAATACTTAACTCCAACTTTTTTTAAACTTATTTTTTTTATTATAATCAGTAAATATTTTATACGTAAGCAGTGATGACATAAGCATGATTATGTCAAAAAACAGAAGAGAAATAATAAATTTAATTTATACATTCCAACTTTACAATAGGTACTAAAGTAAAGGTTGCCACGTTTGCAACAAACCCGATAATTTAAAAGTCAAGTTCTTACAAATAACGCCGTTTTTTTTAACTGACAATGTTATAATTATTGTAAAAAAATATATTCTGAATAAGTTTAAATTATTATCTCACTTTTTTTTAATTTTGAAATTTGCCGGGTTTGCAAGTAGTACTCTCATATATGTTCGGCATACAAAATGGTATAATCGATGTTCCATCATTACTGGGACAAGTAAAATTCAATATTCCGACTCGTAGGTTGAGAAACAATGAAGTACTGTTTATCGGCCAGCATAGAACAAACAATGGCCTTAATTCTCCAGTGACCCGTCTTTGTCGTATTGTTAACTCAAGACAAGATTTGGACATTTTTGGTTTAAGTTTACAACGATTTAAAAGAGCACTAAATAATATAGTCCAAATCTTGTGTTGATGTCCCTTATGTTTGTCAATGCCTGATAAAATCACTTTACAATAAAAGCTCAGCAATTGTGAATTTTCACAATGAACTATCAGATAACTTCCCAGTTCGAAAAGGTGTGCGACAGGGTTGCATTTTGTCTCCCGTCTTGTTTAATATACATGGCGAATATATCATTCAAAAGGCACTTAACGGCTGGACAAGTAAGTTCACAATTGGAGGAAGGCAGTTATCCAACCTAAGATATGCTGATGACTCTACACTTATTGCATCGTCAGAGATTAAAATGAAAGAACTAATTGACCGAATAGATGCTGCTAGTTTAGATCTGGGACTCTCAATGAATATGAGCAAAACAAAGCTTATGCTCATTGATCGAGCTAATAAAGTAGCGCCATTATCCTTACTGCGCAACTTAGAAAGAGTCAACAATTTCATTTATCTAGGTTCTCTCATTAGCGATAGCGGTGGGTGTGAAGGTGAAATACGGCGACGTGTTGGTATTGCCAAAAGTGCTATGAGTCGGCTGGTGAAGATCTGAAAGAATCGCAGTAAAACCATTAACACCAAAAAGAGACTGGTGAAGGCCTTGGTTTTCTCAGTGTCCATGTATGGTGTGGAGTGTTGGACACTGAGGGAATCTAAAAAGAAAAAAATCGAAGCTTTCGAGATGTGGTGTTGGCGGCGAGTGCTGCGGATTCCGTGGACGGCCAGACGTACGAATGCATCTATTTTCCAGGAACTGGACATAGAAGAAAGACTGATATCCATGTGCGAGAAAAGAATCTTGCAGTTCTTTGGGCATATTTCCAGGGGAGATTCTGATAGTTTGGAGAAAACTATTCTCCTGGGAAGTGTCGAAGGGACAAGGCCGCGTGGACGTCAATCAACAAGATGGAGCGGTACAGTCACTGAGTTATCAGAATCATCACTGACGAATGCCTATAGAAGAGCACAAGACCGTTCCAGATGGAGGGAGACTATCCACAGACGAGCCATGCCTGGAGTCAGGCGTAATCACCATCCTCAGACATGAGGCACGGATTGAAGAGATGTTTGTCAATGCTTTTTTTTTTTTTTTTTTATGTTTTTAACTATTAATTTATTGTTATATTTAAAATCTATAAATTGTATACATGGACAATGTCCGTTAATAAATAAATAAATTCATTTATTGACTATCCAGATTTGCTGGAGTTGGGGTTTTTCCATGTACCGGTTAGACAGCCACAGTTCTCCTTTGTGATCTGCTAGTTCTAGAATCAACAATCACATGCACTTGACTATCCTCAGGATCCATATAAATGGTAATCAGTATGAGGATAAGGCTGATAGACGATATTATATTTGGCTCTGGACTTGATTGTTATAAAACGAGTCTGATTTATTTTTCCGTAAATAGTTTTATTTTATAAATTATTTTATTGTTTCAATTATCCGAAAAAATGAACAAATATATTTACTAGGCTTACAAAAAATACATACAATAAAAATACTTTTTTTAAAAATTTTATTTGTGGATGTAGCCACTCCACTGCCTATAGGCGTATTCTGGAGTGTCAGTGTATTATTTATTTTATACATAAGAGTACTTTTGCATCAATTATAGTTGCAGTTTAATATTTTCAAAAAATAAAAAGGATTAGAAACGTTTTGAAATACATTCTCGTACATGACCTTAAAAGAGAAACAATAAAAACAAATTTTACTCAGATATATGAAATATATTCCTTAGCTTCTTTAATTTTATTTAGACTTCAAAAATGTTTGTATTATTTTTTTATACAGAATAATGTTCCCTCACTGGGGTGTTCCGTGCTGAGGGAAACATTTTACAATAAATAAAACATGCATCAAATTAGTTATTTAACAAATTTAACATAATAATTAAATAAAAACGTAATTAATCTAATTAACCTAATTATCATTCGCATAATAAGCAATATAAACTAAAATAATCATAAAAAACATAACCAATTTACATAATGATAAATAATAAATAAAATAAAAAATAAAAAATTAAATAGACCTGTATACCAAATTACAGAGCACGAAACATAAAAGAGGCCATTGAAATACACATACACCCAAATAATATAAACAAAGACGACGGGCTTAAATTAAACTCAACATGGTTCCTAGTATTGCATACTTTAAAAATGAATAGAGATGTGCCTACTGCCAACTGTGACGCGGTACAAATTACTTGTAGTTAATCACATACTTTTTTCTACAAAACACTCAGGTTACCCTGAAGATGGCTCCTGCAATGGTATCTGAAACGTCGGAACAAATCTAACACACACGGTATCACCCAAAAAAGCTAAATATTTATTTCTATTTAATACTGTCCGGTAAAAAAAACTGAAAATATTATAGGATACAATATTATACTTAAGACAAGTCAATATGTAAAAAATATATTTAACTCTTGTGTGGCTGTGATGTCACACTAGTTGACATAGGACACAAGACTTGATAAATCTGTCTTATTTTTTAAAATGATGAATTCATATTTTTTGTATTCTTCAAATGGACATTTTCACACCCAATTTGGTAAGTAAAATTTTTATAACTATGCTAAATTTTGATACGAAAAATATTTATCCTTGCTACGTGAAGAATAAATGTCCGCTAATTCAGCGATACATCTATACAGATACCCTATACAAAAGAGAGTACGAAGATATAAGTCATAACAAGGAAGACAGAGACGCTGTTCTGCGGCGGGTGAAGTCTTCAGTCGGTTGATGACAATGATGGGGGACGCACGCGCGTAACATAAGCGGCGTATTAGTGATTTTTGATTTATTTTGCTATAACAGGGTTAAATTTATGTTTATTTGCATAAATTATGGAAAAGGAATTATTAAACAGTATGTCTCCATGTTCTGAATTTTAGAATATAGCGTCTTTTACTAGTGGTAACACGACGTTACATCACCGCGCGCAAAGGGATTATTTACCACAGTCTTTTAAGAGTTAAAAACTATTAATTTTGTAATAAAAAAATCAATCTCAACTTATCTGGTGAAGTGTTTTTCTTGGCAAGGGTATTTTTTTATTTATTTATTTATTTATTCACACTTTTTATCAAAATACAATTCCATATTCACTTTGCCCAGCTAACAAGGGTACATACCCCGTTCCAAGCTAGGCAATTACATTTTTATATATTATAATAGTTAACAAATTAATATAAAGTACAGACAAACAAAATATAAACTTATTCGGATACACAATTTGATTCATATACATACAGACATACACATATATACACACATGTATATATAAATATACACATATATACACATGTACATACACACACACGTACATACACCCATGCGCATACACATACATACATTCATAAAAACATAGACAATTTATTTATGCGAAACTTCATGGTTGTCATCTATAAATATATTTTTTTTTAATTATTCCTTATTTTTTATATTTTATTTTTGACATCCAGTAAGGTTCTCCAATGCTATTTATTTATTTATTTTGTTCTTTAACGCCCAATTGCCAATTAATTGACAATCAAACCATAAAACGCATTTTACCGCAATATTAAAATATATATGTAAATAATAAATACAAAACCTGGGAATAAGAAAAGTTGGACCTTTGAAGAATTTAATGATCTGTTATTGTCGCTATAAAACCCCTGGAAATATCAGACAATATGTAAAATTAATTTCGGAATACAATAATTATTGTCTTCGGCGGTCTATGGGGATGTATTAATAACCAGTTATCTTAACTGTTTCGACCTCTTACATTGGCGGAAGGGTGGTATTTTAAATGGCTAACTTGAATACTGAATGTCTCCAAGAAACATGCATTCCAATATACATATACGAGTATCCTTTCATTTCAACTTTTGTAACGGGGACAATTGTATCGTTGATATTTTTATTATTTTATTTTAATGGTTAAAAAAGTGTACATTTTATGATATAAGTTAATTCATTTGCGTGTTAGTGTTGTTAACAACTGATCAAGTGTTGGTGATAGGGAAGTTTTCCAGTTTTTAACTTTTTTATTATTTTATTATTGCAAAAAAAATATCAATTTTGGGAAGGATCAGAAGATTTATTGATAAGGACTCCTGCAAAACTATTTACAAAGCAATTATTGAACCACACGTTAACTACTGTAGTAGCATTTTATTTTTATCAAACAAAGAAAACGTAGATTAACTAACTGTATTACAAAATAAAGCCTTTAGAATCATTTTAAAAAAAAACAGATATACGAGGGTAAAGTCGATGGTAAATGAAATGAAATTATTAACATATAAACAAAGAATATTTTACAATACAATGATATTTGTTCTTAAATTATAAGCTCTAATAAAAAAACAGAATTTTGGAAAAAAATTGATCGGAACCAGCATGAACACGATCACAATACTAGAGAAAAGAACAAAATTAGACTTCCATTTAGGAAAAAGGCAAAGTCACAAAATTCAATTTTATTTAAAGCAATTAAAAAGTATTACGAAATGGAAAAAAACATTTATGAAGAAAAAAACATATCAAAATTTAAAATAATGGTCAAGACATATGTGATAAACAATTAATAAATTAAATATATTTTCAATGTTATTATTAGAACACACATAACAATATGTATGATATGTGTGCCCTACTTTAAGATTTAAATAAAAAAAATAAAATAAAAAAGACTACCAAGCAGAGCCAAAAAAAAATTTCGTGTTTATGTATCCGTATATTCTCAAATCTCGAAATTTCACCGCCTCTACGTCATAATTTTAAGTCGGTGAGTTTTCCTGACATTTAAAATCAAAACCCATCTTTCATCAAAACACGCTTAGCGTTAAAAAACATAGCAACCCGGAAACCATAAATCCATCACAACGCTAATATTAATTGATAATTGTTAACACGGGTTCGCGTGAACCAGAAAAACAGAGTTCGAGAAACAGTTTGCAGTACAATTTCGTACTGTAATTTTTACAGCGTGAAGGACAACATTTTCAATGGACAAAATCCGATTTCCCGTTGCTCTGAACTTAATCATTTATAAAAAAGGTACATTTAAAATAACATCCTCTGCGTGGTTGATTGTCTGTCTCCGGGCGGAATGAACAATATATTTTGGTATGACAAAACTATTTTCAAGACAGGTGTTAAGGACTGGATTTTCCTTAGTAGGAGGAGTTGAACTGACGAGAAAACTCTTTGTTAATTTTCTGAATCTTTAAGTTTACTCTTTACCATATTAATGTGCCTTATAAATGTTTATTATATATATTTTTTTTGGTTTCTGATCCTATATTTGTGGTGTTATACTCATGTGTATGTGTCATCTTCGTCCTATCTCATCACAGGACTTTAATAATTATAGAATTTTCTATCCAGAATTTTAAGAAATCTATTCTGTATCCTAATTTAGTTGTGATATGTATGAATTGTATATTGATGGTTTCAAACAACAGAAGCAAACTCAATATGGCTGCTATCGTATGCATTATATAAAATTTTGAGTGATGCGGTTGTTAATTAGAACCAAATTAAGCTGCATAATCGCCTTCTGGAAAACTGGTAATAAAACAAATACAAAAAGGTTTGACAATTAGTTCTTAATGTAAATGAAAACGGTATAAATTGTAAACAGCCAGGATTTGTAGACGGTACCACCTGTTTCATGTACCAATAAGTAAAACATCGTATGTTAAAAATGCTTTTTTTCGTAGGACTTTTTCAATGTACAATACAAAATTTAAAAATATAGATTATACAAACATCACTCTGTCAGATTTAAAATTTACACTAAAAATGTATTATGTAACTTAGTAGACATTATAATAATAAATATGTACATCTCCCCCCCCCCTCCTTATCCTCTCTTCAGGCATTTTTGTCCTTATCCCGCCCAATTTACAGTAACTTAATGTTCTTAAAATTAATAATAAAAAAATCTTTGATTATTGAGTACTTGAAAATAACATTTTTATATGTATAAATTGTATGTATTTATTTGATATGTAATGTATATTTTCTTTACTAACTTTGTATACTATGTGGAAATCTGCTATTAGTTCTGAGTTTATACACTATATCTGTTTGTTTACTAAAAATATGTATGTAGAACTGTTGATTTCCCTAATAAAATAAAATAAATAAACAAAATTGCACTGGGAACTAAAAATACTAAAAATTCTTGAATACACTAATGTAATACCAGACCACAACAACAATATTATTATTAAAAGGGAAGACCAACGGACAGTAAAAAATACTACTCTAGTGTACATAGAATACAAGATTTGATATATCTCTCTTATTAATTAAAATGATAAAATAGTATTTTTTGTGGTCTATAAATTTACATTTTCACACCGGATTTGGAAAGCGAAATTTGAATAAATATGCTGGATTAAGTATAACCATAGTAAGGATGAAAAATATATTTATCCTTACTATGCGAAGAATAATTATACGAATAAAAATGATATCAATACCTCAATAAATCTGTTTTACTGTGTAAGATCATGAGAATATTTTTTTTTTTATTTATACTTTAACATTGCTTGTATTCTTTTTTTTATGCAGAATAATGTTCCCTCACTGGGGTGTCCCATGCCGAGGGAAACATTTAGCAAAATGTGAAACATACCTATGATTAGCTCTTTAACAAAGTTAACATAATAATAACAATAAAAAAAACGTTATTAATCCAATTGACTTAATTATAGTTAACATAATAAACAAAAATATTTATAAAAAACATAACCGATTTATATATATAGACCAATTTTAAAAAATCATAAACAGTGCCTACATTTTACCAATTTGGCTTGATCCACTCTTCGATCCGTGCGCAACCCACCTCCACTATCCATTTCTTAATATCAATTTTATATTGCGAGAACTTACTAATTGTCCTTATGGATAATGGAAGTAGATTGTACACTTTAACCGAGTAGTAGGTCAATCCTCTTTGACCGAAGGTTGTATTTATTTTTTTATTTTTTAGCAGGATCAGGGTGGAGTATCTAGATACTCTTGTATTTGTAACGGAAGGTAGATAATAATGTTTACGTTCATATAGTCACAAAGTTTTTACATAAAGTTGTTTTATAGATTTGGCATTAAGATTCTCAATTATACCGAGGGAGCTAGTTCTGATTGGAACTCTTAAGATAGTTTTTATTAAAGCTTTTTGTGCAATTATTATTTCCTTGATCAGTGTGTCGTTTGCACATCCCTATCCAATTATCCCATATTCCAAAACTGATTGAGTTATTGAAATGTTAATGCAAATTATTTAACTTATAACAATGAAGACAGACGCTGTTTTAGTTATTTATTTAAAAATTCAAGTACAAAGAATAAGTCTTTTGCAGACTTATTGCTAATAGCAATATCTTCCAGCCAACCAAAAAACCGACTGGTCTAAAGAAAAGTTGGTCAAAACTTTCTACTTAAAAACCATAAATGAATATCAGAAAATACAAACATAAATTAAAAATAGCTCAATTAATTCAAACTTTTATTTGGTTTTATAATTAGGAGAGAAGGCTTGCACATATTAACTTTTTTTTAAATACATTATTTTAAATATATTGTGGAATCAGATAACGAGTTTGAAAGGAAAGAGAAAGGGGAACATAGAAAAGAAAAGGGAATAAAAATATAATAATAAATAAAAAAACCGGTAAAATTCAGAGAGTTCAGGATTCTGGGGATATATAATAATGTTTCGGGGGTCTCTTGAAGGTGGCTAAAAAGATGCATTTTGTATATAAAGAGGTAGCTCATTTCATTGTTTTGTGAGTGGCGTTTGTATGAAAAAGACATAAACAAAGAAGAAATCCGTTCAATCAGTCGGTTATTGACAGTGAGCAGGAGTGCATACTAGTTAAATGGTGTATCAATGATTTTTTATTTATTTGGTGACTGCGGGCCTAATCAGGTTGTGGTCTTGTGGCTAGTGTCTCGGACTCACGGACCAAAGGTCCGTGGTTCAAATCTCTCTCTACCACAACTCGATTCAATTTTCTAATAGTGAGTAATTTACAACTTGTTGAACTCATATAGTGTCCATGCGGCTCGGCTGTGGAATCATCACCCATCCACCTCAAAGATGTTACTACATTATCTCTGTTTAAATCACGTCTGAAGAAACATCTCCTTTCTCTTCCTTAATCTCTCCTCCTTTCCTTTTTCCTCTTTCCGCTTTTTTCCTTTTTCCCATTGAGTAATAGTTTTGATTTAAGGTAATTTATAAACAAATACGTTTATTTCTATTTTTATATATTTTTAACTTTTTAATTTTTTTTTTCCTATTGAATATGTTCTGTAACTTGAATTATAAAAATAAAACTTTTATTTTATTGGTTGGTTGGAAGAAATTGCCATTTGGCAATAAACCCGCCAATGTACAAATAACATTATGTACAAAAAGTTAAAATAAATAAATAAATAAAATTGCCCCAAAATTAAATATTTGGGTCAATCATAAGAACGGAAATATTTATTTAAAAAAATTAAATAATAATGATATTATAATTTTGATAAACTATGGAATAAGAATTATTAAGCTGTAAGTTTCTGTTTTTTTTTCGTCCTTCAAGAATATTCTGTCTTTTACTTGAGGCAACACGATGTTACATCTCTGCGTGTAAAGAAATTTTGTAGTACAGCCTTTTATGAGTTAATTTTCAGACCTATGAACTTTAAGTAAGTCTTTTTTTTACGGCGGGGACGGCTTTATTAATTTAATATAAAACAAATAAAGCTCTGTTTTATTATTACTAGACTGTACTGTTTCCTGATTCGTTCCCTGAAAAATTTGAATTTCGAATTAAGCGCAGTCACATCTGCAGAGATTATAACTGAGCCACCTCCCACCATAAAACTTTCCAACGCTCTGATTCAACGGCTGAATAATATATTAATATATATGTCGTTGTAACAATGTTATACCTACAGCAAATTTAATTTTGCTCCTAACTTTCAATTGGGTTCTTAAAATATATTAAAATTAATTGCAACAGAATTGAAAAGCATTTTTTGATAGGGTAATGTGGAAGTATGGCATTTTCGGGTCTTGTGACCTGTCATTGGCTGATTAAGCTAGCCACTTAACTCACTGTACCTGCCTTATCTACAAACATTTGGACATACTTAAAATCGGGTTGTGGTCCCGTGGCTAGTGTTGCGGACTCACGAATCAGAGGTCCACGGTTCCGAACCCCACTCTATCCCAACTTAATTTCCATTTTCGAATAGTGAGTTATTTACAACATGTTAAAAATGGTTACCAAAATTAAGTATAAGTACGCAAAAAAGTTGTAATCAATACTAAATAACCTAATATGTTCTAATTCTAAAGTATTAGTCAGCGCGTTTGTTTACCACCTCAGTCTCAGGTTTGATTCCCAGCCTGGTTTACTTTAAAACAATAATCTTCAAACATTTTTTTACACTATACTACATATTTTATAAATCCTGGACTGGTACATGAATCATTAGACTCATCAGCTTACCTTTCATGTAACAAAATCGATCCATATTTCATTTTTTAATTTTTATTTTTATTATTTTTGAAACCAACAAATCATAGTTATAAACAATACATACAGAATGACAACAAATAGAAAGATCAATTACGGGTTTTATATAGGAACCAAAATATAAAAAACAAAACGTACAGTTTGCTAGGGGTGCAAGAAAGTGGGATGGGAAAATAAGGAAGGAAGAGAAGAAAGAAAAAGAAATGGCGGTGCCCTATGCACCACTAGGGATAAACAAGTTATGGTAATTTATGATAATTATGTGTAAGTCAATAATAGGACGTCCATTAATTTCCGTTTCAAGTTTAGAGATTATTATTATTATTGTGGTCAAATAAATACATAAGTTGAAGTGAACCAAGTATTTTGATTTCAAATTTATATTAAAAACGTAAGGTTTAAAAACACCTAATATTTATGTTATTATCCTAATGTCCAAGATGAAATCTATCACTATTCCTTAATGTTATTAAATGTTTGAACATAACCACTTACCGACTTTTCTACGTCTAACTTTCGAGACGTACCCGTCTCTTCGTCCGGACACCGATGAAAACCAACATTCAAAATCCATTATACGCCTTTAGCATAGTTGCTGCATAAAAATATACAGCCAACACCACATTCATTTTATTGATAAAATAAATATATAAAAAAAAATATCGATGTCCTTACAAAATTCAAACTAAAGGTAAAAATATTTGTTTATCAACCTCCTTAATCAAATGTTGCTTTTTAACATTTTAATCATATTTATGTTTTTTATTTTAAAATTTAGGAAAAGTTTTTTTTTTGCTATTTTTTTTCAATGTATTTTCTACAGTACATGAAGTTTTTTTGTTAAGTAACTTGAAAACTTATTTTGTAATTTTCTTCACCATGTCATATTATGTATGTGGGTGAATGTGTATGTTCGTGTAAGTGAGTGTGCATGTGCGTGTATATGTGTGTGTAATTATACATACGTGCGCACGCATGCTCATTTGCATGCATATGTATATGCACTTATTTATAAAAAAATACTATATACCTTCATTTATTTTTTGAAGTATATGTTTATTTTGTATTTAAATTATTAATATGTAATCCCACAGCATGCACAAGAGGTTGCTTTTTTTTGGTGTGGTATTCCGTTTCGTTTTTTGTTTTTGTGTTTTGCTTTATTATGTATTTCTTTTTGTTAACATGTTGTATCTTCATATTATATTAAATAAAATAAAAAAATAATTAATAAGCACAGGCACTGATCAGGATAATTATGCACTGATGAAGACACGGGTAAGTCTCGAAACCGGTTAAGATACAAAAGTTGGTAAGTGGTTATATATAAGTATTTAATAACGTTAAGTAAAATGTTTGACCATAAAGTTAATGCTTTAAATATTAATAATATTACTAGACTCTTTTCGTTTATTTCCAATATTTCTATTTCCATCTTATTTTCTTTTCTTGTATAATAATAATATCATTTAAACTTGTTTATTGTAAACATGTTGACAAAACTGTTCGGCGTTGAAATAAATACAAAATTATACTCGTGTACATACATTTTCTTCATATCAAAAGAACCTTCTGCTTACTTTGTTAAAGGGGGTTGCGCGAGGTGTTTTTCATCAATTTGGGAAAAGTGGGGGTTGAGTTATGCTTAGGAAATGTTAAGTCAGGGAGGTTAGCATTGGTTCTTCAAATGTCCACAAATATAAATAATGTTTTTAGCATTTTTTATTCTGTGCTGAAAAATCCATCCTGAGACAGTGCCATGACGTCGTATTACACTAAGCAAGTGACATGTTTATACATACAAAAATTTAACAAACGCAAATACAATTAAGTTGCATTTATAACAATTTCTTTATCATATTATATTTTTACTAGCAGACCCGACAGATGTTGTCTTGTCCGAACGTCGGCTTGCCTGCTATTACCTAGAAAAAATACTTTTCATTGATAGGTAGGTACCGAGGTACTTGTTTGTGATTAAATTCCAAAACTAAAAATTGTTTATATTTAATTTATGTAGGAACCTAGGTACTTGTTTATGATTGAATTCCAAAACATAAAATAAATATTTTTTCAAATTTGGCATTCTTTTTGGAAACGTCAAACTCCAGTTTTTTCACCAACGCAACAGAAGGGTGTACTTATGTAGGAATACGATTTTTAAAAATGTAATGAATTTCAGTAAATATAAATAAATGGGTTGAAATTATAAGGAAAAAAAGGAAAGAATCTGATTGAGATCCACAAAAAACAAACGCTGTTTGTAAACATTCAAAAACAAACTTTTTTATACGCAAAAAAACAACATCTTTGCATTTTTTTGTAAATGCATTCTCCTGGAATCCAACCCTGGTTGATCAATGAATAATTTTTTTTTGCTCTATACTTCTTTTTTGCATATTGGATTGAAGATTTTAATATCTACGAACACGCACAGCGCAAAGATCTATATTTCTCTGAAAACCGCACGTAAATCGGTGACATCAAACGTACAGAGGAATTATGGATAACTCAAGTATTTTGTTATTTCAATGACGCCTATCTCCAAGAAATAATTTATTAGAGCATCAGTTGTACCTAATTTGTCGAATCAACTGAGAAGTTTATTTAAATTGGAAAATATTTTTGGGAAGTTTAAGAATCTATGCTCAAGGCCTAAGTTCCCATTTATATTCCGTGACGCCATCTCGAGGCGTATTTTATTATTAATCCTAAAAATGGCCGCTAACAAACATTACTTTACTTGACTTCGTACAGATATAAAACTACCTGCCTTTATCCTAGTAGTAGTGAACTTAAGGACCATAATAACAGGGTGATTAAACTATAATATGCAAATATTTATTTTTCTATGTCTAGGCGAATTTTATATTTTTATGTATTTTTTTCATATTTATTATAATTTTTTTCTTACATTACATAGCATACAAACACAACATAAAATTTTAATTTGTTGCAACAGAGAGGGAAAACATTTTCGAGAAGGGAATATGAAAGTCTAGGCACTTACAAGGCTAATGACCTGTCATTGGCTGCTTAAAGTGGCCACTTTACACACTGTGTAACATTCACATCATTTAACATGAAAAAGGTTTCAGCTCTTTTACTTCACAAAAGTCAACAGATGGAAGAGTTGAGGAAATTTGGATGTTCAAACATGGACAGAATGGTGAATGTTACACAGTGTTTAAAGTGGCCACTTAAACCAGCCAATGACAGGTCGTAAGCCTTGTAAGTGCCTAGACTCCCAAATTCCCTTCTCGAAAATGTTTTCCCTCTCTGTTGCAACTAATTTGAATATGAACAACGCCCTAGGGAGAAAATCCAGCCAGTCTGCAAGCATTTGGACACACTCAAAACATTGTTGAAATAACATAAAATATAATAAAATAACAAAAAAAAATCTCACATAATAGCTTGTGCGTATTAGTGATGATTTTATTAGATTCTATTGCATTGATTATTTAATCAGATTATTTTTAGATAATTAGATAATTCAGATGATAAGATAAGATCAGATGATTTTATCAGATTTACGCAACAGCACGTACACAATATAAATACCCAGTATAAATATTTTTGTAATTGTTGAAAGTGTAAAAATACTGTTTTACGTGTAAAATAAATCCAAAAACCTGGACGAGTGTTTTCAATTCGGTAGCTGCTCTCACGCAAACGTCCTTAAAGAAGAAATCTTGAGGTCCCGGGTTAAATTTCTGGCAGGGTGAACGTAAAATATCGGTTTCAAAGGTTTTTTATTTTGAGAATTCTATATTTTACTATCCCCAGACTGGCATCTGGTACACTGGTATTTTACAATATTTTTCATTGAGTGTTGCGCGGCATGGTCAATAATCCTGAGATTATGATGAGCATTGGTTTGTATGTTCCTGATAATTACCTTAGATAGCGTCAGCATAGATTGTTTCAAATTCCAATAAACATGACCAACCTGCCGATGGTTGTTTTATTTATTTTTTTATTTATTTTTTGTACCTTAAACGCCCCTAGGGCTTTTACAATAGAAATTTTCTGAAAATAATTTCCTATTATTCGCTTTATTTCAATGCTTTATAAAAAGTATTACAATCATTCGTTAAGTTAAATATGCGCCATTCTGTTTGATACCTTTCTGTTAACGAGAATCAATTAACTACATAATACTCCTTTTGTAGAAGCCCTTGTTCCTATTGGCGAAAAACTCGGAAAATCAGTTTTCACAGACCTCTATTGAGGCCAAATTTGTACCCCCAAGCGCGTTGGCCACAGATAGGAGCAGGTGGTAGTCACTTGGCGCCAGGTCCGGACTATAGAATGGATTCATATGAACTTACTATCTTCGAGCTTCTGGCGCGCCATCAAAGATTAGTGCGGCCTGGCGTTGTCCTGATTCCTCTCCTATTCACCAATGCTGGCCGCTTCTGTTACGCAATAGGCAGAATGGTGAATGTTACACAGTGTGTAAAGTGGCCACTTAAATCAGCCAATGATAGGTCATAAGCCCTGTAACATTCACTATTAACCAGCCAGTAACAGGTCATAAGCTCTGCAGATGCCTAGACTTCTATATTCCCTTCTGTAAAATGTTTTACACGTGTGTTGTAATATGTCAAAAATATCATTTAATTCATTAGCTGTTATGTCTGTTGAAATGGCTATCGCTTTGTTGAACAACATCGCTCTGGATATTGATCTGTTTCATGTCTCCAAAAGGGCCCTACAGAGCAGGTTACTACTTTGTTATTTTTTAAATAAATGAATGAAATATAATTGAATCTCAATTGTAAGACTGATCTTACATTCCATTAAAAACATGTTCAAGATACGCTACAATTGCAGTAACAATGCCATGCCCTATGGACCACAGGGTGCAGGTAAGAATGATTAATTTGAAAATCAAACAGCTTTCAGTTCGTTCAAATGTTTAATAAGCGTTCATTTATGTGTTAGTGCCTGTCGGTGAACCAAGCAAACATACAAATTTAGTTTATGTTAGTAGGCACACTCGAGTATTTTATTTAAAAAGGTTATGTCACGATATCTAGATTTTCAAACAAAGGAAGAATGGTAAATGTTACACAGTGTGTAAAGTGGCCACTTAAACCGGCCAACGACTTGTCATAAGCATTGGAAACACCTAGACTTCAATATCCCCTTCCATAAATTAGTTAAGAGGCTTGACTTATGCACTGAAGACTCCGGGTTTGATTCCTGGTGACAATTTTTTTTTATGACAATCAAATTTATATTTTTTTATTTTAATGTGATTTTTCTAAAATGCTCTAATTCACCATTGTAAATATGCCTCCTGGCCTGATGTGGTGCGAATAAATAATATATATATTTTTATATATTTATCAAAAATTCTTTGTCGCTGTTGTAATATAATCTTTTTTTTAAATAAAATTATTGTCGTTCTTACAATTTACTCAAATATTTCAAATTTGGTAGTCATTTGCAGCGAGTTGTAAATAACTCACTTTTAGACAATGGAAATCAAGTTGGGGTAGAGTGGAGTTTGAACTTCGGACCTCTGCCTCTGATCCGTGAGTCCGCAACACTAGCCACGGGATCACAAACCGATGCATCATATTAATATCAATAACTACCGAGAGGGTTGAATCCTGTTCTTGTCTACAAAAGTTAGGAAAAACTCAAAATATTGTTGATAAAAATAACGTTATTTACAATTCAAAACATGAACCCTGTAGTAGGCTAACACGAAAAAAATATTGAAAACATCCTTAAAACATTTACGAAATTTCATTTTCGTATTCCGTTTCCTAATCTGAATTAAAATAAAGCCTTACAAAGCCACAAAATATGGGAATAAAGTGGACCCTTTGCAATCCGAACAAATTCATATTCTAGTTTATCCCCTACCCTTTACCCCTTGTTTTTAATATCAACCCTTAAGTTACGCATTTGTAGTTGTGAGATTCGAAAGTAGGAGAAAATCAATAAGAGCCTATGAAAGAAACAATGGAATTATTGCACCAATTTTTATTATAATATGCTGGTTTAATAAATATTTTGTTCTGGTAATGGGTTTTTTTGTATTGAAAAAATAATTAATCTAATTTTCCTCTTTTACTTATATACTTATTCTCCACTTTTTAAAATGCATTGTTCATAAAAGGGGTAAATAATATCTGCACCTTAGAGGGTCAAACACGGGAGTCAACTTTTTGCCGTTTTTAAGTTAAAAATGGAGAAATTATCGCAAGCTTTTTATATGTTTAAGTTCAAATAAAATTCTGAAGTCTACTTTGTTTTAATGCAAATAACATCAAAGACCCAGAAACGGTATTTTAATATCTACTATTATTATCAAAATAATCATTTATTTATTCTATTGAACATTCTTTATATATTTAAACTATTTCATTTCATTCGAAAGTTATGATGTTTTGGAAATGGCAAAATCACAAAATTTTGTTTTCTGAACATTTTGTTCAATGCGACTTATTAATACATTTAAGTTATGTGTATTTTTTAAAGATATTAATATTCTTTTTTTATTTTTTTATTTTTAAAGTTATATACAAATACATATTTACGTACATATTTACGTACATATTTATTACAGCAATTTACAAGTAATTATTTTTACAACAAATTAATTCAGTAGTAAAATGTAAACATATATATTCTTTATTTTTGCTGATGGTTCATCTAAACTGCCTAACTATAGATGTTCAAATATAGGCAGAATTGTGAATGTTACACAGTGTGTAAAGTGGCCACTTAAACCAGCCATTGACAGGTCATAGGCCCTGTAGATGCCTAGACTTCCATATTACCTTCTCCTTAATGTTCTTCATCTGTGTTGTAATATGTTAATATAAACAGCTCCCCAGGGAGTTGAATCCAGTCCTTGTCTACAAAAATTTGGACAAACTCAAAATATTGCCTAACTAGGGATAGCTTACCCGTTCTAAGGCAGTAAATTATGTATTTTATAATAATATTTTAAGTATTATAGTTGCCCAGACAACAAATACACTATCATATTGAAAAAGCAAAGACAAACACAGGACAGTCAAAAATACTACATAATGGACTTAAACACTACAACGACCTACCTTACTACTTGAAAGCTTTTAATGGAGACAAATTTGAAATCAATCTGAAAAAGCACATGATGAATGAACTAACTAGACTAGACGAGACATAAAATGACTAGACAATATTAAATTTCTAATGTAACCCTAACGGGTTTTTTAAAATTGTAAATAAATAAAAAATAAAAAAAATAAATAAAAAAAAATAATTTGTACCTTGCTTTTGTTTTATGCAAGGTTTAATCGAATACATTTACCTTGAAGTTATATATTTTTTTTACTAAAGATAGCAATACTATAAGTAAAAGTATAATCAGAATAAAAAAAACACTTAAAATATTACATAAACAAATAATAAAAAATAATAAGCATAAATGTTTGACACAAAAAAAAATACAAAAGGAGCTTTATACCACCATTAAATAACTTAACCTGCTTGATCGTCCCTGTAATAAATCGAACAGTCTCTTTTCACTTTCATTACAGTTCAGAAGCTCAGCTAGGTTATTTGTCGCAGCTATCCGAGTGTTTACTTTGCATTCCAGCTCCCATCTCGGCCTATCAAATATTGGGCAGTATGTCGAAAGATGTTCTACAGTCTGCTCAGTGATGCCATCACATTGACAGCAACTATCGCCTCGCAGCCCAAAGCGACGCAGATATTCCCTCAAATAAAATTGTTATGCTTCACTTTAATCTTCAGCACCTAATAGTGCATATAGCCAAATGCAACGTTTTTCGATCATCTGTTCCAGGTAAGGTGATCAGTTTGTAATAAAAACTAAAATTGGAAAATTGAACTAAATAAATAATAAATTGAACTCGGCAATAGTTATTCCCACGTATCTGATATATTTAGTGTAGGGTATTGTTCCTATAGAACAAACCGTTTGAATTTTTTCAAAGATGGTGAATGGTATTTATATTTATTTATTGATGCATTTCATAATATAGACAGTTTTTTGTTCACTTTGCCCAGCTGTAAAAAACAGTACTTATGATTTTCTTGTTGTATCACTGTAGAATGTTTTATTATTTAATTTTGTTTTTTACATTTATTCTTGAATTATTTAAACTTTCTACTGAATATGCTGTATAATTTTTAGGTTAATTTTTTAAATATAAATATTGTATAATTTCAAGGATTAATTTATTTTTAAAAATCTTGGGTATAAGGAAATTTATGTTTAAAAAAAATATATATACATGTTAAGCCAAATATGTTAGGATTATAAATTTTTGTAAAAGGCAGATTTGCCGTTTATGTTAATAAAATAAAATACAATAAAATAAATATAGTTTTTCATTGAAGTAAATATAAGCCTTGTACATTATATACCAGATGAAAAATAATGCAACTCTCAAATAAAAAAAATAAAAAAATATATTCAATCCCAATGGCCGCACTTGTCGGTTATAACCGAAGCGATAAAAGTTTTTCAAAGTGATTGTTTATTGTTTTAGTGATTCCAATGAAACATCGACTGAAAGTTATCGATCGGGGATAATTTAATTTTTTAATATTGCCACATTCTAACCTCATTCGTTACAACACTAATATCAAATATCATCACTTAAAATATGTACGTTTTCCAAATTACGATATTTATTTAGCGCCGTTTAATTATTATATTAAGAGAATAGAAAATGTTTCAAACATATATGTTATTTAATGTTGTGATTGTTAGAAATATTTGTATTATAGATTCTTATTTTTTATTTTTTCTACTGTTAAACTTCAAAATTACTTCTCAAATAAGTTTAATAAATACATGCTTGGTATTTTTGTAATAATATTTTTTTGCGATATTAATAAATCATACAAGTTTGATTAAAAGGTTCATGTTATATTTCCATATTGTAAAATCGATTGTTTTGTGGAAAAATGCATACTTTCTAGTTTGGGTGGCTTGGCTGTTCATTAAATTATCAGCATTCAATTGAATGGCTAGGATGTCCGTGAATAAATTAAGATAGCTCAATGTTCAACATGTAACCCTTTGCCGAAATCCGCCGGGTTAGGTTAAAATAGGTTGGATTCAATTCAATAATAAAGGAATTGCTTAGTTTTTTTTACAAAACTTAAAAAAATAAGGATTAAGTTAAGTAAAAACGTTTTGTTTTTTAGATAAATAGCGCAGACGGCTCGCAAGTTCACCGGAGGGAAGGCGCCCAGGCAGCAGCGAGCCACCAAGGCGGTGCGCAAGAGCGCCCCCACCACCTGAGGCTTAAATAGGCTTCATCGCTGCAGGCCCGCCACGGTGGCTCTTCGTGAGATCCGTCGCTACCGGAAGAGCACCGAGCCCCTCATCCGCAAGCTGCCCTTCCAGCGCCTGGTGCGCAAGATCGCCCACGACTTCAAGACCGACCTCTGCTTCCAGAGCTCCGCCGTATTGGCCCTTCAGGAGGCCTAGTTGGCCTGTTTGAGGACACAAACCGATGTGTCATCACGCCAAGCGCGTCACCATCATACCTTAGGACATCCGGCTGACCAGGTGTATCCGCGGTGAGCGCCCATAGACGTCACCGCCGCCCCCTGCGCAACAGCAACGGATGAATATTTTATAATAAAAGTTGTATTATCACTGTCTTTGAACTTGGCTGCAGCACGATGCGTCTCTAAAATGGTCCTTTTCAGGACCGCTACATGTACATGATTAATTGATCGTTTTAACGTTTATTCGCTGCCGGGATAAACATATGACACTTTTTTTTCCAATTATAAAAAAAGTTACATGCGTTATTATTATTACGTACATTTCATTCATATTATAATACAGATTATATTAAGTTTTTCTGCTGACATTTCTTGGTCAAACTGCATTTTAATTATAATAATAAAAATACTTATATAGTTTTATACCACATTTATTTATAATTTTATTTTTTATTTTTACCGGTGACCGGGTTTCAGAATTATTTTCTTATAATTGTTATTACCTTATACTTAAATGATTTTAATTCTTTTATTTCCATAATTATATAAAATCATAATTTACAACCCCTGCTTGCACTTGTATATAACACAGAAATTTGTTTAGTCTCCCACCAGTCTGACGATGTCGGTCACTGGTAAAAAAAATATTAAAACAAAATATATAAATAAATGTGGAATAAAACTATATACGTATTTTTATTATTATAATTAATACAGATTGTTCAAAAAGTATTTTCGTATTTTGTCACAAGATGGAGTTAAACTTAATTTGCTCTGGCAACACTGTGCCGATTTTGACAAATAGGCTCGCGTTGGAAATGTGACATTTTAAATAATATTTTTAATGAAAATAAATCTTCGTTTTGTTCAATCGTGTAAAAGTTATTTCATTTTGAAAATGAATATGTCGAACGAGAAATGAAAGGCAAAACTGCGCCGCAGTCCCGTGAAAAAAATTACAACAATGGTTCGTGCGGTTGCGTTCGGGAAATTTCAATTTCAAAGATGGATCCCGCTCTGGGCGGCCCATCATGGAAAAAGTCGACTAAATAATAAAAAGATTCTTCGAAAATCCACATGCAACTACTCGCGAGAGTGCTCAGGAGTTAGACATTGGTAATGTAACTGTTTCAAACCATTTGCATTCCGCTAGATTGGTCAAGAAGCTCAATAAGTGAGTGCTGCATGAACTGAGTGCAAAAAATTTAATGGTCCGAATTTCCACATGCAATGAGCTGCTGAAAAAAGTTTAAAAACAAGCAACTGTGGAAACAAGTCGTCATTAAAGATAAAAATGGATCACGTACGACAATGAGCAGCGGAAATGGTCATGGAAGAAGCTATCAGAAGCTCCAAAAAAAGTCGCAAAGCCAGGATTGACGAATAAGAAGGTGATGCTTTGCGTGTGGTGGGACCACAAGGGTATCATCTCCTATGAGCTGCTTCAGCTTGGCAAAATTATTGATTTGGATAATTCATGAGACTAAGCGAAGCAATTAAGAAAAAGCGACCAGAATTTACGAAATCCCGGGGCGTCTTCTTCCAGTGGGAATTCGCGAGACCACAAACATCTTTGGTTACCTTACAAAAGCTGGAGGATCTTGGCTGGGAAGTTTTGACTCACTCACTGTATGGTCCTGACTTTGCGCCTCTAGATTATTATTTTTTCCGGTATCTTCAAAACTTTATATGGAAAAAATTAAATTCAAGAATTGACTGAGAAAATCACTCTTCGCAGTTTTTTGCCCACAAACAACAGAAGTTCTATGAGGATGCATCATGGTTCTACTAGAAAGATGACATAAAACCAGCCATAATAATGGACAGTATGTGGATTGATTCTATTTATTTGAACGAATACAAAAATACATTTGAAATAACTACGAAATTAATTTTTGAACAACGGATTATATTCATATAATATTTATATATATTATAATATACATAATATTCTAACATTACATACTTAACATAACCAAAAAATTCGTTCAGCCATTTCATTAAACGTTGCTTTCAATTGAATTTCATTTTTGCTACGCGACTTTTAGCCATTCAATTGAATACCGGCGTTTAATAAACAGCCTAGCCGCCCAATTGAGTGGCTGATTTAACAATTTGGTGGCGATCTATATAACAAAATCATGATTGCGAGTTTTATTTTAATTATTCTCGAATTCATAGACGTCAACAAAGTATAATTTAACGGTTTCGCCTATTTTAACGTTTGTCATAAATTTTCAAAGTGCGTCTCTGAATGAGTACAGGGTTCAGGGTACTGGGAGGCAAGTAGGGAAGGGGTGCGTACTTCCACCACTATAATCTGAAACTATTACGACTTAACTGCGCGGCATTAAAATCCGAATTTCTTATCGCGACTAGGGTGGAATATCTGAACTACGAAATGTGCGTACATAGGTTCAGGGAAATACCGATGTTGATAATTATTTCAAAAATCAGTTTTTTTTTTAAATGTGAGATTTTTTAATGGGCCAAAATAACGTGAAAAATAAAATAAAATATTTAACCGTACAAAGAAAACCATAGTTTAGTGATTTAGCACGGTACATAGATGGGCGCCGTGGCGCAGTTGGTTAAACGGCCGACTGTGAAACTGGCATCGCGGGTTGGTTCTATTCCCGCCCGTTGCAAGAAAAAAATCCAAGATATTTTTTTTCTCAATTGCTCTAAGTATTGTGATGTATATTTCATTACCTCCCTCTATGTCCCCCCTTTCCTACCTGCTGACAAGCCTCTAAATAGAGGCGTAGCGGGCTATTCATTTGAAAAAGAATCATATGTCAATTTGATGTCTTTATGTTTGATTGCAAATACATATTTTGAATTGTGTTTACAATATATTTGTGAAAATGGTAATTTATAACTATAAATGTCATTATGTTATGGACAAATAAAAAACACTAAGGTTTAGTTGCATATTAATTTTGAATAATCTTAAAACAACAAAAACAGATATTTCTTACTTTACCAAACTAAAAAATATTTAGGCCTCTTTTTTATTTTCATCTCGCTTTTTATCTCAAGAAAAAAAAACATATTATATTGCACATAAAAGATAACTATACGTTATTTCGGCACACGGTAGGAATGTATATATTATCAATCATAAACCCAGTAGATGGCTAGACTTCTATATTACCTTCTCTTAAATGTTCTTCATCTCTGTTGTAATATGTTAATATAAACAGCTCCCTAGGGAGTTGAATCCAGTCTTTGTCAAAAAAAAATTTGACAAACTCAAAATATTGTTGATAAATCCACCTGGTTTATGAAGAAGTATAGAAATTGAAAAAATAACATTTTCAGGCGTTGCCTATTATGTAGGTAAAATAATTCAATAAGATAAATCTCACCCACATAAATAAAGGTTTCAGCTCTTTAACTTCACAAACATAAACAGATGAAAGAATTAAAGGAATAAAGATGTTCAAATATGGGCATAATGGTGAATGTTACACAGTGTGTAAAGTGGCCAATTAAACCAGCCATTGACAGGTCATAAGCCCTGTAGATGCCTAGACTTCTATATTACTTTTTCTTGAATGTTTTTCATCTCTGTTGTAAAATGTTGATGTATATGTTATGTTTACAGGGTTTCCCTGTAATTTGAATTTTTTAATACTCAAAACACGTACGACTTTTGCTCAGAGATTTTTTTCTTTTGTGGCCCCAAGAGTGTTCAATGTCTTCAATGAAGTTCTTAAAAACGAAAATCACTTTCAAGAAAATTGTACAAATTTGGGTTGTGTCTAAGAGAAGAGACCATTGCAGGAGACTGCTGCGAGACATTGTAAAGATTCATATACTATTGATTGTGTAGTCCAGATATTGATTCATATATATGCTTGAGTAATAATTTTCATTTTGGTATTTTTAAATAATTTAATTGTATGCTGCTGCTTTCCATTATACTGTATACCAACTCAACACAGGGCTTCTGGCCTTATGGAGTTAAGGAAATGTAATTATTTTTATTGTTATTATGTATCTTTGTGCGAATAAATAGATAACATTTAAAATAAACATATTCAGGAAAGTAGTACACTAATCTGAGCGGCACGGGTGTCTCCTGCAAGCTCCGTTGGTCGTTTAGGTTGAAAAGAACGGCAAGCGAATGAAATCGATTTTTGTAAATCAATCACGTCAATTCGACGTAAGTCATGTATCTAGAGTTAAAGTGTTAAATTGAAACAGCATATCAGGCCAGGTAGCCTTGAGCAATGACTTGATATTATCAATGCAGAATACTATTCAATAGTAAGAATGCTTGCCTTATAAAAGTATTTCCATCTTAGGTGAAAGATGTGAATCTCCAAAGTAATCGCGCCTTTATAATTTCGGGTCAATTTCCAAGGGTTCCTGGATTTGTTCTTTGTTCTTATTTATCGCCTTTTATATTTAATTTTATTTGTTGAATTATTGTTTGAGTTGAGTTTTTTATGTCTAAAAGAAAATAGCAGAAAAATTTTAATATTAGTGCTTAACACTAAAAGGCAAAAAATTGTTTAAAAAACCTTAATTACTCGTATTTTAAAAAAATCTATTGTTTTGTTTGTCATGAAATTTTTTAAATTATTTCGATCGGGATCGATCGCTCTTCCCCGCAGTCTTACATAAACATTCGAAATTAGCGGGCGAATTAATAACCTCTAGTTAAATTTCCCTTAAAGTTAGACGCCACCCCCACATTTCTTGCGTTTCGCACACACATACGCACACAAACGCGCACGCACGCAATTATTATTATTTCCGTAATCTTCAACGCACAATTATCATTTATCAAAGGACCATTTAGTTTACTTTTAGAACTTATCTATCTCTTAAGATATCTCAAAAGAGGCGGAAAACCTTTTTAAGAAAGAAATATGAAAGTCAGGAAATTTATAAGTCATAAGCATTACATTCGTTATAATTATTATTTAATATTATGTTTTTGGATGTTGAAGCTCTTTCAAGCCTCACTCCATCCATGAGATAACGATTCACTGGACTTGGCCTCCTGCGACGTTTCGTGATCATAGAGGAGATTAATATTCTATTGCTGGCCGAACTGCCAGCCATATGGTCAAGGGCTGGAAAAAAAGCTCGCGCAAGTTATACTTTACCCGATGGTGATTATTTTGAAGGGAGAAATATTAATTATGTACCTTATAAGAAGTTTCAAAGTAAAATAATATACAATATTGAACCGAGTTACGGTCCCGTGGCTAGTGTCGCGGATTCACGGATCAGAAGTCCGAGGTTTGCACCCCACTCTACCACAATTTGGTTCCAATTTTGTAATAGTGAGTTATTTACAACTCGTTAAAAATGCCCCCCGAAATTGAAATATTTGGGTAAATCATAACAACGCAAATAATTATTTTTCTAAAAAAAAATATATATTATTATTTTGATTATCATGGTAGATATTATAAAATTAGCGTGTCGGGACGGGACTACTGATGTTTTTTGAATAAAAACAATGTGTTTTTTTATTTCAACTAAAAAAAAACAAATTTCCGATGAAAACGGACTTTGATGTTTTGTTTAGGTATATATTTTTTTCATTTTTTTTTTATTTTTGTTTATTCAGAAAAACAACAACAATACAAAAAAATTACTCAACGTTATAAAAAAACACAAAATAAAGCCAAATCAGTTTTCCACATAAATACAATTATAAAAATCCAGTTCAGTTAGATATTAATACATGGAAGTGCATGTGTGCGAGTTTTTTTGTGTGAGGATGCGTGAATAAGTAAGTGGAGTGTGTTTTTGGTAGGTATGTAAATATGTGTGTGAGTGAATATGGGTGTGAGGGTGGGTTTATGGACAGGGAGAGTGTGTGTTTGATATGAGTGAATAGAAACATCTTAAGTTATGATTTGGAAATATTTTTTAAAAATAAATTTATAAAATAGCTAATTGCAATAATTTCTACCCATCTAACTTCAAAAGGGCAAAAAATTGGACTCCTGTGTTTTATCCTCTAAAGTACAGATATTACTAAGGCATAAGTGACTTTTTTTTTCAATATATACACATTTTTTGTATTTAAAAAAAATGTGTATCCTTTATGCATTCCTTAAGTAGGTAATTATTATCTTCAATTCTCTTTTCATACCCAGTGGTTCATAAGGCACTGCATTTTTTAACCAAGTACGTTGTACTTGGATCTGTTACAAAAAAAATAAGGTACCATTCCATTAAAAATGCAATATTGCAGTTTGTCCGACATTTTAAACGAATATTTCACGTCTACCTTGCTAGGGATTGAACTCACGATCTCAAGAATGGTAGGCGAACGGGCTAACTATTACACAACGAGGCGGACGTATCTCCACTAGGTATTCTTATTCATGATTTTTACCTGAGAGCCTTCATCGAGTAATCAGTGGTAATGCATTGAAGAAGTTAGGATTTGTTCTGCGCACTGCCAGGTTTTCGAAATTACTCGCGTACTGAGAACTCTTAACAACTCCTTAGTACAAAGTAGACTCGAGAGTTACTCGATGATTTAAGGGGCACATGAACAAAAGTACTGTCTTACGATAGAGAAAATCCAAAATAAGTTTCTAAGATATATCTACATGAGAGAGTGCGGGTATTATCCTCGGCTCTACCCGACTGAGTTTCTCCAGGGTATGCTTGGCTACAACGGTTTAGAGACAAGAAGGAATGTGTAATTGACTACACATTTGTATCGATTGTTGCGCGGTATGATCGATAATTTTGAGATTATGATGAGCATTGGTTTGTATGTTCCTGATAATTGCTAAAATACAGCGTCAGCATAGATTATTTCATATTCCGATATGCAGGAGCACCCTGCCATTGAAAGGGCTATCGCTACGCTGAACAACATCGCTCTGGATGTTTATCTGTTCCATGTATCCGAAGAGATTTTCCGGAACAGGATTCTTCTACTATTTCGACAAGAGTCTCTTAACGTCTTAAATTTTTAGTTTGTAATGTATGTATTTTTCCAAATAAACTAATTGAAATGAATTGAACTAAATTAAATTGAATTGGTAATTTAATTATTATTGTAAACATTGAATTCAATTCACAGATTTCAAGATATCCAATTTTTTAATTCAAATAATGGGAAATCGCAAACGAACCTTGCAAATATAAGCCCAATATCGCATCTCAGGTTAATTAAGATCGGTATTTTGATAATACTGGGTGTAAATTAAATTCCGACGCGACGTACAAAGAAAATATATTATGTATTATCTCGCAAAACTTTTCCTCAGACGCGTTCCTCAGTTAAAACTACAGAACCCCCTCCCGCCGGCTACCCTCTCCAATGAAACCCCCATCGCTATGCGAAACCCCCTTTCCGTTCCCCCCTTATCCCTCCCGTGCCCCGCGCCTGCCCGAGGCTTCCGCGATTCATTACTGCGCGATATTTCTCTTTAAATTTGCTCAGAAATTCTGAAATACAACTATGTTGTCGGAAGATGGCAGCTGAGGAAATAATTACCAAAGCTGTGAAATACCGTTTTTGCTATGGATTTATTAATTATTTATGTACACATCTTATGGTTTCAACATGTACCCTCTCACTTCTGTTTACTGTACATCATAGTCCTAACGCTCCTATAGACCTCGTTGAAATTTTTTTATGCTTATCCGTTTATGGTTTACCTCTTTGTTCACATTATCATGCAAAAACAAGCACCCTCTTAAAGTTTCCGAACATTTGTTCTTCCACAGCTAGAATACTGTACTCCTATTTAGTCACCTTACTATAATGTAAGTATTAATAGACTAGAAAGGGTCCAACAATTTTTTTTTTAAGCAGGTCGACTACCGGTTAAACATTAACTTTTCTAATCACGCTGAAAGTATGCAGTACCATGGAATAAACTCTCTTAAAAATTGAAGAATAAAGTTAGACCAGTTATTTTTATACAAATAAGTAAATAATAAAATTGATTCTTCAAACCTACTTCAAAGACTTCAATTCCGTGTGCCATCTAGACCGACAAGACAAAATCCTCTGTTTTACACTGAAAACGCGTCAACAAACTATTTCAAACAATCTACAATACCTAGAATATGCGACCAATCTAACAATATATTAACCAAAGCTGATATTTTTTGTGACAATGTATGTAAATTTAGGTCAAAAATTATAGGAATTTTGAGAGAAGCAGATATTTAACTTTATTATCATTATTATATACATATTTTTTCATTTCGTTTCTTTAACATTTATTATATTGAACATAATTTAAATTATTGTATCGAGTGTAAACAATTTTTTTGGTGTTAACATGAGTTTCTTACACTAATATACAAAAAAATTGGAATGTATGTGTACATACTGTTTGTTTACATAATAAAATTAATTAATAAATAAATAAATAAAAATGTTTCGCTACAGCTGATTTTTCTGGGTGCCCAATTTACACGCTTTTTTGTGTACGTCAATTGTCCAATATAAACTCTTTCACATTATTGGCAGCTTAGTTTATAAACAGCTATAGTTTCCATAGGGTTCTTGCCTTTTGGGCTTTAAATAGGTCCTTCATGTCATGTTTTTGCACTCAAATCAGAGATTCTGCACAAACTCTAGAAACCACAAGACACAACAAATATAAAAGACAATTGAAATACATAGACACCCAAATAGCAATAACTATTACAAAATACAAAAAAATAACACTGAAACAAAATGACATAAACAGACTACAAAGACAACAAAATAAAATATTGAAGTGAGTATATGACCTTCCCTATCTAACTGTAACTAGAGGACTTTTTAAACAAACTAAACAATCAAATATAACTGTTTTTATTTATATCACTACAGAGATGGGTAGAATTTTTGTTTCAAGATTATGGATATTCGAGCGTTTACAGGGCTTATGACCTGTCATAGGTTGGGTTCAAGTGGCCACTTTTATGTAGATACTACAGGTTAACCTTAATATCAAATACATAGATGGCGCTCCAAACGCGCTAGCGAAAGCTTCCCTTGTTTCATGACATATATACAAAAACCAAAAAATGTCACCGATATGGATATTAAGCCCTGTAAACGCTCGAATATCCATAATCTTGAAACAAAAATTCTACCCATCTCTGTAGTGATATAAATAAAAATATACCTACTCCCCTTTGGGATAAAACCCAGAATTGTGTGTGTATAAATATGTAAATATATATACACATACCAAAAATAATATTGTGTAAATATAACTGAACTCTTTCAACTAGAATCATTAAAATTTTTCCATAAACTAGCCTCTAATGTAATTGTAGACGAAGAACTAAAACTTGTAAAAAGTTGTAGTCAACATGGACATAATACGAGAATATCAGACAAATACCATATCCAACTTTCTAAAACAAGACAAGGACAATCAAGACTAATAAACCAGGGACTTAAATTATACATTAAACTACCAGATAAAACTAAACAAAAGACTCAGACAAACTTTTTAAAAGATGTCAAAAATATTATTTTAAACAACAGAGTATGAATGAAAAACATTTTTATTATTTTTGTAAAATGAATGTAATAATCCGTAAGGGTTTTTAAATAAATTTTTAAATAAAAAAATAATAATAATAATAATCTACCACTGACTGCAACATGGTACAAAACTAGTACATACATAAACACATATTTATTCTATACTTTACACTGAAGACGATCACCGCAGTCACGCGTCGTAACGAATACAACTTACTGTCAACGATATTGAAATTTACGAATTTAATTTTCTTTGTTTTTACGGGGTAGAGAATGTCATTAGTTCCATGGGCCCTAAAATTTTAACCAGAAAAAAACTTCGATACTAAAATAAAAACGCTATTTTTAACAAGTAGTTGTGACAGTACTAGCCAAGGGTGCGAATATTATTCTCCTAGAAGTATCGCGGGGTCGTTAAAAACACATACACAAAAGGCTGTTTCATTCGCGTGTAAGATGGGAACGTTGCTTTACTGCCGAGCAGGGTGGGGTTTGAACGGGTGTGGCGGCGGACGGGGTGCGGGACAGGGGTAGAATGGAGAAACGGGTAGTTTCTAGGGGTAGGAGAAATGAACCAGGATGACTACCACGCACGGTTCAATCGAAGCGAACGATGGTGTCAGCGATCGGTTGTATTTTCTTTAAGCGGGTTTAAAACACATTTAATTTTTAATGCCTAAAATCTTTCATTTTTTTCAGCAGAAAACATTGAAAAACGAAGTTCAGCAGTTTTTTTTCGACGTGTTGAAGTAATCAATATGTATTGGCTGATCCCGTATAGGTTAGATTCGTTCCAACGTTTCGACTACCTCTAGACGAGCCATCTTTAGGGTAAACATAAACAACAAGGCTGAGGCAGACCGGTCATCAGCTGGTTTTAGGTGTTGACAGCTGTGTAGCATTTAGAGTTGCCTTGTATCTGGACGAAACAATTTAGCTTGATGAATCTCACCAGCGTCAATAAAGGTTTCCGCTTATTGACTTCATAAAAATCAACAAGTGTGAAGAAATATGGATATTCAAACATATGCACGATTGCGAATGTTACACGGTTAAACTAGCAAATTAAATTTTATAAGCACTGTAAAGATCAAGACTTCCATATTCCCTATTCTTATACGTTCTCCAACTTTGTTGTAATAATATTTTAAGTTGTCTTTATTTTTTAAATACATCGCCTGATAAAATACATACGTGACGAGAAATAAATATTTATTCTAGCTCGTTGAACTATCGTTCTTGTTAATTTTTTTTTTTCGTCTATTGGTGTATTTAACCTACCCCTTAATTTATTTTAAAATAATTAACGAACGCTTTTTTAATAATCCACACGCTATCACACACCTGAAAAGTTACTCTCATACAAATACACTCAAACGCACTCTCTTACATATATACATATATACGCACGCACACATTGAAAAACGTACAATAATTTAATATGTTTGATTATTATTTAGAAACTTTGCTGGCGTGTCTTTCAAGCTTATCTTTATTATGTAATTTAATCACTGTTGACTGTATGTTTTCATTAAATAAATCCTTAATTTGATAACTTGTTTAATAATACGTGATTCATTACGTTATAATCGTAGGCAAAGGTTTACTGTTCTTATTATTGTCGATGGGGGTCAGTGCTATTGTAAATAAGCCTCTTACGTCTCAGCGATTTTGACTGTGCTCCGCGGTGCCCCACTCATTAGTTCTTACCCTCGAAACCTAGGTTTTTGAAGAACCAAACTACTGAGTGGAGGGCAACTGTTTTCATAGCCTTAGGTTTCAAGCTGTAGTGTGATAAAAAGTAACAAAATTGTACGATTTTACTTGTACAGTTTACAAAATAGTGCCACTTAAAAAACATAACAAAAGATAAAAAAAACCTATAATTTTCTAAGGTATATCTGCTAAAAATTATACCGTGTTTTTACATAACAAAAATATAATTACTTTTTGACAAGCAGATAACTCTTGAAATAAAAACTAAACCAAGGTACATTGGTACATATGTAATCGAATCTCGCCGTCAAGTTTTACTTGAGAAACTTTTATATACGCTGATTTATGGAAGTAAATATAATCCAAATATCCCGAACGAGATCAGTTTGTATGTTCCCAATAATTGTACTAGAGCGAGATCTATGCACGTTTAAGCACCCAGAAACTGTACGAATGCATGTCAGAATTCACCAATAAATAGAGCGATTCGCTTGCTGAATATGGCTTCGGCAGATAATATGGACCTATTTTTTTGCACATATCGGCAGTTAAGCAGCTATCTGCTTTCTATTCATTTACTTCTACCTTATATTTACAGTCTACATTACGTGATGGGTTAAACAGCGCGTAAAGTATTGCAGACTTCAATTTGTCAAATAAATAAAAACAAAGATTGCAGTAAAATAAGATCTTATGATCAAAGGTAATAAATCAAATTGGAAATTTATTGATGAAAAAACTTTTGTTATGGATGTTCAAAATAAATTAAAGCATTTTTAATTCTACAAGTTTTGTGGCCTTTTCCGTAAATTCTACATTCAATAACTCTGTGGCTTTGATCTTAAAGGCTTATGTCAGAAATTTCAATATTACAGGGCCGTACTTTTTCAGCCGTTTTGTGGCGTTATAATTAATCGCTTGGCATATTTGAAACGAATATCAATAAAAAAACATAACCACATATGCACATAAAATAATTGAAATCGACCCGCTACAAGAAAATTTTAGCAAGAAAAATTGAAACTTGACATTAGTTCTTATACTCGTAGATCCAAGCTACAGAATTATGCTATTAATAAACATTTAAAAAACTGAAATACTTTTATTTCAAAATTTTTTTATGAAATTATGTTTTTTTACTTTTTAGAAGAATATTTTGGTTATTTGTATTTTATTTCTACACTTCTTCGGTATGCTTTAAGAAAAAAATATGTCTCCGAATGGCTCATATGAATATACAAATTTTGCTAAAAATATTATAAATTAATGAAATTGACAACTTTATTATTTCTCCGAAAAGGATATAAAATCATTTTTTTTGGTAAATTTTAAAAAATAATTTGCAGATAGTTTATTTAGTACTTTTAGTGTGCTAGGACTCTTTAATTGAAGCGGGGTGAAACTTACTAAGGAAAATTTCCATCGCTCCAGATCCGCAAATAGAGAGTGTTTTTGTCGAGATCGCGAGAAGGGAGGGGCGGATTTGAGATATCTCCTATCTTCCCTTTTCTCGGGCTAAAGGGGTGCAGGGAGGCAGGGAGTAAATAACGATAAAACTCTATATACTTTCAACTTAAGGGTAGTTTGTTTACCTCCAATGAGAAGCTAGATTCAAATCAATGATCAAGTATTTTCATTATAATTTTTATACGCCACATTAATTTAAAAAAATAGTGTGTATGTTCAGTGTAAAAAGTCAAACCGTAAAGTTAAAACGATTTCAACATAAAAAAATATATTAAAAACCTTCTCATTAGTTACCATGTGGTTTTTTAATGTAATAATACTGCAATTTTATTGATTTATTTCTAGAGTACATTTATTATATTACTGAAAATCGTACCGTTTCTCGAATTCTATGAAACCAAAAGTCCAGTGTTGAGTAGAAATAGGGTCAAAGCACCAATAAATGACCGTTTGAGGTTCAGCTTGTGGTGAAATCCGCATTAAATGTATACATTTCATTATTTAAGCGTACAAAATAAAAGAAAACAATTAAAAACAAATTAATTTTTCTAAGTACTTTTACCTTTTTTTTTAATGTTCATGGAAGCAGAGAGAGAGAAGGACGAAAGTAAAGTAGCTATACAATGTCTTCTCCTTTTTATGAATTTTTTATATAATATTTTTATTTTAACTTTTTTAGAATTAAATTATTTTTCCCCTCTCCTCATGCATTCATAATAAATTAGTGTGAAATCTGTAATTGGTATTACTTTTTTTAATTGTTCTTTTGTATCTTGTTTTATATAAAGACTGTATGATTTCATTAATAAATAAATAAATAAATAATTACGAGTATTGCAATTATAATTAATATTCCTCCAAAAAAATAGCAGATCACCAGTAAACGACCACTACTACCCCAGTAAAAATAATTTTCAGATTTAGTTACGTCATAACATTATAAAACATTCTAACACATTAGAATATGGATATATTCAAATAATATCATAAAAAATAGCATCAAATAAAACACGTACCACACCTTTCCTTATAAAAACACTATCAATCTCAGAACAATAACGGGAAGACGCATTATTACCTTTCGGCAACTCACAGTTCAAAACTGATAGGTTTGTTTTTTACCAAAAGACGTGTCTGCTTACTGCTTTTGTCATAGTTTCTCGTATTAAAAGTTTTTTGGCTGGACACATGTAGCAATTCTTATTATATTGTGTTTTATTAACCAATTTTCATTTACTGGGGGGTGGTCATTTACTGGTGTTTTGACCCTACAACATAATAAAAGGTAAAAACATGCAAAAAAAAGCAATTTAAAAACAATTCTACATGTATTCAATTCAATTCAATTCAATTTATTTATTTTAAATAAAACATATACATTACAAAAATATATTCAATACGTACATATTATAAAAAAGAAAAAAAAATACAGGAAAGAGACCCATGTCAAAGTAGTCGAAGAATCCTGCTCCGGAAAACCCCTTCGGATACATGGAACAGATCAATATCCAGAGCGACGTTGTTCATGTATCAGTATCTGAACAACACACATCACTATGTGTGCACCATATTATTTTATTTTATTTATAATATACGCCCAGAGAGCTTTTACGTGTCAGGTACAAAATTACGATTCAAGCGTTTTATTACAAAAGTTAATATGTACATGTGTCTAATAAATATTATCTTAGAAAAATAGATTTTTAAAAGTATTACTTTGAATTTTGCTTAATACATAAAAAAAGATAAAATATTACATAAAAGTTAGTAAAAACTTTACCAAATTTTTTTAAAAATTATAACAATTTTAGGAAAAAAATAAATAAATAGTTTGTATTTTGTGTAGGTTTGGAAAATACAAAAAGTCAGTGATTTACAGCGTTCGAATAATGTTAGTTATTTTGATTTTATTTCCGCAAAAAAATGAATCTAAAAATTGACAATGGAAAATGAAACAAATCAATTTCTCCATACGATTGTTTCCAAGCCAGTGTAGTCTGACGATTTTAAAATTATTATTTCAACGATATGATTTCAAATAAATCATACATTTTATATTTATGCTATATCACGTAGCGATCTCGCGCAATAGTCTCTTTACTTAGCCAAAAATCAATTTTGAATACTCCTCCTGAAGATAGCTTTTGTTTTGGAGAAATAAATTCAGAAACTGTTTAGGTACTATAATAATTCATAGTCCCTGAACTGGCTCCTGCAGCGCAAGACTGATCGTCTTACCTTCATGAAACAACAATGATTATTAATAAATTCAAAGCAGGTAGTGGAGATGATATAATCTGCGATTGATGTACTAATGCCCTATGCACCATTAGGTAGGGAAAGGGAAATAAACAACATAATTTTTATTTTTTATTTTTACATTGTTGAATACTATCCAATTTTTAAAAAATATTTGTGCAAAAATCGTATGTATTTTGTTGTAGAAAATAAATATTAATTTCAATGACGAATTACACTATTATTCACTGAAGTTGTTTAAACCGGTTTTCTCGCTCTCGGACATTGTCAGACTGATCAGCCAGTTATTCATGCATTAGTAAAATATTTTTAAATATAGGAATTAACCTTTAAAAAATGTATACGGTGTTTTCATAAGTTTCCAAATTCAAAAATGAGTGGTACGTCATTCAAAAGAAAATTTTCTGCTTTGAACCGGGTTGCGGTCCCATGGCTAGTGTCACGGACTCATAGATCAGAGGTCCAAGGTTCGCACCCCGCTCTGCCATAACTTGTTCTCATTTTCAAATAGTGAAAGAACTCGTTGAAAATGGCCCAAAAAATTGAAATATTTTGGTTAAAAAACAATCACATTATTTTATTTCATAACAAGCTTTTAAAATGGAATATCATGTAGAAAATAGTGAGCATTTTCGACTCCTGCTTCTGTTTTATTTAAACACTTTATAAACATATACAGTTTACATACATATACATAAGCGCACGCATATTGTCTTAAGGCAAATCCATCCCACTAACCCAAACCGTTATTATTATTAACATATTGTTGGTTTTTTAATAATTTCCTTATAGAATAAAATATTTGAAAACATTTTTTTTAAGAAGTAAAAATTGATTGAATATCTACACTATACTATGAAGAGGAGAGAATGTAAGGAGGGAAGGAAAGGGGGAGGAAAAAGTAAAACTTAAATATTCAGGAAGTGACATTGCATACCTGATTTTAATGTAAATAAAGAAGGAGCGTCTCCAACATTAGTGGGTAGAAATCAGAACAGTGAATGGGTATTGAAAAGGTTCTACCATTACTAAACCGAAGAGTCAGCCCATGCTGTGATAAAGGTTGGAAGAGCTCTCTCAGATAAATAGGCGAAGCGGGATTATTTAAAATATTGTAAAGAACTGATAAAATGTAAATGTTTCTTCTATGCTTGTTGATACTGAGCCAGTAAAGTTGCGTGCAATATTTGGTTATGTGATCGAATTTGCGAAGGTTAAAGATATAACGTTTACAAACATTGTGCAATCGTTACAATTTATCAAGCAATTCAAAATTAGTATCTGGACAACATGCATCTCCATAATCAATCATAATCAACCAATTTCATCAACCTGATCGAGCCACCCCAAATGCCTATGTTTGATAATACCTAGGAGTTTGACTGAAGTCATGAATGGAATTTCTGTGCCATCTATTTTGAAAAGAGGAAGTGAAGAAAATTCACTTTTGAATAATAAGTAATCAACTCTATCAAAAGGGGGCGCTTAAGGTGGGCTGGCCATATATTAAGAATGGAAGACGAGAACCACATAAAACGCCTGACTCTCGCTGAGCCACAAGGACAACAAAAACAAGGAAGGCCCAAAATGCGATGGATGGACTGCATCAGTGCGAATATGACAATGTTATCTTATGTGGACTTCGAAGGTTAAAGATCTAGACATCACTTTTGTGAGTTCCCTGACATTTCATGATCAGATCGAAACAGTTTGTGATAGTTCGTTGAAGGTATTGGGATTCGTATTGCATACTGCCAGGGTTTTTGGTAGTACACGAGTACTGTGAATTCTTTATAACTCGTTGGTACGAGTAGACTCGAGATTGGCTCGATGATTTGGGGACCGTGTGAGTTGAAGTACTATCTTATGGTGGAGAGGGCTCAGAAGGAATTTCTTCGGTTTCTCTACATGAGGAAGTGCGGATATTATCCATGGTTTTATCTTACTGAGTTCTTCCAGGATATGCTCGGTTATAGCAGTTTGAAGACCAGAAGAAATGTGTATTCAACTACGCACTTCTTTCGATTATTGCGTGGTATTATCGACAACCCTAAAATTATGCGGAGCATTAGCTTTTTTGTTCCGGATAATTACCTTAGACAGCGTCAGCATAGACTGTTTCACATTCCAATATACAGGACCAACCTGCCAATAGTTATGCCTGTTAGAAGGGCTATCTCTAAATTGAACAATATTGCTTTGGATATTGACATTTTTCACGTCTCTGGGGAGTTTTTCGTTACAAGATTTTCTTACTTTTTTAGCATATTTTTCTCTAGATATTATGTATACTTACGTGTTTTTTTATGCATGCCTAATTTTGCCTTATTATTTTAAATATATCTATATGTATGAATAAGGATATTTCATTTTGTAATGTACATATAATTGAATAAATAAAATAAAAAAAAATAAAAAAATAATAATAATTTTAAAAGTTAGGAACTGGAGAAGAAGGGCAGCAGACTGGCAGGAGTGGAGGAGACTCCTGGATTCAGCCAAGACCCATCCAGAGCTGTCAAGATTATGATAATTATGATAATTTTACTGCATTTTCTTTGTTTTATTAAAATTAATGTAGAAAATTCAATATCTCAGGAATCACTCAAATGGGAAACTCTACCTCACCCGCCGTATTTGCCGGACACTGTTCCTTCCGATTACCATTATTTTCTGATTAATAACTAATGGCCTGCCCTGACTAAAAATTCAAAGGCATGTTCTTTACTAATTTAAAACATTAAAATTAAAATAAAATAATTAATGAAAAAACAGCATGAAATTATTCAAGTTCCCTATAAATAAATAATTAAATACGTATGTTGCAACCATAGCTTATTGCAATCACAGAATATTATGAATAATAAAAAATATATATCACATTAAAAAAATGCATTTAAGAAACTAGTAACGAACATGTGTTAACCCTTCATCGCTCAGAGCAGCATTTGCCGTCACAATTGTTCTTTTGAAAACGGGTGTCCAGTTTTGGTCGAATTGACCATCTTCCCACGGATGTCATGGGAAGAAAAACCAGTCTTGTCCAGTTTACTCGTCTTTTGTTAAGAAAGACATGTTGAGTTCGTGCGAGGGGTGAAATTGACCCGTTGATTGACCGTAAGGGTTCTAAAGCTGCCTGATAAAGGGTTAATCTAGTTTTGAATATGTAATGAACGATTTGCAATCAAATAAATATATATTTTCTGAAACCCTTTGGCATTACAACTGTCATTCGTATTATAAATTTGTTTTTTTTACAGTTACCTTATTAAAACACAATTTTATAATTTTCTGTAAACCATGTTTTTTTAATATTTGCATTAGTAATTGATAGTGCCCATGCGGCTCGATTGTGGAATCATCTCCCATCCACCATCAAAGATACATTATCTCTGTTTAAATCACGTCTGAAGAAACATCTCCTTTCTCTTCCTTAATCTCTCCTCCTTTCCTTTTTCCTCTTTCCTCTTTTTTCCTTTTTCCCATTGAGTAATAGTTTTGATTTAAGGTAATTTATAAACAAATACGTTTATTTCTATTTTTATATACTTTTAGCTTTTTAATCTTTTTTTTCTATTGAATATGTTCTGTAACCTGAATTATAAAAATAAAACTTTTATTTTATTGGTTGGTTGGAAGAAATTGCCATTTGGCAATAAGCCCGCCAATTTACAAATAACATTATGTACAAAAGTTAAATAAATAATTGTAATAATTTAGTAATAAATGTGTTAAAAATAAGTCAAATTGTAATAAACATTGCCATCATATGAAACTACACACGCTAACTAAGTAATCTCTTCGTGAGCTAATCCGCTCAGAATACCAGCCCAAATATTAGAAGACTGTAATAAATGAATATATACTGTAAATGGATGTGGAATTTTATTGACGAACATCTATAAATTTTGTGTTTTACGTATGCATCTTTGTTGAATTACCTTTTAAAATTAAATTAAATTGCCTACGATAAAATTAACAGAATCTTACAACTTTTTTTGTTTTTTTTATTATTTATTTCATAGTTTAATAACGTACAGAGGGTTCATTGTTTAAGATAGGAATTTTCTGTGTTTAAAACCTTAGGACCTTTTATGTTAAATGTGTATTTTCATTAAATGATGCTTTAGGCTGTCAGGTAATTAGTCCTTCGCTTCAAGTGCTGGTCCAGGAAAGATGAAATATTAATTTAATTAATACTTACATTTATAATTATTATTTCGCATCAATCCTACCAGGAATTGAACCCAGGATCTCAAGAATGGTTGGCAAATGCGACAAGCACTGCACAACAAGTCGGGCTTATCTCAACTCGATTCCGTTATTTAGTATTTTTATCTGAGAGCAGCCATCGAGTCCAAAACACTTATTTAGGATGCGGGTTCTATTTCATACATAGAACTGCATTCATAATCTGCCTCGACACATTCAATAATAAGAGAAAAAATATCGTTTCTCACGTCATTTAAATAGTAATTTTCCGCTCGTATATCACGTTTCCACCCTTTCGAGCAATTAGGGGTCTTAAATCAAAGATTACTGGATGAAAGATTCAAACTTCGTAAATAAAATGATCTCGCCACCCCTCGACCTCCCTCCCCCGACGACCCCCAGCGAGTGGGATCTCGCGGTACTGCGCGAAAATAATTGTTAAACTTGTGCCGCCCCTGGTAATAACATCGCAGCTGGTAGAACTTGCCTCCGTAGACATTTTATAAAGTTTACTTTTGAACGAACTGAGAGCTTGCTTAGCGACAGGGCTGTACTTAGTATTTTTTAAACAAAAAACACCTCCAGGAGGAGTATTGAAATAAAAAAAAGTTTATTTAACTTTTTGTTCATTGCTAAATTGCAATTTCTTCCAAACAACCAATAAATAAATACATTTGATAAGGTTTTTCCGACAGTAAAAATATTGATATAAATCTAGAACAGGAAAATGAGACCGGATATTAGTCCACGTCATATTGTAGGGTGCATATTTGCCTGCCATGATGAAGGTCCCGGGCTTGATTACTGGCAATGTCACACTATCTGTGGAATGACACCTGAAACATAATACTAATCACCTTACATCAATATAATGATCAAGATGCACCGATTCCAGTACTCAATACACCATTTTATACGAATAAAGGAATGACGATCGCAATTTAAGGATATGAAGCTTACCGACAAACTATGTCTTGTATTATAAATACTTAATTACCTAATGTTACTTATATATTTTTGACTGAACATGTTTTTAGTATTGACTCACAAGAATTAAGAGAGATCTCATTTGAAATTTCGGTATTCCAAAATTATTTGATAATCTCATGAAAACCGCTATTCACCAGGAAGATCTTTAAATGGTTAAAAAATAAAATTAAAAAATCACTTTCATTTTCATTTATATATTATATGCTTCTATTGGCTTGAATGCTATTACCTTGGAAAAAGACTTTTCATTGATAAGTAGGTACCTAGGTACTTGTTTATTATTAAAGTCCAAAATTAAAAATTGTTACTATTCAAATATTGAATTTAAATAGCTACCTTGGTACTTGCTTATGGTTGAATTCCAAAACATACAATAAATATTTTTTCAAATATGGGATTTTTTTTGCAAACGTCAAACTCCGGTCTTCTTACCAACAGAGGGGGGTACTTATGTAAGAAAATGATTTTTTTAAATGTATTGAATTTTACATTATTTTAGTGTAACCAAAAATCCAGTAAACATAATTAATTGACCGAATTGGTCTTTGGGGGATTCGAATCCCCCCCTTCAATCCGGCTAGGTTAGTAAAACCTTTTGTGAAATCAAAAAAAAAATTAAATTGTAAAATGAAACGTTTGTCAGTGTGTAATAAGTTTATGTTCCTTTAATTATGTTCATGTTATTTTCATATTAATGTTTTGAAACAGTAGTCTTTATTTTTTAAATCCCTCTCCTCCTCAATTCTACTCTATTTTCTCATTCTTTTTTGCTCTTCTCTTTTGTCTTATATATTATTTTATTTATTATTTTTTACTGTGTAACATGTTCTCACATTATATTTGTGAAAAACTTTAGCTCGATGTCTTTCCTATTTTTTATATTTTATGTTCTGTTATAACAACTGTTGTTTCATTTATTTATTTATTTAATTTTTTGTACATAATGTTATTTGTAAATTGGCGGGCTTATTGCCAAATGGCAATTTCTTCCAACCAACCAATAAAATAAAAGTTTTATTTTTATAATTCAAGTTACAGAACATATTCAATAGAAAAAAAAATTAAAGAGTTTAAAATATATAAAAATAGAAATAAACGTATTTGTTTATAAATTACCTTAAATCAAAACTATTACTCAATGGGAAAAAGAGAAAAAGAGGGAAGAGGAAAAAGGAAAGGAGGCGAGATTAAGGAAAAGAAAGGAGATGTTTCTTCAGACGTGGTTTAAACAGAGATAATGTAGTAACATCTTTGATGGTGGATGGATGGATATTATACCTATATAAATAAATAAAAAAAAAGTAATAAAAATATATCAAGTATTCTATCTTATGTAGGCTTATGTTACACCGTAGCTACACAAGACTTTATTTAACGTCATTGTTTGGATATAATAAATACAATCAGCCATTTGATTGATTAAAAATAAAAAATAATTATAATTGTTTTTTTTTAACTCCCTTAGTTCGGCCTTGCAGCCTTCCGCCGTATCTCATTCCTTCGTTCTTCCATACTTAATGAGTTCCTTCTTCATATTTGCTCCTGGCATGCCTCCACCTCCACCATACAATCTACAACCCCTGTCGTTTTCTGAACTTCGCCTGAAAAGCAGAATCCTCTCCGACTAGGGGGAGGACAATGAATCAAAAATTATACTCAAGAACAGCACTTTCCCCAATAAGAGAAGGCTGTACATTGCAAATTATTCAGTTAGAAGTTTGCTAGGGGTTACAGACAAGGGGTAGCTTTCACTTAAGGAATTTTACCCATTAAAAGAAAATATGAATAAACTTTAGATATCCTGGAAAACATGGTACAAAGCTATTGTTTGATTAAAAATTTATCTTTTTTTTCAAATAAAGTATAAAAAAAATACAAACATCGCTTCTGTTGATATTATAACATTTCAGAGTACATATTTATCAACATCAATGTTGAAATAAAATAAAAATCAAATGTATTAAAATTAAATAAATATTTAACACCTCCAAATCTGCTTTTGGAACTGCTTCCTCAAAAAAAATATACTATCGATGTGAACCCCTTTCGTACTTTTTTTATATTTTTATTCAGATAACAAATATTACTTCTAAAAAAAATTATTATATTAATTACATACATTTTTTTACATTACGTAAAAGAAAAAAACAATTCTGGTGTATATTGCCTCTTGTGTGTAGTACCTTATCAGCAACTTGTGGTTCACAGGGTACTTTATTGTTAAATCAAATGCAGCGTATTTGGATCATCTGTGACTGGAATATAACATGTTCAGTCTTACGCTTCAGATGCCAGTTTAAGGACAATGAAATACTCAAATGGAAAAGCACTTTCAAAAACATTTTTTTTATGCTAAGATAATAAAGATTGAAAGAATTCTATAAAATAGCAGAAAAAACTAAACTAAAGACTACCTTTGCAAAAGATGTCCAAAATAGTATAATTTACTATTAAGTATGAATTATATAAAAAATATGTTTATTAGCGTTTATAAATTTATTTGAAAAAAAAATCCTTTCCAGATATTGAATGCAAAACCTCAAATATGGTAGGCGAACGTTCCAACGACTACATTACGAGGCAGACGATTATCCACTAGATTTCTTTTCCTAGGATTATTAGCTGAAAGCAGAGCAAAACAAGAAACGCTAAAAATACTTTTATTAAAACAGAGATAAAAAACATGTTAAAGAAGGGAAAATAAATGTATTGACATTTACAGGGCTTATGACCTGTCATTGGCTGGTTTAAATACCCACTTTACACACTGTGTAACATTCACCATTCTGCCTATGCTTAATCTGTTGACTGTTTTGGAACAAAATAGCTGTAACCTTTATCATGTCGGCGAGATTCATTTGGCTGAACCATTTCACCTACTAGGCTAGGCCTGGAGTAGCCCGATACTTAAAGGATCTATGCTTAGAGCCGAAGATCAAGCAAATTGAGAACTCTCACCTTCTTCACAGTAGCCAGGCTCCTAATAGAAATGGGCTTGGAGGGCGAGAACTATTCACGGGGACCCGTCACAATAGATCTTCACAGGTCGCAGTGACGTCAGGAGCTTGCATAACGCTGACTCCCACCTCTTAAAATAAGAATAAAAACATTCGCTTTCTCTGTTGTAATATGTTAATCAAAATATTTCCCAAGGGGTTTGAAACTAGTTATACTCTAAAAAAATTTGGACAGATTAAAAATATTGTTGATGTATTAAAAAGGTTTAAGCTTTCAGTTTCTTTCGTATAACACAAAATTGACAAATGGGTTGATGAATTTAAAAAAAAACTTCTTGATGAAAACACAATAATTTAAAAAACCATTTACTTCATTAAACTACTACTTTTTTGGAAATTTATTGACTATAAAAAAGCAAATAAATAATTACAAAAAATAATTACACTCATTTTTTATAGATATTAATAAAAACCGGATCTAACCCTAATGCCTTTTTAAATTACTCAATAGGTGCGCATGGCATAGTAAAATATATCACCCGAAGGGTTTGTGGGTACACAACTTTGAACAAATAATTTATTGTAACTCAAAAACAAGCTTAAAAATATTTTTGAAACTGGTTTTCACGATCTCGTGTTTTTATTTGGAAATACAAGTAAAACTCGTTTATGATTATCCCGATTGGCTGGTTTGACGCCGCCATGTTGTCTTTTGCCGCTTTTTTATTTTTTGTGTAATACCAATCAAGTATTTAAGGATACCAGTAATCAAAATAATAACTCTGTCGGAGTAAATAAATAGTCGATTTGATGTTTATTTGAATGAACACCCGGACTCAAAGGGTTTAAACTTTTGTACTTTTTTTGTTAAATTAAAATATTTTAATTATATTTTATTAAAATATTTTAGGAAGACTATTTTTTGCATAAAATAACAAAAAAATCTACTCTCTCTCTCTCTTAATATTTGTTAATGATATTATCCTTATAAATCTGAGGATAAAAGGTGGTTTGATGTTGAAGGTAACTGAGAAATAGGGGTTGAGATGTTTGAGGTATTATTTGAAATATCTTTAACTGAATCATTTCTGCATAGTTTTTTTATTTCTTTTATTAAATCATATCAATTTTTTTGTACTCTTTTTGGGACAGAAAAATATATTGACGTATAGGAATGGTAATAATAACAATATAGTAACAACAACAACATGATTTACCCAAATATTTAATTTTGACGACCATTTTCAACGAGTTGTACTCACTATTAGAAAATGGGAATCAAGTTGGGGTAGAGTGGGATGCGAACCACGGACCTTTGGTCCGTGAGTCCGAGATACTAGCCACAGGACCACAGGACCACAACCCGATTGAATATGAATATAAAACTAAATTAAGATAGAAAGTTAAGTATATAATACAAAGAAATTAAAACAAATCATAATAAAAATTAATTTAAACATTTACAACTAGTAAGAAAGAAACATTTGAGGAAAAAGAAGAATTAAAAAAAAAATTTACCTTCAACGTACCTCCTCAAGGTTTTTTAATAAAATGAATATAGTCATTTTTTGACGTTCTATAGGACTCCGGTAGCCTTTTGTACTCACTACAAGCAAGGCACAGCAGAGACCTTAGACCATACCTTGTTGTGCGTGATCCAGGTACGTGAATATTTTGACCCTGTCCCGTATTATACTGGTGGACGTCGCGATTGAAGATATGGCCAATATTATTGAGAGAGTCTTCATTTACGCCTTGAGGCACCGTTTTTCAAGGCGTAAATAAAGGCGTAAAATATTTCATTTGGTAAAGTTGGGGAAGAGAATAATGAAGTGTTTGATCCGGATGTAGAGGGGATGTCAGAAGGTTCCTAACGATGCGTTATGATTCTCTCCATATTTTCAGAAAATTCAGAATTAAATTCTTAAACTAAAAATCTTATGACAACGAAAAAAAAACAACAAAACTTATTGTTACAATTTACTAGAGAAAATTTTAGACGTGTGAAATTTTAAAACTTAAATTTTAATATAAACAATAAAATGAACATAGATCAGGCTTACCTGTGAAGTACTCCTTTTCCAGCAACAATTTACTAACTAAATAAACTCTGAAAACAATCACAAAAACATACTAATATGGTAAATTTACTGGAGCTAAATAGTGAACGAACTGACAATTACCGCTGTCAAATCTCAAATCTATCACAAAACTAATTAACTTATTTAATTTGTATTTATTTATTCATACAAATACACAAATTACAAAAAAAAACATAAAAACGTATCCCTTACTCTACGAGGCCAAGAATGTGTTGGGTTTGAATACATTGAAAGGTGGAAGCATGCATATTATTAAAGAATAGTAAAAATTAAAATGATAGAATAAACATATAGTTCTATAAATATCTGGACAGCACGTATTAATATATTTTTTTTTATTAAAAGAAATATTAGCATTTTTATAATTTACACAGATATTTCAATTTTGGTGGCCATGTTCAACGAGTTGTAAATAACTCACTATTAGAAATGGGAAATCAAGTTGGGGTAGAGTGGGGTCCGAACCTCGGGCCTCTGGTCCGTGAGTCCGCAACACTAGCCACGGGACCACAACCCGATATAATAGTATAAACTATCTACATATAATATAGATAAGAATATATTATTATATTACGTAAATAATACATCTCTATGTTCAATTTTATTAAGTGCATCTTCCAAATTTATTAAATAGTAATGATTCTAACGAGATCAACATGGAAATAGCAAGCATCCTTGACAGGGAGAGCAAGTTATTCCATAGACATTATATTTTAAATACAACAAAGCAGCGCTACTTCAATTAATTATAATGATATTATTTGTAAGAGAACAAGACACATTAATACAAGTAAAAGATAAGATTGGATAAGAATCTTCCCCGTCCAACATCCAGCAACCCTTTCTCCTGTTACCAATTTGTAGTTCCTTTATCCCAACCCCACTCTTCCTCCCCTTTACACCCTAAAGGAATTATTTCAGCTCATCCTCCATCGCCTTCATAATTTATACAGAATAAATAAAACCTTATTCCTATGAAAGGGCGAGTCTTAAAGCAGAAGTTTTTGCCGGATGATCTTCCAAAATCTAAATATAATCATGCTAAAAAAATACTTATCAAAAATATTTGTATGTGATTTAAATAATCTAGGCGTTAACAAAGCTTATTGTCAATTTTTATATTTATTTGATCTTTTACAATTTATGTACAATTTTTACCGTTTGTTATCTAAGTTTGACTGCTAGCTTCACATTTCTTCCTGTTTTAACATGCATATTTTTTCGTATATTGATTGAGGTGTTGATGACCTTTATGAATTCAAAACAGCTGAAACCTTAATATCGAAGTAAGCGTAATTAGAGTTTTGCAAAACCAGTGACACAGAAAAGTTATGTGGAAATATTTACTATAGTCAGCCTAACACTTAAAACCCTTGAACCAGGGACTAACGTTAATCAAAATGTTTTTTTTACTGCCTAAAGTTAAACCTGTTTACATTAAATTTAAATATGCCATGTCTGCATCTAATGGTGTAAAGGGTACTGCGTTGGTTAACGAACCGCAGCAGAATGAGATATTTTGTATTAAAATATCACAACAGAGATAAAGAACGTTTTATAAAATGGAATATATAAGTTTAGCCATCTAAGGGCTAATGACCAGTCATTTAAGGTTTTAAGTGGACACTTTACACATTGTGTAACATTCACCATTAACCAGCCAGTGACAGGTCATAAGGCCTACAGATGCCTAGACTTCTATATTTCTTAATGTATTAAGTTTTCCATCTCCGCTGTAAAATATAATATAATATTAACAGCTCCCTAGGTGGTTGAATCCAGTTCTCGTTAACAAAAATTTGGATAAACTCAAAATATTGTAGATATTTTTTGTAGCGTAAAGGTTGGGTAACTAATCTTACGCTTTAGGTCGAGGGACAAAAAAATATTTATTGTACAAACATTTTCTTAAATCAACGTTTACTTTTTGGTATTTTATTTTCAGATCATTTCGCTTTTTGTTCTATAATTTCCTAACTGGTACCAACATAATTTATTTATATTCATCTTCTATATAAAGATCTCGCTATCTGTTTTGAAAGAATATTAAACTTGACCCTATGATGCAAATGTCCAAGTATTCCACCACTTCTTTGGTGACGTCCAGGTGGCCGGCGTCCCTCTGGGATCTCGTGGATCACAATTTCAGGAATCCTTGCTATAAACATCGTTATTAAATCACAATCTTAAGAATAATCCCTAAATAATCCTCGACATAACGATATTATGTACCTATGAGTATTTTTTAATAGTAATAATTCTATGTGTTCAATGTCCTGGATGAACATAATAAGTTCTCAAAAACGGAATCCATTTTCAGGAGAAGTGTACAAGTTTGTATTTTGTCTAAGGAAAGACACCATTGCAAGAGACTGCTGCGAGATTTTGCATAGATTTATATATTATTTAGCGTGTTTTCCAGATGTTCATTAATATATCTTGCTCTAACAACAATGCTTTTTTTTCATCTATTGATATATTTTACACGCCTCTTAATTTATTTAAAAATAAATTAAGACTTATTATTTCTGTCTGCGATACGATCCCACTTACTATTTAATGATGCTCACACTCAAACACTTACACACACTTGAACACTTACTCCCACACTAATACACATAAACACACATCTACACTTACTCTCATACAAATACACATAAACACACCCTTTTGTTGTAACACAATTTAATAATATGTATGATTCTCATTTAGAAACTTCGCTGGTCAGTCTTTAAACCGCATTTTAAAAAATGTTATTATATCATTGTCGACTGTTTGTTTCTTTAAAATAAATATATATTTAGGTAATAATTTATATTCTTGGTATTGTTTAATCCATTATGTTGTATCCCAACTCAACACATGGCTCTTGACCTCATAGAGTTAGGGATACGATATTGCTTTTTTTTTAAATATGTGTGTGTATGAATAAATAAAAAAAAAAAATATTTTTATTATTTGTTAAATTTATGATTACAGTTGGTACTTTTTTCTTGTTGGATAATTGGGGACATGAGTGGATGAAGGCGTTATGTCGCAAAATGTTTTTTTTTTACATAAATAAAGATTTTATGGCCTTTACTTTATAATTATTACTACCACCTTTGTGAAAAGAGTGAATAATCAAATCAACACAACAGTTAGAATGTTTTTGACTTTGACAAATTAGATTTTTAAGTTTCGTAAGATTTTTCTAGCCCTGTGAGTGTTTTCTACAAATTGAGAAATGCCATTTTTGTGATCTACACTATTTTCAGAAGGTGATTATTAAAGTTTTTTATACTAAAGCGGTCTGGCTGTTTTTAGCATAACATGGAATTGACCTTACTGCATCCAATAACACCAATATCTATTTTTTCAAAATTACTACGTTCAATTGTACTGGTGTTCCATACTTTGACCCAGGATATCTATGCTTTTTGTTTTTGTCACATAACACCTTTTTTCAATCATGTCTTCAGTGGTTGTATTTCGTCAAAAAGGCAAAACAAGTTATTTAATCTTATTTTTTTCATACAACTCTATTTTTGTAAAATCGAAACTATTAAATTAATAAATTAAAATAATTATTTCAGCATTAAATAATAATTTTAAAAAAACATTTTTTGTAATATATTAAGTTTTTCGACTAATGTTTCTTGAGGGAACTGTATTATATATTTTTTTAATTTTTTTTTTTATTATTTAGGATTTTTACAGCTATTACATAAACAGAATAAGTAGAAAAATATTAACAATGCTAAAGCCAATTGAAAAAATCCAATGTAAATATAATGACACATAGTATATAAGAAAATAAGTTTCGTAATTGTATTTGGGTGACGTTTGTATTTATGTGTATGTGAATGTGTGTATGCGTGAATGAATGAGGGATCAGAAATATAATAATAAATATACGTATCTACATATTTTCATTCCGCTTTTATTGATAATTTTAACCAATGAACCGGTTTCATCGTAAACAACCAGTATCTGGTAAACATTGAAAATAAAAATGAAATGAAACCATATACACATTTTTAAAATCATTTGTTTTTTTTTTAAACTGAAAGCAATAAGGAAACAGACAAAAACAATTTGAAAAGTTGAAATTAATAAATATGATTTAGCAATGAAATATACCTAACTCTCTCTTTTCAATCCGTGCCTCATGTCTAAGGATGGTGATTACGCCTGACTCCAGGCATGGCTCATCTGCGGACAGTCTCTCTTTATCAGGAACAGTCTTGTATTTTTCTGTAGGCATTTGTAAGTGGTAATTATAATAATTTAGCGACCAAGCGGCTCCATTTCGTCGGTTGACGTCAGGAAAATAGTTTAATGTACCTACCTATAAAAGAAGTTAGGAAAATTATTCATCATTGGATCCCGGGATCTCATTTATAATAGCCAAACGCGCTAATCTTTACACCACGACGCGGATAATCACCCTTGCGTCATTTCAAAAATAGAACACGAATATTTCCTCGTCTACTTGAATTTCGAACACCACGGTCTTATTTCATCCCTTCTTGTCGTCATAATTTATACAAAATAAATAAAACCGCCCCTAGCGGGGGTGGCTCTAAAAATCCCTACCCTCGTTACCACGACAAAAAGAGGCCGGAGGTAGGGGAAGGAGGGTCTGGAGGGGGTAAGACGCTGGTATTGAAGTGGAATTTAATGTTCAGTGGAATAATTACAAGAGCTGCGAGTTCTTGTGGAACCAAGCTCTAATTTCAAATATTTTTAATTTAAATTAGAAGCTAACACTTGAATAATTATAAAATACGTTTTAAAGTTAACACACAACCTCATAAAAGTGGATAAAAATTGACGTTTTTAGTTTTATTCTTATTAAGTTTGACATAAAATAATTGTTCCTAAGGGGGTTTTATTTCGTAAAAATATAAAATAACTAGCGGACCCGACAGACTTTGTTCTGCCCGAACGTTAGCTTGCCTGATATTAGCTTGGAAAAGGACTTTTAATTGATAAGTAGGTACCTAGGTACTTGTTTATGGTTGAATTCAAAAACATAAAATTAATATTTTTTCAAATATGGCATTTTTCTTGCAAACCTTGAACTCCGGTCTTCTCAAAATCGTATTACTTATGTAGACATAAGATTTTTCAAAATGTATCGAATTTAATATTATTTTAGTATTACCAAATATCCAGTAAAGAGAAATAAACAGGAAGAAATAATAAGGAATTTGAGAAAAGAATCTGATTGGAATCCATAAAAAGCAAATGTTGTTTATAAACATTCAAAAACAAACTTTTTTTATACACAAAAAAACAACATCTTTCCATTTTTTTGTAAATGCATTCTCCTCGAATAGATAGATGAATAAAACATTTATGCTCCTAAATTATTTTTTACACATTAGATTGGAGATTGTAATATCTACGAACACGCACAGCGCAAAGATAAAAATTAAAATTAAAATAATTTAGTATACACTTATTTTTTTTTTTTTTGCACCACAACAGGCCAGAAGCCCCAATTACAGTGGTGAATTACATCGTAAATATGATACACAATACTACCCATACAAAAATAAACATATAAAGTACTATAATCTAACATAGAGTTGGTTTACATCAACTATACTTAATGTTAAAAATATCAGAGACGTTTGAATCGTTATTATTCAGAATAACATTAGGGTCAAAGCACCAACGACCGTTAGGGGTTCAGCTTGTAGTAAAATCCACATTAAAGGTATAAATTTCATTTTTTAAGCGTGCGAAATAAAAGAAAACAAAAAAAAAACACATTAATTTTTAAGTACTATGAGTATTACAATTATATTTAATATTACTCTAAAAAAATAGTAGAATCGCCAGTGAATGACCGCTACTACCCCAGTAAAAATAACACTCAGATTAAGTTACATCATAACATTATAAAACACCCTAACACATTAGAATATGGATATATTCAAAGAATTTCATGGTCATGTCATACCATATATATGTGCAATAAACTATTTAATCATTAAAAAAGGAAAGGTCCACGCTCAGACGCTGTAGTCTTTGTGGGCATTTTTTCCAATTCATGTTATAGCTTAATTTTATGATGTATTTTCTAGAGTGCATTTTTGTAATTATATTTCTATGTAAATAATAAATGTAAAGAGAAAAAAAATTGCATAAGAAATAGCATCAAATAAAACATTTACCACACTGTTCCTTATAAAAACGCTATCAATCTCAGAACAATAACGGGAAGACGCACTATTACCTTTTGACAACTCACATTTCAAAACTGATAGATTTGTTTCTTACCAAAAGACGTGTACGCCTCCTGCTTTTGTCACAGTTTCTAGTGTTTAAAGTTTTTTGGCTGGACACATGTAGCAATTCTTATTATATTGTGTTTTATTTACCAATGGTAATTTACTGGGGGGTGGTCATTTACTGGTGCTTTGACCCTATATGAGTATACTGTTCGTGAATTGTTGCAACTAAACGGAGGTTCTTGGCGAGTCCTTCCTCTTTGACTCGCCAAGTTAATGAGTGGCAATAGTTTTGGGCAGTCCCATGTAAGGTAAACAATCTTAAATGATTCATTAAATCAATAATTTTTCTTCTCCCAGTTTTAACAAGTTTAAAGTATTTGATAAAAAGTTTAAGGTAAACGTTTCTTAAAAATAAAAATAAAATAAGTTGTGTTATTTTATCGGACTGACGGAAATTTCTGCAGGAAAACATTTATTAAGACTAATTTTAATTAACAAAGATGAGGAGGTGATATTAATAACGGTGCTTGAATCTCAAAACAATTGTGTATTCTAACCCAGTGAGTATGTCGTTGCTCAATAGTTAAATCAGCCACTCAACTGAGCGGCTAGGCTGTTTATTAAATGCTGGCATTAAATTGAATAGCTAGGCCGTTCGTTGAATGAACGTTTAAGGAAAGAGTTGAACGTCACTTAGCCTTTTTCATTTTAATACGACAGTAATATTCGTTTGATTTTCAATTTATTTTGTTCAGTGAAGTTAGATAATTTCAGAATGGGTTGGGTTAAGTTTAATTATATAACAATGGAAAAAATGCCCAACTTAATTTAATTTTTTCATTTATCCTCAACTTAAAAAAGAATTTAAGGAATATAGATGTTCAAATATATGCAGAATAGTAAATGTTACACGGTGTGTGCCCAAATGCCCACTAAAACCAGGAAATTTTATTTTATTTTTTTAATTTAATTAAACGGCACTTAGTGCCTTTTACAAATTAGTTGCAAATACAATAATATAAATAAGTAGAATTATAAGAAAAATGTAGCATATAAAACATAGTAAGAATAAATAATTATTTACAAATTGAGAAGTCTGAGAAGATAAACAGTATTAAAATTATATTAACGGCAATAAAAATATTTATGAAAAAAGTAGTTTGGTGATATAAATATTTTAAACCCAAAAAAAAGTAAGAAAACAGTACCTATTAAAAAAGAACTTAAAACAACTTTGAATCACACGAAATGATAAAAAAAATATATATTTATGTATAATTATTAAAAACTACTACTTAGGTAAATAGTAAATTATTATAAATATATCATAATCATCATTCCCTTTATAGAGCACTGCATTGGTACTCCAATCACAGCGTATCTCGATCATTTTTGTTACATGAAGGTAAGATGATCAGTCTTACACTTCAGGTACCCGTCCAGGGACTAAGAAATATTATAGTGTGAAAACATCCATTTAAACAAATATTTCATACCAACACAAATATACTGATTTTTGAAAAAAGGGAAATATTTTGAACGTGAATAAAATCAAGAAAAGAAAATAACAAAATGAAAAGTCATAAGCCAAATGCCAAGAATTCTATATTTCCTTTTCTAATATATTCGTAAACTCTGTTGTAATATGTTAAAATACTGTATTGTGATTCTTACCAAAAATGTCATCCTGAAAACTTTTGGTAAAAATATTATAATTTTTTACCACTCGTCGTCGTTACCAAAGTATGTCCTGAGGGTAAAAATGACGAACTTCATCCTTCATGTCGTCCCAACACAGGATTAATCTAAACTTTCTCGTCTCACAGCCGCGTCATCTCGAAAAGTTTGGTCCCAGCAAGGTAATACCAATCTGGGGGCCGCAACAAAAAACACACATAAAAAATGATGAATGTTACAACACACTGTGTAAAGTGGCCACTTAAACTAGACAACGACAGGTCATAAACCCTCTACATTTCTAGACTTCCATATTCCTGTATCTAAAATGTTCAGTTTCAGTACTGCAGAACAGCGTTTATTTTATATTTTTAAAATACGTAATACAATTTATTACTCACTAATTCTCAAGGCATTTCAGTCAGACACTTTGTTTATAAACCTTTTCCTAACTAAGCATCCAAAAATTACGCATGATCTTAACGGGGGTACCAAAGACCCCAGCGCCTACTTGTTTATTGCGTCACAAGAATAAAAAGTTGGAAATGTTTATGATCGTGTAGTATTTATTTATATTTTCAAGTACACATATATGAATCATTTGTGTTTTATATTCATTTTTGTTAGTTTGCCGAATGTTAATTTACATTAAGTGACATCGACCATTGTATTAATTAACGTATTTTTTTGTTTTAATATTAAACAACTTAAAAATTTATAAACAATACAGGAAAATGCTTATTTCTGTTATTTTTGCGAATGTAAAAAATAAAGGGCAAATAGCTTAAAAAATACTCGAGTTATCGAATTAAAATCGGATACATTTTTATTTGCTACTTTAAAAAAATATTTAGAATATATTTTAGACACATTAAAGAATTAAGATGATATTTATTTTATTTTTTTGTGTGGTTTGTGGGAAATCATTGAACAAACTTGGAATAAAGCAATTTAATGTTCGTTCTTCAAAGTAATTTGTAATTCGGGAAACGACCAAGGAACTCTTGTTTTCAATCTGGTGTTGTGATTGTGGTAAACTTTTTTTTTTATATTCCGGATCAACAAGGTGATCTACAATCAATTTGTGGTCACAAAGTTGTTTTACCGGCAGGACATTACAGAGCTAAAAATATACACCTTCGCCCATTCACATACATTCACATATACATTTTCCATCCCTGATGTAATTTGTTAATCATAATGACTCCCTAGGTAATGACATTCAGCCTTTTGTCTACAAACATTTGGACAAACTCAAAATATGTTAGTGTATATATTAATAAAACTCCCATTTAATCAGTTGTTATAAATAAAACCAACCGGTCAAAAAAAAAGTTAAAAAATTAGAAAATTGTATTCAGGCGATGCATTGTATGTGAAATAATTTAATCAGATGAGTATCTTCACTACAATAAAGGTTTCACATCTTTGACTTCATTAAAATCAACCGATGGAAGCATTGAAGAAATATTGATCTAAATAAAAATAAATAAACAAGAAAAAAATAATAATAATAAAACTCTCTATCTACAGATATTTGGACACGCTTAAAATAATGATAATTAAATATTGTTTTTGTATAATAAATGCATAATTATTAATGTTTCATATTCGTACATTCAAAGTCCCTGTCGTACTTTCCCGCCTATTCTTCATTATCTCAAAATCCTTGTAAAATTCAAAATGGCTGTGCTCTCGTATAAATTTCTAAATTTGAAAAGTTCTTGCCTTTGAGACGCTCCGGGCTGTGTTCATCTCCTAACAGAGATGCTGCGCCTGTTGCCTTATCATAGAGAAATTCAAGCACTTGTAAATGCCGAGAAAAATCGGCTGGCAATTTAAATCATCTTTCTAGACATAATGATCGCAAAACTAAAACGAATTATCTATGTTATTCTCCCATGATTACTTTTAATATAATATATATATATATTCATTCATTTATTATGTTTCCCTTACTAACTATAATTAATAATAAAAATAATGTTACGTTCGGTTTTTTGCATAATAATGAACTTTACGCTGCGCGTGTTTGTAGATCTTAAAATTGTCCATCTAATCTGTAAAAAAAAGGGTTACTAGCATAAATGTTTTATTCATCGACCTACCAGGGTTACAGTCGACGAGAATGCATGTACTAAAAAATTGCGATGATGGTATTTTTTGCATATTAAAAAAGTTTTTCTTTAAATTTTTCCCAACAGCATTCGTTTTTAGTGGACCTCAATCAAATTATTTCCTTAAATTCCTAATAATTTCTACCAATTTCCTTCTTCTAACTGGATTTTTTGTAATACTAAAATAATATTAACGGACATTCAATACATTTTTGAAAATCGCAATCCTAAATATAGTGGTGTTAAGAGAGCAGAGTTTTACATTTGCAAAAACAATTCTGTATTAAAAAACTACATTTTCGTTTTGGAATTCAATCACAAACATGAACCTAGGTACCTACTTATCAATGAAAAGTATTTTTTCAAGCTAAGAGCAGGCAAGCCAACGTTCGGGCAGGACAACGTCTTTCAGGTTCGTTGGTTAGATGTAAAATTCTTCAACAATATTTTTAGTTTGTCCCAATTTTTATAGACAAGGACTAGATTCAGCTCCCCGGGGAGCTGTTAATATTAACATATTACAACAGAGATGAAGAACATTTTAGATATGGTAATTTAGAAGTCAAGGCATCTACAGGGCAGAGGACCTGTCATTGGCTGGTTTAAGTGACCACCTTATACACTGTGTAACATTGGCCGTTCTGCCCATATTTGAACATCTATATCCCTTAAATGCTTTTATCTGTTGATTTCTTATTCTACAACTTCTATATTACCTTCTCTAAAACGTTCTTCATCACTGTTGTAATATGTTAAATTCTTTCTTTTCGATGGCACTTTTATCCGCTAGACATGCCGTCAACGCCATGGTACTAGGTTAGAGTTGCCATATTTCGCTAGGGTCTCGTCGGGACGTTCTGAAATGGGGATATGTAGCAACAAAAAAATACATTTTTAATGGTTTTTCAGAAATATAATAAATATGTTTTTCTTACATTTTATGTGGTGTTTCAATTTATATTTATATATTTTTTCTAATTTGATATTGACGTAATACTGCAATATTGATTCTACACTACGTCCCTTGCAGCAGACGACATTTTTACTGGGCCAATTCTCAAACATCAATTATATTTCCTTTTTCAATGTGGTTTTATGAATAGGAATGGAAATACAATACTCGTTAAATTTCCACAATTGAAAAAAAATAAACTTTCACAGAGCCTATCAACTTCTACTCTATCGAGGCAAGATGAGCTTCAATGAATTTCTTTAGATACATCAATTGCTGGAATCATTTGCAACCATATTTACACATTCTTAGTCAGTACGGCCGTAAAAGATTTATATTGATTAACAGCGTTGTACTGTGTAAGTCTAAATCGGGACATTATAGGCCTCATCGGGACGTCGGGACAGAGGACTCAATAATGGTGACAGTCCCGATATATCGGGACGGATGGCAACCCTATACTAGGTGCTACCGTCAGAAGATTTTCGCGACATTTAAAAAAATGTTTCTCGAAGCTGTGCTACGGGTCAGCGGTACAGGCAACCTAAAAATTGGACGATCCCTAAAAACGTTATAAATATAACAAACAAACAAACCATCAGTCCGTTTCCCCGTAGTGGTAGGCAGAGGGGATAGAACGTCATATCACTCTATCTTGGCATACAGACCTCGCTTCCTATACATTCATACATTTTCTCATGCACGCACGCCGATTATTCCTACTTTTGACATGTCCATCTTCAAGTATTTGATGGACTTGATCGTGCAATGTCTTTCTCGGTCTTCCTCGTTTTCTGCATCCATCAACATTTGCATCGTAGATCTTTTTAGCCGTTCTTTCGCTGTCCGTTCGCTCTACATGTCCAAACCAACGCAGCACCCCTTTTTTGATTCAGTCGATAATGCGTGTCTCGGCCTTACACACTTCACGGATCTCGAAATTTGTGCATCTATCATACATCGTTTTGCCACACATTCGTCTGAGGGATCGCATTTCGACAGCATACAGCATTCATGATGAAAGATCATCATTTTTTCAATTCCATACTTCGCTCCTATACTTAAGAGTTAGCCTCCTGCGATAAACATTTGTTTGCCAAAGTAGATTTCAGTGCACCGTTCACCCTGTTCCCGGCACTCACCCTCCTTTTAATATCTTTCTCGGTATGTCCATCCCTTTAGTCCTTAAAATATAGCTTGATTAAAATGACAGCTGTCAAAAAAGTTTCATTAGTGATGGGAAATTACTGATCACTGATCAAATCGATTTTATTTCTTATTTCATACAATCATGAAACTCTGTGTCCGAAAATTGATATAAAAAACAAACCTACTATAGTGTGTTTAACATAAATGTTCACCAAAAAATGAGACATCTATACTTATTTCATGAACAACATCAAAGGAATATTTTTTTTATTCGATCAATTTACATTGATCAATTTGTCCCATCTCTAACGTTTTTGCAAAATGATGTAACCTAGTAAGAACGTCGTTAATAGTTAGCAACTATATTTTGAGTTTATCCAAATTTTTGTAGACAAGGACTAGATTTAACTCCCTTGGGAGCTTTTATATTAACATATTACAACAGAGATGAAAAACATTTAAGAGAAGGTAATATAGAAGGTGAATTAATTCAATTAGATGAATCGCACCCGCATAAATAAAGGTTTCAGCTCTTTAACTTCACAAACATCAATAGATGAAAGAATTGAAGGAATAAAGATGTTCAAATATGGGCACAATGGTGAATGTTACACAGTGTGTAAAGTGGCCACTTAAACCAGCCGTTGACAGGTCATAAGCCCTGTAGATGCCTAGACTTCTATATTACCTTCTCTTAAATGTTTTTCATCTCTTTTGTAATATGTTAATAATTAGGTTTATTTTAGTTTTTTTTTTAGTTTTAAAGCTGATTTTAAATATTAATGTTTCAAGCATTTTAATAAAACAATAAATTAACACGCCTGATTTAAATTATTTTTCGTGTGTCAATATAAATAACTCCTTTGACGTTACTAAAAAGTTATGTCGCCACTTTTTCTGACAACTGTCATTCTAATCATGTTACATTTTAAGGACTTTAGTGAACATACTTCCCAGATACACAAATTCTTCTACCTGATTCAGAATATCTCCGTTCGCACTGATCTCACATTTAGTTATATTTTCATCCCTTTCAAAAATCATCACTTTCGATTTATCAACATTCATAAGCAATTCGTTTTTTTGCATACATCGTAGACTTTTGTTACCAAGATTTGCAGAGATATAAATAATCGCCAAAACGTCACAAGTGGAGTAGCAATGCACTGCCCCATGAAACGCTGGGCGCGGATAGGTGTTGATGATGTTGATCTTTATATTGAATTTACCAAAGTAATTCAACTAGAAACCGTCGCAATTTATTTTCTTTACTAGCGATGTGGCTGTACTGAAATTGTATGGCGGGCGATAAGAGAATTCGTCAAAAACCCGTCAACCCCTAATTGGCAGTCACATTGCTGCAAATATCCCGCTACCACCGCCAGTTAGAGATTAAACCCTAAGCCAACAAACTGTACCAAGACCGCGTAATTACCACGTAAGTCGAAGAAGAACAAGTACCAGGGGACGCCTAGCGAATTTTGCTGTAAACAATAAATGGGGATTTAATATTCAAGACGCGAACCACGGCCCCGCACGAAATTACAGCAGTTTCAGTAAAGATTCGAACCCATTTGAGCGTGCTTCGGAATGTTAATTTTGTAATTCGTTTTAGCGTTGGCAATATTTCTAGTAGGTATCGCTGTTCCGCTGTTTCTTAATGCCTCAGTGTGCGAGCGAACGAGACGCGATTACTATCGGAAATTTGTTTGTGGGTAATGTAGATATACTATTTTGACTCTGCCTGCTTGACTTTAATTTTCTATGTGTAGGGGAAGATCGGGCAAGAGGAATCGCTTAATGTTGGTTACTAAAAAAACCCGTTAAAGATTTCAAATTCAATAAACATTATTAACACGTATTAATTTTTGTATGACTATGATGACATATGGAATACAAGACATGATATATCTTTAATTTTTAAATAATGAAATCGTATTTTGCTATTACAGTCGTAAATATTATTACTTTTTTTTTATAAATTATGGAAAATAGAATATTAAACATTACATTATATTTTTTTTCGCTTTTAAATATATCGTCGCGTTTAGGAATCAAAGTTCTATCTAACAAAATATGATTTTCACATTGAACTTTTATCATATTTCTATTTAAATATCGGTTCTATGTGCATCCAAATTTAAAAAAAAAAACGAAATCAATCTTTAATAATTTTTAAGTTTTTTACGATAATATTAATAACAAATATTAGATAAAATAATGCCTTCATTTCAAACTTTCATGTCTCAAAAAATATGAATCTACATAGAACCTTGTTTCCCCAACGCAACGATATGTATTTGAAAATACCCCCCTAAAAAGACTAGACAGGAAGCTGAGGAATATGTTTCAGATATAAAAATTTCATTTTAGTTTCTTGAAAATTCTTTTTCGTTTTATTGATGTAGGTATGTTTGAATTTTTTTATTTTTTTATTTCTTTTGAATTTTTACACAATTGATGTGAAATTATGTACAATTATGTATAAATAAATAATACACTGACACTCCGGAACATGCCTGTGGGCCAGTGGAGTGGCTATATCCATATAAAATATAAATATATATATATATGTATATTGAATGTACCTACCTATTGTATAAACATTTTTGCTTACTATGAATTTGTATTTCATATTGGATTAAATAAATAAATAAAATAAAATTTAGCGTAATGTAACACGACGTTACATCACCGTTTGCAGGGTGTTTGTGCTCAAACCAACATTGGTACCTGAGAACCAGAACGGACAGAGTTTTCAAATGAGATGGTTGACTTCTCTCCTCCAATCAAACAACCCGTGAACTTTAATTTAAACACTTTATTCCAACCAGCGTTGTTAAAAAAATAAGTAAATAATAAAAGAGAATCCCCAGCCGGTGATGTTTGGAACTGTGCAGCGTCATTGAGAGCGGTCTCCTTGTCACACGCCCCTCTCTAGTAAATGCTCGGAAGGAACTCTCTTTTTCTTGCTAAGACCTTCCCTTATAATACAAACAATTAACCTTGCAGTTATTGCATCTGGACGCCTCAGTTATTAATACCGTTTTATATAATCATTAATATTAGGTTCTAATTATTCCTAACTCTCATACAATTATACAATACCCATGATCTTTACTGAGAGGTCGATCATTCGTTTTAATTTTGTCCAAATGCATATAAAAATGTACGCACTACAAAGGTAACTAATATTTACAAGTTAAACGGATTCCAGTACTTAAAATATAAATTATTAGAAAATGTACATCAGAACATAATTACAATTATTTAAAAACATTTAGGGGTCACATTATCATGCAAAATTATATTGGGCCAATTTAGTTCATTAGTATTCTTTAGATAGTAAACTCTCCTATCGTGAACACAGTGATAATATTGTAAACAAATCTCTCAAACTTTTCGGTTTTATCAATAGAGTAACGGCGGACTTCAAAAATATTAATACCATAAAAACTCTTTATTGCTCACTAGTTCGACCCCATCTAGAATACGCTTCTCCTATTTGGTCTCCATTCTACAGGACTCATATTGACCATATTGAGTCTGTCCAACACCGTTTTTTAAGAAAAGTGGCATGGTTGCTCGGATTACAAAGGGGTAATTATTTTTCTTTTGAAATAATCTGTCTTCATTAGAGACTTAATCTGTCTTCATTAGAGACGTAGAACTGAGATAGACCTTATATGCATTTTCAAAATACTTAATGCTTTAAGTGATGTCCCATCTCTGTTACAATCGATTTCTTTTCATGTTCCCAACCGTGTCACCAGAAGTCAAAATTTGCTATTTATAAAATCTTCTAAGAGCAACTTTGGTTTTTATGCCCCAATGTCCAGAATATGTAGATTAGTCAATTCATCACACGACTTGGAATTTTTTCGATATAGATCTTCCGGTTTTTCGTAAATCTCTTCGCGACTAAACAGTGTGGGATGAAGTTGGATCGGCATGGTTTAGCTCAAAGTTTTTGATCTTTCGTTTTTTTTAAATATATTGTATACTATTTTTGTTTTGCCCTTGTTTGTCTTTGCTAAATAGTTTTATGTTTTTTTTGTTCAGTTTCTTGCATTTACGTTTCTTCATGTAACTGTTGTAATTGGCTTAGGCCGTATATATTTAATAAATAAATAAATAAATTAGTGATTTATAAAATATTACGACATCTTTCTTCGTATCGGAAACAAAAAAATCTTTTCAAAACAGTAAAATGTGCCGAAATAGAAATGCTATTATGTGATTGGTCCGCTTTGTCCAATCACGTTTAACCTAATTCTTGCCAAAAATCACATCTCAGAATGTAGGTATTGCCTGCTTGTAAATACAATATCTCCAAGTATAAGCGTACGAAATAAAGAGCCAACTATATCAAATATCTACCTAGTACATTCCGACTTTAGAAATAAGACATTTTCAAACCTAGCTACCGGAGGGCACGGTAATCGGGCGACAATCGTAATGAAAATTTTTGGTCTCCAAATAATGTCCAGGACACTGATTCATAACATGTGCAAGGCATTTGCACAAATTTCCTTTTTTTTTAAATTTCTAAAAACGTTTCGGATAGCTGGGCTAAATTATTCAGAAATAATTATCATTTGAAGAAGAAAAAAATACTTATTCTATGAGACCTGCCCAACTTACTTTTTTCTGTATTTTGGCAGCAATTCAAGGGAATTTTTAGCACAGTCTTTTAAGAGTTAACAAAGCTTTTTTGAAAACAAAAATTTACAGAACAAGAAAAAATAGGCATGAACGTATTTAAGAAGGTTATATACTTTTTTTGACCACCTCGAAACGTTTTAAATGTGGATCCACCGTAGAATATTAAGAATATCTTGAACCGATATAATAACCAACAATGAAATATTGCGTAGTCATTACAAGTAAAGATCTGTTCACTGCCGTTAAGCTCCGTAGGAATTTTATATTTAAGCCATGTGTTAAGAGGTGATTAAAATGACATAATTCAGTTTGTCTTCAAGAAAACGTCAAGAAACGTAGAGGGGTTGTAAGAAAACAACTTTCCCGGTTTCAAAATATTCGAGAATGGACCAGAATTAGAACTGTGGAACTGTTTTGCACTGCTCCGGACAGAAAAGCGTTCTCCCAAGTATTCTTCAACGCCAGGGAATCTGACATGACATGCAAAAAATACATGTTTTTTAAAACAAAAAAAAGTTTTGCCCATACGGATAATCAAGTCGACTAAAAGGAGTATCACAAATAATTTGTATTTTAAATTATAATTTCAATAAATTTATTTTCATATATATATTTTTTTATTTTTTTTAAATATTGGCTTTTTAATGATTTACCCAAATATTTAATTTTGAGGGCCATTTTCAACGAGTTGTAAATAACTCACTATTAGAAAATGGAATCAAGTTGGGGTAGAGATGGATTCGAACCACAGACCTTTGGTCCGTGAGTCCGAGACACTAGCCACAGGACCACAACCCGATCTTACAAAGCGTCATCTGATATAAGAGTAAATTGATACACAGTAAGTATCTACTATAGATTTATATATCTGCAAAGCAAATTTGCAGAACCTCTTTATATTCTTTTTTAAAATTCTTTATTTAGATAACCAACGGCTATATTTATCTTGAATATAAAAATAAAAAAAACAAATTACAAATAAGCCAATCACAGGTTTTCAAAGTAGCATCACAGTAAGTTAAAAAAGATTCTCGAACATAAAATGAACAGTAATCTAATGTTAATCCAAAAGAAAATGAAAAATACTACGAATCATTTCGAATGCAAACGCCGCACGTCATTATTATTATTTGCAAATTAATCAATGTTCAATGATTTTGTTTTAAATTAAAATTATTAAAAGTTTGCCATAAATTTGAATTTCGCCTATAATTAGATGAAACAAGAGGTGTATGAAGAAGTTGGTTATTCCTTAAAACTTTGGAAGGAACATTAATAGAGGTTGCAAAGTAGTTCAAAACAGTCAATTGAACCAGAGGCAACTTTCAGTAGATACATTATATCAGCTATTTCATGACGTTTTTGCAGGGGTTTTTGAGATATTTTTTTTACATATTTAAATATATTGATCGGATTTAAACTCAAGTTTCAACCGGAAACGTCTTTGGAATATTTTCAAGGCGTGTATTTTTAGTTTTGAGGGAGTAAGCTACAAATACAAATGTTTTGTCCAATTTTTGTGTTAACATTCAGATATGCAAAAACCCCATTTTGCCCACCGTATCCAGTTTACCCGACCTTCCCCTAATCAGTGTAGAATTAAGATTTCTAGGGTTCAGGACTTTGCCTTTTACTTCCGGTGGTGTGGGTAGCGTTAAAAACAATGAGACCTGACAGTTTTTGATGATTGCGATATTCAAAGAAAAAATCAGCGATATAATACCGATGCTAATGGGGAAAGTTTTATACCGACAGGTCTAGAACCCCTCGATACGTTTGTCTACGCATTAAGTGTCAAAAATTTTGTTCCACCGAGCAATTTTTCCTTAAATTATGATTTATTAAAAATTTTAATCGTTTTAGGTTGGCACTTTTTTTCTTAAAAGCCTATTAAAAATATGAGAGAGAAATAAATAAGTTTTGAAGTCGAATTAAATTCCAACATAACTGTCACTTTAATCAAATGAACGCCCTGTTGTGAAAATAATGAGACGTTAAAGGAGCCGGCTTTATAGTCAATCGGTAGATACATACAGACGATCGTTAAGCGTACCGTCTCGGTGATTTCCAAAAGTCATACAAAATTCATGTTCAAACAAGCATTTTTTGCTTGAATTGGGATTTATTGGAGTTTATAATCGCTTTGAAGTAAGCACTTTTTATTACAGAAGCATATTTAAAATATAAATGAGAACTATTTTAAATGTTAATGACGTAAGAAACGCGGACTAATTGTTTGCGGCCATTCCATTAGCTGGTTTTGATCATATGATGTCGATATGACGAGTAGGTTAAACATACCGAGGTAAGATACAGATAGTACAGAAGTTAAGTATACCGTTTCGATATATACAGATAAAGATAGCGTTTATAATCGAGGCACAGGTCTGATTACTGACAAGGTGGATGTGAAATATTGATTTAAAAGGTTTGAATTGCAAAACTTCATTGTTTCTGGACTGGCACCCAAAGCCTAAAAGATCAAAATACGCTGCGTTTGGTTTGCCAACGCCCACCTAGTGCAGAAATAAAAATTATGATTATGATGATCAATTTACGTGAATTCGTTTTTTATTAATATTTTTAGTAAATGCGTAATTTTTTTAACTGGATTAGTAAACGCGCTGTGTATTTAATAATATTAAAATTGAACGTAGTTATGCAGAAAGCAGCCAGTCCCGAATTTTGAAAAAATTATATGTTCATGTTATCGAATTCCCGAAGGTCAATTCTTTGTTCTGTTAAAAACAGCCAGGGCGCTTTTATACAAAAAACTGTAATAATCACCCTCTGAAAATTTCATGATGTCAAAGTGTCACCTCATTCGATCAGAGTATGAGTGAGGTTTTATTTTATATTAGACCTGGCTCTCATTTAAATCATTAAATCTGGTGAAATTCGTAATTAAATCCTTTTTTTATTGTAAAAAAACTAATGCATGCGTTATTATTTATCATTTGCCAAAGCAAAAAACATTCCAACTGTTGGGTAGATTTAATTACTCACTCTTTTCAATCTTTTCACAAAAGTGCTATTATCCAGTATCATTTTTCTATGGCTGGCTGCTTTCTGCATAACTACGTTCAATTGATAATAATCAGTAAAAAAACATTTACAAGATTAATCATTTTTAATACTGTTTTCAATGATTTTCCGCCATAAAACGCATATTGTAAAAAGGGTCCTGCTAAGACAATAAATTCCTTGCTAGTTGGGACCTGAAACAATGAATCTCTGTGCATTATTTATTTTTATTTTATTTATGCTTTATTAAGTGGGTTCAAAACATCTTAAACTAATATAGGGGTTTAATAATACTACAATTTTTTATCAAAATTTATCAATAACATATTTTTTCAAATTAATTTAATTTTTTTTCTATTTCCTTTATTTCTTCAGGTAACTCATTGTACAGCTTCAATCTCTTGTACAATAAATTTTGAGATTTTGTTTTTCTCCTCATTGGTAATCTTTTTTTTTACCCCTTGTTTCATATGTGTGACACTGTTGGTTAAAGTTTATTATTGTTGTTATTTTATTCATCCCCTTAATTATTTTATGTATAAAAAATTGCTAAATTACTGTTATAAAGACAGTCAAATAAATAAATAGATAAAAAATAGATAAAAAACTGATAAAAAATAGATATTTTTTAAATGTTGTTAGAATAAAAATAGATATTTTTTAAACCTTGTGGATCATTGTTACACATGCAATTTTTAAGATTTTTTTTTCTAGAAAAAGAAACATTTCAGTTCTTACAATTTACCCAAATATTTCTATTTTAGTAGCTATTTACGAGTTGTAAATAACTAATTTTTAGCAAATGGGAATCTTGTTGTGGTAGAGTGGGGTGCGAGCCTTGGACCTTTAATTTGTGAGTACACTATACTTGCCACATGAAAACAAGCTGGTTGTGTAAATGAATAAACGAATAAAATATTTCGTAAAACAAAGTTACTTTATGTCTCAAAAATATTTTACAAAAAATAATCCTAAATAAACCCTAAAACTAGTCAGCATCCTTAAAAATATTCATACTACCCTTACTTCTACCTCCCCTCACCTCAAAAGGGTGAAATTTCTCCTGTGGTAATCTTAGACAAAGAGAATTCTGGGAAAACCTAACATTTTTCAATTTGGATCAATAGAATAGTTCCATCTCACTTCAACCACAGGACAGCAAAAACTTACCGCGAAGTTAAGTAGTGCCTTCTCTCTCTGCGGTAGGAATTTTGTAGTTTTTGAGAGTAGAAAGGGGGAGGGTAGGTTTGGGGTGGCTTAGAAAATAAATAATACCCTGTTATAATGGGGCGAATGCAAGGTTTGTTTTATCTTTAATGTGAAGGGATTAATCTTCTTTGATTTATATTATTTATAAAAAATAATACAAGAAACTTTCATAATTTATTAACTTAGTTTTAAGTCAGTACATACATTATTTATGAATGTCCTAATATTAACTTAAATCTATATAGTAAACTTTAAAATGTATAGTTGAAAAGAACCTGATAAAAAATCTAGACTTATTAGCTCCATACGTTTAGTAATATTAAGTAAACTAAATACTAGTAAATAGTAAGAAATAAAATAGAAATGCATTAGTAAATTTTACCTTTTTTTTTAAAAATGTGTTGCTTTGAACCTGGTCCATAGAAAAAATAAAAAATAAACAGTTTTAAACAAAGGTGTTTTATACTTATTTCATTAAATTTTTAATAGAAATATTTATTTTTTTACAAAGTAATATTTGCGTTCTTATGATTCACCCAAATATTAAATTTTGAGGGGCATTTTCAACGAGTTGTAAATAACTCATTATTAGAAAATGGCAATCAAGTTGGGGTAGAGTGGGATTCGAACCACAGACATTTGATACGTGAGTTCGAGACAATAGCCACAGGATCACAACCCTATTCATCATAATTATTATCAATTTCAGTACAATATCATAAACAATACAATGATGTAATAACTTATATTTACATATAAGTTATTAATTTAAAAAATACTTGGTACACTTCCACTTATTTATTTTGACCAATTAGCGCTTTCATCCTCTAATGGGCATCTTCGATGAATAAATAAGTGGAAGTGTACCAAGTATTTTTTAAATTAATAACTTACATGTAAATATAAGTTATTACATCATTACAATGGAATTCCATCAATGATTGCAAATAAATAATTTAAATAAAATAAACAATACACTTTTGAGAACTAACTAATTTGCTAAACACATGTGTTTTCAACATGAATTAACATAACGTTGTGTGTTTTTTCTCGTATTGCTACTAGTATTTCTTCATATATTATATTAATGATACTATGTACAGCTCGGTAACAAACTCTGTCAAACTTTGCCATTTTACAAAATGGCAGCCTTTGTTTATTTATTTTAGTAATTGTTTGATTTATTTATTATATCGCTCAACCAATTTTTTCAGGCTTGTTAAAGGAGATGTAAAAAAAAATCACTAGTGATACCAAAAAAAAATAATTTAAATAATGCAACACAATTATGAAAATTAAGAATATTAACAGATAAGTAGTACCAACTACTAACTTTCTTTAACCCTAGAAGCTCAGCATAAGCGCATATTCGCAATTTCTATCGCACGCTTGCTTAGATCGCCGTGACTTTTTGAACCAATTTTTTATATGCGTATTGTTTATTAGTTAAGGTTTAACTAGGAGTTTATATTTAATTTGCAAAACTATATTTAATACATTACATAAACATTTTACATATGCTTGGGCTTTGGGTAACTTTTGCGTTTGTTTTACGATTTTACAGTGATATGCTTTTATAAGATTGACCGTATATTTTGTTTAATTTTTAAAAATAAGCATTATTTTTAGATCCAAAGACAAGATAACGGCTTCTTGACAGCTGAATGTGGAAGATATTGCATCCATTTTAGAAAACGATGATGATTTTACACGCGGATACACTCAGAAAGGAGAATTGTGTGATTGAAGACAAAGTCAGAAGTAATGTCGATGACAAAATGTTGAACTACGTCAAATTTGCAAACAAATCAGCGAGTCAGGAGATTTTTCAAAGCCCTGGCCCATCAAATTAATTGACCAATCTTAAGGAAACGCAATTGACATCACATAAAATCATTACCACAACGTTCAAAAGTTTTAATTGGTTTTCGTTGGTACCACTGGCTAAAAATTAGCTGAAAACTTCTTATAATTTGACGTGAGTAGAAACAATAAGATCAAATATGGGAGAAATTCCAGAAGAACTCAAGAACACACGTTTTACCCGGTGGGTTCCTCTGTATTCTGTTTCGATGGTGCTTTGCTCTGGTATCCTACAAACCTTAGCCATCGGAGATGGCATTTCTATTATTATCATGTGATGAAGATGTCAAGCCAATGGAAAGCCAGACATGATCTTATTTTACTACTTAACAAAAATCGATTGTTTTGATAAAATGTGTCCCTCTAGGCTACTAATAGAAAGACAAACAGGTGGCCCATGGCGGCGGTGTTTTATGGAAGGATCAATATGGCTTTTGTGAATTGTTGCATTATTCATTGCCATAAAAATGCTGATGCATGCTAAGAAAAAACACAGAGTCAAAAAGCTTTTATGAAAAATTGAGCACTGACTGATAAAATAACTGGAAACCCCAACATTGATGCATTCGTTGCGTGACAATATCACGAATATTCTTCAAATTATGCCACAAACGTCTACAGAGACCGCCAGCGATGACCCAGAACAAAAAAAGCTTTGCTACTACACAGTTCTACAAATGCAAAAAAGCCGTATGCGGAGAACACAATGTAGATGTGTGTCAAAACTGCTAATAATGACCAAATAATATTGCAGTACTGTTTTATAATAAATTATGAAGAATTGGTAAGTTTATAGTAAAACAACAAAAATGTATAAAAAACGTATTTGTGTAAAAAAAAGTAAAAGAAAAAAACAAAGAAAATCTCAGTTTTTGTGCATTTTTTTGTTTAAATAATAAACAGTTAAAAGTTTAAATTAAAAAATCCTAATTTTCGATTGTTTTTTCATCATTCAAATTTAGATAAATCTTATCAAAAAAAGTAGTAGATGTGGCAAAATATAAAAACAATATTTAAAAAAAAAATATTGCACGTTATTTCAACGTATGATTAAGCTTTATGGCTAGAAAAATATGATAGGGCTTCAAGGGTTAAAATAAAAATTAAGCATATTATACTGTTGCCTGCTTGTTTTTTTAAATGGAAGAATATTATTGCTTCATAATTCTGCCATTCAAAATTACCCCATTATTAAAGCCTCTTTTCGTTTACGCCAGTAGAAAGACCACATTACAAAGACGGCTGAAGTATGCAAGCGAATGTGATGGTAGCAACGCAGTATATAAAGATTATTTTACTATACACGATTTAAGTGGTTGAAGGCATTTTGGTCATGCATAAAATCAAGGAGTGAGTTTTCTGCTTGGGTTTCTTTACCCCCACTCCTTAAATTCCTCGCCTTGTAAAGCGCTTGGATCCGCTGGAGTGGGAGAATAGCTTAGAACAGTCAACGCGTTTGTTAGACGTGCTCTGTAATGATTTAACATTTAATCGTTTGTCAATTTCTGTTGATGAATTAATATGTAATCTCACTCGGTATTTTTAAGAAAAGCAATGGATTAAAAAAAAAACATATATTATTTAATATAACGTTGTTTAATTAGATACGTATTTTTTAAATTTAACTTGTACATAATACAAATTGTACATCGGCGGATTTATTGCCAAATGGGAACTTTTTCCAACCAACTGAAAAAGGTGATATTCAGATAATTTAAGATTTCGTATTGCTCTAAAACATACTATTTATGAAGCAATATTATGTCGACCTTGTAGTGTAGCGGTCAGTGCATTTGCCTACCACGCAAGAGGTCTCGGGTTCGATTCCTGGCATGGTTGGCATGAAATGTTTATTTAAAATGGTGTTTTTACACCATAATATTTCATAGTCCCTGAACTGGCTCATGCAGCGCAAGACTAATCGTCTTACCTTCATAAAAAAATTATTATTAATATATTCAAAGCAGGTTGTGAAGATGATATAATCTGCGAATGGTATACTAATGCAGTGCCCTATGCACCATTAGGTGTTGAAAGGGGAATAATGAATATAATGATTATTTTTATTTTTACATTGTTGAATACTATCCACTTTATTTTTCTGTTAAATCATTCTCAACTTTACTTTATTATTTATTTATTTATTTATTTATTTATTAATGAAATCATAGTCTTTATATAAAACAAGGTACAAAAGAACAATTTGAAAAAGCAAGACCAATTACAGATTTCACACTAATGAATGCAGGAGGAGAGGGGAAAAATAATTTAACTCTAAAAAAGTAAAAATAAAAATATTACATAAAAAGTTCATAAAAAGGAGAAGACATTGTAAAGCTACTCTACTTTCCTTCCTCTCTCTCTGCTTCCATGAACATTTCAATTTAATTGTAAAAAATCACAACCAACAATAAATTATTCGATGCAGGTAGTAGATGTAGGTAAGTATAAATTAAGAGTTGAAATCAAATGTTTAAAATTAAAAGTAAAAGTTAAAATTAAAATAAAAAGTTTAAATTAAAATTAAGTTAAAAGTTTAAATTAAAAGTTAAAACTGAGAATTAAAATTAAAAAATAAAAATTGAAAGACAAAATTAAAAATTAAATTAAAAGTTAAAAGTCAAGCAGGAGATATTATATTTATATGTAGAACATAAGATTTTTTTATCTCAACTGTTATTTTCTATTTTGGCACATTATGTTTCTCTTTTACTTTTTTGCTGTTTTTATATTTTATTTTACTAAATTGTTTAGTATTGATGAGTCTAATATATTTTACATTCTTTTTTTTTAAACGTGAGGGTCAGTTTTTTTTTCAGATTTTTTTTAAGTGGTTCTTTGAACCGTTGATGAATAACATAAAAAATATGCCATGTGAAAAAACTCCCTTGAGTCACCATGTGGTAACCTGAGAAAATTATCGCCTTATAATCAGTGTCTTTCCATCTTATTAAAATTATATTATTTGTGTCTTGCTTAGTGACCTAATTAAATTACCGACATATCTTTGTCTTGAATTAATAATTTATATAGTTTTTGTTTAGGTGTACTCGATGTATTTTCATTTTCGAAAATCTTGATGGACAAAATATTTTGTACCGTTTTTTAGTATGAAGATACATTATTTTTTCTTATGTATTAAAGTTTACTTGAAGATAACAAAAGTCGTGATTATATTTATAGTAGTTGCAGAGATATTAATTAATTAAGCGTGCCCCAACTTTTCCTCCTGAGACATTGTTCCAATTTATGAAGGTACCGGACATTTGACGCTTTTGAAAAGATTCATTGACACATTTCTGGTCATAAAGTTACAAGAGGATATCCTAGCAGGATGCTGATACGAGGTTTTCCTGTAATTTTAATTATTTAATACCACAAACACGTATGACTTTCACTCAGGGAAATTTATTTTTTGTGGTCCCAAGAGTGTTCAATGTCTTGGATGAACGTATCAAGTTCTCTAAAACAAAACCCATTTTCAGAAGTGAACAAGTTTGGATGTTGTCTAAAGGAAGAGACCATTGCAGGAGACTGCTGCGAGACATTACAAAGATTTTATCGTGTTGTCAAGATTTTTATTACAATTGATGTTGTACAATTTTTTAATAACGCATTTGTACAATTTCACTTTCTATTATGTTATGTACCAACTCAACACAGATACGTTATTATTTTTCTGTAATATATATATCTTTAAATGAATGAATATAATGAAAATAATTTGTCACGCCGCGTCGGTTACGTCACAGGAAATGGCGGGTAAAAAAATAAATGCAATCGGATTTTTTACCCAGTTAACTAACTAACTAACTAACCATCACGCCATTTCCCCGGAGGGGTAGGCAGAGAGGATAGAACGCCACACCACTCTGTCCTGGCACACTTCCTTTGCTTCCTTCACATTCATACATCTTCTCATGCACGCACGTCGATTATTCCGACTTTTCACATGACCACTTTCAAGAATTTGTTGTACTTGATCATGCCATGTCTTTCTCGGCCTTCCTCGACTTCTACAACCAGACACATTCGCATCATAAATCTTTTTAGCCGTTCTTTCATCATTCATTCGCTCCACATGACCGAATCATCGCAAAAGACCTTTCTTAATTTTGTCGATAATGCTTAACTCAGCCTTGCATTCTGCTCTAATTTCGACATTTGGGCACCTATCATACATTGTTTTTCCGCACATTCGCCTGAGGGATCGCATTTCAACAGCATTCAGTCTACTTTCGTCCCTTTTTTTCCAACTCCATGCTTCGCTTCCATACATTAGGGTTGGTACCAGAACTCCATTATGAACTGCTAATTTAGCCTCTTGCGATAGACACTTATTTGCTACGACAGACTTTAAGGCACCATTAACTCTGTTACCGGCACTAACCCTCCTTTCAATATCCTTGTCCATATTTCCATCTCTAGTAAACATACTACCCAGATATACAAATTCTTCGACCTGTTTCAGGTACCCAGTTATGACCTACCCAGTTATGTGATAATCGGAAATAAGTCATGGTAAAGCCGGGTTTGAACCTCAAATTTTCTGATCAAGTCCACGACGCTATCACGGGACCTCAATTCATCCCACTTGGCACATAAAACCCAACTGGCCGATTTCACAATGGTATGCGGTCGCACACATCCACGCAGGGTGGTAAAATTGGTGTGGACTGATTTTGACTTTATTATTATATTATTTTGTTTATTAACGCCTAAAGAGCATTTAAAAAACATGCATACTACTTTTTTTAATATGAGAACACAAATTATTAAATAAATCGGCGAATAATTAAGTTGGGACGAATAATTAGTTAACAAAGATATATTTTTTTTTTTTCATTCATATATTATTTGCATAGAAATATAATTTAAAGAATACGCTTTAGAAAAATACATCTTAAAATTAAGCTATGACATAAATTGGAAAAAATGCCCACAAAGACTTCAGCGTCTGAGCGTGGGCCATTTCTTTTTTAATTATTAAAAAGTTTATAGCATATAAAAATGGTATGACATGACCGTAAAAAGAAAAGAAAACCCAAATTAACATATGCTGATATTACGAAAACATGATTTATTTGCAGTGGGTATGCATTTTTTTTATTTTTATAATGTGTCTACCTGTTCCTTGCATGCTTATCCAAGACCTCAATTCTACTTTAAACTGTACCAGTGATTTAATGTTTTGTAGTTCTTTAGAAGATTGAAGGATCTTGGACCAACATGTAATGAGTGCCTCTGTGCGAACTTAGTTCTGCATCCTGGAACTGACAGTACACTATCGGATCTATTGCTAATACGATTTAAATTATTACTGAAGATATCACCACATAAATCATATGAGACCAGTCGCCTTATGCTGTGACTCATTCTTTTCGTTAATTCATTCGTATCATATGAGAGGGAACGAGAACAAAATATGGTTTTAATTGCGTTAGTACGAGACCGATATATGACAAACGAACGAACTTACGAAACGAAATTGTGACAGAATAAACCTGCAGAAACGTTACAATTATTTTAATAATAAAATATATGGCATATTAATATGATTAACAGGAAACTCAAAAATTTTCTTTACATTTAACAAATAAAAAGAGAAAAAAAGGAGGTTATTCATTTCAAAAATCATCTAGGAGCTTCCCACCCAAATCATTTCCGCTAAGAAAAGTCCGGTACTTCACTCTTCTATTGAACATATTTTTTTGAGATTTTTGATTAGGGAAGGAGTCATTTGGTACTAGACAAAGAGGTAATATATATATAGGCACCTACTCCACCAACACAACAATTCTTGTTTAGTTCTTCAAAAGCGGTTTTATGCCATAATTAATTGTAAAAACAATAAGAAAATAAAAAAACATTAATTGTAGAGAAGTAGAGAGCGTTTTCAAAATGCAACGGTACAAACTCCACCATCCCCGGCCACGAAAGAGCGAGACCACAACACAAGGCAAAAGTACAGTTTTTGTACCCCGCCCGCTGCCTCCGTACACTTCTTTCCATCCCTTTTACCCCACCACAACCTCTCCCCTCCTCCCCCAGGGATTGGATGGGGGCGGCGAAGCACCCCTGTTTAAATAATATTACCCGCTACTATTCCCACCCCACGGGTAAGATGAAGGAGCCAGCATCTTCCATCCCGTTTTTGCCGAGGTTAGATTGTAGTCTGTCCGCGTAAAGAGAACGGAACAAACGAAAATATTATTTAAATAAGTAATCAAAATATTCGACTGATTTTACTGAAAATTGCTTAAAAGGCGCTTTACAATTATATATACAGCCTAACAGTCTTACTTACCTAACATTGCGTATTAAACGAAATAAGAAAGATTGTCGTTGAAATCTGGGGCCTTAATAAGTTACTAATCGTTTCGGTAGCGGAAACGAGAGGGAAATACAGTTTTGATTGCGTTAGCATGAGATGGAAATATGAGAAACGAACAAACTTACGAAATGAAATTCCGACAGAATACGAGCTTAAAACTGATTGGGACTGTCACTGATTCGCAAATGTGAAGGCAATTGTTTGGCTAATAAACATCATTATATCCCTATGCGCTCCAATCACAGCTTATTTAGATTTTTTTTGTTAAGGCAAACATAAAGTGTTTAGTCCTACGCTTCGGGAGCCATTCCAAGAACAACAAAAAACATTGCAGTGTAGACTTGTAGACTAGATCTTTTAAACCAATGTTTCACACTATCTAAATCAAGAATAAAATAAAGATAAAAAATAAAACAAGCAATTTGCACATAGATGAAAATATTTTAGTTAAAACTGCATTTTCACTGCATTAAAAACTGACAGAAATGTTACTGCGTATTTGTATGTTACCACTTACCGAACTTTCGATGTCTACCAATTTCAAGACGTACCTAATCCATATCCTCGTTTAAATTAAGTTTATAGTAAATTAATATTCTAGATTTTGTAATCGTATTAAAAAAAAAGGATGCGTACTGTCCGATGCTATGTGTTGCTAGTGTTACTACATGGTATGGAAGTCAGGATACTGATATATAGGACGGAAAAAATAATGCAAACGTTTGAATTCTCGATATATAGAAAATCGCTCAAAATCACTTTGAGAGAAACATCGTAATGAGATTATTCTACAACGCATGAGAAGGGATTTAGTTATTTGGGAATATAAAAATAAGGATAAAAATATTTAGGCAATTTAATGAGAGAATAAGAATATCAGCTTCTACAGTTAATAATACAGGAGAGAATCCAAGACAAGAGAGGGCCGGGTTTTCAAAGGATTTCCTGGCTCTGAAATTGGAAGCAATGGTATAGAAAGAGTACCACATAGCTGTTTGAGGCTGCAGTCAACAAGGTGGAGATAGGTTATGATGATCGGTAACCTCCACAGAGGTGACGGCACTTTATTTTGCATTTTGAAATGATTAATTTTAGGGAGTTTGCTTTGCACCACATGCTAAAATAATCAATATCTGATTGATGTAGCAAACAGTTTTTTTTTTTCAAATAATCATTCTAGGAAATATGCAAGAGTCAAAAACTAGTGAATGTCATTAATAAACTACTTTAAAAATTCAAAAAGGATGGGTAATTATTTATTACTTAAAAAACAAGATAAATAAGATAAGCCGCATATATAACGCCTGCATACTATTTATTCTCTTCTATGGATGCGAATTGTGGCACCTGAGAAAAAAAGAAGAAAAAACGGAGCTTTGAGAATAAATGTCTTAGAAAATATTGGGTGTGCGGTGGTTTGACTTCATAAGGAATGAAGAAATAAGAGGAAGGACGCAAAAAACTCCGTCGACAACTGTCACTAAACGGAGACAATACAATAGGTTAGCCCATAAACTGCAAATGCCTCTTGAGAACCTAAACCACGCTTGCCTACTTTACAAGACAGGTTCGGGTTATCGACGCCCTGGACTTTCGCTGCTCACCGTTTGTCGGAAATTCAAGTTGGAACTATAGGATGTGAACCTGACTTGGGAAAATGTACAGGAGCAGACAACCGACAAATATGTATGAAAGGTCTTTGTAGAAACTTTACGCCCTAAATAGATATGGAATGATCATGATCATAATGCAGTGCATACTTGCAATCTGCAAAACTTTTGATATATCGTCATCATTGTTCCCTTTCCGCACCTAATGGTGCATAGAGCACTGCATTGGTACACCAAATGCAGCGTATTGTGATCAATTTTGTTACATGAAGGTAAGGTGATCAGTCTTACGCTTCAGTTACCAGTTCAGTCCAAATATTCTGGTGTGAAAACACACTTTTAAATCAATATCTCATATCAACCGTGTCGGGAATCGAACCCGAGACCTCTTACATAGTAGGTTAACGCGCTAAATAGTACACCACGAGGCCGGCCATATAAGTTATTCATGTCGTCATGATCGTTCTTTAACTAAATGTAAGAGCGGTTTTTTGTTTACGCTTTACGTCACAACTCTATAAGTTTTAAAGTAAATCCTTTTATACTTGGGTTAGTTAAATATATATTGTAAAAAAACTAAAACCTTACGTTAATATTTCAACTATTTTTATTAATAAAAAAATCATCGAACGTACTATAAATCGTACAGAGCATTGTTAGTTTCATCTATGTAGTTTTATGTTCACAGATAAGACGCCGTTCAAAGCATCTCTCTCCCTTTCTTTTTCATCATTCCATCCCCTTTTCACTAAAGCGAGGTTATGCATGTGTGAGTAAATACTACGTAAGTATTGGAATCTTGGACTCAAAGGAAATTAATAAACATGAATAATAAAACGTATATTTCTTTATAAAATATTTTCTTTGAAGTCCTTTCGAAGGAAAATGCTTAAAATGTTTTGGTGATTTTATTAAAGACCTTAATTTTTTGTTGTTAAAATGGATGTATTTACTTGTTTTGATTTATTTTTTTTACTTTTAAACAGGCAGATTATGCCTCTTGAAATTTAAACTAAACTTGTGTAGATTGGAAATCATATATAAAAACGAAGTATTCAAGTAAAACTTGTTTTTAATTATTTAAAGATAATAAATGAACCTTTAACATACTGTATGAAAAAAAGTATCTCAAGTCACTGCGTGGTAACCTGAGGTTAGGAAATGATCGCCTGACAATCACCGTCTCATTTCATCTTATTAAAATTACACATGTGTCGTGCCTAGTTATTTAATTAGGGTACGTCTCTTTCTCTCAAATGAATGTTGTGTATATTTATTTCCTGGTACTTGATATTTTGTCGCTATCGGAGATCCTGATGGGCAAAACATTTCATATCAAATTATCTAATATGCCTAAATATGTTTTTTTTTTCTAAAATGTTATGATTTATTTGAAGAGTACAAAAAAAATGATAAATACTCATGATTGTTGCCGAGATATTAATTAATTCTCTGCTGATTGGTCCATTGACGGCAAGCAAACTGAAAATATTTTATAACTCTCTAATCATTGGTTGATTCATATGAACTAGTAGAGCCGTTCAAAGAAGTTCGTTTTCATGAAATATTTTTTTGAAAATTCATACATTTTGAAGAAATTTAGCCTTACAATTTAATAATCAAATTCTTAACACGCGCAAAAAAACATTTATTGTATCCAATTTCCCGTAGGGCAGAAGTTCCTCGTTAGTTTAACACATGTGTCTTTACTTTAAGTTTGAATTTCGATATGGTGTTAATGAACCTTTCCCGAATTTATAACTATACAATTTTATTTAAATTTACAACGGTATACCTAATTTTTTAAATTTTAAATTATGTATTAATTTAATTTCCATTGAAATATTTAGTATATAAATAGGAAAACTAACGAAAAAGATATAAAGAAATTGCAGTGGATAGCAATGTATATATAAAACGGGGAAGCTACCCCTGGCTAGGCAATTTAGATAAATCACCAGCAAAAATATATATTTTTTTTTTTTTAAGTTATGGGATTCTGCATAGTTACCTAAAATATGTACATGTACTATTAATTTTCTCAAACTGAATGATTTGAGTATGTCGGAAGAAATTGCCTTAAGGCAATATGCCCGCCGTTATATGTATATAAATTGTATACGTATGTGAGGTGTTAAATGAAAAATATATAACTATTGTTTAAAAAAATTCGTTCTCCTTCATTATTTTAAAAGAAAATAAGTCAATATTTCATAGCATCTTCACCATACACAGAGCAAATACCGCGAGCAGCTTTATTCATTTGATTAAACGCGAATGAAGGAGGTTAATGCTCACTTTCGTCTACTTGATATTTCATTTTAAAATCTTGCCATCAAATTGCCTGTTATAAAAGCTTGTAATAAAATCGTAACGTCTAGCAGTATAATACGCGACAGTCAAAGTTTACGGGTACCTGGATCACGCACGACAAGGTATAGTCTCAGTATAAGGTCTCTGCTGTACCTTGCTCGGAGTGAGTACAATCGGCTACCGGACTCCTATAGAATATAAAAAAATGACCATTTTAATTTACAGCACCTTAAATAATACGCAAACGCTCAGTCATGCCTAACGTGGGTTTAGTCGCTCTTCGACCTTCGACACTAATATCGTATTTCTTAAAATAAAAAAAAACGTTTTTTATTTATTTTATGTAACTTTTTTTATGTCCCAATTTGTTGTTATTCCTGGGAGTACAAAGAAAACAAAAAAACATATGGTTTAATTATAATAAAAAAAATAGTTCTAAAAAAATGAAAATTGAAATTTATGTATCGTAAAAGCAAACGCAATATCTTGTAGGGCTAATTTTTTTCTTTCGAATTTTGTTTTACTTTTGGTGCTAATTTTGAAAAAAGAATGTGAATGAACTCAAGTTTTGTTAACACTAAATATTTGACTTATTTGCAGGTTCTTACGAAACGTGTATACAAAAAAGAATTGTATTAATTATACCACGATTAGTAATTATATCAATATCTACACCGGAAGAGGCCTATCAGCACGTTGGTTTAATATTTTTCACCGTGAACTACACTACAGTGAAGGTGAGATTTGCATGTTAGTGAAATTAATATCCTGACCAAGAGGCAAGAACGTCTCGAAACCGGTAGACTTATAAAAGTCGATAAATGGTTATGTACAAATATTACCAAACATGTATGTTAAAATATTTCAGGTTCTTTTAATCGAAATTGATCCAAGTCTGCGAGGTAAAAATCTAGTAAAATTAATAGTGGATAATAAATTTAAATCTGGATAAAATAATTCAGAATCTTAATCACACTGACGAATCTCACTTAGACTTAAATATCAAATTAAGTACTTTTGCACCCTATTTCCTCTCCTCCTTCTACTCCTACTTACTCCCATTCACCCCCTTGTAGACCTACCCTTAATACCGGGCTGAAATTCTAATTTATTTCTTCAACGCCGTGCTTGCGTGACTTTAATTTCTTACTCTTCATATAAGGCTATAAGGGATGAAACGGGGAAGGGGTGTGAGGCAGTTTCCCTTATAATGTTTCGCATCTCGCCTTTGGATCCAGGGGCGTAGTTTAAAGTGTTCTACCCGACACCCCCTTGTCATAAAGATTTTTTGCACAGCGTCAAAATTTGTGTTTAAGACAAGGGTTGTTTTTACAGACTTTTCTTAGCTTCATTAACATAATCATCCTCTCCTTTTCCGCACCTAGGGGTGCATAGGGCATTGCAGCACTTGCCGCATGCAGGAGAGTTCCGGGTTCGACTCCCAGTGAGATAAAAAAAAAAATCTCGAGCCTGGGTGTTTTGTGCTGAAATTCACCATTGTAATTGGGCATCCTTACCTGTTGTGGTTTAAAATAAAGCAAAGTGATAGTTATATAAAGTAATGAATCCATCTTTTACATGAGGTAGAAAATATTGAATAAAAAAAAACCTTTAATGTAATATTCATATTTCACGTACCCCTAGACAGGAATAGAAACCAGGACCTCAAGAATGGTAGGCAAACGCGTCAACGAATACACAACGAGGTGAGAGTTATTTTCACTCATTTTTGTGTATTCCGTACTTTAACCTGCGAACAGCCATTGAGTCGAAAACACTCGTCCAAGGTACTGGTTCTATTTCACACAAATGACATACAAGAGAGTACTTAGCGTTAATAACCGTTGATAAATAAATAAACTAACATTGAGTTATTTATGTGTATATATTGTTAATAAAATTAACTAAAAATGCTTTGAAGCGGGAGACAATTACTTAGAAAATTCAACACGATCTTAGCCTTTACAGAGTTTATAACTACATTTATTAACTACAGGTCAATTTTTTTAGATTTTATTCAGTAAGACTCCAAGAGATTGCCATCGGCAAAAAGTTCGCCATTTAATCATGCATATGCTTTTGTTTTCTTGCATTGAATGTAAATATCACAATGTGCGTTATGATCAATAAATATATATTGTTATTATTATTTTTTGTTAAAAATACTATCAGGGGAATGTAATCGCCTAGTAAGCAGGGAACGAAACTATTATTGACATATAACATCAGAGATGAATAAAATTTTAAAGAAGGTAATATAGAAGTCTTGGCATATTATTTACAAAGCTCATGAGGACTGATTCAGTGTTTATTAAAAATACTAGGCATGAAGCAGTATGCAATCGCTTAGCAAACGGCATGATCCTATCATTTACAGAGCTAAAGACGACAGGTCAAGTCTTTACTAAAAATACTAAGCGATGTGTTGTAAACGCCTACCGTGGCGGCAATTGTTCCTTTTGAAGGGTGAAAAAGAATTACCAGGCGGAACATTTAAACTAGACAATTTCTGCCAGTTTTTCAGGCTGAACTACTCGCAATACGAGTAGCTCCCAAATGGTTATTAAATAAACTACCAGAGAGGTGGGTCATTGTAAAAAAATCATTTGATTGTCGTTCGAGCGTTCAAGTTATAACTGATACTCGATCGGTAAATCCATTAATTGTAGATATTAAGAGTAAAATTAAGCATTTAAAAATCAGAGAGATGATTCTTCAAATATGCTGGATAAGAGGACATGCTGGTATCGTAGGAAATGATATAGCAGATAAACGAGCAAAAGCCGCAACTTGTAGAAGAACCGCAATTTGTAGAAGAACTGCATCTTTCTTCTCAGAATTTCCCCTTAGCTTTGCTAAACGCTGTATAAAACAAAATACGCAGTAACGTTGGGAGGATCATTACCGCGCTTTTCCTACGGGTAAAATCACTAAAATGTTTTTTCCAACGCTAGCTGATGCAGCAAACTTCCGTCGTCATTACCAAAGTACTTTCTAAACCACCCAAATTTTCACCGGACACGGAGCTATGAGAAGTTACCTATATATGACTATTGTCCATGCGATGATATTTCTTCACAGAGTTTTGAACATCTGTTATTTCAGTGCCCATTTTTCAGTTTACAACGCCATAATCTTAAAGCAGCATGCAGGAAAGATAGAATATCCTTAACAGATTTCCACATTGCCTTTAAAAGTAGTATCACACGCCATTGTTCTTGGACTTTGCAACAATAGTGATTGGACTCATAAAGGAAATAAACCAAAACCAGTGATCAAACATCCCATTTCTAAGACAAACAAAAACGATTTTTTCCGAGTACCTTAGCCTTGTACATGACACCTAAGGCTACTAAATACAGGGGTCCAAACATATTTAAAAAAACTGAATAAAACGAATCTAATAAATGTCAATCCACTTTAATTTTACCGTGCCGTTTAGATTAAGATGATATGTGTAAAATAGGCTATTCTCGTCGGGTTTCACGCGGCTGGTTTGTTTATTTGGAAATTCTTGTAATAATGAACAGACTTTAGCAATTACGTCACGATCCTTTTATTTACAGAGTTTATGACGACAGGTCGAATGTTTATTTAGAATACTAGGTATGATGCGGTATGTAATCGCCTAGTGAGTACGACGCGATCCTAGGTCATGACGACAGATCTTTCTTGCTTATTTTTGTTGTTGTTTGTAATATCTTTCAATTGTTTCCTGATAACAATAAATTTATTTCAGACTATACCGTCATGTTTGGTTGAGCCACTATATCTCCAACCCAGAAAGAGAGAGAACCGCAGGGGAACGAAGCGAGAAAGAAGAATAAAGTAAAACGGGAGAGAATATTTGTTTTATTACAGCTAAGATGGCGGCTCTACAAAGCGCGGAAAATGTGGGGGTGAAAGGGGATTTCCAGAAAGTGGGGGTGACTTGGATAGGAGTAGGAATGTAAAACGAGGAGAGCGAAGGGTGGTAGAAATAGGATGAGACTTCAAAAGTTTTTATAAACCGATATTGAGTTATATATAGTCAGGAAAGAGTGGATACTATTTTTATTTATGAATTTTGAAAGTTCAATTAATGACCAAATATTAGTGTTTAGTCATTTTTTTAAATTAGTAAAAATTATGATAATTTCACTTATTAAGGCTGTAGCCTGGTAAAACGCACGCAAATGGGGAAATCATGTGATTTAATGTTTAACGTTTTAATGTTTTAAATGAAATACAATAAAGATTTTTTTTAAACATGGCCCATCGGTAATGAATAAGTTTAAAAAAAGGCTAAAAAATGAAAGGCAAAAAAACACGTTTTTTTTATGGTAAAAAAATATTAAAAGGGGTAAGATGACCCCTTGTCAAACGATGCTACATAATTTGATTTGATGAATAAATTCAATATGAATATTTAACAAGAGAAACCCTTTCACCCCTTTAAAAAAACGTGTTCAAACTGGCCAGTGGTCAAACGCGATTTGTAACATTTTAGAAAAAAATAAAATCAGTTTTTTAAACAGGTCAAACCTGAATTTAAATACGTGAATAATACAACTGATTAGCGTCAATATAAAAATCTAGTTTGATACGAAAATGATAAAGGTTAAATTTAAATATTTTATTGGAAAGTACCTGACAGATGTTTTCTAGTTTCTACGCAAAATACTATAGTGCAAATAAACTTTTGTAACTGAATTTGATACATGTAAACTCAGTTTTTGCTATCATTCATGTGTGCAATATGGTCACGAGGAAAAATGATAATATCCGACATGCAGAGGTAAAATGATATAAGATAAATATAGAAGGTATAAATGATAGCAGGACATCAAATAATGTCCGACACCCTGTTACGGTCAGTGTAGGTTGAAATGAATTATTTGGTCCCATGTGGGCGACATTATAGAGATAGATTATCAAAAATCAATAAGCAAATTTTTTTAAATTAAGAAAAATAATGCAGTTAACCAAATAAAGTACCTACAATCACTTACCATTCACCAGATTCGCTCAATCGGCAAGAACATGAGAATTCTCAAAAAGAATAAGATTATGTTGGGTAAATTTAATTTTATGAACGGAATCAAAAACGTTATATATAAAATACCTTACTGTAAAATGGAACAAATATGACTTAAAGATCTGGATTTTATGAAATAAAAAACTCGTTAGTGAAATACAAAATTTTAATAAAAGAAGCAATTCTCTACAAATGTACCAAGATTAGTTAATATAAATATTCAGAATTTTGCCTAGCTAATATGAGTAAGTGGTTGACAATAAATTTATCTAATAAATAAATATTCGTAACAATAATAATGACAGGTGAAATAGATTCTTGATTGTTTTCTTCTCGAGATGATATGAAATAATGTTGATTTTACAAAATAAAATCCGCAGATGGAACTCGATTTACGATGTCTTCGGTTGATGTATTTTTACTCGTAGTTGGCTCAGTTGATGATTTCCCAGAAGATTATTTGTTGACATTTTAATTCAGTAAATGATCGTCTGCTTCCTTGCATTTGTAAATTTGTGTCTCATGATCTTGAGGAAACTTTAAAATCTGACATCGACTTTTCCAGGTATTTACGAATAAACTTCGTAATAATTAGTGATCCATTCGAATCATGGAGTAAGTATATTACATTGTAAAATCTTTATCATCGGACAAAGTAGATACAAGGTGGAGTAAATAAAATAGAATAAGGTGAAAAAATGGAAAAAGATAGAAAAGGGTAGAAAAAGGTAGAGAAAAGGGGAACCTGTAGAAAAAACAATCTCATTAGAATATGATATCTCTCTCCACAAGAATTTTGGTAATAAATTTAAAACGAATAGGCTTACGTTACGTTGAACGTTCCTTTTCTTGAAGGACTACATTTTTGAAATGTGCGGTCGCCTATCTTTGAGTCCTTGCTCGACAATTGGACTGTTCGTCTCGAGTTTTCAAATGGAAAGAAATCTACTTCTAATTCACGGATATCGTATGGATGAGTTACTACCGCGGCCGTCAGATGGCGCTAAATCAGGCAACTTAGAATTATAATCCAGTACTAAAATGCTTTCAAAACGGGGTACGTTGGACTTGATTTTACAACTTTACAACCCTTTTAGTGGATCGGAAGGTCTGTTGGCAAACAGTCCGCTTTATACTGGCGAGTTTTTTGTGTCCTTGTCATTAGAGCAATTACAGAGATATTCATATATTCATAAAACAGGCCACAGCGACATCTTACCCGATAATTAAATATTTAAAAAAATTATTTTATTTGATTGAAAAAGAGGTTACATACATTTTCAATATTATAGAATACATATTATGAATGCGTTTCATAAGGTCTAAATTGGGGATTCCTTTTAATATTGGTAAGATAAATAATTGTCACAAATATAATACACTAGCGGACCCGACAGACGTTGTCCTGCCCGAACGTTGGAATGCCTGCTATCATCTTGGAAAAATACTTTTCATCTAGGCACTTGTTTGTGATTAAATTCCAAAACTAAAAATTGATTATATTCAAAAAATATTAAATTTAAGTAGTTACATGTTTACGGTTGAATTCCAAAACATAAAATAAATATTTTTTCAAAAACGGCATTCTTTTTGCAAACGTCAAACTCCAGTCGTCTCACTAACAAAGTGGTGTACTTATATAGGAATACGATTTTTTTTAATGGATTGAATTTAATATTATTTCATTGTTACCAAAAATTTTAAAAATAGAATTAAATGGTTAGAAATTATAAGGAATTTAAGGAAAGAATCTGATTGAGATCCACAAAAAAACAAATGCTGTTTGTAAATATTCAAAAACTTTTTTTTTTGTACACAAAAAAACAACATCTTTCCATTTTTTTGCAAATGCATTCTCTTCGAATGCAACTCTGGTAGATCGATTAATAAAACATTTATGCTCCAAATTTTTTTTTTACATATTCGATTGAAAATTTTAATACCTACAAGTACGCACAGCTCAAAGCTCTATTTTTTTCTGAATACCGCACGTAAATCGGTTAAGCCGTTTAGGAGAAATACTGTGACATCACACGTATAGAGGAATTATATATATAAAGATAATGTAATACAAATAACTAATAGAACACAATTTAAAATTTTATTAATACAAAAATCAAATTTTTGTATTTAAAAAAAAAAACGACACTTGAATATCGGTCGCTCAGTTGCATATTATAACTCTTGTGTGGCTATGATGTCACAACAGTCGACATACGATACAAGACTTAATATATCTCTTTTATTTTTTTAAATGACGAAGTTGTATTTTTTACAATTTTCAAATTTACATTTGAACACCGGGTTTAGAAAGTAAAATTTGTACAACTATGCTGGATTTTAATACAAAAAATATTAACCTTACTAGCCAAAGTATAATGCCTGCAAATACAGCAGTACATCTGTAATAGAAAGAGAGCATTAAGATAGAATACATAATAAATATAAGTATCATAATTTCTTATTTAACTTTTCTTTATTTTCTTATTTTCTGCTGATTTTATTTTATGTATCTATATTTTTTATACTGTGTTCAGGTGTTTTGTTTTATTATAATTGTTTTTTAATATTATTTTATAGTTGTCAAAGGTGAAAGCCGTCGAAATAAATAAAAAAATAAATAACAAGGAACGCAGAGACGCGGTTCTGTAGCCGGTGTTGTTTGAAACAAATTCAGTCGGTTGTTGACAGTGACGGGGGACGCACGCGTGAATTTATAATTTTTATTTTGTTTGCTATAATAAGGCTAAATTGCATGTTTATTTTTATAAATTATGGAAAAAGAATTAATAAACTGTATGTCTCCATGTTTCTTTTTCAAATGTCTGAACTTTAGAATATTCCATCTTTTGTTTGTGGTAACACGATGTTACATCACCGCACGCAATAGGATTATTTAACACAGTCTATTAAGATATAATATCGTGAAACAAATGTTTAAAGAAAAACTTAAATACAAGGAACTAGATCTTGTTGATACTACAGTATTCTTACCCATAAAATTAGATTCTTAGCTTCAATGAGGTCCACATATAGCTGGTTTTTGAACAGACTTAGTTTTGCAGCGAACGTATTAAAAAAAAAAACGACATCTTACTGATGTGGAAACAGCTAAGTTGGTCTATTTTAGTTCTTTCTTCTACAGCTTTATTTTTTACGATATACTGCTATGGGGAAATGCTGTAGATATTAATTATGTTTTTTGCTGCAGAAAAGAGCTGTTCACATTATGAATCCCAAAGAAAATCTCCGAAATAAGTTTTGAAAAATCAATATATTGACAGTCACATGTTAATATATTTATGAAAACATAAAAATTTTAAAATAATCAGAGATTTAAATTGGTTCGACATGAGAAATAAATATAAACTAGCAATTTCCATATACCTGATCAAATAACTTAACAAATACATCAATATCATTGTTATTTACAAGATTAAGTTTTCTCAATATTTTTTTACGGCGCCGAAACGTAGACACTCACCCAAAGCACTTAAAAAAAGATCGAAGCCTTCGAAATGTTTGTTACAAGATATTAAAACTACCACGGCCAAACATCATTATACTTACATAGGACGGAAGCTTTTCAATAATTTACCACAAAATCTACGTCAAGAAATAAATTACGGAAAATTTAAGGATAAATTAAAGAAAAGCTTTTTGACATAATTAACATTAACTGTATTTTAAAAAAAGAGACGTATGCTTAATATGTGCCCGTGTTTACAAATTTTGTGTTTTTATTGAATATTTTTTTAGTTTTATATTTTCTCAATTTTTAAAATTGTTTAATTTTTATTTATTTTATTATTTTGTTTTGCATTTTATGTTTTATTTTTATGTTATTTTGTAAACTTGCCAAACACAAGAGCTAGACTCTTTTTTGGCAAGTTCAACCTTAAGTGTTCCATTTTTCTACTGAATGTACTGTTTATTTTATAAAGGTTTTTAAAAAAAAAAATAAAAATCTCCTGGGTGGACAGAGTCCGAAACGAAGACGTTCTCCGAAACGATGACGAAGAGGTACAGAAGACCATAATGAAAATAAAATTTGAGCACTTCGGGCATATGCTGAGAGGCGAAAAAAATAAAACTTTACGTCATTCTACGGGGAAGGGTTGAAGGAAGACGCAGTGCAGATAGAAGGAGCATCTCTTGGCTAAAGAATCGCGTGGCTGGTTCCATTGCAGAACTCAGTCCTTGTTCGGGGCAGCTGCCAACAAAGTGAGAATTGCTACGATGATATCCAATCTCCATCGGGGAGAGGAACTATAAGAAAAATAAGTAATTCTCACTTCAAAATTAATAATTGTTTTGCCTCAAACTGCATTCGGCATTCGATTCAACAAGGCAAAACTCAGGCTTTGATAATAAAGAGTTTTTTAAAAATCAGTCAAGCATAGGCTGCTTGGAAATTTGAAATACTTTAAAGTCGAAGAATATTTACTGAGCAAAAGAATTTGGCTTTAGATTCGTGTTTATAGATTTTAGTTGGTTAATTTTAATTGTGTTGTTGATTAGAATTTATTTGTTTGTTGAGTTTAATTTACTAATTGTTGAATTGTATTATATAGTCGTAATTTATTGACGTTAATAAGTGATTACTTGAATCCTATGTAAATAATATACCAAACTAAACTGAACAAAAAACATGTTTACGTATTATTTGTGTAATGTCTGGCAAATTATTAATTTATCAAAAATTTAATTAAGGCTAGGGATAGTTCTCACATATATAAACAAAGCTTTTATCATAGCGCATGGTAAGGGATTCTGTTTCCTATTGTTTGTCTGTCTATGTCAAAAGCCTTCGAAATAGAGCACACTGTATAGAAGATACTATTAGAAAATATAACTGAGTTAGTATGCTTTGTTCTGCGTCCAAGAGCAAAAAAAAACGTTTTAGTTTGTAAAATAACGAACAAGTTGTATCCGTTTTTGTTCAAATTTAAAAATGAACGCCATAAGAAGAAGAAAATGAAAATGTAAAATATTCAGTTTCAAAAGACTTCTGCTTTTTTGTCACATGCATTATTTCATTTGATTACAAGCCTTAACTAAATGAAATATCAAGTATCATGGTACACATATCTATGCTCTAAAATGACATAGCTTCAGTATGACGTCATAGTTGAAGATAAAAGTCTCCCGACCGACTACAAAGCTATAGTACCGATACCCCTACCATCAAGTTTTGATGTAAGTACATCGTTTTATACTTACGGGTCTAGAACCACTCGATACGTTTATCTACGCATTAAAAGTGTCAAAAGTTTTGTTCCACCGAGCAATTTTTCCTTTAATTATGATTTATTAAATTTTTTAATCGTTTTGAGGTTGGCACTGTTTTTCTTAAAAGCCTATTAAAAATATGAGAGAGAAATAGTAAGTTTTGAAGTCAAATTGTATTCCGACACAACTGTTACTTTAATCAAACGAACGCCAAGTTGTGAACATAATGTCGCTAGGTTCTGTCTTATTAACAAATAAGAGTATCTAGGCGTCAGACACAGATTATATGCGTCAGAAAGTTACCACTCTAAAAAATAATTTAGTTTTTAATTTTTTTCCATCTGTTTTACTATCTTTCCGAGTGTATGTACCGAGATGTTAAAGGAGCCGGCTTTGTAGTCGATCAGTAGATACATACAGACAATCGATAAGCGTACCGTCTAGGTGATTTCCAAAAGTCATGCAAAATTCATGTTCAAGCGAGCATTTTTTGCTTGAATTGGGATTTATTGGAGTATATTATCACTTTGATGTGAGCCCTTTTTATTACAGAAGCCCATTTAAAATATAAATGAGAACTATTTTAAATGTTAATGACGTAAGAAACGCGGATTGATTGTTTGCATTCCATTGGCTTGTTTCGATCATATGATGTCGATATGACAAGTAGGTAGAACATACCGAGGTAAGATACAGATAGTACAGAAGTTAAGTATCCCGTCTCGATATATACAGATGAAGATAGCGTTCATAATCGAGGCACTGGTAGGTGGCGCTACGATCTGTAAAAAACTCAGTAAAAACAAGAGTGGAACTGCGCAATTGCACTTTCTTTTTTATTTTGCTTTGGGTAACAGCAAATTACGCAATGACAAAACAATTATTTTAGTTTTTTATTGTTTATAACGTTAATTAAAATTAGGTTAATTAGATTAATTATGTTTTTTTATTGTTATTATTATTTATTTTTATCTTATTTATTTTTATTTTATTTATTTATTTATTTTCTTTTATTTAGGAAACATACAGTACAGTTACAGGGTTTAATATTTTACACAATTAGACTTCATTCTAATGGACCAGTGAAGTTTCCATATTATAAAGCAATAATATGTAAGGTTAATTATGAAAGTATAAAAAAGAGAAGGAAAAAGAAAAACATAAATGAAAGTTGTTTAAAAATAAAAATTTAAGTGAAAAAAAGATATTTTAAAGTTTGTAGTTTGTAGTGAGTATTTGGAAATAATATTAAAAATGAAGAAACTTTGTAAGAGTAATTAAAAATTAAGAATTGAAATAAAGAATGAAAAACATGCTCATATGTAAAAATAAAATAAAATAGGAATAACATTTTAAAAAAAAGAGAAAAACATAAAAATACACATATTTATTTTAAGGGATTCAAAGAAACGATGAGAAGAATCTTTAAGTGAAATATAAGACGATAAATTTAAGTCAATTTAAAAAACATCTTCAAAATTAATGACACATTATAGTAAGAGCAGCAATATATTGATTTTATTTACATGTATAATATAAGTAACTAAAAGTAGTTTAAAGGTATTAAAACATGCCAATGCAGCAGAGAAAAAATAAAAAATAAAGAAGGAATAACAAGTATAGCAAGTTATCTTTAAAATTTGAAAAAGCAATATAAGGAGAAGATTTTAAACCAAGAGAAGTCGATAAAATTTCATTGAAGCGATTTAGGTAGTACAAATTAATTACAAATTATGTTAACTTTGTTAAATAGCTAATCTTAGGCATGTTTCACATATTGGAAAATGTTTCCCTCGGCACGGGACACCCCAGTAAGAGAACATTATTATGTATAAAAAAAGAATACAAACAATGTAAAAGTATAAATAAATACAAATTATCGAAAATCCTAATATCATAGACACGTTTGCTGAATTAGAGGCAAACTAATGTTCGGGCAGGCCAACGTCTGTAGGGTACGCTAATTTATATGTATATTGCAAAATATGTATGTGTGTAAATACACATATTTTAAAACGTAATTTTAGGAGTTAAAAATGTTTGGTTTTGTCCGTGTGCTGCTGTCAGCAGGAAATTGGTCTGGAGGTATGTATGTGCGAAGTACACATGACGTAGGAACAGCCAGCGGTTCCATGGTTCCACAGTATAGGAGTAGCTACCTAGTCTAGTTTGTGGAATTCCCGTGGTACGGTTCCACCATTCGTTTTCCACAATTCTAGACGCGTGTCTCCGTAACAATGTTTAATCATTCCCAGTTCCTTCTCATTTCGTTGGGAAATTGAATTATATTTCAAGCGACACCAACGACATCTGTGATTCTCAGCGGGAATCTAGAAACCGGATCTAAGGGTCGGATTTTAAATTTTGGTCAGCATAAACTCTTAAAAGATTGCGGTAAATAATTTCTTTGCGCGCGGCTTATACTGCTTAAAAATATATTTTCTATAATTTATACAATAAACATATAAACAAAATTAACAAATTACAATAGGGATGAAAAATACCTTAAATAGGGAAATATGGAAGTCTAGGCATTTACAGGGCTTATGACCTGTCATTGGCTTTTTTAAGTGGCCACTTGACACACAACAACACTATCATATTGAAAAAGCAAAGACAAACACAGGACAGTCAAAAATACTACATAATGGACTTAAACACTACAACGAACTACCTTACTACTTGAAAACTTTTACTGGAGACAAATCTAAGATCAATCTGAAAAAGCACATGATTACTGAACAAACTAGACTAGACGAGACATAAAATGACTTTACAATATAAAATTTCTAATGTAACCCTAACGGGTTTTTTAAAATTGTAAATAAATAAATTTAAAAAAACATTCACCATTTTGTCTTTGTTTGAATATCCATATTTATTCAATTCTTCCATCTGTTGATTTAAGTGAAGTTGAGACTTCCTGGACTTCCATATTCCCTTATTTAAGGTATTCTCCATCCCTGTTGTAATTTATTAATCTTAATGACTCCCTAGGGGTGAAATCCAGTTTTTTGTCTACGAACATTTGGACAAACTCAAAATATTGTTTATATTACAATATTTGAGTTTGTCCAAATTTTTGTAGACAAGGACTGGATTCAACTCCCTGGGGAGCTGTTTATATTAACATATTACAACAGAGATGAAGAAAATTTAAGATAAGGTAATATGGAAGTCTAGGCATCTACAGGCCTTATAAATTGTCAATGGCTGGTTTAAGTGGCCACTTTACACATTGTGTAATATTCACCATTCTGTCTATATTTGAACATCTATATTCCTTCAATTCTTTCATCTGTTGATGTTTGATGATGAGAGTATGTAGGTGAAATAATTCAATTAGATGAATCTCACCCGCATAAACAAAGGTTTCAGCTCTTTAATTCCACAAACATCAACAGATAAAGAATTGAAGGAATATAGATGTTCAAATATGAGCAGAATGGTGAATGTTACACAGTGTATAAAGTGGCCTTTTAAACCAGCCATTGATAGATCATAAGCCCTGTAGATGCCTAGACTTCTATATTACCTTCTCTCAAATGTTCTTCATCTTTGTTGTAATATGTTAAAATAAACATTTTATTGATGGTACTATTTGCAAACCCGTCAAAATTCATCATTCTTTATTTTGAGCAAATCATAAAAATCTGATACAATATTTAACTTATTTTTTTTTTAACGTCAATTTTGTTATTATAATCGGTTAATATTTTATACGTAAGCAGTGATGACTTAAGAATGATTATGTCAAGAAACGGTAGAGAATTAATAAATTTAATTTTATGCATACCAACTCTACAATACTCAAGTAGATGTTGTCATGTTTGCAACAAACCCGATAATTTAAAAGTCAAGTTCTTACAAACAAAGCCGTATTTTTTACTGACAATGTTTTAATTATTGTAAAAATTGTATTCTGAATAAGTTTCAATTAATATCTCACTTTTTTAGATTTTGCCGAGTTTGCAAGTAGTACCCTAAATTTAGCCCTGATACAGTAAAATAAAAAAAAAAATCATAAACACGTCGGTAATCATACATGCGTGCGTTCACCGTCACTGCCAATAACTGACTGAATCAGTTTCACACAATCGGCCACAGAACAACGTCTCTTGTTATGAGTTCTATCTTCGTGCTTTCTCTTCAGATTGTTTATTGCTGTATTGGCGTAACATTCATTCTTCACGTAGTAAGGAATAAATATTATATGTATTAAAACTTGAAATCGAGGAAGACCGTGAGACATGGCATGACCAAATACAACAATGACTTGAAGATGGACATGTGAAGATGTATGGATGTAGAGGAAGCGAGATCTGCATGCAGACATAGTGATATGGCGTTCTATCCTCTTTGCCTACCCGTACGGAGGGCGATGGTGATTGTTCGTTTGTTGACAAATGAGTCGTGTAAACTTCAGAAGCATGTAACTCCGCTTGAAAATCATGCCGGAAATAATTTAACGAACAATACGTCTTGTGACAAGAAATTTCAAATGGGTAGTGAAGGCAGAGTAGGCTGCTAGAACTGCTACGAGGGAAGCGGGAAGTTGAGTAGTCTTGGAGGCGGCGCTCGGCTCATTTGGCAATAATCCAATAACATATGCATATTGTTATTAATTTCATGCGTGCGTGCTCCACAGCGCGCTGTGCTTTCTACTTCTTAAACAATTCCAGCTCGGGTGGAATGCGGAGTTATGGGGGTAGCGTTGTGAACCGACGAAAAATGCACTTAGGTTATGGGTACTATACATCGATGTTTTTTTCATTTTGAAAGTTTTGTTTTGTAGCAATAAGGAAATACCACGTTTTTTAAATTAATTATTGCAAATTTATAAGTATCCATAAAATACTGTCGAGTAAATTAAAAAAAAAAAATTATCCTGCGAAAACTGCATTGCATTGGCCACGCCCCAAAAGGATCTCGATTCGGTTAAATTTTGACCTTTGTTTGTGACCGTTTAAATTTAAATAAATCATTGTCACGAATCTTCGTATCCTATTGTCAACGCCAAACATGTCGCATTTAGGTGGAGACGTATTTTAAAACAATTTTTTTTTTTAAAGTATGAATGAAAACATTTTCCACAATATCCACATTCAGTTTGAAAATACAATCAATTTTTTTAAATCCATTTAACATATTTTTATCGCTCTTCATATTGTATGATATTTACCTATTCCATTCTTATTTTCAACATGTTACAACCAAGATGCAGAACATATTTGAAAAGAGAAGTCTCTATTCGACGGAACTAAGGGACGCGGAATTAACGTAGGAGGAGGCGAGAGTACGGGTCTCCTGGAGACGTCTGATGATGTCTACATGCTCCACGAGTGGATCGGGAAAGGCTTTTTCATGGCTTATTATTATGGACTAATGAGGAGAAAACGCAGTCTCACTTTTACTTTTGATGGACAATTATTCCTTATGTGTTTTTTATGAATTTCTTTTCTCAAATAAGTTTATAAATTTATAATTCTATGCAAACTTTCTTTGAAAATATTTTTTTTATAAAAAAATATATAATAAATGAATATTATTCATTAATATTTAAAGCATTAACTTTGTGGTCACACATTTTACAAAATGTTATTGAATATTTGTATATAACCACATACCGACTTTTCTATGTCACCTAATTTCTTTGTTTTCTAGATCACCTAATTTCTTTGTTTTCTAGATCACCTAATTTCTTTGTTTTATAATTCATCAAATCAGTTTTTATCATGACTTGATAAAGATACAGGTGTAAAAATCTGACAAACAAATAATAAAGGGTTCAAGGTTAATAATATGGAAGTACTTCACAATAAAAATTAATAAAAAATCTATAAAAAATACATTAAATATCTCGGTGTACACATAGACCAAAACTCAAAATGGAAAGACCATATTAGTGAACTAGTTAAACGAATTGGAAAATGTATATACATACATATTTATTAGATTAGGAATATTTCAAAAATCAATTATTTAAAAATAGCTTATAACTCAATTGTACCATCTTTGTTACAATCTGGTATTGTAGGGTACCCCACCCTCACGCCAATATGTTCAACCCTCTAAAATAGTACAAAGATTTATATTTAAAGTAATTCTAAAGAAACCCTCAACATTTAATACGGAAAGCCTATTTAAAATATTTAAGGTTCATACAGTAGGCACTCTTTATAAAATAAATTATATAAAAAAAATATAGAATTTGAGATGAATAAGTCACTCAAATACCAACATAATATTAAAATTCCTTAATTCCACACAAGTCATGGCCAAAATAATTTTGTCTTCAAAGGTGAAAAAAATCTTTTCAATGAACTAAAAACTATTAAAAATAATATATCAATAAAAAAATTTAAAGTAAATCTAAAGAAACTTTTTGAACACGTGTAAAAACTGCATTAAATTTTAATTAGTGTGAATTAATTATTGTTTTATGCTTCTTCTTTATATATCCTATGTATTTTTTAACCTGTACTCGTATTTAAAATTATAAAAACTCTTATAAATAAAAAACTACAACAGTGTGTATGTCACTCTCCAAGAATATTTTTAGTCTCTTTTTTGGAGTGACAGTGATCATATATACTAGATGTGTAAAAGTAGATATATTTAGAATTAAAAAAAAACATGTACCTTTTATGAAATTTATTAACAAAAACAAATAAATAAATATTCCCCATAAGAAAACTTAATTTGCCCCTTGGGGCAAGCCTTTGCATCCAATTTTTAAAGGCCCCCGTGTATACAATATGTTCCTTCAAGAAATATTATGCTAAGCTAGAAACAAATTTAAAATTGGTACAAAAGAGTGGACTTTATAAATGGAAACGAGCCGCAGCTGGTTGGAACAGCTAATAAAAGTTTTTGTGTGATTTAATTTTATTTGTCAGTGTGTTGATTTTTTATTTTTAAATATTATTTTTACAATTTCATTAACTAATTTATAATTTACTATCAGATTTATACTTTTAATGAGTATTTTTTTTTATATGAATACTTTTTTTCAGTTTCATTTATTTTTTTATTATTATATATTTTTTAGTATCATATATTTTGATATTTTTTTAGCTCCATAATTTTTGAAAGATTATAAGATATCTTTATATTATTCAATATCATATAAATTATCTTTGGACATCTCTAATAAAAAATATTATGTATTTTATATTTAAAAAAAAAAGAAAATGCTGTTCTACCCCAAAACAGCTATTTACTATACTGTGTAAAAATCGACAGTGCCAAATATGTTTGCTTATATTTTAATTTAGGTTATTTGTACATTTATCCGCTGTTTAGCTAACATATAATAATAATACTATGCTTTAATTTTAATAAACGCCGAATTTTTCGGCACTTAACTGAAGTGAACTGAAATATTCATTTGACCAATAATCAAACCGCCATTTAAAATAGCCAATTTTCGACGTTACATTTTAATGGCTACCCTATATCTATTAATCTCACGCCCCTCCCTTCTTCTCCTCCCTCTTTTTTCTACTATTTCTCATAATAAATAAAATATTATCATAATCTAATCAGTGCATGTAAGAGTTGCTTATTAAAATGCATGTCGTGTTAGTTTTATATTTTTGTGTTACAACTATGGTGAAAGTGTATAGTGGGTTTTGCATGTTGGTTTAATTAGTGTCCTGGCGAAGAGACGGGTACGTCTCGAAACCGATAGACATAGAAAAGTCGGTAAGTGGTTATATACAAATATTTAATACCATTTAGAATATTACTCATACTATAATCGTATGTATGTATTGTGTCCACTTCATGTCACCTGTGTCATTGTTCCTATATTTTTATTTCCCTTTTTACCACACCTAAGATGATTTTTTTCTTGATTTTTAAGTCTGCAGTTAGAGATTTTACCCTAGAGGTTGATAATTTGATATTTTTTTTAGTGATATCTGTCGAAAATAAATAATTTAAAAATAATATGATTTTTTTTTAAATTTCCGTTTCATGAACACTTTCCCACTAAAAATCAAACCGGAGGCGGCTTACAAATTTTAAATACATGCATTATAAAAAAAATGTGTATTTTTTATATCAATATGGAGTTATAAATATGATGGATATTTAACTATTAATTAGGTATAAGTTGATGAACGTATTAATAATGAATTTGCAAATCACTCGCTCCGTGATTAGCTACCGCTTAACCAATCAGATAATCCGACTTAGCGCGGCAGCCAATAGAAAGCCGGTAATTCGAATATTAAGAACGCGCGTTCTAGAACCGAGTTTAAAATTTGAAGTTCGCGGATATAATCAAGTTATCGAGATAGCGTGAATACTTACCTAACTGTAAAATGTAATTTGATTAATATGCAAAATTATTTGCGCTAATTAATTAGGTTTAATTATTTATGCACTGAGTTACTGATTAACCAAATAACAAAAGCCATATTATTATCAAAACTGCTCATGTGGTTAGAACAGAAGCTTTTGATGGGAAAAATATTCGTGCCCTGCATGTAAATGGGTGGGTATAAATTGATTAAAAGTAAATAAAGAACCCTAGTAATGACAGCATTTCTATTTATATTGGACAAACACAAACTTACTTACACTTAATGAAAAAAAATGCAATATTATCCAATTTGAAACTAGAAAAAAATGTCATAAAGTAGATGCTTACATAAATAATGAACGACTTACTGAAATTGAACATGTTAAATACTTAAGACTAACAATAGACAGACAATTAACATGGACAATTCATTTCAACAATTTAATTAGCAAAGTGGCGACATTATCGAGTCTTTTTTTAAAAATCAAAAACTTTGTTCCAAAAACGGAAAAAATTCTAATGTATGAAGCCTATGTTAAAACTAAAATATGTTATACGCAACTATTATGGGGAGCAGGATATTAAAATGACATAAACAGACTACAAAGACAACAAAATAAAATATTAAAGTTAGTATATGACCTTCCCTATTTAACTGCAACTAGAGAACTTTTTAAACAAACTAAGCAATTAAATATAACTGAACTCTTTCAACTAGAATCATTAAATTTTATCCATAAATTAGCCACTAATGTAATTGTAGACGAAGAACTAAAACTAATAAAAAATTGTAGTCAACATGGACATAATACGAGAATATCAGACAAATACCATATACAACTTTCTAAAACAAGACAAGGACAATCAAGACTAATGAACCAGGGACTGAAATTATACAATAAATTACCAGACAAAACTAAACAAAAGACTCAGACAAACTTTACAAAAGATGTAAAAAATATTATTTTGAACAACAGAGTATAAATGAAAAATGTATATATTATTTTATGTAAAATGAATGTTATAATCCGTAAGGGTTTATAAATAAATTTTCAAATAAAAAAATAATAATTTTTTATTTTTTATTTTTCTCTTTATTTTGCATAAATGATTTATTAACGATTTTATTAATTAGTTCAACATATACATCGATAACTGTATGAAAGAACTGAAAAATTTAAGAATGGGAGCAAAAATGAGTGGTATAACTGTTAACTGTCTTCTGTATGCGGATGATGCCGTGCTTCTTGCAAGCAGCAAAGAAGACCTTCAATTCTTGGTAACAAAATTCCACGATGTATGCAAGAAAGGCGATTTGCTTATGAATGTTGATAAATCGAAAGTGATGGTTTTTGAAAGGGATGAAAATATAACTAAATGTGAGATCAGCGTGAACGGAGACATTCTGAATCAGGTAGAAAAATTTGTGTAACTGAGAAGTATGTTTACTAGGGACGGAAAGGCCGAGAAAGATATTGAAAGGGGGGTGAGTGCCGGGAACAGGGTGAACGGTGCACTAAAATCTACTTTGGCAAACAAATGTTTATCGCAGGAGGCTAAACTAGCAGTTCACAACGGAGTTCTAGTGCCAACTCTAATGTATGGGAGCGAAGTATGGAATTGGAAAAATGATGATGAAAATAGGTTAAATGCTGCCGAAATGCGATCCCTCAGGCGAATGCGTGGTAAAACAATGTATGATAGGTGCGCAAATGTCGAGATCCGTGAAGTGTGTAAGGCTGAGACATGCATTATTGACAGAATCAAGAAAAGAGTGCTGCGTTGGTTTGGACATGTAGAGCGAATGGACAGTGAAAGAACGGCTAAAAGGATCTACGATGCAAATGTTGATGGATGCAGAAAACTAGGAAGACAGAGAAAGACATGGCACGATCAAGTCCATCAAATACTTGACGATGGACATGTCAAAAGTAGGAATAATCGGCGTACGTGCATGAGAAGATGTATGAATGTAGAGGAAGCGAATTCCGTATGCCAAGATAGAGTTTTATGGCGTTCTATCCTCTCTGCAAACCCCTACGGAGAAACGGCGTGATGGTTTGTTGTTGTTGTTGCTGGAAATATATTTATATAAATATATTTATTTTTTTATTAATATTTTTTTTATGACATACTTTCCAGTAAAAACAGAATATTATTTGCTTATTATTAATATCAGAAGAAATATTTTTAAATTTGTAATTTTGAATTCCCGCGAAAACGGAAATTCTATTGGCAACGCCCTTATACGACACGATTCATGTTTATTTGTTCCTGGGCTTTGACATTTGTTTCGAATATTATCACGAATCTCGACGTCACAACAACCAAGCCGTCGCCAAACACGGCGCGTTTTTCTTGCAATGTATTTTAATTTTCAAAAAAATTACATTTATGTATGAAAACATTTCTCTAAAATATTTATGTTTGTTTTGTATGTTTATTACAAAATTGTTACATCGTATTTTGACTTCGGTAATCAGGTGGCAGAAGACGCCATTTGTTTTTATTTAAGGGTTTTTGCTTTTAACAGTTTTAATAAATATTTTTTTTAAATACGCGTAGAAAAATAATATTCATATCGTCACCAGTATTTAAAAACATAATTATTTATTGAAAGCCGCAAAAACACAAAAACATTTTAGTTCTCATTTAAGGTACAGTTGTCTCATTTCCAGGACTTTCATGTCCTTTATGTATAAGAAGAACTGTTCAGACGGATATGTTGGTAATTATAGTACAATGTTTAGTCTGCATTACGTGATGGAATGCTGAGAGACTGCAATTGTCAAATAAATAAACAATAATAATATTACGCAAAATAAGAACATTATTGAACGTAACACAAAAAACATCAATGTATATAAAACAATCGAAGAAAAACATTAAATTTGCTTTACATAAAACAAACCAACTCAAATATTTAAAAGATCTTCGAGGAGTGTCCGACTCAAATCCTTGCCCCCAAAAGAATCCCGTTCAGATATGAGTCAAAAACACTTGTCCAGGTTTCAGGTCCTATTTCATTCGCAGAGCTGTATTCTTCCGACATTAATTAGATTAATTATAACAATCTTACCTCCTGCCCGAACCTCCCCGCCTCCCCTTTCCCATTAAGGGATCCTTGAGTCGTCCTTTTTGTGTTAATTACAGTGATAATTACTACAAAATTACTCTTCCTCTTGCAAAGTTGGAACGGTAAATGTCTTGGAGAATTTACCAACCAGCGCACGTTTTAATTGCCGGGAAATTTAAGCCACGAAACGCGAATGGGTTTTATTGAAGCGACGCCATCTTGAAAACAAATGAACGATTTGTAATTCCGAAATTCAAAGTTTAGGCAAGACACCATTTCTGATATCTTCCGATCAATCAAAATAGTTTTAATGTAACTGAAATGTTAAGTTTCGTAAATATTCGTATTTCATATTGGCCAACTAGACTAATTTTTTTGAATCTCAGAAATCATCATGGTACTAATTCATTATTCATGAAATTAAATTTACTCGCATGCAGTGGCTTGCAAATCAATACCATTAAAAATGATATTTATTTTATTCCTCGCTGCTGATGATCAAGTTCTGTTTCCTGAAAAAGAATGGATAGTTGTGAGTTAAATAAATAATTTTACTTTCCCTTTTGGATGTGCATTTGTATTCCTATTGATCAAAGCCGAATCGTCAAAATAAGCGATTATGCGCAGCTTACCACTATTTTTCAATTTTATTTTTATTTTCTTTTATTTAGGAAACATACAGTACAGTTAGTAAGTTTTATATTTTACACAGTTAGACTTAACTCCAATGGACCAGTGAAGTTCCTATATTATAAAGTAATCATATGTAAGGTTATTAATTAAAGTACAAAAAAAAGGAAAAAATAAATAAATCAATGTTGTTTAAAAATTAAAAATAAAGTAGAAAAATGAAGAAAATTTGTTAAAGTAATTAAAAGTTAAGAATTAAAATAAAAAATGAAAAACATGCTCAGATGTAAAAATAAAATAATGATAACACTTTTTTTTATTGAAAAACATAAATATACACATATATATTTTAAGCGATTTAAAGAAACGATGAGACGAATCTTTAAATAATAAAATAAATTTAAATCAATGTAAAAACATCTTCAAAATTAATGACACATGGTAAGAGCAGCAATATATTGGTTTTATATACATATGCAATATAAGTAATTAAAAGTAGTTTAAAAGTATAAAAACCTGTCAATGCAGCAGAGAAAAAAAGAAAGAATAGCAGGTATAGCAAGTAATATTTAAAATTTGAAAAAGCAATATAAAGAGAAGATTTTAAACCAAAGGTAGTTGATAAATTTCAATACACCGATTTTCGCAGTAATACAAAATTTAAGTTGAAAAAATTTGTTAAAATTAACAATATTAATGTATGTAATGTGAAGTGATTTAAGAGAAAAAGGGATCAATGGGAGTTTAATTCTAAAGTTTTCAATACACTATTATTAAATAATTGTAATCCTGTATGATAGATATCTATATGGTTAAAAAAGCTGTTAAAAGTGGAACACGATCTATGTAAAAACGAATTCTGACAATAGTTCGTATTGACGCTAGGTATTCGAAAGGTTGGGTGATTTCGTAGGGCACGTGATGGACAGTTAATTTGTTTTTTATTTAGGAGCTGGGACGAATCAGTAAGACTGTTGATAATTTTGTAGAGGAAAGTGAGGTCATTTAATGTTCTCCTTTTTTCAAGATTAATAAGTTTATTATATTTGACTTTCGATAATAATTGAGATAGCCATGTTAGATGAAGACTATCATAAACAGAGAACACTCCGTTTTTATTTTCTAATCACTAGTTTTATATAGATTCCCTGTTAATATGTAGGTATACGAATTTTAATGCAATAATTTTTTTAAATAAATAAATAAATGTTTTAAAGTAATCATGTTTATGGGAAAATGAATAAAATAATTTTAACATATAACTGACGTGAATAACATTTCACAGAGGTGAATAACATTTTAGAGTAGTTAAAATAGAAGTCTAGGAATCTACAGGGCTTATGACCTGTCATTGACTGGTTTAAGAGGCCACTTTACACACTGCGAAACATTCACCATTCTGCCCATATTTGAACATTTATATTCCTTCAATACTTTCATTTGTTGATGTTTGTGAAGTTTAGGAGCTAAAACCTTTATTTATGCTGGTGAGATTCATTTAATTGAATTTTACTATCTACATACTAGGCAACGCCAAAAAATTGTATTTTTAAACATTTCTATACTTCTTCATGAACCGGGTGGATTCATCAACAATATTTTGGGTTTATCCAAATTTTTGTAGATAAGGACGGAATTCAACAATCTGGGGAGCTGTTAATATTAAGATATTACAACAGAGGTGAAAAACATTTTAGAGAGGGCAGAATGGTAAATGTTACACAGTGTTTATCTGGCCACATAAACCAGTCAATGACAGGTCATAAGCCCTGAAGATGCCTAGACTTCTATATTACCTTCTCTTAAACGTTCTACATCTCTGTTGTAATATGTTAATATTAACAGCTCCCCGGGAGTTAAATCCAGTCCTTTTCTACAAAAATTTGGACAAAGTCAAAATATTGTAAACAAATAATTTGTTTTTATTTTTAAATCACCACCAATGTTTGTATTTGCCTACCAAAAAATAATCTACGAAGTGCGCCCAGGCATCCCGCTCGTTCTCAGTGAACGATGAAACTAGCCGATTACCTCAGCTTATTTCTCCATACAAAAAAGTACACTCTGTTTTACATATTTAACCCAGTATGGTTTTTTAGTACTAAAACAAGCTTGCAGATTACAAATATTATTTGAAGATTCTCTATTTGGAACCTAGTATTCCGAACATAGAATTAAGAATAATCCAGAAGGAGCGTAGAATCATATTTGAATACATCGGACTGTGTCCAATAATTCCCCCACTATGCCTCACTTTTGTCGCGCGCATTCGTGATTCCGCGTTATGTTGCTTGATGTGAAAAAAAATCCTAACACAAATGTAAGGTAAAAAAAAGCAATCTGTTAATTTCTCTAAAATTTTATTGTGCACGCGGAAATATTGATTTACATACATAAATCAACAAATGGAAGAATTGAAGAAATATGGATGTTCAAACATAGGCAAAATGGTAAATGTTACACAGTGTGTAAAGTGGCTAATTAAACCAGCCAATGATAGGTCATAAGCCCTGTACATGCCTAGACTTCCATATTCCCTTTTTTAAGGTATTCTCCATCCCTGTTGTTATTTGTTAATCTTAATGACTCCCGAGGAGGTAAAATCTAGTCTTTTGTCTACGAACATTCGGACAAACTCAAATATTGCAATATAATTTATGATTTATCATTGTATTTAGAATGAATTCGGTTTTTTTTCTGTAATAATCTAAATATCTGAATAAAAATAAATGAAAATAAATAAATGAAAATATCATCATTGTCGGACGGGTTGCGGTCGTCTTAAATATCACTTTACACATCATCAACATTCACATTGTATTTTTGATTCCTTGATTGATCCTTGATGATTCCTCTTATGCACTGATTTCATTATTTTTTAATAATAAACGCGTCATAATATCACCATCAGACACTAATCGTATTGAATCCATAGTAAAAAAAACTACAAAAGAAGTACTACAGCTTGTAACCAAAAAGTATACACAAACCCGAACCATTCGTCGAAATGACGAATAAATTTGCTATATATCTAATGATTTTGTAGGTACTTACCAGTTGAACATAACTGTCTCCCAAAAGACCGTGGCAAGCACTGAGTTGACATGTGACAATACGATCATCAAAGCGCGTGGAAAAAATACAGCGTATTTTCTATTGCGTGTTCGTCAATGCGGCGAAGGTTAGGTTTCTAGTGTTAATACTCCACCAAAATCAATGATATATTTGCACTCATGGCATTTTGAGAAGTACTGAAGTGTTCGAACAAGTATCAAAGTGTTTTTTTACCGTTTGAAAGTGCTATTATATGTGCTACAGCCAAAAGAAGACCACGGTGAGTCTTTAAAATTCTGTAAATTATTTCTAAATATTTGTAACTCGGGTGACAGCGGTAACTTGTTTATGATTGGCCCATTTCACGTTCGTTGATAGTGAGGTCACTTTTGTTCCGATTGGCCGAAATAAGTGAGGTAACTTTTCTCGCATTGGAGCAAACTCTGCTGACAGTTTGAGATCTTAGTTTAGCTACACGTGAGCTCAACCAGAGGTTAAATAACATTAAATATATGTTTTTATTGAAAAATCCGAAAACGTATTTAACTTTAAAATGTCGTTTAAAAACTTTGTAGCTGCCGAAACAGCGAGCTTGGGAGGTGAGTTTATGTATTTATTAATATACACGCCACGCAGTGCCTTTTTTCTTACAAAATATACATCGAATAGAATATGAACTCTTTAAGATAATACCATTACACAGCAGTCTCACATAAAGAACAAGCTTAGATATAGATTATAAAAATAAATTTAAAAAATCTCAACAATTTTATATGAAAATAGTTTTTGTCCTTTAAAGTTTAATGCGCTCTTCCAAAATATTGAACACTCTTGGTGCGATAAAGAAGAGATGTCTGTGAGTAAATATCGTACGGGTTTTAGATGACATAATTTAATCAGCGTGTAATTGAATAAGCTTTCTCTTCGTAACACCTCATAATGAATTATAAAAATAAAAACTTTGTTAACGGTGTTACACCTCTTTATTCTTAAAATAACACATCTATAGTTTCGGGAAAGCACTTTTCTCTTTGACGGGTAGAGTTTTGTATCACCCGTCGATGGCAGGAGGGCTCTTCCGAAACTATAGTTTTGTTACTTTAAGAATAAACACGTATAACACAAATATTTTGAATTTTTAGTAGTGAGTACCATATTTTGAGTTATTGGTTGTAAGTACTACCTATATTTTAGTAACTGATTTTATAAAATTGTTTGAAAAAATCATTCTTAGGTTTTATTTGACAAATTCGCGCTTTCGCTTAAGTAGACATCTTTGATCATCATCATTTTCATTCCACTGCTAATGATGCATAGGGCACTGCATTGGTACACCATTCGCAGTGTATCTTGATAATTTTTGTTACATGGAGGTAAGTTGATAAGTCTTACGCTTCAGGTACCAGTCTAGAAGACTATGATATCGTGGGTATACTGGCAAAAAACGTTAACTCGAAAATAAGCGGATTTGACTTACTAATGCAGTTTTGTTAAGTTTTTAACACTCTACAAACTGGCAAAATACACTAAATCATATTAAATTTTATATATCTGTAGTTTTAAAAATAAATTTAAGGTTAAGTCGTATACCGGGTATTTTATTCAGGCTAAAAGCTTTAAATAACTTAGTATTTACTTGAAATAAAATTAAGAAACGGGAAAATTAAAAAAATGTTCTTAAATGAGCACTTAACATCTTACTTTATTTAAAAGTTTCAGCTCTTTAACTTCACAAACATCAACAGATGAAATAATTGAAAGAATACAGTTGTTCAAATATGGGCAGAATGGTGAATGTTACACAGTGTGTAAAGTGGCCACTTAAACCAGCCATTGACAGGTCATAAGCCCTGTAGATGCCTAGACTTCTATATTACCTTCTCTTAAATGTTCTTTATCTCTGTTTTAATATGTTAATTATTTAAATAAGTTATAAAAGAGTAAAATGTGAACAAAACTTAAATGCTTGACTTCTTAAAACAGGAATTTCAGAGATAATGCTTTTTGCCAGTATACCCACGATATATTCTAGTGTAAAAACACATTTTTTAATAAATACTCATTATAACTATGTCGGGAATCGAACCCGAGACCTCTCGCATAGTAGGCAAACGCGCTGGTCACAACTCCGCGGGGCTGACAATCATTTTTAGGACAGGTCATTAAAAAAACAACGTGACAAAAACGCTTGACTTGTTAACTCCATATGTATCAATAATGTAATATTTAGTTATCACTGTAAAAATAAAATAGTATAGGATTTATTAGTTAAATATACCTAGATAAAGGAGCTTGCGTAGCTTTGAAATCAGTCAATAGAAAAAAATAATTATATGTAATTAAAAACAAAGTAAAATTATTGTAAAAAACATTTAAAATTACAATTTAAATGTTTTAACAATTCATCTGACCTGAAGATATCCACACAGGCGAAAGCGCTGTTTGTCCAAATAAAACAAATTAATATAACTCGACACAGAAATTTTAATGATATTCAGATCAAAATTATCTAATAAAATAAATATTTTTTTTAAAATTAAATCTTATTCAATGTCGTAAAAACAAATTTATAAAAAATCTATGTTTAATGTGGTATATAAATACCATTGTTTGCAGAACGGAGAGACTTTAAGGGTAGGGGGTTGTAAATTAGGTGCGTGGTGCAAATTAGGGTAATTACGCAAATCACTGCATCCCTCTACACGGTCCGGCACCCTTACTGGGGTGAATCTTATGTTTGGATATTATATGCCAAGTTGCTGAACTGAGCCTTGGATAATTATCAGATACTTAACAAATAATCATAGATTTGAATTAATTGTTGACGGACGGACTGCTTTTCTAATTTTCATTTTAAATAATTTAAATTTTGACTGTATTATATTTATATATAAACTCATTAAAATGATATTAATCAATAAACCTGCAGATGGTTGTTTAGTCAGATTATAGTAAACTTATTATATTTTTTTATTTAAACACTTTATATACATATACCCCTGTCCTACATACCCAAACAGTTCTATTAGAGAGAATGTGTAGTATATGAACATATAGTAGATATTATAGATTCAATATTACCTTCTCTAAAATGTTCTTCATCTCTGTTGTAATATGTTAATGTTAACAGCTCCCCAGTGAGATAAATCCAGTCTTTGTTGACGAAGATTTGAAAAAACTCAAAATATTGTTGATAAATCCACCTGGCCCATGAAGAAGTACAGAAATTAAATAAAATAAAAATTTTAGGCGTTGCCTAGTATGTGGGTGAAATGATTCAATTAGATGAATTTCAGCTCATAAACTTCACAAACATCAACAGATGAAAGAATAGAAGGAATATATATGTTCAAATATGGGCAGAATGGTGAATGTTACACAGTGTGTAAAGTGGCCACATAAAACAGCCAATGATAGGTCATAAGCCGTGTAGATGCCTAGACTTATATATTGCCTTCTCTAAATCGTTTTTTATTTCTCTTGTAATATTGTAGACATATTATAATATATTATTTATAAAACAAAGCATTTATGTATATTTGTACCTCAATAGATAAACCACAGAATTTTTTAATTTTGTTTTTTATATATATTTGGACCCCTGTATTTAGTAACCTTACGTGTCATGACAAGGCTAAGGTACTCGGAAAAAAACGTTTTTGTTTGTCTTCGATCACTGATTTTGGTTTATTACCTTTATGAGTCCAATCACTATTGTTGCAAAGTTTAAGAACAATTGCGCGTGATAACAACTTTTAACTACAGTGTGGATATTTGTTAAGAATAGTCTATTTTTCCTGCATTCTGCTTCAAGATTATGGCGTTGTAAACTGAAAAATGGGCACTGAAATAAAAGATGTTCGATACTCTGTGAAGAAATATCATCGCATGGGCAATAGTCATTATTCCTTTATTTAATTATTATTATAATTATTATGGATAACTTATATAGCGCCATTTTTGTAATATAATACCTCAAGGGCGCTAAACCTATATAGATGACTTCTCGTAGCTAAAAAAAAAATAACCACAGAAGTTATATATAGGTGTATATATGTGTATGTATGTATATATGTATATGTGTGTATATGTATGTGTGTATGTATATGTATCAAAATGTGTATAAGAGTAAGTTTGTATTTCATTAGTCTGTGCTTTCTAATAACTTGTAAACTATTATCATGTTTTAAAATGTAATTGCCTAGCTTCGAACGGGATTTGTACCCTTGTTAGCTGGGCAAAATACATAAAATTGTATTTATGATAAAATGTACTAATAAATAAATCAAATTAATACAGTGGGCGAAATGTTAAAATGTTGAAAAACAACGTATCAGAGACAACTTAAGTTTTTAAAATTTATTTTACTTTTTATGGGCGTAGCCTATTCGTACAAATAATGCAACATACAAAAAAGAATAGTCCAGAAACCGCATGCATACGCACATCAAACAGAAGGCGACTCAACTACTCATAAATGAGTAGATTTACGTTTTGACCCATTAGTGTCTTTGTAGACGTAACTCAGTACGTAACTCAGTACGCAACTCCTGATTTGAATTCAACTATCCCGTGTTGTGTCCTTTTAAAGTGTAGAAATACTGCTAGGATCTTAAAGAAACAGGATGCAATCACACGTCATGTGTAATTAGCAAATGAATGTGTATATAACAAATGCATTACTGAAATATTGAAATATTTTTCCATCTGTCAGATTGTTGAAGAAACAAAATGGAAATTTCGTTAGTGTTACCAGGGAGTAAATTTTTGTACCCTACTTTGCTCATCTTATGAGAGAATTAATGAAAATTGGATCTCGGATTAAACAACTCTGTAGTGGACATTTGACTGATATTATCTTCAAAACATAAAATATTATTTAACATGATATAAAAATACCCGTTTTATGTAAAATAAAATTTGTTTTATATTTTAAGTTTAAAGTTCATTTATTCAACTACTCTTTTAAAATGACCCTTTCTACTCTGTTGTGTCAATCAATATTTCTGCGTGCACAATAAAATTTTAAATAAATGAACGGTTTGCTTTTTTTTACCTTACATTTGTGTTATGATTTTTTTTCCCATCAAGCAACGTAACGCGGCGACGCGACGTAACGAATGCGCGCGGCAAAAGTGAGGCATAGCGGGGGAATTATTGGACACAGTCCGATGTATTCAAACAAAATTCTACGCTTCTTTTGGACTATTCTTAATTCTATGACAACATAGTTAAAATGAAATCAAATATAAGATACATATTGAGTTTATAAATCTAACATACCCAAGCTGTTCTGACAGAATGCATGAAAGTCAACAGTATTTATATTTTACAAATATTTTTTATTATGGGTGCAAGATGCTGATTTAAAATTTTATGCCTTGCATAAAATAAAAATTACTCAAATCTTAAAAAAGTAAAAAATAATTGTCAGAGAAATAATGCGCTGAAAGAATAAAAAAGCTTTAAATGCGATTATCTCTGAATTATTTTAATTACTAAAAGCCTCGAAACATAATGTGATGCACATATAGGCACACCCTGTATGCTGTGTACATTAGTATAAATAAATTAAATTTTACGATTTTGTAAACAGATTGAATTGTTGGTTCATTGGTTATTGTTGCATTAAAACAAATTGGACTTCATATTCTTATTTAATTTTGAAAAAGCATTATTTGACGAAAGCAGATTTTGGTGTCTTATTTACGTATAATTTTTTTTTTCGATAATTTCTGCGTTATTTACTTTAAAACGGCAGAAACTGGACTCCGGTGTTTTATCCTATAAGGTATTTTATCATATTTATATTTATGTAAATATTTTTTTTTAGAAATAAAAATTGACTAAATATCTACATTATACTATGAAGAAAAGAGGGGGTAAAGAAGGAAGTTATAAAGAAGGAGAAAAGAAAAACTCAAATATTGTTCAGGAAGTGATATTTCAATTGTGATGTAAATGTGAATAAATAACTCCGGTTGGTCCATTTTTCTCTTATATCACTCAAATTACATACATTAATATTATTATTATAAATTAAATTTCTCTTTTGAAATTTTGTATTACTACTAAAATCGCTTTAATGAAATTTTATCGACTTCTCTTGGTTTAAAATCTTCTCCTTATATTGCTTTTTCAAATTTTAAAGATTACTTGCTTTACTTGTTATTCCTTCTTTATTTTTTCATTTTTCTCTTTTTTCTTTTTTCTCTGTTGCCATTGGCATGTTTTTATACTTTTAAACTACTTTTAATTACTTGTATTATATATGTTACTAAAATCACTATATTGCTGCTCTTACTATAATGTGTCATTAATTTTGAAGATGTTTTTTAAATTGACCTAAATTTAAATTTAAATTTACTGTCTTATATTTCAATTAAAGATTCTTCTCATCGTTTCTTTGAATCCCTTAAAATAAATTTGTATTTATGTTTTTCCTTTTTTTAAAAAAAATGTTATTACTATTCTATTTAACTTTTACATCTGAGCATGTTTTTCATTCTTTATTTCCATTCTTAATTCTTAATTACTCTCACAAATTTTCTTCAATTTTAATATTATTTCCATTTGTAAATACTCACTACAAACTACAAACCTTAAAATATATTTTTTCCACTTAAATTTTAATTTTTAAACAACTTTCATTTATGTTTTCTTTTTCCTTCTCTTTTTTATACTTTCATAATTAACCTTACATTTAATTGCTTTTTAATATGGAAACTTCACTGGTCCATTAGAATTAAGTCCAATTGTGTAAAATATTAAACTTTGTTACTGTACTGTATGTTTCCTGAATAAAAGAAAATAAATAAATAAAAAAAGGTTTTTTGACATTGCTGGGTCGAATATTCCACAATCGAGCAATAACTACTATGAAAGAGGAGTAAAAAAGACTAGATCGGTGAATGGGTATTAAAAAAGTTTTCTTATTACTAGAACGAAGAAATAGCTCATGCTGTGATAGAGGTTGGGAGAACTCTTCCAGATAAACAGGCTACTTTACTTCTACGCCTTGACGAAAAAACAGTTGTGTTCCGAATCTGATGGTATATTTACACTAAACAAATAACAACAGAGATGGAGATGATTTGAGAAAAGAAAATATATAAGTCTAGGCATTTACATGCCTTAAGATCTATTATTGGCTGTTTTAAGTGGTCACTTTAAACACTGTAAAATTCACCGTTTTGGCAATGTTTGAATATCCAAAACAACCTTATTCCGGGTGTGACACAGGATGTGACCAGCGTAATATAGGAAACGAGTACCTTTTTACTCTAAAGGTAAAATAACAAACGTAACTAACCCTATAGGTAATTAATATAAATTAAAAGTAACACAGCGGAGTTTGATAATTAAATGATAAATGCATTCATTAATGTTATGCTACCTACAAGTGATAAGGGCTAATTATTTCGCAACAGATGTGCGCAGAAAGATTTTCCAGCACAATTTGATTTTAGGATAATACAAAAGAGATGAAGAACATTTTAGAAAAGGGAATTTAGAAATCTAGGCATACACGGAGCTTATGACCTGTCATTGGCTGGATAAGTAGCCACTTTACTCACTGTGTACAATTCACCATTCTTCCTATATTTGAACATCTATATTCTTTTAATTCTTCCATGTTGACGTTTGTTGATCTTGAAGGGTGGGGACGACGGGTTGGCCTCTGTCCATACGTCCTCCTTTCCCCTCCTTAAACTGCATAGAGTTTGTATTCCTTAGGAATATTTATAAATTTTTTTCTCTATGCGCAGCTGACAGAGAGTCCCCCAGGACTCTATAACAGCTGCGGGTGGATGGTGGGCTTAAGGATCTCCCCTCAATGTTGACGTTTGTAAAGTTAAAGAGCTAATACCTTTATTGTTGCGGGTGAGATTAATATGATTTAATTATTTCACCTACATACTTAGCAACGCCTGAAAATATTTTTCAACCAGCCACTTAACCAGCCAATGATAGTTCATAAGCCTTGTGGATGCCTAGACTTCTGTATTCCCATATCTAAAATGTTCTTCATCTCTGTTGTATTTTGTTAATATTAACAGCTCCCTTGGGGGTTGAATCCACTCCTTGTCTACAAAAATTTGGATAAACTCAAAACATTGTTGAAATTTATCTTGGTAATTTGCTGTTATATTTTGCATGTCTATTTTATACCAAATCTTGGTAAAATAATGATTGATTGATTGATTATTTTTTTCATCAAAAAATAATCTAAAAAGCGGTGTGCAAATGTGTATCCTTGATAGACTGAATAACTACTTGACGGATTTACGTGTGGTTTTCAGAGAAATATAGATCTTTGCTGTGAGCATATTTACATATAAAAGTTACATTATAAAGTAAAGTTTTGTAAGTTTAATCTTAAAAAGAAACGTGGGCCGACTTTTCTTTATATTCCCGTATTTTCTCTCTGGATTTTGGCACTAGAGCAGTATTTTTTTAAAACACCATAGATTTTTACTATTAACGTGTTTCTATAGTTTTGTTTTTATAAAGATTGTTTATTATGGGAACTAGAACAAAAAACACCGTTTTATCTGCTTTCTTCGGGCTGATCTGAAAAGAGGCTTTGAAACAGATTAGGGTAAGTGTGAGATTAGAGTAGGGCGCACGGTATACAAAAATAACTTTAATTTGAAAAACGCAAATCATTCCGATGCAAAAAAAAACATTCTGATACTCTGTATAAAAAATAACGAAATCGGTTCAGTTTTGAGGTGCAGAAAACGGGACAACGAAACGTCGATTTTGTCTATTTAACAAAAGGTCTGACATGCAGTAGTCTTTCAAGCACAGTATCGGGGAGGCATCTGCAAGACAGTGACAGAAACACAATGTTTTAATAACTATTTATCAAAATTCTCTGTCCTCATAATTTATGTAAACCGAAATTCAAAACAAAAATAATAATGTGTACATCCATATCTAATTTGGACTAAATACAATTATTTATATCAAACTTTTGATTGTGTTTGTTTAATCAATATGCAAGTATGTACTCAAATCAGCTCGTAAAATATAAAAAGCATACATAAATAATTTTTTAAAAATGTAGAAAAATCCGCTGAGCTGCGAGATCGGCTTGTCAGCCGGTTAAATTTTTTTTAAACTGAGACCTACTTAAAAAACCAGCAATTTAAAATAAATTATTGTAAGAACTATTTAATAAAATATTTTCTTTGTATATTATGGTTAGCAAATATATTTTTATTTATTTATTTATTTTATTTTATATTAGTAATGTTATTTTTTATATATATATTCATTTATTTAATGATGAAAGTAGTTTGAATGCTGTCGAAATGCGATCCCTCAGGCGAATGTGTGGTAAAACGATGTATGATAGGTGCACAAATGTCGAGATCCGTGAAGTGTGTAAGGCTGAGACATGCATTATTGACAGAATCAAGAAAGTGGTGCTGCGTTGGTTTGGACATGTAGAGCGAATGGACAGCAAAAGAACGGCTAAAAGGATCTACGATGCAAATGTTGATGGATGCAGAAAACGAGGAAGACCGAGAAAGACATGGCACGATCAAGTCCATCAAATACTCGAAGATGGACATGTCAAAAGTAGGAATAATCGGCGTGCGTGCATAAGAAGATGTATGAATGTAGAGGAAGCGAAGTCTGTATGCCAAGATAGAGTGTTATGGCGTTCTATCCTCTCTGCCTACCCCTACGGGGAAACGGCGTGATGGTTTGTTGTTGTTGTTGTTGTTGTTGTTATTTAATCTCCATCAACAAGTCACGGAAAGAGACTCGGTAGGATTTTAGTTACTTGTAAATAATGTAAGTCTGAATATTTATTTAATTATCTCTGTTTATTAAGTTAGTCTTTCTTGTCTATTCTCAAATGTAAAAACATTTCAAAAAAGTATATTGTAAAGTGTCCTCGGCACGGGTAATCCTAGTGAGGTCACATTATATTTATTATTGTTTATACTTTGTAAGAGTAAAATATGAAGAAATAAATAAATAATGTAAAAATTAGTCAATGGAAACGCTAAAAGTAAAAATATTTTTAAAAATCCTGACAGGCGTCATACTTTTGAAGGTGGCGCATGCTACTAACCTCACTTCCAGTTTTTTAAAGCTGCCTTTTTCTGTTACATACATAATCTTTTTTTTTTTTTTTTGTTTAATTTTCATATGAATTGCTGCTAGTATGGCTGGTTGAATATTGTTTTTATTGTTATTATTTAATATTTTACCCATAACTGCATTATATTTATTTTTTATTGCTTGTAACAAATGATGACAAAACGCAGCACAGAATATTTCAATACAGTGTCTTATAAACTATTGGTTTGTATAAGGGGTAGGATTATTTATCTTTCTATTTCTGAGACAAGGGGTAAATAGATTTGTATGCACAGAACCATTGTTTTTAGACCTCTGTTTCCAAAATGAAATGCCTTAAAAGCGGGGAGGATGCCACACCCTTTTCTACCCTGCCACGCTAAATGTTTTAACAAATTACCACCCTCCGGCTCTCAAAGACAATGACAAAGTTCGCCTTCTTAAGAGGAATTCTCTTTCATCCCCTATTTCTATGAGAAAACATCCCTCCAAATGCTGTTCTTACCTTTTGTACCTACGAGAAAGAGTTAGTACGTAAGTTTACAACCCCTAAGCTTTCACCATTTGACTTGTAATGAGACATTGTCGATTCAAGGCGCCGCGCCGCGCCGTGGCGCAGTTGGTTGGACGGCCAACTGTGAAACTGGGGTCGCGGGTTCGATTCCCACCAGTTGAAATAAAATAATCCATGAAATATTATTTTCTCAATTTGTCTGGGTGTTGTAATGTAATTTCCTAACTCTTCCGTATCCTCTTCTAAGCCGATAAGCCTCTAAAATACTGGCTCGGCGGGTAATTCCTTTTAAATAAACCGCTTTAACTGCTTAAACAATTTTTGAAATTGCTAAAACTATTTGTTTTTATATTTATTTTTAAATATCTTCATCATCATTCCCTTTCCACACATAGAAATGCATAGGGCACTGAATTGGTACACCAAACACAGCGTATCTTGATGTTTTTTTGTGACAAGAATGTAAGATGACCAGTCATACGCTTCAGATACCAGTCCAGGGACTATGAAATATTCAAGTGTAAAAACACCTTTTTAAATAAAAATTTCAATTCAACTATGTCGGGAATCGAACCTGAGACCTCTTGCATGGTAGGCAAACGCGCTACGCTACGAAACCGGCATTGTTTATTTATTTTAGAATATTTTTGTATTGTGTTATGTAATAACTCTGTGTCCAAACGGATAGAAGAATATAGTTATGTGTGTGAAATGGAACTAGAACTTGGGACGAGTATTTTCGACAGCAATAAGATAAAATCCTTAATAAGATAATTAAATATAGTTTAGTGGTTGACGCTCTCGCCTAAAATTAATGAGGTCCTGGGTTTGATTCCTAACAGGGTGGACATAAAATATATATTTAAATATTTTATTTTTTTATACTGCATTAAGTATACCAATGTAGGGACCTATGCACTCCTCGGTGTGAAAATTGGAATGATTGATTGACTTCTCAAAAAAAAAAAAAAAAAAGAAAATAAATTTATATTTAGGGTTCGAATCATCAGTAGGGTCGCATAAGTCACATTTTGCTGGAGGGTGTGATTCTATTCAATTCTGCGAATGCCCAGTTGCATTCTACCAGTTGCATTCTACCAGCAACACTACTGGATAGTCCAACTCGTTAGCGTCCACGTCGCGAACCCTGGTCAATGGGATCACACTCATAACGGTGTGATCACAGCAGATAACGAGAGGATAGAAGGCGAGTTTCTGGCGCCTCCAAACCAGACCCAACCAGCTAAGGGAAGGTAAACCCGACAAAAAAATCCACCAAAGAAGGCAACAGGAAAACACTCATCTTTTCCCAGGAATCACTATGGCGAGTACATCCATCAAGCAAATGTCCTGGCCTCGGAGTAGCGCAGGACTAAGATGCTGTAGCGATTGCTAACGTCAGGGGAACCTGATAAGGCACCGCAAGAATAATTTATATCTCGTATTATTAAGGATTGTTTTCACAATACGAAATATCTACAAAAAGATGAAATTTGTTTTTGACTTCTTTATATCTGTGAAATTGAAACGAGCTTAATTAGATGAGATTATCACTTAAATGAGTAACAATACAAAAATGTTTTAGAAATAAAATATCTACATATGGGTATATAGTATATGGAGGCATGTACACATTTGTACGTATTAGTTTACATTTTGTGCAAAAATAAACTAATACGTGAAAATAAAAATCAACCCCTCTGTACTTTTATTTAACAAAATAAGTTGATTTGTCGTTTTTATGAAAATTGGGAAAGATATTATAATATTTTTTATAAATTTATTGATTTCCAGAATTTTAATAAAATTATAGTATTTTTTTCAAATTGTATTTTTTGTTTTTGTGAAAACTTTAGTAGTTATCATTAAATCGTAAAAAACCTCTCTGAAAAATGTACTTTTTGTTAATTTTCGCTTTGTAAAAACTGTCCTCAATTGTAGCAATAAATATTTTTTTCTTTGTTTTCCAAAATCGAATACGCATTTTAATTGCCTTTGTTAAAATATAGCGGTATTTGTTGTAAACCTTAATTTAAATTTGCGATTTGCCGAGTAAGTTATTTAGCACCGAATTAATAAGCGGCGGGCACAGCCTGAAAGCTGAAACTGAAAGAGAATTTCAGGCGCCTTTGCTTACGTAAGGCAAAGTAAATGTAGAAGTTTTCCAACCAACCCGACATTTGCGTTGCTGATATACTCGATCCGAGACACTTCTGCTTTGTGATTTATATATTTTTATAATAATTTACTACAATATTTTGAGTTTATCTAAATTTCTGTAGTCAAGAACTGGATTCAACCCCCATATGAGTCATTCATATTAGTATATTACTACGAAAAGTCGTTTAATAGAGTAAAATACACCAAACTGCTGCAAATCTCAAAGGAAAGCAATATTGACACCAAAGATAGGAACTTCATTAAAAATTTTATTGTTCCAGACTATCGAAATCAAAATTAGTAATGCCTTTTCTGGGAAAATCAAAATCAAAAGAGGCATACGACAGCGTTGCATGTTGTCACCTGTATTTATTTTTTTTTAATTCATATTTTTTGCTTACAAAATATATTTAATAATAATAATAATGTGACTTCACTGGGGTTTCCCGTGCCGAGGACACTTAACAATATACTTTTTTTTCAATTACATTTGAGAATACACAAAGAAGACTAACTTAAAAAAAACGAAGATAATTAACAAATATTCAGACAGTTTTAAAAACATGGTATTTCTGTACATCTATATTGTTTATATTTCAAAACACACAATGAAATAAAAAAAAACCTAACATAAGCTATACACTTGTGGAACAGTTGATTCAATATTGGTATGAGCAAATGAGACAATCCATTTTACTTCTACCTTGCTCCACTATCCATTTTCATAGCCTTTTTAAACATTTTCTCGTTACTAATAGTTTTAATAGATTGTGGAAGTAGGTTATAGATTTTAATTGAATAATACCAAAATCCCTTTGTCCAAAAGTGGTTTTAGTTTGTATTTGTTTAAGTTGTCTATTTGTTGAGGATCTAGAGAGTAGTTTTTTAATCTATAAGTGAGTTTTTTTTTTTTAATTTTGGAGTACGGTATAGTCGGTTAGGGTAGTGCAAGTGACATAGTTTTAAATAGTGTATTTGTTGCACAAAAATCCATTATTAAAATAATACTAAGAGTCCCGATACAGACATTTACTAAATAAATATTTCATAAATCACAACTTATAACACCAAAACAATTATACGCTTAAACTCAAAATATTGTTGATTAATTACCTGGTCTATGAAGAAGTATAGAAATAGAAAAAATAATATTTTTAGGCGTTGCCTAGTATGTAGGTAAAATAGTTCAATTAGATGAATCTCACCCGCATAAATAAAGATTTCAGCTCTTTAACTTCACAAACATCAACAGATGAAAGAATTGAAGGAATATATATGTTCAAATATAGGCAGAATGGTGAATGTTACAAAGTGACCACTTAAACCAGCCATTGACAGGTCATAAGCCCTGTAGATGCCTAGACTTCTATATTACCTTCTCTTAAATGTTCTTCATCTCTGTTGTAAAATTTTAATATAAACAGCTCCCCAGGGAGTTGAATCCAGTCCTTGTCTACAAAAATTTGGACAAACTCAAAATATTGTTCATAGCTTTTAATGGCCTAGACAATTTTCTTATATGTACATTCCATTTAAAATGTCAATCTATTGTTGAACCTAAATAAACACACTGCCTAATATTTTCGCACATGCACGGTTGCACAATATCACTGTGGATACATGCATAGTTATGTGATAAAATTAATGGTGTTGTATTATTGATCGGTGATCTTATGTGCATAAGTTTGGTTTTCTTAGAACGAATTATTAAACCTGTGTCATGGGACCATTGTTGCAGATTCACAAAGTCTTCTTGCAGCAAATACTCTGCAATTTTAAGATCCTTATGAGTCATAACTAAAGCATTAATATTGGCACATACATAATGTATGACATTATTCAACAGTGCATTCATAACAGTTACATATTTTATATTTTATTTTTATGTTCCTTTAAATATGTTTATATCATTTTGATATCAAAATTTTTAATTGGTCAACTATATTATAAAAATCCCTCTCCTCCACTTTTTCACTCTATTTTCTCATCCCTTAACCTTCTTACGAGCTCTTTTTTCTCTCATGTCTTGTATAAAATATTATTTTTCTCTTTACCGTGTAACATGTTCTCTCATTATATTTGTGAAAAACTTTGACAGGATGTATGTACTATTTTTTATCTTATATATGTACAAGGTAAGGCCCAATATTGATCCTTGTGGCACCCCTGAAGACACGTTTTCTATTTCACCTTTTTACCTAATATTTTGACACAATGTCTAAAGTGGTCATATAAACCAGCCAATGTCAAAAACAAAGTATTGTTCATGCCAAAACCTACGTATTCCTTCTCGAAAATGTTATATATCTCTGTTGTCATAATAATATATCAATCTTGATAACTCCCTAGGGGCGATACCCATTTATTGTCTAAAAAAATATACACAAATTCAAACTATCGTTATTATTATTAATATTTTGTCTTGCACGTCATAAATGAATAAAGTACAATCACCATCCCATTTCGTAGAAACATTACGCGCGCGGAAACAACCAATCAAGTATTTCTCAGTTTGTTTAATGAGTTTGGAACTCCTTCTCTTGTACTTCAAACTCTAAATATTCCACAGACTATGGATACCCATTTTTCTTAATTACAGACTCAAATTTCTAACTTTAAATTTGATCAACAATTAATTAGTAAATTTATTTATTTATTTATTTCATTTATTTCATTTATTTAATTTATTTAATTTATTTAATTTATTTAATGTATTTAATTTATTTCATTTATTTCATTTATTTCATTTAATTTATTTATTTAATTTATTTAATTTATTTCATTTAATTAATTTATTTCATTTATTTAATTTATTTAATTTATTTCATTTATTTCATTTATTTCATTTATTCAATTTATTTCATTTATTCAATTTATTTAATTAATTTCATTTATTTTATTTATTTCATTTATTCCATTTATTTGATTTATTTCATATATTTCATTTATTTTATTTATTTAACACTTTTTATACATAAACAGTTTATATACATATGAGGGCGAGAATATTTCCTTAAGGCGATTTCTTCCTACCTACCCAAACTGTTCAGTTTGAGAAAATTACAAATACATGGACATATTGAATCTTACGATTTTATACAAAAATTTAAGACAAATTAAGAAAATAAAAATTACACAAAAAATTAACACTATACTACGAAGAGAGGAAAGGGGATGGGAAGGAAAGAAGAAGGATAAAGGAACAATTTAAATATTTCGATAGTGAAATTTTAATCTTGATTTAAATGTAAATAAAGAAGGGATAAAAAAAAAACAGATAAAAAAATCATTCACAATTATAAAAGCACAATAATCCTAGGTATTTGAAATTATGCAACGATAATTTTTCAAAACTGTTATTGATCATAAATAAAAATTCAGTATTTAAAAGCAGAAACCAGTATGTAAAAATTAAAGTGGTTCTTGATGCAATTTGATAATGATTTTCGATTGTGTTTTTTGTGAGTGGAGTTGGCCGCTTTTTAAATCAATTTATTTTACTTCATCGGCCCATTTCACGCGTATCGTCCGAATCCACACGACACGGTAAAACAAGGGTGGTCTACATTAATTATATACGAGTATTAAAATGTTTCAGATTAATTTTAAAACTTCTATTAAATTAATTTTAAAAATTATTTTTTCTTTTTAATTGTCACTCTTTTGTTAGTGATAATATTTCATTATGTATTACATTTTAAATGTAAATAAACTTGAATGACTTCAGAATACATGCACAAATTACATTTTTGGTCTTAGGAAATATGACCACATTTTTGATTATCGTAGGCAACTGAAATGGCTCAAAACAAGACAGCGGAGAGACTATCACTCCCTCTCACTTCTGTTCAATGTACTTCATAGTTCTAACGCTCCTATATACCTGCGTGAAAAACTTCAACGCTTGTCAGTTCATAGTTTATCTCTTCGTTCTAATTCTCAGGGCACTCTCTTAATACCCATCCACGATTCCTCTTTTTTCTCTAACTCATATAGTGTCTATGCGGCTCGGCTGTGGAATCATCTCCCATCCACCATCAAAGATGTTACTACATTATCTCTGTTTCAATCACGCCTGAAGAAACATCTCCTTTCTCTTCCTTAATCTCTCTTCCTTTCCTCTTTCAAGAATGTGTTTTGAAATTCAAATATCTATCCGAGTAGACCCCGAGTATTTTATTTCGTCCACAGAATTTATATTCAAATTATCAATTTTAATATTGTAACCCTGGGGTATTATTTTTCTCCCAATATTCATATATTTTGTTTTTGATATTTTTAATTTTAATATATTAACTTTTAACCATTTCGATGTATTTCCTGAATCATAATTAATCTTTATTATCACTGTATCAAATATAAAGTATATATCTGTGCTAAGAATACATAAATGATAATACACTGGGAACAGGGTGAACGGTGCACTGAAATCTACTTTGGCAAACAAATTTTTATTGCAGGAAGCTAAACTAACAGTTCACAACGGAGTTCTAGTGCCAACTCTAATGTAGGAGAGAGAAGTACGGAATTGGAAAAATGATGATAAAAATTGGTTGAATACTGTCGAAATGCGATCCCTCAGTCGACTATTTGGTAAAACGATGTATGATAGGTGCATAAATCTTTGTAAATCTGTAATTTTTGTAAATCTTTTAAAAATTTAGGTTCATTTATATCGCTTTACATAACATACGTACGCCCCCATCTTGAATATTGCACTGCTATCTGGTCTCCTGTTTATAAATTAAATATTAATAGAATCGAGAATGTTCAAAAAAAATTCCTGAAAAAACTAGAATACAAATTTCATTTGCATTTTCCAAATTATTTAGCTTCATTAAAATTTTATAACCTTGTTTCATTAGCACACAGAAGAGATATGTTTGATCAGATCCTGCTTTATAAAATTGTCAATAATAAATTCGATTCCCCGGAACTCATTAATCTACTTGCTTACCGTGTCCCCTCCAGGCCAACTAGACTCTCTGATATTTTCTATATTCGTAAATTTAAAACTAATCATCGGGAACATTCTACAATCCCTCGTATATGTGAAACATTTAACAAAAAATTTAATAGTCTTGATATATTTAACACTCCATACAATATGTACAGAAGAGAATTAATAGGCTTGATTCATGCTCTTCATTCATAATTCGTTTAATCATTAAATCAAATGCAATTTTCCACTCTCACTTTCCTTCAATCATCCTTTACCACTCCTTATCAATGTCCTTCTTTTCCTTTCCACTATCTCCTTGTTTTGTCCATATTTATCTTATTTTAAGATAGAGTATATTTATTATTTATATAGTTTAAACTTCAAGCCGTCGTCGCTTTATTACAGTAGTATTTAGTGAATACATATAATTGGATGGCAGGCCCTACTATGTATACATTTTATATAAATTTTTTTTTAAAAAAATATTCATTTAACCTGTACATCTGTTTGTATTCGAAATAAATAAAATAAATGTCGAGATCTGTGAAGTGTAAAAGGCTGAGACATATATTATCGACAGAATCAAGAAAGGGGCGCTGCGTTGGTTTGGAGATGTAGAGCGAATGGACAGCGAAAGAATTGCTCAAAGGATCAACGATGCGAATGTTGATAGATGCAGAAAACGAGGAAGACCGAAAAAGACATGGTATGATCAAGTCCATCAAATACTTGAAGATGAACATGTCAAAAGTAGGAATAATCGGCGTGCGTGCATGAGAAGATAAATTAATGTAGAGGAAGCGAGGTCTATATGCCAAGATAGAGTGTTATAGAGTTCTATCCTCTCTGCGTACCCCTACGGAAAAACGGCGTGACGGTTTGTTTGTTTGTTTTGAAAGTACATTTGGGCTCAAACATTAGTGACACCTGTGGCTGTGACAAATAAATAAAAAATGTTAAGGAAGGATCTAAGTATTACCAAGAATACGAAGTTTCATCTTGCCCAAACTCTGATTTTCTCATTTTTCCCATATGGAGTAGAAACATGGACATTGAGAGAGTCAGGGAAAAAAAATTATGTCTTTATAATTTAGTGTCGGAGAAAAATGCTTTCAATTCCATGGACGGCGATGCGTACAAATACGTCCATATTGAATGAATTAAATATTGGAAATCGGTTGTCAACTAGATGTTACAGGCGAATCCTAAAATATTTTAGACTCATCGCCAGGAGAGAACCAAAAAGCCTCGAAAAGCTTGTTTTGATGGGTGGGGGGGAATGAAGAAGACCGAGAGGTCGCACACCTACCCGATGGAGCAACTCAATGAAATCTGCGCTGGGGTTTTCAGTGACTAATGCTCTTCGCGCTGCCCAGAACAGGACTACCTGGAGGCAGACCACAAAGCGAACGATCGGGTGTAGCCGCCTTCCTCAGTCATGAGGAAAAGGACGAGAGAGAGTTATTCACCCCGTTGCAGTCAACCAGCAAAACTGTTTTGATACTTTTTTGAAGAATGAAAATCGCAGACAAAAAGCAGTACACGAGATAAAGGCGCACCAGAGGCCTTTTGCTGGAAAGATGTGTAATTTTTTCACTCATTCGACAATTAATAGTCAACTGGTCATCTCAATTGTTTTGTCATAATGCTATTTTTGAAAACCCTTCGACAGAGGCTGTTAAATTGCCAACACATGTTCTTACAAGAATTGTAATGATATATTTTTTAATTTTTTTATTGATTAAATTTTTGAAGATCCTTATTACTTTTTACTCTGCTTTTACTATGTTTTTTAAATATGTGTTTTTTTACGAAACATATAGGTACATTTTTTTTTCTTAGATCTTTTACTATGTTTTTTGCTGAGGACATTTTTTTTTTTTACTATGGCTTTATCTATGTAGGTATTTTGTTTTTGGTACGGATTTTATTAGGTTTTGAATATGTTTTCGCCATGTCTTTTACTATGTATTTTTTTTTACTTCGTATTTTAGTGGGTTTTATATATGTTTTACTGTCTTTTTCTATGTATTTTATTTTTTCTACGTTTTTACTGGGTTTTAAAAAAAAAAAATTTAACATGTTTTTACTATATTTTTAAATTGGTTTTTGAACCATGTATCGACCTTTTTTGTCGCTATGTTTTTGACCTTTATTTATTGTTTTTTTTTGTTGATTACTGTTTTTTGTATATTTTTTGATAAGCTTAGAACGGGGTTCATAACTTAAGTTAGATAGTCAAAGCAACTCTATATACAAGTATAATTTTATGTATGAAATATGATAATAAATAAATAAATTTAAAAAGTTACAAAGACGAATAACATTTAATAACCACATGAAATATCTGATTTTTCGTGAAGTTAAAGAGCCGAAATCTTTATTTATGCGGGCGAGATTCATCTAATTATTTCACCTACATAATAGGCAACGACTTAAATTTAAACTACGCAAACATCAACAGATGAAAAAATTGAAGGAATTTAGTTGTTAAAATATGTGCGGAATGGTGAATATTACACAGTGTGTAAAGTGGCAACTTAAACCAGCCAACGAAAGGTCATAAGCTCTGTACATGCCTAGACTTTTACTTTCTCTAAAGTGTTCTTTATATCTGTTGTAATATGTTAATATTAACAGTTCCCCAGGGAGTTGAATCCTATCCTTGTCTACGAAAATTTAGACAAACTCAAAATATTGTAAATAAATAAAAGTAAAACAAAACGGTTAAGGTTATACGTCATTCGAAAAAAAAATATTTCTGATCTCCAAGATATTGTATTTGCTTTAACGTTACGTTTATTATTTGATCAAGATCCTTTAAAATTCACATCTTTATTAATATATTTAATAATTATATAAGAACCGCAACGAATTTATGAAATCAAATAGTCCCTCATTTTAATTATCCCTTTAATAAACACATGCACTGATTACTGACAGTACATGTGCTTTTTAAAGTACTTATTAAAATGTATATCTTGCAGGTTTTATATTTTTGTGCAACAATCGTGGTGAATGTGTATAGTGGGTTCTGCATGTTGGTTTAATTAGTGTCCTTAAAAAGAGACGAGCACGTCTTGAAACCAGTAGACATAGAAAAGTCGGTAAGTGTTGAATTACAAATATTTAATAATATTTATTTGTTTTTGCTTTTAAAAGTAAAGTAAAATTAAACAAAATTTTATAATTTTCCTTGCCCAGTTGTTGTTGACTCCGATCAAATTTAATGGAATTCACAAAATAATTGAAATTCTCTACACGTCTTCTTAGGATTCAAATCTCATATAAGAAGTACCCCTAAAAACCTTTGATTCAACCCCAAAAGTGCTCGTTACAAAGGCTCTATGGCATACCCTCCCTTAATAAAGCTACCCTTATTATATTATGCCTAGAATAGACGTTCAGGCCCGTCTTAAAGCTTTCCTTGCAAAAAGCGAGCAGTTTCGTTATACTACGCTGGGACGGGGGGGCGGAGAAGGGTACGTAAAAATTATAGAAAAATAATGGGACATTAAAAAAATATTTTTTAAATTTTTATTTTGTTGATGGCTTGTTCAGAATAAAGAGACAGAGAGAAAATCCGCTCCACCTTGTACTGTTTAAGAGCATACACCTACCAAACTTAAAGTCTTTGTCGAGTTATTAGAGTATGCTCGACAAAAATCGGGTTGTGGTCCTGTGGCTAGTGTCTCGGACTCGCGGACCAAAGGTTTGTGGTTCTAATCCCACTCTACCCCAACTCGATTCCATTTTCTAATAGTGAATTATTTACAACTCGTTGAAAATGGCCCTCAAAATCAAATATTTGGGTAAATCATAAGAACGCAAATATTTCTTTTAAAAAAAAAAAAAAAAGATTTCTCTATAAGGTGGTTTAACACTGCAATATTTACTATCTACGGACTGGCACCTGAAGATCAAGATTGATCACCTTACCTTCCTGAAATAGATGATCGCAAAACGCTACATTTACTTTACTGTTGCAGTACCCTATGCACCACAAGATTAAGATAAAGATTTGATAATGATTATTATTTTTTTAAACGAACCGTTTTAAAATAAGTAAAAAAACATTTGCTTTTATTTAACTCTACCTAAGCCTAAAAAAATTATTGTGCAATTAAAATAGTTCCATGTCATACAAGTACAAACATGCATGTCGAAACATATGCAGAATGGTTAATGTTACAAAGTGGGTAAAATGACTACTTAAATCAACCAATGACACGTTGTAAGCCCTGTAAATGCCTATTTTTTTTTATTTATATATATGCACATTTTTAGACTTTCAACATTTAATAAAAAAAAAAAATTACAAGTAACTAAAATCCCACCAAGCAACTTTTCTTGGCTTGTTTGTTTAAATATAACTTTCATATTACCTTTTTTTAAGTGTTTATCACCAGTTTGTTATGTACTAATATTCATAACGCCCTAGGGGGTAAAACCCAGCTCTTATCAACAAAACACTTAACAAACTCATAATTTTGTTATTAAAATATTTTTTATCAATTTGTTTTGTCCCTTTTTTAAAAACTTGTCTGAAATTCTGGCCACCACATTGGGGAGTTTCTATCTTGGAGGCCGTAGCAATCTTGTGGAGGCTTCCACGCCACCCAGCCTCGGGGGCATCCCCTGGAAGCCTCCCCCACCCCTCCGGCGGTTGGGCCGGGCTTTTATAAAATACCCCGAACCGGGCGGGGCCTTCCGTAGATTTATCTTCAGAAAACCCCAAGAAGGGGGTGATTCTTTCGCGAGGAGGGAAGAATGGGGGTGCTGAAACGAGTATTGTACCGCCTGAAGTTAATGTTTGCTTTACAGAAATGTTGAATTTTAAGCATAAAGGAAACGTTGTAAAGACTATGTTCATTTATATGCCCAAATTGCTTTTACAATATATATTTACATATATAATACATTAATTTTTATTACAAATTACTAGTTACGCACAAACTCAAAAAAATATAATCTATCATTTACGGAATGCGAAGTATAAAAAGATGCGAGGAAAAAATATTTTTTTTTCAAAAGGCGGATGGTAATTGCTTAAGATGCAGTGGGTAGACATGTCAAGATATGAAATGGATCAAAAGGTTACATAAATATGAAGATTTAGATCGTCAATATTCTGATTTTCCTCATATTCCCATTTGGAGTCGAAACTCCTCAAGAAAAAATTCGCTTATATGAAAACATTACTTAACAATAAGATTTTAAAAAACCTATTATTAACATATTACAACAGAGATGAAGAACATTTAAGAGAAGGTAATATAGAAGTCTAGGCATCTACAGGGCTTATGACCTGTCAATGGCTGGTTTAAGTGGCAACTTTACACAATGTGTAACATTCACCATTCTGCCTATATTTGAACATCTATATTCCTTCAATTCTTTCATCTGTTGATGTTTGTGAAGTTATCTCACCCGCATAAATAAAGGTTTCAGCTATTTAACTTCACAAACATCAACAGATGAAAGAATTGAATGAATATAGATGTTCAAATACAGGCAAAATGGTGAATGTTACTCAGTGTGTAAAGTGGCCACTTAAACTAGCCATTGACAGGTCATAAGCCCTGTAGATGCCTATATTTCTATATTACCTTCTCTTAAATGTTCTTCATCTCTGTTGTAATATTTTAATATAAACAGCTCCCCAGGGAGTTGAATCTAGTCCTTGTCTACAAAAATTTGGACAAACTCAAAATATTGTTAAACCTATTATTGATTCACGACCGCAAGTTGGATTACGAAAAAACGTTTTTTTGTGTATTTTATTGAATTTAGTAAAACAAAGATCTAATAGATAATTAACTTAAAGAAATCATTCCCTTCTATCTTTCGAGATATATTATCCATACAAAACCTTTCAAATATTTCTTACATGGAGGTATTTTTAATTTTAAAAAAAATAAAAATTCCCTCTTGTTCCCATTATTCATTGCTTTGCTTATGCATACAAAGCTTTTTTTCTGTATATTTTGCACAATGGTTATTTTTCACGGGTCTGAGTCAATTCCTTCATTATTTTTTTTCGTTTTTGCAACTATGGCCTCTAGAAAGTCAATGTATTTTTCGGCAGTAGCTTTATTTTTTATAACTTCCTCTGGGTTTTCAAAAATTTGGCTGTATTGTGCGCACATTTGTATGCAGTTTAACCTCGCGGCGTCAAACATAGGACAATCTAGTAATATATGGAGGACGTCCTGAGAGCTGAGTCCATCGCAAGGGCAGCAATCGTTTTCTCTTTTTTTAAATGTATTAAGATATTTTCGAAAAGCACCATGACCTGAAAGCATTTGAGTCAGCTCGTAAGTCCGCCCTAAAGTATGTACATGGAGGTATTACATTATTTTTTAACACAGAAAATACCAGTAATGTTAATATTCATTATCATTGTTCCCTTTCCGCACCTAATGGTGCATAGGGCACTGCATTGGTACTCCAATCGCAGCGTATCTCGATCATTTTTGTAACATGAAGGTACGATGATCAGTCTTACGCTTCAGGTACCAGTCCCGGGTCTATGAAATATTGTAGTGTGAAAACACCCATTTAAATAAATATTTCACGTCAAACATGTCGGGAATCGAACCTGAGACCTCTTGCATGGCAGGTTAACGCGATGACCATTACACCACGAGGCCGACGAGGAATTCGTGATATTAATATTACGAATTCCGAATGTTTGAGTTTACTGTTTACTATAGTGATGTGCCATATATCTGTTATAAAAAATATATATTTGTGTTTCTGATTCTATATTTGTGTTGACATATTTATGTGTATGTGCCAACAAATTGCTTGTCACAACTCAAAACAGGACTTTAAGTCCCACGAAGTTAGGACTTATATGCCAAATAATGTGTAACAATACTACCTGTATGTAAATAAATAAAATTAATATCTAAATTTATTTCAACAGACAAGGAAAACACTTTTGAGAAGGGAATATAGAAGTCTAGGCATTTACAGGGCTTATGACCTGTCATTGGCTAGTTTAAGTGGCCACTTTACGCACTCTGTAACATTCACCATTCTGCCCATGTTTAAACATCCACGTTTCCTCAACTATTCTATCTGTTGACTTTTGTAAAGTAAAAGAGCTGAAACCTTTATCACGTGGGTGAGATTCATCCGGCTGAACCAAATCACCTACTAGGCAACGCTTGAAAACAATTTTCCGATTTTTATACTTCTTCTTTTACCAGGTAGTTAATTCAACAATGTTTGAGTTTGTCCGAATGCTTGCAGACTGGTTGGATTTCCTCCCTAGGGAGTTATTCATATTTAAATTTATTTAAACGGAGAGGAAAAACATTTTTGAGAAGGAAATATCGAAGTCTAGGCATTTACAGAGCTTATGACCTGTCATTGGCTAGTTTAAGTGGCAACTTAACACACCGTGTAACATTCACCATTCTGCCCATGTTCGAACATTTACATTTCCTCAACTCTTCCATCTGTTGACTTTTGTGAAGTAAAAGAGCTGAAATCTTTATTAGGTGGGCGAGATGTTTTCCCTCTCTGTTCAAATAAATCAATTTTATTACTTGATTGGTGTTCATGAAAGTTTTACTAAAATAAAAAAAAATATATTTTCATCGTCCACCGTCTCTAGATAATAAAGTCTTCATAAACAAATTAAAATAATTTATTGAGAAGCTGTTTTTTAGGAAACATTAATGTTTCTGTTTATTTTTTGAGGTTATTTTTCTGTTTCTTGTATATTAAAATATTTATACTGTGTATTTATATTGCGTACGTGTTGTAATGTTAAACTGATACCATAATGTATTAATTAAATAAAATCAATTTTTAATATTTTATTCCGTTTTATTTTATGTAATGTAAGAAAAAACTAACATTACATTACTTTTTTGTATAACCACAAACTAACAAAACCAATTACAGTGGTTAATTGCACAGAACACATAGAATATCAACATTGTGTTTTCCTTAATCTACACTGATGCAGAAACTCTCCTTATAACATTTTTTTTAAATGTGCATTTTTTCATATATTTTTAATGTCCATAACAAACCCGGAGGCCAAATTACAATGGTAAATAACCGCACTGAGCGCCCAGTCTTAAAAAAAAATCTTATTTAATTTTTGAGTTCTCACCAGGAATCGAATGGGGAAATTTCCATGCGTGAGTCAAGCGTCTTTTCCACTCCACCATGAGAAGTCTAAAACAGGCCAAATCCATCAACCTTCCAGTGACGGATTGGAATAAATGGCCCCTTTCTGCATTTATAACCAGAATCTACCATAAAAACACTTCGCCTTACTTAAGATTGATAGCTTATTACAGTTGCTGAACTGGGGTGAATGGATTAAATATGTAAATTAATTATTTTTTGCCTAAGAGTCTTGAGACCGGGGTCTGCAAACTACGGCTCGCGGACCGGTGTTGGTCAGTGGAGCATTGGTTAAGCCGGTATTTTTTTTAAAATGCTATTTCAAAAGGAAATCTTAATTGGTGAATTTCCCGTGATATTGCCACGCCTGGCGCGTTGTCAGGTTGACTACACTGCTTCGTGGGTTTTTGATGCTGCTGCACCACGAATTTTCAGTGACTTCCGTTATTTTCCACTCCACCGGTCATGTTTTCAAAGTTTTCTTGCTTAGCATAGGTAATATCGCATCTGCATTGCCACCCATCGCCCATCGATCGCATTTAAACGTTTTGTGTCATTTATTATATAAATATAAGACGAGTGATACTTTAATCCACAAATTTGAAATATCCGGTGACCGGTTTTATCGCTTTCGCGACATCTCCGAGACTGGTATCTTTATTAAGGAGTTCAATGTATTTATACGAAACAGAGGTAAGGATAGATAATTCAAAATTATATGAAAGTAAATAAAATAAAGTTATTTTTATCTTAAGGATCATTATCATTTTTTTTTCTTTGGGTTAACTAATGAGTTGATACAACGCTATTTTAATGAGTTGAAGTATTTTATTTTATTTTAAGTGTACCATCCTTCGTGAGTGTGGTTTTGATCACGAAGGATGGGACCCTAAAAATAAAATAATAAAAATAATAAAATATGTTCAATAACCCTACAATGCCTAATGTAGATGATCTGCTACATACTGATTATAAATGTATGAAAGTGATTTTAAACATGTTTATCACTCGGCGACTAGTTTATTATATTGTTTATTAAAAATGCTTTTTTTCGTAGGACTTTTTCAATGTACAATACAAAATTTAAAAATATAGATTACACAAACATCACTCTGTCAGATTTAAAATTAACACTAAAAATGTATTATGTAACTTAGTAGACATTATAATAATAAATATGTACATCTCCCCTCCCCTCCTTATCCTCTTCAAGCATTTTTGTCCTTATCCCACCCAATTTACAGTAACGTTCTTAAAATAAATATTAAAAATTCTTTGATTATTGAGTACATGAAAATAACCTTTTAATATGTATAAATTGTATGTATTTATTTGATATGTAATATATTTTATTTACTAACTTTGTATACTATGTGGAAATCTGTTATTAGTTCTGAGTTTATACACTATATCTGTTTGTTTACTAAAAATATGTATGTAGAACTGTTTATTTCCCAAATAAAATAAAATAAAATAAAATACTAGCCATTACAATTTATTTTTAAAAATCGCCACTAGGGTAAAAATTTTATAAAAAATTTGCAACAAAAAGTCATTCACACGTATTTTGTCAAAAGTGTAATTTAGCTATGTTCAAAGGGTGATTTCATTGTTTTATTATAAAGATTTGAAGTTGTAACTGTTTCCGCAACTATCAATATTATTTAAAACGATGTTCATAAGAATTGTTTTTTCTTGTTTTCCTTACATTCTTGTATTTTTCTACCTTTTAATGCCCGATGCATGAGACTAAAAAAAAAACTTTTTATTTTTTTTATTGAAATAAACGGCACTTAGTGCCTTTTACATATTAGTTACAAATACAACTAAATATACATACATGTAAGCATAAGTAATACAGAGCATTTAAAACAATATTATTAATCAACAAATTAAGAAAGTCTAAATAAGATTAAATAAATAAAAGAATAAAATATTACCAGTTATAGAATTATCGATAAAAAAAAAGATAATTTTGTATTAGAAATACTTTGAACCAGTTAAAAAAATCTAAGAAAACAATTTAGAATAACATTAAAAAATACATATACATAAATGTATTATTATTTAAAACTAATACTTAGGTAAATAGTATATATTTATGTATAAAAATATATAATGATGTAAAAAAAATGATGATGAGAAATATGTTGTACTTGTAAATCAATTCAAGAAAAGAAACGAAAAAAGAAAAAAAAAACACTAATAAAGAAGGTGCGAAGGTTTTCACGGTCACTGTTATCAATATTATGTATCTTTTTTGGGTGATACCGTGTATGTTGGATTTGATCCGACGTTTCGGCTACCATTGCAGGAGAAGAAGATGTTGAGTTTTCCCTGAAGATGGCTCCTGCAATGGTAGCCGAAACGTCGGATCAAATCCAACATACACGGTATCACCCAAAAAAGATACATAATACTAATAAAGAAGTTTAAAACAATTTTTAACAATAGTAACAAATAGTTACCTAGAACTATTACCAAAGAAATAAAGAAGAAGAGCCGTTCTATATGTACTAAATTTCATGTGAAATGAGTCACTAACGTCCTAGTACTCATTGCCTAGAGAGTGAAGTCTATTAATGACTGCATTTTTACCATATGATGTCGAAATTAAAAAAATAACTTTTTTTTTCAAATATACATGAAAATATGTTTTTATTTAGATTTAGAAAAATTGGGCATTTAAGGGTTAAATGTAAGTTTATAGTCCATAAAAACTCCTTTGTCCTTAAATATGAAATAATATTTCATGAAAGATTCCATCATTTCTGAATCAATTTAATTTTTACAAAATTGTTAATCTAAAAATATTTTTGTAATGTGTAATATTTTCGGTACCGACATTATGCATGGCCCGTTAGACTTTATGTCAAACTTTGTCAATGGAGCTCTTTTAGCAAAAGGTTTGAATATCCCTTTTAGGTATAATCCGCCCGGTGCTCTAAGAAAACACGATAAAATATTGAACGGTTTAGAAGGGTTAAGATTGAGAACTAATCTGTTTAAACAGGATGTTTCTAAGTTCGTTTTGTCCTTACAGGGTTATTAAATATTTATTTTGACTAATTTCCTTAAAATATCGATCTGCGTACCTCAATCCTTTGTAAAGTATTTTAAAAAAATAGGTTAGTGTCATAAGGTCGTAAAGTTCATCTACGAGTAGATTACCACAATTCTAAATACGTCAATCTGAAAAAACTGCTTCAAAGATTTTAACATTCGAAATTTTTGACCACAGGTCAATGTACAAATCAAACAATGTATTAAATGTAATGGGTTTAATATTCCGAAAGGAGTCAAACAGGGATGTGTAATGTCACCATGGTTGTATATGTTGAACATATACATCGATAACTGTATGAAAGAACTGAAAGATTTAAAAATGGGAGCAAAAATGAGTGGTATAACTGTTAACTGTCTTCTGTATGCGGATGATGCCGTGCTTCTTGCTAGCAGCAAAGAAGACCTTCATTTTTTGGTAACAAAAGTCTACGATGTATGCAAGAAAAGCGATTTGCTTATGAATGTTGATAAATCGAAAGTGATGGTTTTTGAAAGGGATGAAAATATAACTAAATGTGAGATCAGCGTGAACGGAGATATTCTAAATCAGGAAGAAGAATTTGTGTACCTGGGAAGTATGTTTACAAGGGACGGAAAGGCCGAGAAAGATATTGAAAGGAGGGTGAGTGCCGGGAACAGGGTGAACGGTGCACTGAAATCTACTTTGGCAAACAAATGTTTATCGCAGGAGGCTAAACTAGCAGTTCACAACGGAGTTCTAGTGCCAACTCTAATGTATGGGAGCGAAGTATGGAATTGGAAAAATGATGATGAAAGTTGGTTGAATGCTGTCGAAATGCGATCCCTCAGGCGAATGTGTGATAAAACGATGTATGACAGGTGCACAAATGTCGAGATTCGTAAAGTGTGTAAGGCTGAGACATGCATTATTGACAGAATCAAGAAAGGGGTGCTGCGTTGGTTTGGACATGTAGAGCGAATGGACAACGAAAGAACGGCTAAAAGGATCTACGATGCAAATGTTGATGGATGCAGAAAACGAAGAAGACCGAGAAAGACATGGCACGATCGAGTCCATCAAATAATTGAAGATGGACATGTCAAAAGTAGGAATAATCGGCGTGCGTGCATGAGAAGATGTATGAATGTAGAGGAAGCGAGGTATGTATGCCAAGATAGAGTGTTATGGCGTTCTATCCCCTCTACCTACCCCTACGGAGAAACGGCGTGATGGTTTGTTGTTGTTGTTGCTGAAAATATATTTATATAAATATATCTTATTTTTTTTATTAATATTTTTTTTATGACATACTTTCCAGTAAAAACAGGATATTATTTGTTTATTATTAATATCAGAATAAATATTTTTAAATTTGTAATTTTGAATTCCCGCGAAAACGGAAATTCTATTGGCCACGCCCTTATACGTCACGATTCATGTTTATTTGTTCCTGGGCTTTGACATTTGTTTTGAACATTATCACGAATCTTGACGTCACAACAACCAAGCCGTCGCCAAACACGGCGCGTTTTTCTCGCAATGTATTTTAATTTTCAAAAAAATTACATTTATGTATGAAAACATTTCTCTACAATATCCATATTGATTTTCAAAATACAAGTAATTATTCTAAATCAATTTCATATATTTTTATTGGTATTTGTAGTATGTGATATTTCCGTATTATACTGTAATAGATCTATATTTAAGTTTGCACTTTACAACTGTATATAACATTTACTATTCTGCACGTGTTTAAACATCCACATTTTCACAACTTTTCCATCTGTTGACGTTTGTGAAGTGAAAGAGCTGAAACGTTTATAATGTGGACGAGATTCATCCAGCCTGACTTCAAACATTTGGACGTACTCAAAGCATTGTTGATACTGTAATGATTAGGTGTTGTATATTTTTTCCAAATTTAAAAATTACCACCGAAAGTGAAAAAAAAATGCCAAAGATTATTCGTCATTCGAAAGAAAATTTTCTGCTCTAGAAGATATTGTATTTGATTTTACGTTACATTATTTTATTTGATTACAAGCCTTCAAAGTAGAATATCAAGTAGTCAAAAATGAGAATTCATGTAGTCAAAATGGACGCAATCCGCGCAACGTTTGCTCTAACGAGCACTCACTTTGATAATAAATAATTATCATTTGAACGTGTTGTTCAATTGTGTAACTTACCATGGTGATTTGGCATACGTAATTAAATAACAAAAAAATATTTGACATATGTCATCAAAACAAATTGGCCGCCACGGGCCGTCAAAATCGACCCGCGCCAATTGAAAAACCCTTTAGAAAAGTTTCCTAAGAAAAATTTCGCGACAAGATTCGAGAATGTAATCCAGCATTCTTTATTCACCTAGGGGGTGAAATATTTCAACCAGACGAATTTCTCTTTTATCAATAAAGTTTTAAGCTACTTTTCTTTGCAAAAACCAACAGATCGAAGAGTTGAATAAATGTAAATGTTTAAACAGAGGCAAAATGGTGAGTGTTACAGCATGTATAAATTTGCCACTTAAACCAGCAAATAACAGATAATGCGCCTTGTAAATGCCTGGAATTTGATATGTTTCTCAAAAATGTTTTTCCTCTCTGTTGGAATATATTTAGATTTAGGAGCCTTTTACGGAGTCGAATACAACATCACAACATTTGCTGTTAAACCACCCCCTATTTATAAGTAATTCGCTAGAATTTCTCCATCTTCATCCCCCGTTTCCAAGGCGCCATCTTACACCCTTTTGTTTTTTGCGCCGAGATACGGGGCCAAGATAAAAAGCAACCCCTTAGAAAAGCACCCCTAATGTACCAGAGCATTAATCATCCACCTCCACCCTAACCTTAAGATAAATAATTTCTCCCAATTTTCTGTGCTAAGGGAAAACGAAGGAAAGAGAAACGCCTTGCGGGAATAAAGCCTGACGTTGGTACTAGGCTGCTATTGGCATAATTAATTACAATTCTTTGTTTAATTTAATTCCAATTAACTGATGACCTTAAACTTTGATTAATGTTTAATTATAATTTATTGAACTAAGACGTTTGAAGGGTATTTAAAAAAACAAATATTGTGGATATATATGTTTATTTTTTCCTATTATTATATAGTATTGAGTAGTATTTAAGGGAAGAGACCATTGCAGGGAACTGCTGCGAGATATTGCATAGATTTTTAAACAAAAATATTATTTCATTTTTTTTACAATAAACATAAGAGGTACAACAGAGTATTCAAAAACTAAAGGATAATTACATAGCAATGAAATTCATATTAATAGTAAAAATAATCAACAAAAAAAATCCCACAAAGACATGGCCTGTTCGTGGGTATACAAGATAATGTCAATGAATTTTTGCTCCTATAATAAATAGACAGTTATAATAATATTTTTGTGTTACATAAAAAAGAGAAAATAAAATATTCTGTAAAAGATTATATGGTATTTTTTTATAGTAATTAAAAAAGGAAATAAAAAATATTTTTAAAAAAACATAAAATTATTCCTTATTTATTAAAGGGCAACAAAATATATCATAGAAAAAAAGATTTCATATTCTTAGTTTGAATCCAGGATAGTGCGTGTTTTTTAAAAGAAGGAAAATTTTGAAAGTATAAAATCAATTAAATTTTATCAGTAAAAAAAGAATTAAAAACTTTTGGGCCTATAAAATATGCATGTCTCTGTTCGAACCTCGTTTACAAAGTGGTATTTCTAACACACGATTCCTTCTTTGACTTGATCTATTTGAATTACTTGTAAATAAATTTTGCTTATTAAATATATATTTTAAAAACTGAAAAAAATATATTTGTCTTATGTCTAAAAGTTAAACTTCTTGGAACAATTGGAAAGAGGGATAGTGCGATTTTTGTGAAACATTATTTTTAATATAAATTTTTAACAGTTTCTTATGGTTTAATATATATATATATAGTACTATTAACAAACTGTACTGCTCACGATTTCCTTTCTCAGATAACCCTTAATGTACCTCGCTGTAACTTGCGTACCGATCCTGTCATTGTTATGGGGAATTATAAAACTAACATCGGATTCTTTTCCACTCTGCCAAGAATCCTCAGAACAGTGAACGAAATCTCACTAAACGGTACTCTCGACGTGTTCCTACAGCAAGGGCAGGCATTTAAGAAGCAAGCGGTGTTGTCTCTCCCGATTTGCGATGTCACATTTACCATTTCTGCTTAGATTATGCTATATACATAACTTTTGTTAATTATACACTTTGTTAATTTAAATAGATTTTAAGAATGTTAAGATAAAGTATTACTCATTAATACCAATCTATTAGGGCTTACTTATTAAGCCTGTTGATTGGCTTTAAAAAAATATAAAATAAACGTGTTGTCCAGAAAAACCATTGTCGGAAAAATGCATGTTTGGTTTGCATAAATAGAGAGTTTTTTTTTATCTCACTTCTCTTGCGAATAATAGTGGTGAAAAGTTCATCAATACTACCAAGTATAATTTTTTCGAAAGAGTATCGTTCTGCGAGAAAATATTGATGGGAAAGATCTATCCTTACTGCATCTACAAACTGCAAACTTTGTGCATTTACTCAACGCAACATGAAAGAGTTTTTTTTATTTTTTTAGAAAACGCTGTACTTTATAATATAAGTACCCAAAGCCTTTATTCATTTTTTTCTGATTTTTCAATTGATTTGGGTAAATTCAAATAAAAATTACAACAACTGTTTGATTCTCACACTTGAAACGAAGTAAATGGGAATTTAATGCCATATTTTTTTTTTTTATAGGAACTCTTAAATATGATTCTGACGCCAGTGGCTCTTTCTTGCAGATAATTTTTCATTAGTAATGTCTGAAGACATCTTCATTAGTTAGTAAAAATGAGCTCTTTATTTCTTCAGGACTTTAGTTTCAAAAGTAGGTTTTTTATGAGTCTTTTTTTAAAAGACATATTGATAAATTTCACTTAAGTAGCTAAGCAATTGAAGTTTTCAAAAAAAATAATTACAAAGGCTAAAACGTAAAGTTAATATAAACATGTTTTAAAAGATTCAAAAGTACGTAATTTACTTTTAACAAAGTGTAATTTAATATTTGAAAGAATAAAACGGAAAATAAACGTATTGTTATTGCGCAAATGAGGATAGAAAGAGGGTCTTGTGCAGAAGTAGGAAATATAGTAGAAGGATAAAAAAGAACCTTAAAGGTTAAAAATTTTTTGCATAATTTGAAATAAATTATTATTGTGACATAAGATATTATTAAGAAATCATTAATAATACCTTTTTTTAATTATTTGAAAAATTGTTTTATTTCTGTTTTGCATTTGAAAAAAATTAACATCAGTTTTATTTTGTTTACATGGTTTGTACATGGTGTTTGCTAAAAAAGATGTAATATTTGAACGGAAAGGTTTTTTTTTAATGTAAAAAAAAATGCATTTTTTGTCTTTTTTCAAAACTCTGTATGAAAAATATATTATTTAAACAACATTTTTTGTAAACATGTTTGATTACAGGATACCGAAAAATTAACTTTAAATTTTTAAACAATTGTAGACATTTTCGTACATAAATATCGATTTTATCGTTACGGTATGTACAGACCTTTATGTATGAAATTGGAAAAACAAGAATGAAGTAGGCTAAATGCTGTCAAAATGTGATCTCCCAGGAGATCTACAAGTGCACATACGTCGTTATACGTGCATTATAAAAAATAATACAAGCTTAAGCATAAATAAACTTTAGGGTTTGTCTATTTTTTCGACTATCGAAATTAGAAGCGTAATTTACCTCAAAAGTTCCATTTTAGAAAAACCTAATTTTACTTTGTCGATAAATTTGAAGAAATGTTAACTTCCCATTGTAATATGGACCATGGACTCCATTGTGAACGGCTAAGTTATACTTCTAGAACGAGAATTTACTTGCCAGGGTTGATCGTAGCGCATCTTTTACCCTTTTCGCAGCAGTCACACACCTTTCAATATCTTTCTTAGTATTTCCGTCCCTAATAAACTTTTTTTAATTTTTTTATTAATTAATATATTTGCATAAAAGGATACCTGATTTTTTCCAAAACAATCTACTTTTATAAATTTAGGTAATGGTATTACTGCAACATTCCAAAAAAAATACTAGCTCTTGTGCTTGGAGAGTGACTTACACTGGTATAGTCATTAATTCATTTGACCTTACACAATTTGGAATATACACAAAAAAATAATTATACAAAATAAAAAGGAAAACAGAAAATAATGATACTAATATTTATTAATTAAAATAAAACGACGTTTTTAGTCGGGTTCAAAAAAAATATTTAAATTCAATTTGAATTTTTTTATTGATACATTCGTTTTAACAGATTTTATTTCATTGGGGACATTATTTTAATTTTTTATTCCTATTAAAACAAAATTATTTGGATCATGAAGTGAAATTTCGATATTATTTTAGTATCTGAATGAACTATTCATCTCAAAATCGTTTATTTTTCATCATTGTCAATTTAAACGTACTTCTAGATACACAAATTTCTTTACATGTTTCACGACAACCCAACAACCCCACCACAGTGATCTCACGATTTGATCATTGTTTAATTTCTTTTTAAAACCATCACATTTAATGTATCCACATACATCAACAAATTGCGCTACGTGCATATATCGTACGCATTTGCTACCTTGAATTTTATCTACAAATTTTTATTGTTTTTGAACATGAAAAATATAGTTTGGCGGGTGAAATAAAACGTTTTCGTCTATCTATAAATCTTTAGTGAATTTTGTCTGCCCCTACAAACTACCCATGGCGGGTAGGTAAAGAAGCTGACTTTAATTAAATTTCTAATACATAATTCAGTGTAAACACACAAGCCAATGCCGAAGACTTATAAATTCTACAGGCGAAATGGGTGTGCGAGGTCTCCCGTGAGCTAAGATGGAAAATCGGAGTAAATATTTCATTAATGATTTTTCTTTTTATCCATATTTATTTATTTTGACGTGTTATTGAATATTATAATTCCAATGTTCGTAAGTTCTTTTTTAGATTTTTTAGTAGATTTAATAAAGCATTTTTAAGTACATAGAAACTAACTAATTTTTAACGTAATACTTTTGTTTTACTTTATCTACCGGAGATGGGTCTGATTAGACCCAGTAGTATTTTAAATTATCGACAATAAGAAAAATAAATTGTATACGTCATTTTCCTTCAATAAATCAAAATTGCAGCAAACGTATTTTCATGATTCATTGCATATTGTGATGAAATAATTTTGAATAACTTACAAAAATGCCCAAAAGGTAATATTTAATGATGGGTCTAATTTGACCCAACCCCGCCATGCGCGTATTTTTTGAGACAGCAGGCTTTAAGATTTAATGTATTTGGGCTTCAGTTTATGGAACATGTATTTTTTTAATTCTGTTTTTGACTGTAAAAGAAATAAAATTGTCAAGTCGTCAACTTTTGGAGAACAATGGATGGAGTTATTTTTATTTATTGAATTTTATGAGATTCTCATACTTTTTAATCTGTATTTACTTTTCTTGCTACTGTTTTTTTTAATATGTTTTACTACCATATACATTCACACATATTTTGTATTTTACGTTTTACTATTTTTTTAAGGTTTTTTTATCTTTTTCGCATTTGATTTTGTTTTTTTTTGCTATGTCTTCTTCGTTCTTACTATGTATTTTGTTTTTACTACGTATTTTATTGGGTTTAAAATATTTTTTTTACTTTGTCTTTTACTACATTTTTTGCTATGATTTTTAATACATTTTTCAGTGAAAATATTCACTTTGACTACAACCTTTATTCATTTTTTCAATGTATTTATTGCTGTTTTTAAAAAAAAAAATTTGGCTGTCTTAGAGCGGGGTCAATAACCCTAGTTAAACATACAGTCACAGCAACTTTGAATAAATGTATAATATCATGTATATGACCTTTATAACGTTGTTATAAATATGCTGAAAATAATAAATGGCAAAGTAAATGTACAAAAAGCAAGTCAAGTCCTATAAAATAAAATAACATTAGGCACCAAAATTCATTATGCAAGTATTTGTAAAGTAAAATTGATATTTTGATATTCGGTGGCCTCCGTGGGGTAATGGCTAAAACGCCTGAATGAGACTCCTGGGTTCCGGGTTCGATTCCTTGTGACAACACAAAAAAATATGCATTATTCCTCTCAAGCCTGGGTTTTCTGTGCTGCAAATTACCACTAAAGTCAGGCCCTCCTGACCCGTTTCGCTGCAAAAAAAAAATATAAATAAAACCCGCGTCATGTCAATATTTAATTTATTGGGATCAAGGCAAGAATTATCAAATATTGGAATGATCTTTAATTTTCGAAAGCAATTTACTTTAAAAGAGAGTATATAGATGTTTAGGTATTAGACTTGTTTAAGCAGCTCTATTTCTTCATTCAGGGTTATATTTTAAAAAAGGGAGATAAATAATGCTTTTATAAAGGTACTATGAGGTGCTTATGATCTTTTATTGGCTGCTGTTATCACTTTATAAACTTTGTAATCAATCATTGTTATTCTGACTACGAACATTCATAATTGCCTAGTTAAAAAAAATCAATTGAGATACCCTTCATCAACGAAATTTGTTGGTATATTGAAATCTACGTAACTTACCAAACGGGATTTAAAAGTAGAAGGATTTAAAGACCGATTTAAAAACAAAATACAAAGCATATTACTTTTATATCTTTTTTCATATAAGCATACAAAAAACTTAAAATTTTCTACAGTTTATGTTCAAATTCAAATGCGATATTATTCTTCGAATAAGACAATAAGTAAAATATCTTTTGATTTACTCACGATAGTATACTTTGTAAAATTGGTTGAGTAAAATAATGTATAACTGACATACAACATTTTCCATCCGTATTATTCGAAAGAAAAATATGTGTGACATACAATAGTTGTTTGATACTTACAAAATCATTTATATTATATTACAAAGTCAGTATATGACCGTAAGAAGCACTTACGATTATATACATTGTTATTCTTTATATTATAACAAGTATAAAAATTAACAGGCGCTGTGCTGCTAAAACTGGGTCGCGAGTTCGATTCTCGTCGTTGCAAGAGAGAAATCTAAGAACTGGGTGTTGTGGTGTTATTTATTACCTTCTTTTAAAAAAAAATAACCAAATACTCATATAATATTAACGGGTTTGCTTTATCAAGCATTTTCCTGTCTTTCATGCAAATGTGGGCTTTAGTGATTGATCATATGCGTTTTTTAAACTAAAAACTGAATAATAAACAGACAAATACATTAAAAATTCAAAATCGTAAATTTGTGGATTTCGACATTATACGTAAGAGCGGTCGATATATTAAACAAATAATCTGGAAATCGTAAACCGAACATTACTGACATCTGTGTTTCAGTAGAATAACGGTATTTCAAGTACCAAACGATCGATTTCTTTAAAATAATTGTTTTTGCAGTAATTTTAAAATGTTTAAATAACTCTTATCCAAATGTATTCAATATTTCATAAATGTGTTTATAATAAATATGTATTTTTTTCGATCACTATACAAAATTTAAAGCAGTTACGTTTACAAAAATATTGTACATAAAAAAGTTTCAATTTTTTAAATTCATAAGTAGGTACCACTCGTTACAATAATTATTATATTTTTTTTAGTATCTTCGAATGAACTGCGTTATTTTTCATTTGACGAAGGTGCATCTATCGACGAGTAGTGAAAACAAAAAAAAACCCAAAATAAATTTAAAATATACACCGACCCTCATCTAACAGAAATCTACCCTAACCCCTCATCCATGTCAAATCAACGGAAAACTTATACAAAAAAAAGGATGCTCAACAAATCAACATAAAAGGTTTCATACATAGCAAATGAGTATAAATGAAATTATGCATATTGAATAATAAAAAAAATTACTTCGGACTACACTAAGAAAGAAAATTGAATTTTAAAACTCGAAAAAAAACTAAATTATTGATTGGCTGTCGGAAATTATACGAAAGTATAAACATACACCGAAAAATATGTTTATTTATTTTTCATTAAATAAAATATAAAACAAATAACACGTCCTCACCAGTGGGACCCATGACGAGTAGACCCATACGTACTATTATTTTGTTACATATGATATTACACATAGAAAATATAATATAAAAAATAACCCAATTTTTGTTAAATAACTCAAAGCTTAAAACACCACACATTTTAAATTTTATCTCTTAAAACCGAAATTGTCGGCCTCGTGGTGAAATTTCCAGCACTTAGCCTGCCACGCAAGAGGTCTCGGGTTCGATTCCCGGCACGGTTAATATAGAATATTTATTTAAAAGGGTGTTTTCACACTAATATATTTCATACTCCCTGCTTGCTCAAAGCTTGTTCGCTTTAAAACCGGTCGGTGTAAAAAAAATAAAAAAATAACTAGATGTTAAAAACAAAGTTGTTTCATTTGTTTTATTATAATAAACATGGTTTATTAACAAAAATAACAATTTCTATATTAACTACATACACACTTAGGTAATAAATTTCTCTGGATCATGTCTAGTCTGCCTAACTAGGTACAACCTGTTTTAAGGCAGACATTTTTATGCAAAATAAACAATAAAATTACTACCTTCTAGTTAATTTATTATACAGTAATACAATATAAATTTATACCATTTATTATTACAATACATTTAAGTTCTACATACCTCCACTATCTATTTTTAGCCTTTTTAAACATTAAAAATATACATATAATCAGTGCACGTTTGTGATAGCTTTTTATAGATTTTTATAATTGGCTCTAGTATTGTTAATCTAATCTAATGGCCTCGGTCAGCGCGTTAGCCTGCCATGCAAGAGGTCTCGGGTTCGATTCCCGACATGGTTGATGTGAAATATTTGATTTATAATTATTTATTAATATGTTATTTATTTTGATTTATTTGATGGTGGTCTCCGTGGTGTAGTGGTCAAGACGCTTGACTCACGCACGGAAGGTTCCGGGTTCGATTCCCGGTGAGAACACGAAAATTCAAATGTAATTTTTCTCAAGCCTGGGTGTTCTGTGATGTAATTCACTACTGTAATTGGGCCTCCTGGCCTGTTGTGGTGCAAAAAAAATTAGAAATAAACGGTGTTTTCACACTAAAATATTTAATAGTCCCTGTACTGGTACCCGAAGCGTAAGACTGATCATCTTACCTTCATGTAACATAAAATGATCAAGATACGCTGCGATTGGTGTACCAAATTCAGTGCCCTATGCACCATTATGTGCCGAAAGGGATGATGAATAAATTTTTAATATATTTCTACTTATTTTGTTTATGTAATAGCTGTAAAAATCCCAAATAAAATAAAATAAATGAATAAATAAAATAAATAAAATTTCAAAGGCTAGCACTTTGAACGGAAAAGTAATAGCTGAAAATGCATTAGGAATAGATCACACGACAGTTACCAAACGTTTAACTCTTAAAAGATATGGTAAATAATTCCTTTGCGCGCGATGATGTAACATCGTGTTATTATGAGCAATAGACAAAATATTCTAAAGTTCAGACATTTGAAAAAAAAAACATGAAGACATAAATTTAAAATCTAACAGATAATTAGGCCCTTTTCTAGCAAAATAATTATAAATCATAAATACGCCGGTCATCTTACGTGCGTGCGTGTGCATCCCCCATCACTGTCAATAACTGACTGAATCTGTTTTCTCACGAACACCGGCCACAGAACAGCGTCTCTGTCTTTCTTATAATGAGTTCTATCTTCGTGCTCTCTCTTACATATATTTTTTGCTGTATGCGTCACATTCATTCTTCGCGTTGCAAGGATAAATAATTTTGTATTAAAATCCAGCATAGTTTTACAAATTCTACTTTCCAAATCCGATGTTAAAATGACTATTTGAAGATTACAAAAGATACAACAAGTCTTGTAACGTTTGTAGACAAGTGTGACATCACAGCCACTAGAGAGTTAAAAGCATTTGGAATTATTTAAAAGTAAGGAAGTTGGTACCGAACAAATACAACTTAAACTTATTCAAATCCCCAATATATCATTTTTGTAAGTGTCCACTGGGCGTATACATAAATAAATTAATTGTTAAGACTTATATTCCCTCCGTTAAAGTTTTTTTTTGCTGAGATACTGATCTGTTTGAATGTTGATTTCAAAAGATGCAACCGTCCCATTCGAGGATAGAGAAACACACTTCAAAGCAGAATGGCCAATAAACAAAAAAAACAACAAAAAAAAAACAGCGGGGTGAGTTTTCAGTGAAGCTAACTACCCTAGCTTAAAGCTCGGAGTTTCAGGATTTAAATACCGCCCTGAAAAATGTAATTTATTCACCCTTGGGGGTATTTTTTCGCTACTCGCGGGTTAAAATAAAGTTGGAAAAACCTACCAGTGCTAAATATCTCTCAGGGGGTGTAAAATACCTGTTGTTTAGTGTAAACTAGACATTTTTAGGGCTGGAACAGGGAACATTTGTATTTTTTTATTACCCACCGACTTCGTTAGAGATTTTTAGATTTAAAAACAATTTTAAAATAAAAACATATTAATTTTAATTCAAAGTAGAGTAAAACAACTTTGTTTTCAACAATATTTTGAGTTTGTCATTTGAACATCTATATTCTTTCAATTCTTTCATCTGTTGATGTTTGTAAAGTTAAAGAGCTGAAACCTTTATTTATGCGGGTGAGATTCATCCAATTGAATTATTTCACCTACATACTAGGCAACGCTTGAAAATGATATTTTTTTTAATTTCTATAATTCTTAATACTTGTTAATATAAACAGCTCCCCGGGGATTTGAATCCAGTCCTTTTCCACCAAAATTTGGACAAACTCAAAATATTGTTGATAATTCCACCTGGTCCATGAAGAAGTATAGAAATTGAAAATATAACATTTGCAGGCGTTGCCTAGTATGTAGGTGAAATTTACTTAAAATTTAGTTTTAATTTATTTTGTTTATTCAGAAAAACAACAGCAATACAAAAAAATATACACAACATTAAAAAAAAAACATAAAGTAAAGCCAAATCAGTTTTCCACATAAATACTGTTATAAAAATCCAGTTCAGTTAGATATTAATTCATAGAAGTGCATGTGTGCGAGTTTTTTTTGTGTGAGGATGCGTGTGTAAAAAAGTGGAGTGTGGTTTAAAAATAAAATAATTCAATTAGATGAATCTCACCCGCATAAATAAAGGTTTCAGCTGTTTAACTTCACAAACATCAACAGATGAAAGAATTAAAGGAATATAGATGTTCAAATACGGGCAGAATGGTGAATGTTACTCAGTGTGTAAAGTGGCCACTTAAACCAGCCATTGACAGGTCATAAGCCCTGTAGATGCCTAGACTTCCATATTACCTTATCTTAAATGTTCTTCATCTCTGTTGTAATATGTTAACTTTGGTTTCAACATATTATTTTTTAACTTATTAACGACCGGTTTTGAAGCCATAGATTTGGAAAAAAATGAACATGATCACTGTACCAGAATAAATGTAAAAATCAAATTCTCATTTAGAAAAAAGGCGACTTCACAAAATTTTATTTCATATAAGGCAGTTAAAAATATTAAAATATTGTTAACAGTTACTTTGTGAGGGGTGTAATTACAAGTAGAGTGTAGGACAGACTTAAAGAGTTTTTACAACCGATTGAAATTCTAGACCCATTTACAAAATTTAGATATTTGATGGTTGCTAACATTTATATGTTGAAGCTAGATTACCAATCGTTTTGCAGTTACAAAGCGCATGGATGAGTGGAATTCTAGCAACTTAAAGTAATTTCAATATTTTTACAATGAATGAGCATTGAGCAGAGTAGATAATTTGTGTTCATGCTAAAAAGTAAAAAATAAAATACTAAATAAATAAAGCTCCGTTACAAAATTACTGTATATATATATATTTGGATAATTTATATAGCGCCATTTTTGTGAAAATCACCTCAAGGGCGCTGTACAATTAATAAATATCCCAGTACGTCTTGCAGCTACAGAGCGCATGGACGGTTGGGATTATAGTTCCTCGTTTTCAATTAAGATCAATAAAAAATTATAACAGATAGGAGCTAGATTACAGGACGTCTTGCAGCTACAGAGCGCATAGACAGTTAGAAATGTAGCCCCCATTTACACATTTTCAAAATTGACAAATAAATTTAGTGTATTAATGATACTAAAAAAATTAAAAAAATAATATGAATAGTAAAAAGGAGTAAAATTACAACACGTCTTGCAGCTACTAAGTGCATAGACGATTGGAATTCTAGACCCCATTTATAAAATTTAGGTATTTTTAAGTTGGTATATGAAAGCTAGATAACCAATCATCGTGCAGCTACAAAGCGCATGGACGAGTGGAATTCTAGCAAAGTTAGAATGATATCAATAAATTTATAAAAAATAGAGCATAGTAGTAAGTTTGTCAAGTAGGCAAATAAAAGCAAGAAATCCGAAGGGTAGCTTTTATAGATAGAATGTAGTTACTACCGGACATGTGGATAACGGGATGCTTGCTGATTCTTGGAAGATGGTAGATGCACATATGTGCAGTTAACGATGGATGGTGCGTATAGTTACAATTACTTGGTGTCCTGTATTACTGGATTGTTAACATATTATTATATTAGTAAATAAATAAATACAAAAACAAAGATGCATATAGGTAGCCAGAGTATCACTAAAATGTTTCAATCAATTTATCAATTTATTCGACTTTTTGTACAATAGTGAAAATGTTTGTCTTTCTTTCGTTATTTTTTACTGATACTGTTTTATTTTTAAATAATCTTTTGTTCAACTACAATATTATAATGTCGGCCTTGTGGTGTAATAGTTAGCGCATTTGCCTACCATTCATGAGGTACCGAAAACGATAAAGGCAGGTCTGAAGGTCATAAAAAAGACGATAAGATATTGATTAAACTGAATATTACTACCAGAATTATCTTCTTTTTAAAAAAAAAATACAATTCTTTTTAAAAGGTTTCAACCAAATAATTTTAATTATTTCTTTATTTTTAAGTATTACCAAAGGCATAATTTTAAGTAGAAATAAAAGAAAATATCACAAAAGTATATGCGATTTAAAATGCTTGTATTTCTTTTCAAAATCAATAAATTAAAATATAATTTCGACCACTTTCATGTTAAATTTATTTTATTTATTTTTAATTGATTTGATGCACAAAATACACAATTTTACATTGACAAAATTAGAATGTTTTTTATGTCACGACTTGTTAGAAAATTCCGTGTTAAGTCGGGACTCTTCGATATATAAATCAAAAATATTTATTTACACATTAAAACAATGCACAAGTAATCAAAACAATATGCAAAATATTCAAAATAATAATAGAAAAATATAAATTATAAAAATTATAATGGAAAAATATAAATATTAAAAATTTATACATGTCAAAAAATGGATTGTTGAAAAGTCATATAATAATACGTATGACAGTGATGATATACACATACACGTATATGGATAATAATGAAGACAGCAGCGATGTTATATATTTATTCCCGAAGCAATCTCATACAGTGGTCTCTACCCCTCGATACAATCCAATTATGGATCTTTATCTTAAATATCTTTAAATTATTTTTAAAAAAATTAGTTCAATACTTAGTCTTTATTGAGATCCCAGATAACTTAGTTAAGTCTAAATTTGAAATGGCGTAATCTGCCGGTTTAAAAGTAATTATATTTTAGTTACATAAAACTTTTAAGTATATTTTTCAACTGAAATACCTTTGCCAAATATTGTTCTTAGCTGATTTATGTTTTTTTCGTTTTAAAATGGCAAAATCGTATGATTCTCTTATTTTGCGTTCGTTTTAACAGACTACAGCCTTGAGAGTCGATAATACTACTCTTTTTATCAGGACACTAATTATATTAACATCCAAATCTCACTAAAGAGAAGGGATACGCCTTAAAACCATCATCATCATCATTCCCTTTTCGCACCTAATGCAGTATAGGGCACTTCATTAGTACACCAATCGCAGCATATCTTGATTTTTTTTTGTTACGTGAAGGTAAGATCAGACTTACGGTTCAGCTGCCAGTCCAGGGACTTTGAAATATTCTTGTGTAAAAACACATTTAAAAAAACAATATTTTATGTCATTCATTTTGGGAATCGAACCTGAGACCTCTTGCATGGTAGGAAAATGCGCTGACTACTTCACTACGAAGCCGACCACGTTTGAATACGTCTGAAAACCGGTAGATATAAAATAGTCGGTATGTGATAGTGTAAAAAAAATACTATTTTTTTTTACTAAAATTGTTGATAAAAAAGTAAATGCTTAAAATATTTACAGTACTTTTTCATCATTTTTTTACCAATGAACTAAAACAAACATAACGTAAATTGAATAAACTCGCATAGAGACACCGAACCCTAGGGATTTATTTCAGGGTAGTTTTTTTAAACGATGACCGTTTATAGGAAAACGTGGGAAAAGCCATCGATATTTTCAATTCCCCCTATCCACGTCATTTAATAAACCTCTTGGTAAACAACGCTCTTAATTCTTGGTCCATTTTCACGGATTAACCCGAAAAAAGGCAAAAAATTCCAAATAGGGGAGGATTTTTTACCCCTTTTCTGCCCGAAAGCCTTCTCTAGAGCCCTCATAAAAATGAATGTGAAAAAACCATTATACAAGGATAAAAAGGCTTAATTGATTCACCCCATGAAGGGAGCAATATGCAAGTAATTAAAATGTCTAAATGAGAAAAAAAAGGATCAACCTTTTTCCAGTTTTATAAAAATGTATCTATACAAATATGACAGGTTTATGGTTCGCATTTTTATTCTGGTCACATACCCATATATTTTTTCACCTCACAATATCATCGTGCTTATTGAAAGTAGAGATTACAAACATGAAATAAAGGAATTAAAAAAGGAAAACAATTATTAATAGAACTTCTAGAAATTAGAAAAATCACATGTTGAATTTTTACTTTTACCAGAAATAAATTGTACACGGTACTGCATGCGAGAGGGAAGCGTCTTAACCATTTCACCAAGAAGGCTGCCAATTGTACCTAACGTGTTATTAGTTGAAATAGAATAAATATAAAAATGTTTTCTCTTAAAAGACTGTGCTGGAAAATATCTTTACACTCGGTGATGAAACATCGTGTTACCTCAAACAAAAAATATATTCTGAAGTTGACATTTGAAAAAAAAAACACGGAAGCATATTGTTAAATAATTCTTGTTCCATAATTTAGAAAAAATATAATAAAATATACGATTGTTATGGCAAAATTATTTAAAAGTCATAAATATGCTGGTCTTATAGTTAGCAGGCACTCCCACTTGCTGCCAATAATCGACTGATTAAACGAATTTCTCCTTTTGTTTTTGTCTCTTTTACACAAATACCGGCCACAAAACAGAGTCTCTGTATTCGTTGTCGTGCGCTTTCTAAAAACAACAAACAAAACAAACCATCACGCCGTTTCCCCGTAAGGGTAGGCAGAGAGGATAGAACGCCCCAACACTCTATCTTTGCAAACAGATCTCGCTTCCTCTACATTCATACATCTTCTCATGCACGCGCGCCGTATAGTAAAAATGTTTTTTTTTTGTGATATTGGCATCATTTCCATTCGTAGAACTATTCTTCGCAGATATAAGTATATACCAACGAAGATAGCCGTTCATAATCGCAGCCCTGACGTGAAAATGTCAGTTTGAAGAATAATAAAAATACTACTTCATCGTTTAAATAAATAAGAGAGATATATTGCGTCTGTGTAGATTGAATGTTACATCATAGCCACACAAAGGTAATTACAAATAAACAAATTCAAAAGCTGATTTTAAATACAATAATTTTTATGCTTTCTTTATATTAATAAGCAATTTAAGAGATTTTTTATTAATTTATTCTGTATTATGTAAGCGATAAAAACGTACGATTTGGCGTTTTTATCGTACTCCGAGAATAAAAGTGGCATAACTTAAAAAAATAGCATATGTGTACGTAAGAATAAATATTGTCAAAATGCTTACTTTAGAAGATCGCCGTCTACTGTTGGACATGGGGGTGCTTCATGACATACTTAGTGGACGCCTCGATAGTCCGGCTCTTTTGTCTGAGTTATCATTAAATGTCCCCGGCTACCGCACCCGTCACACGTCGAGCTCTCTATTTCATCTGCCAGCAGTTCGTACGAACTATGCCCAGAACTCTCCACGTATACGTTTTGTTAGTGAATACAATTTGAAGTTTCCCCTTATTGATCCATTTGATTGTAAAAAAATAACATTTAAAATGCGCGTCTTAAAACATACTTTTTTGTCTTATACTTAGTTTCAATACTAAAGTTTTATTTTATCTTATTTTATTTTATTTTATTAAATTTTATCTCTAATTATTAATATTTCAAATATGTTTATATTTTCGAAACTTGACACTTGTGCGATATTTACACACATGTCCACCCTCATTCCAATATAACACCCACCATCTCACTCACTTACACTCACACAAACACACTAGTATGTATTGTACGTGTATTTAATGTATTTTTTGTGGATATCTGTCATTGGTTTTATTCTCTGTATATTTTATTTGTTGTATTTTTGTTAAATGTATTACTTTTGATATCCATAATAAATAAAATTAAAATAAAAAAATAAATAAAACATGCGTTCGATGTAAATGTACAGTTTGAAAAAAATTGCAACAGAACGGAGGTTTACGACTTAAATTAAATTGTTGATTAATTATTACCCTTTGCGTCTTTCTACCTACGTCAAAGCCAGCATAAAATGAATTTCTTATCAGAGAGGAAGATTTTTCAGAAGGGCACTTAAGTCTAGACATATTTAAAGGTTTATGGCCGGTCATTAGCTTTTAAACTACGTAGTGAACACCTTTGACCCCGGCTCAAGTTGAATTTGACTATTTCGTTTAAAGTTCCTCGAGGATTAAAACCTGAAAAAATTGGAACACAATTTTTAATATTAATTTACTAAATATTATCATCCATATTAAAATGTTATTAAAAACAGTTTGTTTATATAAAGGAAACCATATTTTCATAGTGATTTCATTAAAATTGTTAAAACGTTCATCCCTTAAGAATTTTTAAAATATTATTTATTTGTTTATTTTTTCATTCATATATTATTTACATAGAAATATAATTACAAAAATACACTTTAGAAAAATACATCTTAGAATTAAGCTAAAACATAAATTGGAAAAAATACCCACAAAGACTTCAGCGTCTGTGGGTGGGCAATTCCTTTTTTAATTATTAAAAAGTTTATAGCATATACTCGTTAATATGTCATACCATGACCATAAAAAGAAAAAAAAAGGAAAAGAAAAGAAAAACCAAATTAACATATGCTGATATTACAAAAACATGATTTATTTGCAGTATGCATTTATTTTTAATTTAAATTTTTATTTTTTAAAGAACGTGTCTATCTGTTCCTTTCATGCTAATTATTTAATTTTGGTATTTTTTATGCTTTAGTAGTTAAATTAATTTGATTTTTTTTACGTAACGTGTATTATTTCAAATCATTTTCCCTGATTAAGCCTTTCATCCCGGGTGTTTATTTAAATATACACGAATTTTAGGATTTTTTAATATCGTACCTACATAATAAATTCTAAGGCGGTAAGCTTATTTTTTAACTACGGGAACTAAAATTATTTTTCTTGTATACATCGGTTTAGCATTTAAAAAAAAACGTTTTTGACTTGGACATCTGACTGGTTGGTTCGTTTGTTTTGGAGCAAATACCTATAAATTATTATTTAAAACAAGTTTTACACAAACATATTTTATTTTATTAACATATGCGGCAAATCTGCCTTTTACAATCATTTATAATATTAAAACATTTGGCTTGATATTTTTTGGAAATTGGAAATTCATGTTTTTTTAAAAAACATGAATTTCCTTATACACAAGATTTATAAAAAAATAATAAAAAATAAACTAAAAATTATACAAGATTTATAATAAAAAAATTAATCCAACAATTTTACAGCATATTTAGTAGAAAGTTTAAATAATAAAACATTCTACAGTAAAACAACAAGAAAATCATAAGTACTGTTTCACACAGCTAGGCAAAGTGAACAAAAAACTGTTTATATTATGAAATGCATGAATAAATAAATATAATTACCATTCACCATATTTGAAAAAGTTCAAAGGGTTTGTTCTATAGGAACAATACCCTACACTAAATATATCAGATACGTGGGAATAACTATTGCCGAGTTCATGAAGGCTATTAATGCGGCATTACAAGTATACACTGTCCGTGAATTGTTGCTACAAAACGGTGGCACCTGTCTAATCATTCTTCCAGGCACCCTGAAGTTGATGAGAGATAATAGTTCAGGGCAATCCCATATTGAATTTACAATTTTAAATAAATTTAAAGGGTCTATTATTTTTCTTCTATCGTTAAGTTTTAACAAATTTAATGTTTTCAGTAAAATTAAATTAATTGAATAAACATATATTGTAAGATGATTAAAAATTAAAAATAATTTGATCAGTTGATTATTAGTTTGAGCATCGCAATCGAAAGCGAAGTAATTTATTGAGATTTTAAACTTTTCATATAATAAGCATACAAATTAAAAAATAGAAAGCATTTGTTAATATCGTTTATATTAAAAATAATGGACCAAGATGGGATCCTTGTGACACTCCTGAGATTACCTCAACAGGGGTAGACTTTATACTTTTTACAACAGTGATTTTATGTTTCAAAAAATGATCAAGATACGCTGCGGTAGGTTTACCAATGTAATGGCCCATGCAAAAAGGAATGATGATGAATCCTGTCATCCATATAATATGTTTTTAACTGGAACTTTCTATTGAATTAAGTTTGAGGTTACGAGCAAGTATTAATGATAATTTTCTACAATAATGACGACGTTAATATAAGGTATTTGTGTTCGCGCACGCACAGCACAAACAACCGATCTTATTGTGCTGATGAGAAACGTAATATTGGGTAATTAAATTGCTTACAATAATACGAGCTGACATCTGGCGGGGGAAATACAAAACACCCCTCGAAGAAAGTAGCTGCCAAGGTACACGGTAGATGGCGCGCAGTTGTTGAAATGGATGTCAAAATATTATTAAATCACTATCTCACATAATTTTTTTTCGTGTGTATCTTGGCAAAGAACTCACTACTATAAAATCAATCTAAATCATTACTCAGCCTTTAAAATGGTTTTCAGTTAAACAGAAACAGTGATTTCACACCATAAAACATGTTTTTAATAGCCATATTTAAGATGCTTTGGTATGTATATCATTAAAATTTTTAACAGGCTGGTTAAAATCAAAGCCTGCGTGCCGTGTGTGGACCGCAAGATTTTTTTTGTGCGGCTAACAATATAGTAGATACTTTTAATTTAATTAAGAGATGCTTTTTAGTTTAATAGTATTTTCGTTGGTGTATCGGTTACCTTTTTTAATTAATAACTTATTTATCTTTGAACACTTCAGAGAAATTAAAAAAAAAAATTCTTAACAAATGTTTTTTTATAGTACCGTAAAACAAGCAAAGAGTGCACACTAAAAAAAAATTTTATTGAAAAAAAAATTGTTGTAAAAAATCTTACCAACAATTATTATATTTATACGAAAATGGGATATTTGCGGTAACAAAATAATGTAAAATTGATAAGGGAACAATCATCATCATGATTCCCATTCCGCATCTAATGGTGCATAGGGTACTGAATTTGTACACCAATCACAGCGCATCTCAATCATTTTTGTAAGATGAAGATAAGATGATAAGTCTTACGCTTCACGTACCAGTCTAAGAACTTTTTAAAATTCTAGTGTGTAAACATCATTTTAAATTAATATTATGATTATTTATATCCAAAAAAAATAAAAAATATTAGCTTTTTTGTAATTTACCCAAATATTTCAATTTTGGTGGTAGTTTTCAACGAGTTGTAAATAACTCACTATTAGAAAATAAAAAACAAAATGGAGTAGATTGGGGTTTGAACTTAGGACCTCAGATCCATGAGTCCGCACTATTTTTTTAAATTTTTTTTATTAAGGAAAAACAACCGTTGTTATATAAGAATTCAAAATTTAAAAAATAGTACATACATCCAGTTAAAGTTTTTCACAAATATAATGAGAGAACATGTTACACAGTAAAGAGAAAAATAATATATTTTATAAGACATTAGAAAAAAAAAGAGCTCTTAAGAAGGTTAAGGGATGAGGAAATAGGGTGGAGGAGTAGAGGAGTGGAGGAGAGGGATTTTCATAATATAGTTGACCAATTCAAATTTTTGATATTATTATAAAATAAACACAATTAAAGGAACATAAACTTATTACACACTGACAAATGTTTTATTTTACAGTGTTTCAAAAAGTTTTTTTTTGAAATCACAAAATTTTGTATTAAAAATATCTAAATGGGGACAAAGTAAACTAAATTTATAACAATAAAACTAAAGTGAAGTGAACAAAACTAAAAACTAAAGTGGACAATACTAAAAGTATAAAAAAAACTTGTTTAGTGGGAAAGACTACGCACAATCATTTTTTTGTACAAAGTAAGAGTAGGTTCAAATCCGAATCACTATTAAATGCTCCAAAACCAATGTCATCAATACCTATACATCAATTTGCTACCGGTACTGGGGGTTAATCTTAAGCTGGCGCGTTCAGAAAACTCACACTAAGGCATTTAAAATCTACGGTATGTTGATTTAAAAAAATGTTGTATTCAATTTAAACCAAATGTGTTATCTTTTTTTAAAATTCGGTGTTGAATTAGAGGGTTTTGTATATGAAGAAAAAAAATACAATGGGTTATGAAAATGCAATATTAATTTACTAAAATACTTTGTTTCATTATTTTATATTTTTTTAAATATTGCATTTTACTAACTATAGTCCTTCCAAGAACAGTGGGCAATTTAAATTTAATTTTTTAATATTTATTTAGAGTCAATTACTCTAGAACTAGAATGCGAAATTGTGTAGATTGTTTTTGTCTACCCCATGGTGGTATGTAAAGATCAATAATAAGACTTATTGTAGTTGACTGCGGTTTATTCTGAATGCTAATTATATTGTGGTAAGAGAGCGACTGTATGCTAGGAGAGACAAATTTAGGATGACTTGCCAAGCTGTGTGGGTATGCAGACGACTGTAGATATATTGTTGTCACCAACAATATACCTACATTCCTTACAGTATCCTCCTATGGTGGTATGTGAAGTTCAATAATAAGACTTATTGTAGTTGACTGCGGTTTATTCTGAATGCTAATTATATTGTGGTAAGAGAGCGACTGTATGCTAGGAGAGACAAATCTAGAATGACTTGCCAAGCTGTGTGGGTATGCAGACGACTGTAGATATATTGTTGTCACCAACAATATACCTACATTCCTTACAGTATCCTCCTATGGTGGTATGTGAAGTTCAATAATAAGACTTATTGTAGTTGACTGCGGTTTATTCTGAATGCTTATTATATTGTGGTAAGAGAGCAACTGTATGCTAGGAGAGACAAATCTAGAATGACTTGCCAAGCTGTGTGGGTATGCAGACGACTGTAGATATATTGTTGTCACCAACAATATACCTACATTCCTTACAGTTGTATATAAATAACAAGATTTATTGTTTATCAATAAGTGTGCAAAAGACAGTAAATAAAAGATGTATGTAAAAAACATTGTAAAAGGTGTACTTTAAAAAAGATATGCAGATACAAAAAAAAATTTCAACATACAACATCGTAACAACAGAGTGAAAAGTAATTTTATGTATATTTTTCTTCTATACAACAAGCGTTTTGCGTATTGTTTGGGTGGGTATTCGTAAATTCGGCACCCATTTGTCGGCATAATCAAAATTATTTATTAAATGACGTCCAGTGACAAAAACAAATTCATTTTAAAAAGTTAATTGATCATTAAACAAAATAAAATAATATTAACACTAACTACAGTAGTTCTCCTAGTCTTGAAACAGATTATTCATTTTTATCGATTTTTTAATTAAACCACCTAAAAACATATTACAAATTGCTTTTTATAAAAAATGCAGTCGAACATGCGATGCGACTTGAACGATCGAAATTAAAATAGGTGTTTTGTTAACGTGTTTAGAATAAATCGCGATGGTTACACACTTTACCCTAATATAATAACTTTTTTTGCCAACCCTTATGTAAACAGAGTGCACAAAAATATTACCTGAACTTTTTTGTGTAAAATTTATTGTTTCGACATTTACAATGTCGAATTACATTTAAAATATATTATAAATAAAGCCCTTTTTTATAAATAAAAAACTTATTGTTTTTTCGTTGTGAATGAACCGAGTGTTTTATCTATAGTAATAATTTTTAAAAAATCCATTAAATAGGTACCTCTTTATTTTTATATCAAAAGTGTAGAACACCAAAGCCCAAATAAAAATAGTTGTTTTTACAAAAGACCTGAAAATATGATTTAAACAAAAAACAAAATGCCTTAAATAACCTATTTTTGTCATATTTATAATATGATTTGTGGCTTATTTCGTTGAATGATGTAAAATATATTAACCTCGGTAAATTTAACATTGTATTGTTTGCTTGAGTATTATAATATTTAAACTGCCATTATTTTCAAGTAATGCTACACACCACACACCTATGGCTCGCATGTATCGAAAATATAATATGTACTACCGAAACAACTAAATTGATATTTTTAACTGTTTTGTGGCTGTGATGTCACACTATTTGACAAAGGATACAAGCCTTAATATATTTCTCCTATTTTTTAAAATGATATACTTGTTTTTTTGTAATCCTCAAATGGACATTTTCACACCTGATTTGAAAGTAAAATTTGTATAACTATGCTGTTTGTTAATACAGAAAATATTTATCCTTGCTAGGCGAAAAGTGAATTTCCGCTAATTCAGCAACACATCTGTTTAAGAGAGAGCACGAAGATAGAACTCATAACAAAGAAGACAGAGACGCTATTCTATGGCGAGTGTTTTGTAAAACTGATTCAGTATTCATTCAGTTGACAACAGTGGTGTTGGACGCACGCGCATAATATTTGCGGCGTATTAATGATTTTCTATTTATTTTGCTATAACTAAATTGTTTATTTGCATAAGTTATGGAGAAAAAAAATAGTAAACAGTATGTTAAGTTTTTTTTTTCAAATGTCTGACTTACATTATTTCGTCTTTTACTAGTGGTAATACGATGTTACATCACCGCACACAAAGGGATAATTTACCCGAGTCTTTTAAGAGTTAATGATACTCTCCCAACTCTTGTGAATAATCTCTTAGGAATAAATTTTAGTCAATAAGTACACACGTACAACTTACTTTTCATTTTATTGTATACTGTTTAAGAAATTTAAAATACATATTAAAAAAAAAAAACAGTATGATTATATCTATTTGGTGTCATTCAATAATTGAAGATGTGTGCTTATGAAATTGTTTCAAAGAATAAATTCATTTTTTTTGTTTATCTCGCATGTATCTTTGTTAAATTACCTAATTAAGAAAATAATAATATTAATAATAAAAACATAACTTTGAGGTCAAACATTTAACTAAATGTTGTTAAATATTTGTATATAACCATTTACCGACTTTTCTATGTCTACCGGTTTCGAAACGTCTTCTCGTCAGGACCGCCTTATCAATTTAAATCATGACTTTAATAAAAATACCCTCTGGTTAAAAGTAAATAATATGGAAATATTTCACATTAAGAAAGCTTTAAAAAATAATGTTATTTTGATCAATAATCAAACAACCTTTCAATAAAGTCCGTTTAACGATGTTCCACTGTAATGGTCACCCTAAACCTATTAAACTCACTCTCTCCCTTCACCCCTCTACCTTTTTTCAACTTTTTCTAAAACAACATAGAATATTTTCATAATTTAATCAGTGCATGTTTGTCCTAATCAGTGCATGTGCATATTAAAATGCATGTCGTATTGGTTTGATATTTTTGTGCAACAACTATGGTGAAGGTGTATAGTGGGTTTTTGCATGTTGGTTTAATTGGTGTCCTGACGAGGAGACGGGTACGTCTCGAAACCGGTAGACATAGAAAAGTCGGTAGGTGGTTATATCCAAATATTTAATAACACTTAAATAAAAATATAGTGACTAAATCAAGTTAATCAGCTTGCTTCCCATTTTTTGGTTGAGTCATTTATGATTAGTTGAAAATTGTACCGATATTGAGATATTTGTATGAATCAAAGCAGTGCAAATATAAAGTAATTTTTTTTTAAAACATGAATTATTTAACAATGTTTAATTATGTCCAAATGCTTGCAGACTGGCTGGATTTCCTCCCTAGGGAGTTGTTCATATTTAAATTTATTTCAACAGAGAGGGAAAACATTTTTGAGAAGAGAATATGGAAGTCTAGGCATTTACAGGGCTTATGACCTGTCATTGGCTGGTTTAGCTCAGGCGTTGCCTAGTAGGTGATTTGGTTCAGCCGGATGAATCTCACCCACGTGATAAAGGTGTCAGCTCTTTTACTTCACAAAAGTCAACAGATGGGAGAGTTGAAGAAATGTGGATGTTTAAACATGGGCAGAATGGTGAATGTTACACAGTGTGTAAAATGGCCACTTTAACCAGCCAATGACAGGTCATAAGCCCTGTAAATGCCTAGACTTCTATATTCCCTTCTCAAAAATGTTTTCCCTCTCTGTTGAAATTAATTTAAATATGAATTATTTAAATTACTAAGAAAATAACTTCCCATTTCAAGCACTGTAAGAAGTCGTTACATTATGTATTATTGAGCTGATCGGAACCGCGAATCCTTGAAGCTTTACAGCAGGAATAATAATAGCTATTTCGTTTCTCCTTCCTCTTGGAGCGACGCCTGTGCCGCGCCCCGCGCCCGTGGCCTACATGCGCCGCCATCTTAAGTGAAACTTGATATTATCGGTTATTTTAATTCCCAAATCTCTAATGGCGGAGCTATGTATCGGATTTAATTCGCGAAATTGTTTTGACATGAAAATTCGCGCAACGTATAATTTTGCCAAGAGAATAATTATTATATTACCTACCTTTGCTAAGAAGATCAGTGGCGTACGAACAATCATAATAATTATTTATTTATTCATTTAAAGAAACAAACAGTCGACAATGAAATAATAACATTTTTAAAAAATACGGTTTAAAGACAGACCAGCGGAGTTTCTAAATAAAAAATCATACATATTATTAAATTGTTTTACAACAAAAGGATGTGTTTATGTGTATTTGTATGAGAGTAAGTTTAGATGTGTGTTTATGTGTATTAGTGTGGGGGTAAGTGTTCAGGTGTGTGTAAGTGTGAGCATCATTAAATAGTAAGTGGGATCGTATCGCAGCCAGAAATAATAAGTCTTAATTTATTTTTAAATAAATTAAGACTTATTATTTAGTAAAATATATCAATAGATGAAAAAAAAGCATTTTAATTAGAGCTAGAACGATAGAGGAAAGATTGCTGTTCATAATTATAGTTTATTTACATAACAATTCCTATAATCTAATATATTTTTGTGGTAGCGAGGAGATTTCTCTGAATTGTATGTAATCTGCCTAACTTGATACAACCTCTTTTAAGGAAGACATTTTTTATATGCTGTGCAAAATAATAATTAACTGCACATTTCATATAAAAGTTATATTATATTTAGGTATGGGTATTACCCATTTGTTTTTTTACACAACAGGTTTATTACAAAATCCTGGTGTGATTTCGACTTGATGTCTTATTTCAGGAAACAATCCTTAAAATGAAAATTGAGCGGAGATAAGTTTGTCTCGTAATGTAGTTGGCACGTACGCCTATCATGCTTGAGATCCCGGATTGGATCCCTGGCAGGATCGATGTTAAACACGTGTTCTGATATTAGTACCACAGTTCTACATTAAAAGTTTTTTTTTATTACTGGACAGGTACCAGAAGCGTAAGACTGTTTTTTTTTGTTAATAAGAGTTACTTTATTATTGACCTTGATTATAATGTACAAGGTTTATATTTTACAAGTAAATTTTGTTTCCTAGATATTTGAGTAGTGTTGAAAAGGGGTGAAAATTTCGCCTGTGGATCTTAATAAGAACTTTTCCGCATTTGCTCAGTGAAGAAAAAAACACAGAAAACTCATTCGAAAAAAACAAACTGTCACCTTGGTTTCTAGTCAGCAAAATTATTTAGTATTGTTGTTATTGTAATACCATGTACTACTTGATACGAGTAGAAAAATACAGATGGAAAAATTGTAGACGACCACTAGATTTAACCTTATAAAGAGGTAATGATTGTTTAAGCAGAAGTAAAAAAGCAGTTTAAGATGGATGATTTAGACATTTACCGGGAGTGCAATCTCTTATTGGCAGGTTTGAGTTAAAAAATATGGGAACAGTACATCTTAACTCAAATAAACAATTAAGATATCGGACATCGGAAGCGTAAACTTCTCATACGAGTAAATATTGTATTAATTTGAGGATATTTGGTTGGGTGAGTTACATACTACGGAAGCTACTAGAAAGCTTTACAGGGATATTTAATCTAATTCTGGGCATTTTTTGTTGACAGCTCGTTGAAATTTAACGTCCAAATACAGACTTGAAGCATAAGCTGCTAAGAAAAAATCGTTTGGCTAAAATCTCACTAAAATATCAATTTGAATAACTTTAATCTCCTTGGCGCTACGTTTTAGGCTATGATTTTGCCTCTTCCGTCAGTTCCCTATTTGGTTAAAACTTTTGACGCCAAATCGAGGGGCGTTTTTTTCCTGACCGCGCGATGACTATGCTGAAAGTCTCGCTTCGTCAGTTTTAAGGTATAAGAGATTGTCAGGTACAAATATTGAAAGGCCGATTAAGGTTTTTTCACAGGATTGTATCCACTGTTGATATTAAGACAAATAGGGTTTCGTGAGAGATCTGGTGTAATCACGAAGGGTAATTTTCCTCAAATTTAATAGGGTCATGTTGAAATTTGTGTTAGGAACTTACCAGTATTGTCATAATTTAATGTACTTATGAGCTTTGTAATGTAAATAGTTTTTTTTTAAGAGCAAATTCTGTAAATATTTTCTAGATTTACATGAGTTTTGTTGTCTATTTTGTTTGCATTACTAAGTACTTTCTCTTTGGAAGAGGGATCTAGGAAGTATGGCTGCTGTCCCAATTTGGAACTAACACTGTTTTTTTGCACTATCATACAGGGACACTAGAATATGTTGAGTGAACTGACTATTTAATAAATTAAGAATACTGCAGTGAAGAGTACGATAAAAGCTTTGAAAGTTTTGTCGTTTTCGCAGTATGGTGTGATAGTTAAGCGCGTATTCTGACTCATTTAATGACTTAAGACCTTGAGATTGAACAGATAAACGCGGGTCAACTCATACCCACCGGAGATAGGATTATTAGACCCTATGAATACGAAAATTATCGATTACACAATAAATAAGTTTTAATTGTGATTTTCGTTCTGTTTAATCTTTCAAAATAACATAAACTTCAATTTAAGACAAAAATAAAATTTTTCAATTCAGATAAAACAGAGCTTTAATATAATTTAAACAAATAAAAAAAAAAAATTTTAACGGGTGCTTATCTTTTCTGTGAATTTTTTAATACAGATCGACTTTGGCTCTGTATATTTATCTCCATAAAATATAATTACGATTAGAATTGGGAGATATTGTCAACCAAGATAAGCATTGAGAAATATTATCAACCTCTGGCACATGTTATTTTTAACGGCTGACTTTGCCATTATGAACTAATATCAAATAAATTTAATCAACAAAAAAATAAAGCACAATTTAGCAAAAATTATTCACAATATACGAAGAAGGAAAATAATAATAATAAAGGACATTATAAATTGATTATTCCAGTAAAATGGCTTTGAAAGTTTGTATGTTTTGTTATTTTCGCGGTACGATGTGATGATTTAACGCGTATTCTGACTCATTCAACGACTTAGGATTGAACAGATGAACGTGGGTTATTATTTATATAAAGTATTTACTACGCAAATTTATTTTTTTATTTTTTATTTATTTATACATTTTATCATAATTATAATTTTATGTTTATCTTTGCCCAGCTAACAAGGGTACATACCCCGTCTTAAGCTAGGCATTTACAAAAAGTTACACTTTTAATTGCACTATCAAAAGGATTTCCCACACCAGTTCAAATGGGATAGGGGCGTGGGTGCGTACGACGAACCGGAGGAAATGCCACAAGCTGTGACAACTCGCGTATGAAGTATGAAATAGCACCTCGTGCAGTGCGAAATTGGGACCAGATCAGCGTCGCCAACTGACGAGCGCTTCAGTGTGGCAACCAGACAATGTTCATCAAGGTGTGTTTGCTTTCCTCTACAGTGGTTTGATTGTAAGAAATACAAATTTTTTGCGTAATTTCTTTTATTTTTCGTATGGAATATACAAAACTAAAGAAATACACTAGTAAAGTAAATAGAACAACTTTGTTTTTAACCACTAATTTTTATTTTTCACCACCGGTTTCAAAGCAAACAAGCTTCTTTGTCAAGGTTTACGTAACTAATGAATTGATTCCTTTTTATTTTATTTCTATCATGTTCACTAAATACTACACGTGGACCCAATAAATCAAGTGGTTTTTTCTTACACGGGTGGTAATTTGATATCTTTATTTTCGAAGTAAGCCAGGAGAGGACTAAACGAAATATTGTTAATTTGGTTATTAATTATTGTTTTCTTATTATGATTGGCTTTTTTAATTTCTAAGATTTCTAAGTTGTCTAATTTTAATATTTTATTTTCAAAATGAAGTACTTTTAATCCAGTGTCTTTATTGAAATTATGATTATTTTCTATGAGATGATATGCAAATTCAGAAAGATTATTATTATTTAAGCATCTTAAGTGTTCTTTTACTCTAATATTAAAGTTTCTTTTAGTTTTTCCAATGTAGATTGAATCGCAATCATTACAATTTAATTGGTATATTCCAGATTTATTATATTTATGGACTTTGTCTTTGTGATTTTTTAACAATGTTCCAATATTATTAGTTGTGTAGAAAGCCGGTTTAATGTTTGACGGTAGGGAATTTGATACACTAGTGTTTATGAACAGTTTTGGGAAAGAAGTGGTCTATCATTTTTTTGTATCTCGATCATGCAATGCAGCCTTTGCTATTTATAAATACATAATACCACTTTCAGACAAAAGGATTTTGAATTTTTTTTTTTTTTTTTAACGGAATAACCCGCTAAGCCCCTATTTTGAGGCTAATCAGCAGGTGGGATAGAGAGAATTCGGACGGGGGTAATGGAAATACACCGCAACACCCAGACCAATTGAGAAAAAAATCTTTCTTGGATTTTTTTCTTGCAACTGGCGGGAATCGACCCCGCGACGCCAGTTTTACAGTTGGCCGTCTAAGTAACTGCGCCACAGCACCTGTCAAATGCCTGGCATTTAATTAAAATCTATAACCTACTTCCACATTCTATTAAAACAATTAGTTAGAAGATAATGTTTAAAAAGGCTTTAAAAAAATGGAAAGTGGATCTAAATAGAAGTAAAATGGATTGTCTCATTCGCCCAAACCAATATTGAATCAACTGCTCCACAAGTGTATAGTTTTTGTTAGGTTTTTGTTCTTTCATTATGCGTTTTGTAATATAAATAATATATATGCGCATAAATTAATTATAAACATAAATACGTAGTGTTAAAAACTGTCTGAACATTTTGTTGAGTATCTCTGTTTTTTAAGCTAGTCTTCTTTGTGTGTTGCCGAATGTAAAAATATTTTTAAAAAAGTGTATTGTTAAGTGTCCCCGGCACGGGCAACCTCAGTGAGGTCACATTATTTTTGCTATTAATCATAATCTAAGAGAGAAAAAAATATTAATAAATAAAGATGATTTTTCTAAAAAAAAATGTCATTTTAGATTTTACGGCGTTTTTTCTTTATTTTCGTCACTTTGTGTCAGGTATCATGTTTCAAAATAAATGACATTATATCGTTGGTTATTTTTATTACTCCACGCCAATGCTAGGTTTAAGTTTATCCTGGAAACAAACCTCCCCGTTCGCTTCATAATACATTATAAACATAATATTATACGAAATAAGAGTACCCCCTAGCGACGTAATCAAAACAAACGTTCCAACTTAAATTGAGTTCAGCGCCATCTTACGGCCAAACCGAGAACTGCTAAGATTACTGGCGCTATATTATAATAATGTTTTGCTCTGTTCTTGGGGGAATATCGCGTCGTAAATGGGCGGTACCATAATTAGTTTCTGGGCGACATATTTTAATGGTAAAAATAAAAATTATTTTGGTCAACAATGTTTTGATTACATCCAAATGTTTGTAAAATGCTGGATTTCCTCTCTAAGGAGTTTTTAAGATCTAAATTTGTTGCAACAGAGAAGGAAAACACAATCTTCATCATTACCTTTCCCCGCACCTAATGTTTTTTTTTATTTTTTTTTTTTTTATTGACATAAACGGCAAATCTGCCTTTTACAAACATTCACAATACTAACATATTTGGTTTAATATTTAAAAAAAAAAAACATAAATTTCCTTTAAAAAAAGTTAACCTAAAAATTATACAGCATATTCAATAGAAAGTTTAAATAATAAAACATTCTACAGTAATACAACAAGAAAATCATAAGTACTGTTTTATACAGCTGGGCAAAGTGAACGAAAAACTGTATTTATTATGAAATGCATGAAAAAATAAATATAATTACCATTCACCATCTTTGAAAAGGTTCAAAAGGTTTGTTCTATAGGAACAATACCCTACACTAAATATATCAGATACGTGGGAATAACTATTGCCAAATTCATGAAGTATATTTAATACGGCATTACAAGTATACACTGTCCGTGAATTGTTGCTACAAAACGGTGGCACCTGTCTAGTCATTCTTCCGGGTACCCTGAAGTTGATGAGAGATAATAGTTCAGGGCAATCCCATATTGAATTCACAATTTTGAATAAATTTAAAAGGTCTATAATTTTTCGTCTATCGTTAAGTTTTAACAAATGTATGGTTTTAGTAAAAAATCGTAATTTAAAAATTCATGGCTGATTCTAAGTTTAAAATTTACATACCGTAAGAATTTTTTTTGGACTCTTTCAAGAGAATTTTGGTGACAGTTGTAGTAAGGAGTCCACATTGTAGAATTATACTCTAACTGGCTTCTCACTAATGAAGTATACATTAACTTCAATGTGCTTATGTAAGGTTTAATCGAATATATTTCTCTTGAAGTTATATTTAGTTGACTTTAAATTTTATTTTCACCATAGATAACAATACTTAAAGTAAAAGCAGAATCAAAATAAAAAAAAATAACATTTAAAGTATTACATTAAAAAATAATAAACGTGGAGACAAAAAAGCAAAAGGAGCTAAATACCACCATTAAATAACTTAGCCTACTTGATCGTCCCTGTAATGAATCGAACAGTCTCTCTTCTTGTTTCATAGTTCAGAAGCTCAGCTAGGTTATTAGTTGCTGCTATCCGAGTGTTCAGTTTGCATTCAAGCTCCCATCTCGGCCTATCGAACACTGGGCAGTATATATTATTAAAATATATTCTACAGTTTGCTCAGTGATGCCATCATATAGGCAGCAACTATCTTCTAAATTTTAAAATAAAAAAGTTAAAAAAAAAAAAAAAAACATTTATTTTACTAAATATAATAATGCTAAATAAAATAATGCTTACATAAAACATTACAGTGTTCAAGTAGAAGTACATAGCCAAATATAAACAATATCAACACGACAAGTTATTTTTTTTATAATTCATTGCCAAAAAAAATATGTTCAAAACTCGTTTATTTATCGTAGCTGCTCGAAATTTAATTTACTTTGTCCCCATTTAGATATTTTTAATACAAAATTTTGTGACGTCAAAAAAAACTTTTTGTCAGTGTGTAATAAGTTTATGTTCCTTTTTTTTTTTTTTATTTTTTTATTTTTAATTATGTTTATTTCATTATAATATGAAAATTTTTAATTAATCAACTTTATTATAAAAATCCCTCCTCCACTCCTCCACTCTATTTCCTCATCCCTTAACCTTCTTACGAGCTCTTTTTTTTATCATGTCTTATATAATATATTATTTTTCTCTTTACTGTGTAACACGTTCTCTCATTATATTTGTGAAAAACTTTAACTGGATGTATATACTATTTTTTATAATTTGTATTCTTATATAACAACTGTTTTTTTTCCTTAATAAATAAAAATGTAAATATATATTTTAAAAAAATACCTACGCACCAAGTGGTGCGTACGGCACTGCGTTGGCACTCTTATCGCAGCGTATCTAGATCATTTTTGCTTCATGATAGGTAAGGTGATCAGTCTTACACTTCAGGCCTCAGTCAAGGAAGAATGAAATATTTTAGGGAAAACCACATAAAAACTAATATTTAAAATTTACTCTGCCAGGAATCGAACTCGGGACCTCAAAAACGGTAGGGAAATGTGGCAACCATTACAATACGAGGCAGACTTGTCCCTACCAGACTTTCTTCTCGGGAGAGTAGCCATCGAGTCAAAAACTCTCATTTTATTTTACACGCACATAAAATAAATAAAATCTATTTGAATAATATGTATAACATTTACATTTACATTTATAGTAATATTATAAGTTTCATATGATTGGTAATTTTATGTTATATATATTTTTTATGTGACAACATTTACAATAACAATATTGTGTGGAAGCATCTAATTGGACTTTATGATGTGTATTTATGGTACAATTGTATCTTATAAATTTATAAATGTCTGTTGACTTTCCAGTGAAATAAAATAAAATAAAACAATGTGTTCCTAAGCTGTCACATGGCGGTTGGCACAAATCGCAAAAGGGCTTAAGCTCCCGCGGGTAAGTTTGGGGAACTATTATAATTATCCAAGTTCGATTCCTAAAAGGGCCGCCCAGATTTAACCTCCCCCCATTCTCCGCGGCTTGAATAATCCAACCTATAAGACTAGGGAGGCAAAATTTACAAAGATGGCGCCCACAGGAAGTACGAGAGAAATAAGTAGGCAACAATGAGCAACCGTACTCTTGATTGTTTTATTTATTTATTCATTCAAAATTATAGTCGTTTAAATATTAATAAACTTATGGAGGCTGTGCCCGTGTCAAGGCATAACAATTAACAGTAAAAAATACAAAATAAAATTTATTAGATTAAATTATAATGACATTTGATGCAATTGAATAATAATCCAGAAAAACAAGGTATAGGAACGCAATGTAAAAAAAAAATCAAATATAAATATTAAAATATAAATTATAAAAAACATTTAAGTTTGTACTCGTAAGTGAAAATTATTGATAAAAGTTCATTGTAATCTTTATATATATAATTCCTCTGTACGTGTGATGTCACCGTACTCCTCCTAAACGGCTTAACCGATTTACGTGCGGTTTTCATAGAAATATAGATCTTTACACTGTGCGTGTTCTTAGATATTAAAATCTTAAATAAATGTTTTATTCATTGATCAAAAAGTCTGTTTTTGAATGTTTACAAAGATCCTTTTTTTTGTGGATCTCAATCAAATTCTTTCCTTAAATGCCTTATAATTTCTACCCATTTATTTCTTTTTATTGGATTTTTGGTAACACTAGAATAATATTAAATGCTATACATTAAAAAAAATCGTATTCCTACATAAGTACACCCCTTTGTTGGTGAGACAACCGGAGTTTGACGTTTGCATAAAGAATGCCATATTTAAAAAAAAAAACATTTTATGTTTTGGAATTCAACCATCATCAAGTACCTAGGTACCTACTTAAATTATCTTCTATTAAATTACACTTAAATATTAACAATTTTTACTTTTGGAATTTAATCACGAAAAGTACCTTGGTACTTACTTATCAATGAAAAGTATTTTTCCAAGCTAATAGCACGTAAACCAACGTTCAGGCAGAACAACGTCTGTCAGGTCCGCTAGTTTATTATATAAATAAAAGACGAGTGATACTTCATTCCACAAATTTGGAATATCCAGTGACCGGTTTCATCGCTTTCACGACATTTTCGAGACTGGTATCTTTATTAAAGAGTGCAATGTATATAAACAAAACAGAAGTAAGTATAGGTAATTCAAAATTATTTATAAGTAAATTAAATAAAGTTTTTTTTATCTTAAGGATCATTATCAAAATTTCATTAGATCATTAAAAAACTTTAAAACAAAAACCTATTCAAAATATTTAAGTCATTTAAAAAACCGCGGTAAATTTCCATGATAAAGTAAATTAATAACCGTGGTTATTCAACATATACATGGATAAATGTATGAAAGAATTGAAAAGTATGGATGTGGGAGCGAAAATGAGTAATCTAACTGTCAGTTGCCTTCTGTACGCCGATGACGCAGTCCTCCTAGCTGACAGCGAAGAGGAACTGCAATCCTTGGTTACAAAGGTTTACGAAGTGTGCAAGGAGAGTGATTTGCTAATGAATGTGCAAAAGTCGAACGTCATGGTCTTTGAAAGAAATGTAACTATGACTGAATGTAAGATTGTAGTAAATGGAGACAGTTTGAAACAGGTCGAAGAATTTGTATATCTGGGTAGTATGTTTACGAGAGATGGAAATATGGACAAGGATATTGAAAGGAGGGTTAGTGCCGGTAACAGAGTTAATGGTGCCTTAAAGTCTGTCGTAGCAAATAAGTGTCTATCGCAAGAGGCTAAATTAGCAGTTCATAATGGAGTTCTGGTACCAACCCTAATGTATGGAAGCGAAGCATGGAGTTGGAAAAAAAGGGACGAAAGTAGACTGAATGCTGTTGAAATGCGATCCCTCAGGCGAATGTGCGGAAAAACAATGTATGATAGGTGCCCTAATGTCGAAATTAGAGCAGAATGCAAGGCTGAGTTAAGCATTATCGACAAAATTAAGAAAGGTCTTTTGCGATGGTTCGGTCATGTGGAGCGAATGAATGATGAAAGAACGGCTAAAAAGATTTATGATGCGAATGTGTCTGGTTGTAGAAGTCGAGGAAGGCCGAGAAAGACATGGCATGATCAAGTACAACAAATTCTTGAAAGTGGTCATGTGAAAAGTCGGAATAATCGACGTGCGTGCATGAGAAGATGTATGAATGTGAAGGAAGCAAAGGAAGTGTGCCAGGACAGAGTGGTGTGGCGTTCTATCCTCTCTGCCTACCCCTCCGGGGAAATGGCGTGATGGTTAGTTAGTTAGTTAGTTAGTTAGTTAATCTTGTGTTCGATAAAAATGAAATAAATGTCCTAGAAAAGTGATTAAAATATTGCTTAGACCATAATAAAACCTCGAGGGAAAAATATTTACAGATTTATATAATAATGAAATTGGAATATCGTGAACCTAATAGTATATTTAATCAAAATAATATTTTGATCTCTGAACTCATAATTTATATTGAATTGTTTTTGTTATATTTATGCGAACTGATAAATATTTTACAATTAACAAACACAGCATCACAATGTGGTTTTCACTGCTTGCAAATTATTACAAATGATATGAAACGCTGCATAGGGTAGGGTCTTGATTCTTAACTGCAAAAAGTAGTCAGCGGTTAGGTCATAATAATTAAGAGCGTCATAATTCTTAATGACGTCGTGGCAGTTGCGAAACCCAAACTTATTTATATGTATAACAATTGAAGATGTGCAAAATTAGCATAAACAACTTATTTGGTCTTCCAAGATGGTATACTGCAAGAGGAACTTGCTCTGTACACAGCAAATTATTTTGATTTAATTGGGGCTTAAAATCCTTATCGAAAACCTCTTATATTTGAGAATACAGTCAAATGCAGATGAGATTAATTTACTAAAATAAATAAAACAACTTTGTTTTTAACCACAATTTTTTTTCCACCGACCAATTTTAAAGCTAAATAAACTTCTTTTTCAAGGTTTACTTAACTAATGAATTCTTTCTTTCAAAGGTTGAAAATAAAATATTTAAATTATATAACTTGGAAATCTTAGAAATTAAAAAAGAGAAAAAAAGTTTTAAAGAAAAAAAATAAGAAATAACCAAATAGACAAAATTTCTTTTAGTCCACTCCTGTGGAGTTTCGAACGTATTCTTCTCACATTACCATCCTTTCAAGAAAAAAGACTGCATTTATTTGTTTCGTTAGCAGCATACTGATAAAATCAAATAAAATAGGAAATAATTCATTTGTTAACTAAACCTTGAGAAAGAAGCTTGATTAGCTTTGAAACCGGTCAGTGGGAAAAAAAATATTGGTTAAAAACAAAGTTGTCTTATTTATTTTATTATAATAAATAACCACAAAGTAAGTGCGTTTAATATATATTTTTTTATGATATTAATTTATTTTAAAAACAAAAAAGAGTGATGCTTAAATCTAGAAATATTGAATTTTAAAAATAAAAAGTTATCAAGTGACATGTTGCAAGACAAAAAAAAACAAACAAACCATCACGCCGTTTTCTTGTAAGGGTAGGCAGAGATGATAGAACGCCACATCACTCTATATTTGCATACATATCTCACTTCCTCTAAATTCATACATCTTCTTATGCACGCGCACCGATTATTACGACTTTTCACATGTCCATCTTCAAGTATTTGTTGGATTTGATCAAGCTATGTAGCATCATTAGAAAAGAGCCAATTAAAGTTTTTTTTGGTTTTTTTTTGAGCCATGCCAATCCATCTTCATCACACACTATGTTAACGGCGAAGATATTAACGAAAAGCCGTAAATCTAACACAAATAGTTCCAATTCATGAGACGAATTGACTCATCTTCCCATACTAGACATCGCGGCGTAAAAACAAGGGTTGCTCTTAGAAAATTTCATAAATAGCAGATTTTGATTTCGGATGACACGATTGGCAACATGAGAAATAATTGATTGCAACATATATGGGAGATCATTTAGAGCATGAAGTATTTATCAATGTAATTATTTTATTTAATAAAACACATACATTACAAACTAAAATTCAAGACATCCATATTACAAAAAGACAAAAAAATACATAAAGAGACTCTTGTCAAAATAGTAGGAGAATCCTGCTCGGGAAAACCTCTTCAGATACATGAAACAGATCAACATTCAGAGCGATGTTGTTTAGCATAGCGGTAGCTCTTCTAACAAGCATAACCATTGGCTTGGTCCTGTTTATCGGAATATGAAACAATCTATGCAGACGCTGTCTTAGGTAATTATCAGGAACATACAACCCAAAGATCTAGACCACTAGATCGTATTATTTTGCTGTAATGTAGTTTGGCTATGACTCGTATTAACTCTTGTGTGGCTGTGATGTCACACTAGTCGACATAGGACACGAGACTTAATTTATTTTTCTTATTTTTTTAAATGATGAATTTGTATTTTTCGTAATCTTCAAATAGACGTTTTCATACCCGATTTGAAAAGCAAAATTTGTACAACTATGCTAAATATTAAAGCAAAAAATATTTATCATTGCCACGCGAAGAATGAATGTCCGCTAATTCAGCAACACATTTTTACATATACCCTATACAAGAGAGAGCACGAAGATACAAGTCATAACAAGGAAAACAGAAACGCTGTTCTGCGGTGGGTGTTGTCTAAAACAGATTCAGTCTTCAGTCGGTTGATGACAATGATGGGGAACGCACGCGCGTAACGCGTTATGGTTTTTAATTTATGTTGCTATAACAAGGCTAAATTATATGTTTATTCGTATAAATTATGGAAAAGAAATTATTTTTTTATTTATATTTTACTCTTACACACCATAAAAAATAATGTGACCTCACTGGGGTTACCCATGCCGAGGACACTTAATAATATACTTTTTTGAAATGTTTTTACATTTGAGAATATACAAAGACGACAAACTCAATAAACAGAGATAATAAACAAAATATTTAGACTGTTTTAAGAACTAGGTATATATGTACATGTTTATTATTTATATTACAAAAAGCACAATGAAAATAACAAAAACCTGACATAAGCTTTACTCTTGCGGAGCAGTTGATTCAATATTGGTTTGGGCGAATGAGACAATCCATTTTACTTCTACCTAGCTTAGGGTTGCCATCCGTCCCAATATATCGGGACTGTCACCGTTATTGAGTCTTCTTTCCCGACGTCCCGATTAAACCTATAATGTTCCGATTTAAACTTACACAGTGCAACGCTGTCAATCAACAAAAATCTTCCACTGCCGTATGCCGAAAGTCAGTAATTCCATTCCTGCTCATAAAAACATAATGATACAAAATATCTTCTGCTGCCAGGGTACATAGTCTGATGGGAAGTTAAAATCTATCTACAGTTGTATCTAGAAAGTAATATTAAGTTTTCTGCATGATAAATACAATGAGTACAATTTTTTTTCTAAACATGTTTAATTACCGGTTAGCGACGAAGATACTTTGAATTTTCATACAATATACACACCTTACATATACATCTATATTAGTTTATACCGTCTCAGTATATACCGATGAAGATAGCCGTTCATAATCGCGGCCCAGGGACTGTAGAATCAATATTGCAGTATTACGTTTATATTAAGTAATATAACAAATGTGGCCAGCGGTACTTTTTCCGCAAGAAACACCACATAAAGTGTAAGAAAACGTTTCTATTGTATTTGTGAAAAACCGTTATAAAATTTGCTTCTTTTTAACTCTACATATCTCCATTGCAGAACGTCCCGACGAGACCCTAGCGAAATATGGCAACCCTAACCTGGCCCCACTCTCTATTTTTTGATAGCCTTTTTACATTTTTGTTTTCAAATGTCTGAACTTTAGAATATTCCGTCTTCTACAAGTGGTAACCTGATGTGACATCGGCGCGTGCAGAGGGATTATTTACCAGTCTTTTAGTAGTAGGGATCTAGTTTTGCTATGCTGCGTATCTAGTTCTACAGTATGATCTGTCGTTGGCTGTTAGCTAGTTTGGCTAGGCTATGTACTAGCATGCGAGTGAGTTAAGATGGGAGTAACGAGACTCGCGGTGTAACTAAGTTTATATTATCTGGGGTGAGGAACTAGACTCAAACTAATTCATTTACTTCAGGTGTTCAGTGTGGTTTCTTGAAGGAAATAAAGGGGCGAATCCAGGTCCTTGATTTTAATGAAGTGATTTTTAACGAAAGGGCGAACTGTAAATGAAAAACGAATTTCATTCAGTTTTGTGATCGGGAAATATTTTCATATTTTATTTTTTATTAATATTGTACGCCCATAAAGCTTTTACATACATGAAAGTTATATAAAGTATGATTATATAAACAACATAAAATTTAAAAAATACAATATAAAGCAACAAAAGATAGAACTGTGTTTGGTAAAGTAAAGTTGGTATAAAAAAAGAAGATGAGTTTATAAACAACATAAATTTAAAAAAAAACAATATGAAGAAATAAAAGATAGTAACCGTGTTAAGAAGTATATTTGGTATAAAAATAAAAATAAAAAGATGAGTGTATTAACAACATACATTTAAAAAAATTCAATATAAAGTTATAAAATATAGAAATGTATTTAGAAGTTTAGTTGGTTTTTAAAAAAAAAATATATATATTAATATTTTTTTATTTTTAAATAAGCTAAAGAAATGCAGTTAAAGGTTTAAAGCAGCTAGGTACATAATGTTTATAAAATGCAATATGAACAGAACATTAAGTTCTATTTGATATAGAACATATACATTGATATTTAAAATTTACAAGACTCACTTTAAAGACATCGATTTTGTTTGCATATTGTTTCGCGAGTACATGCATCCGCATTACTGGTGAATTTGCGCTGTAATTGGTTGATGATGATAATATTTGAGAAAGGATAGGAACATGGAATGGATACCTACCTTTAATATGATCTGAATGTTCTTCAATTTCGGGCACTGGATGATAAAATAAACTATAACATGTAACAATATTTTCCACGACGCGAGACAATCCTAACCACTTTTTATCCGATTTGATGTGAAGTCAAAAATGCTGTTTGGTTTTTGTTTTAAATCCGAATCTTCTAATTTTGAATTTCTTCTATCTTGATGTTAGGTAGGTACCATAAGAATGGGTCAAAAGAAGGATAGGAACGAAAGGTAATCGGCCAGGAATAGTATCGATAAATGCTGTTATTTACTTAACAGTGATGATATTTGTAAAAATAGCAACCAACATTTCTTGGTTAAGATTCAATTTCCTTGACTGTGGTAAATAATCCCTTTGCGCGCGGTGATGTAACATCATGTTACAACTAGTAAAAGACGGAATATTCTAAAGTTCAGATATTAAAAAAAAAAATGGCGTAGATATATACTGTTTAATAATTTCTTTTCCATAATTTATTCAAATTAACATATAATTTATCCCTGTTATAGCAAAATAAATAAACAATCACAAGTACGCCGTTCATGTTACGCGCGTGCGTCCCCCATCACTGCCATCAACCGACTGAAGCCTGAATATGTTTTAGACAACACTCGCCGCAAAACAGCGTTTCTGTCTTCTTGTTATGACTCCTATCTTCATGCTCTCTCTTGTATAAAGTATCTGTATAGATGTGTTGCTGAATTAGCGGACATTCATTCTTCGCGTAGAAAGGATAAATATTTTTTATTTTGACATTTAGCATAGTCTTACAAATTTAACTTTTCAAATCGAGTGTGAAAATGTTCATTTGAAGATTACGAAAAATAGGAATTCATTATTAAAAAAAATAATACAGATATATCGACTCTTGGGTCCTTTGTCTACCAGTGTAACATCACAGCCACGCAAGAGTTAATTTGACTAATGGGCGCTTTTAAGCATGCATCTTTAGGACTGGTAAATTGTTAACAGCATTTTCAACTTTTACACTATTTTTTACAAGTTTTTTTAGAGATATGAAAGTCAGATCAGTATTACATTTAAATTTAAATAACACAAATATATTTACAACTAGTTTGCGAAACGATTAATTTTTATGCTAGGAAAGGTTGTTAATGGGCCTAAGAAATATTTGTTATATAAAAGAAAGAAGAAAGAAAATAACCTTCTTTAGCCACCTTCGAGAAACGCCTGAAACATAACTATATATACATACCTCAGAATCTTGAACTCCATGTATTTTATATTAATATGGTTAAAAATAAACGTGAATTTCTAATTTGAAATGTGTTTGCTGCACCAATGGGTAACCACACTGACAGCACTGTTTTTGACAATCTGTCAAGATTTCTGTAGAAAAAAAAAACTGTTCATACTATTTATATGCCGATGGTGGGCAATTGTATATTCATTTCGAACCCATTGACATCGTTTAAACAAAGTGAGTAATGTCACTTGCACTCGAGCATATCTCTTCATGGACAAAAAAACATAGACTTCTCATAAATCCAACAAAAACCCAAATTGTACTTGTTGGTTGTAAACAAATATATTCAAAGGTGAATTTTTCCACACTTCCTCTTTTCGAAACAGATGGTACAAAAATTCCATTCGTGACTTCAGTCAAAAACTCAGGTATTATCATTCATAAGTATTTAGGGTGGCACGATCAGGTTAACGAAGTAAGTCGTAAACATTATAGCAGTTTACCCTCACTTAAAAGATTACAGAATTTCTTGGCAATTAATGTTAAGTAAACATTAGTCCAGAGCTTACTTCTTTCACTTCTTGACTACGCGGATGTATGTTATCCAGATGCTAGCTCTGAAAAACTTGATAAGTTAGAACGATTGCAAAATATTTGTATACGTTATACCTTTGATTTTCGCAACTACACTGGCTCAGTATTAGGCATAGAAGAAATATTCACATTCTATCACTTTTTCACAATATTTTAAATAATCCCACTTCGCCTGTTTATCTGAGAGAGCTCTTCCAACTTCTTTCACAACACGGACTATCTCTTCGTTCTAGTAACGAGAGAACCCTTTTAATACCCTGTCATCGCTCTAATTTTCTTGCCTCCTCTTTCACAGTAGTAGCTGCTTGATTGTAGAATAATCTACCCACTAATGTTAGAAACGCCCCTTATTTATTTACATTTAATTCAAGATTGAAATGTCACTATCTAAATATGTATAAACTTGTACAAATTTTTGTAAGATACTCGTGTTTTTCAAACTATTTTTGTTACTTGAGCACTCTTCCAATTCACTTCTGTACAACTATCGCGCCGATGAGACTATGGAGTAGATAGGTAGGTACTAGTTTAGCTTAATCGAATTTCTCATCTTGCGAAATGGCATCTAAAGTTATACAGGTAAAAGTTTTAATTGAAACACCTGGCCCGGCGCGGGTTATTTGATTTTCTGTCTAAACTTGTTACGTAGGTACCACATATTTCAATTTCTAATGTACTTAACGACAACCACAGCCTCATAAATAATATAACAATAGATACATGTATAGATTATCATTATTTATTAAAGATTAATCAGCTTTTCAACAAAATGGCCCGTTTTAAACGGACGTAAAAATCCATACGGCACGATAAAATAATATGAGTCGATTGTTTTTTTTTAAATAATTTATTTACTATACAGCCTGTAACTGGGGGGGTGGATCATCGATGGCAGAGCAATGAAAGACCTGAATGCCTATCGATTTAACTCTCAAGTATGTTCCGCGATATTCAGTCGTTTAAAAGTTATTCGGATTTTTAAGAAACTTATGATCCGATTTCTTATGATCCGAACCGGGGGACCAAATGACCCCCCCCCCCCCACTTTTATATGACGTCATGAGAATAAAACGTTGGAAATCGTGCAATATTTTTTTCAGTTTTGCCGAATACTAATGTGCATAAAATGAAATTGACCCATGTATTATTTACATATTTTTTTGTTATAATATAAAAAAAAAACATTTAAATTTTAAAACAAAAACAGGAAAATGCTACTTTCTATTGTTTTCACAATTAAATAAATATAGGGCAAATAGCTTTAAGATTACTTGAGTTATCGAATTGAAATCGGTCCATGGGGTTTTGAATCCCCCCCCTTTGGTCCGGCTAGGTTGATATTTTTTTATTCAATTTTATAATCCAAAAATACTTTTTAAATTGTTTAGAAGAATAACAAAATTTGAAGCTTTAGAAACCCAATAAATTAATCAGTAAATATTTAATCAGTAAAAAATTCATTTAAAAAAGTGAATTATTACAAAATAAAAAAGGGTTAGTAAAATCTTCCTTGGAGTAGTCGAATTTTCCTTTTAACTTAATTTATGTATACATTTCGCCCCCACACTACAGATCCATCCTCTAACTTACCTCCACGCCGCCCATATAGCAACCCCCGCCCCCCCGCGAGTACCACCTACCACATCATCATCATCCCCCAGATGCGGAAGCCATCTTAAAACTATCTCCACATTTCTAGCACGTAAAACATTTACCCCAGCTTGCCAATGTTTACCAAACTTCGACGATGTTTAAAAATTATAATTTAAAATTCAGTTTTTTTTTGTAAAAACGCATTATTTGTTTACAAAATGCGCGAGATAAAAGTGTTTTCTACGGCCGCGAGAGCGGTTCAGCATAGCGCCGCTGGATGAACATATTAAGTTTTCGAATGGCTTAATTGATGTACCATCGTTACTGAAACAAGTGGCATTCAATGTTCCGATCCGCCGGTTACGAAATAATATTGTGCTGTTCCTCGATCAACACAGCACAAACAATGGCTTGCATGCACCAATGTCCCGATTGTGTCGTATTGTAAACTCGAGACAAGATCTGGACTTTTTTGGTGTAAGTCTTTACAGATTTAAAAATTCACTAAGACAGACCGGATCTTGTCTTAAAGTAGTAAATTATTTTTTTTTTGTCCTAGCTTAAATTTATTTCAATTGTATTTTATTTTATAAGTGCTTGTATTATTATAAGAAATTGTTAATTTTATTTATTTATTTTATTAGGTAAACAAACAGTATGTACACATATATTGCCAATTTCTTTGTATATTAGTGTAAGAAACTCATGCACACACCAAAAAAATGTTTACGCTTAATACAATAATTTAAATTATGTTCAATATAATAAATGTAAAAGAAACGAAATAAAAAAAATGTACATAATAATAATAATAAAGTTAAATATCTGCTTCTCTCAAAACTTCTATAATTTTTGACCTAAATTTACATACATTGTCACAAAAAATATCAGCCTCGGTAAATATATTGTTATATTGGTCGCATATTCTAGGTAGATTGTATTTACCATTGTTAGAATGGACTGCATAAGTCCGTTAAATAAATAAATAAGTAAAATAATAAATAAATTCAAGAAAGTCATTTTCAGGAGGAGCGTAAAAGAATGGACTAAGGAAAGAGTCCATTGCATAGATGTATATACTATTAAGCGTGTCGTGCAAATGTTTATTATTTTACTTATTTATTTTTTATTGATTCATTTTTTTACATTATAAACAATGACAAACAAATACGCAAATGATATAGTTATATTTCATACAACACTTTTGAATTTTAAAAGGCAGTGTATCAATTTACTATCCCCAAATTTAAATCCTTAAATAATACTATGTTGTTTTATTGTTATATTAACTTATATATGTATTTTTAATAATTATTTTTCTTCACTCTTCTAATTTTAAGATTCTTTTCATATAACCAATGGGAAAAAATGAACTTCTGTTGTCTCTACTAGAATATATGTATGTATGTACTATATGTAAGATTAGTTTTTATATATTTTTATTTCCTTTTTCTTAATACTTCATTTTAAATTTTTAGCTACTTTCGTGCAAAATGTTCTCGTCTGTTCATGTATACTTTATTTATTGTCTGTATAATTTATTGACCAATAGCAGCTTTTTACAACCAACTGATGATGATGATGATTTCACTAAATAGAGGTATTACTTAGTAGTTAAACTTTTTTTTAATGTTTTTTTTTTGCTCAAAAAACTTTTATTTTTAAGTACTATTGTAGTATTATTTTTTAATTTTTTATTATCTAGTTATTCTTAACTTTACTGTGTTATATTTATATTTAGTACATAAGGTTTTCTCATGGTTATTGCTATCTTTTATTTAAAAATGTTATGTTTCTTTTCAACTTTTTGTATTATATGTTTACTAAATTGTTTAGTTTTAATTATTCTACTATTTCATACTATGTACTACATGATTATTGTGCACTGCTGTGATTATTTCTCTAAATTATTATTTTTTTGTAAAAGGTTATTTGAATCGTTGATATATAAACAAATAAATAAATAACTATATGTTAAACATGTAAAAGCCTACAAGGCGTTTAAATGACAAATAATAAAAATAATGTGACCTCATTGAGGTCACCCGTGCCAAGGACACTTAACAATATGCTTTAATAATTTTTTAAAACAAATTGATCGAAAATTTCATATTTTTTTACAACCAAACCACGAAAATAGCAAAACACAAAACCTCAAAAAGCTTTCTTTGTACCCCTCACTGCAGTATTGTTAATTTATGATCAATCAAATACACATGGCCAGTACAATCCCCCTTTTTAAATTTCCCAGCATGGCAGTGAAGGAACAGCGTTAGGTCCAAATTGAGACAGCGGCCGCACGCTCCAGATCCCGCCTCGGAAAATAAGAAAAACGTAGTAATACAAACAAAACAAACAAAGACACAAAGTCCAAATACATAAAGGAAAAATTAGAAGAATTTGCCCGATACAACATGCACTCAAGCAATTGAAGAAAAACAATCCGCATAAGTATAAGTACATCAAATGACCAAGACACTACTGGCAAAGCCCTAACACAGAAAATAACATGATCCCTATTGAACTCAGGCAAAATTTCATTTCATTTTCCATTTTATTTTTGCACCACAACAGGCCAGGAAGCCCAATTACAGTGGTGAATTGCATCACAGAACACCCAGGCTTGAGAAAAATCACATTTAATTATTTTTTTTGTGTTCTTACCAGGAATCGAACCCGGAACCTTCCGTCTGTGAGTCAAGCGTCTTGACCACTACACCACGGAGGCCGCCAAAATTACCTCTCGTCATAACTAAAACGTCACTAAAACTCTAGTTGTCCTAAAACCAACAGTAGGAATTATCTTTATCGCAAAGACCCTTATCATCCTAACAACCCCTAGACCTTAAAGCAGATGAAACGGGTCCTAGAGCATAGTCAGCTCGAGGTTCTCTTGAGTCAGTCTTCTATCTGGATATTTGGTAATCCGAATAACCAAAATTCTGATAGAGGGACTACTACTGTATATAATATTGGATTCATAAAATACCTTGTGTCTGTTGGCCTTGCTAAATAAAATATAGTTGCAAACTTTGAGAAGCGTTAACCATCTCGCGCCTTAGTTTCTCCTTTAAAAGGGGAATTTTCCTCCCCTCTCTACTTAAATACACGAAGCAGCCCCCTCCCTTAACTAACCCCCACCACCCTTCAAACCAAACAAAACACCCCTAAATATACCTACATATATGTAGCTACACGTACGTACAAACTATAAAATACATTATGTAGAATCTAAGGTGTGTTATTTGATAAATAGGGAAATATCACTTTTTTTTACAGTTTAAATTAAAAAGGATCTAGATATACTGTTGATTAACAAAAGTGATTTTATATTGATAATTTTGAATTCCCGCGAAAACAGTCATTGCGTTGGCCACGCCCCTTGTACGTTTACAATTCATGATAATTTTGAACTTCGTCACAAATCTTGACGTCACAATTATCAATGCCAAACACGTCGCGTTTTTCTAGGAATATATATTTAAAAAAAAAAATTTTTTTAAAGTTATCTATGAAAACATTTCTCCACATTATCTGTATTGATTTTGAAATAAAATTATTTTTTCTAAATCAATTTCATGTGTTTTTATCGGAATTCGTAGTATGTGATATTTCCCTATAGTGGAAATAAAAATGGTAGGCATAAAAAACATAGCGAGAATAGTGAATATTACACAGTGTGTAAAGTAGCCACTTAAACCAGCCAATGACAAGTCATAAGCCCTGTTAATGCCTAGACTTTCATATTCCTCTCTCGAAAATGTTTTCTCTCTCTGTTGTAATAAATTTAGATAAAAACAGTTTTAAGAATTGTTTCCTTGTCCGTCTGTTAGTTTAGTGGTTAGCGCTTTAACCTATCATGTATGTGGCTTTGGGTAGCTAAAAAAATATGAAGGTACGTTACAATAGATGCGGATAAGGGATTGATGAAGAATATCTGTTATGTATTGTAGTGGTTAGCACGATTGGCTTACATGCGTGAAATCATGTGTTCAGATCTCGGCTGAAGCAATAATATATTTTTTTGTATTAATTGGACACGACGTTTTGGATATTACATACCTATTTCAAAACGTTTCGTATCTTAGGTTTTTGGGTTTTGATATTGTTACTATCATATCCGCCTATGCACTCTGTAGCTGCAAGACATGTTGGGATGTTTATTGCACTGCGCCTTTGGGGTGAATTTTCACAAAAATATCACTGCATAATTTTCCTCATTGAAAAAATAATCTTCCCCCTTAAGGTTACATTAATAATTAAAAAGGTGCTGTATAAATCATCATCATTCCTCTTTCCGCATCCAGTGGTGCATAGAGCACTTCATTTGTAACTTTGTTGGGGTTAATTTTGATCATCGGTTACACGAAGGTAAGGTGATCAGTCTTACACTTCAGATTCGAGTCTAAGCTAGTCAAGAAAAATCGAAATATTGCAGTTTTAAAAACCTTATCAATATTTCAACAAAAGTACGTACAAAATATATTGTCTTTTTTTATTAATATAAAACCCCCGCACACACCAAAACAATTGTTTGAATGAAGACAATATTTAAAATTATTTTAAATTTGACAAATGTAGAAAATGAGGAATTAAAAACTTTAAATAATTATTTTTAATTGAATACGAGCTTCTCTCAAATATGTCATGAAAAATATAAACCTCGGTAAATCTATATTAATATTACTCGCCTATTCTCGGTATTGTAGATTATTTTTAAAAACTCGTTAAAGCGTTGTCTGTGTAAAACAGAAGATTTTGTCTTGTCGGTCTAGATAGCACATGGAATAAAAAGCCTTAAAAAGATTAGGAGAATCACTTTTATTGTTTATTCATTTATACAAAAATAATTGCTAAAACATTCTTTGATTATGAAGAAAGTTTATTCTATGGTACTGTATATTTTCAGCATATCTAAAGAAGTTAAGGTTTAACCAGTAGTCGATCTGTTATAAGAATGTTTTTTGAACCCTTTCTAGTCAATAAATATTAACATTATTGTAAAAAAAAAACAAATAAGTGTACAGTAATCTAGCTGGGAACAAACAAATGATTTTTTTTTCACATGTCTGCATGTTTAAATGATTTCGATACCCGCATGATGAGTTTGACCATTTTATATGTTTTTTTCAGGACTAATTCATTGTAAATACTAAACATTAGTTTTGTTTAAAAAGTCACCAAAACATCACATAAATCGTAAAATGATAATACCCAACAATTCAAGTAAATAGAAGCTTTCTTCTCTAAACTTTCTTTCAGTAACACGAAAGATGTCGATATCCGAAGATAAACGGTTGTGTAAAGACATTGGTATTTCTACAGGCATTACCATTGGCAGGACGGTTTTGTTTATATTTATGTACCTAACACTACACATAAATAAATACAATGTTGGCAAATTAATCTCAAATGTTTTTTTATCTCTGTTGTGAAACGTTAATTAAATAATTCCCTCTGTGGTGAAATCCTGAATTTAATTTTTAAAAATTTGGAAAATTTCAAAAAACAAACAAACCATCACGCCCTTTCCCCGTAAGGGAAGCAGAGATAATAGAACGCCAAGTCACTCTCTCTTTGCATACATACCTCGCTTCCTCTACATTCATACATCTTCTCATGCACGCACGCCGATTATTCCTACTCTTGACATGTCCATCTTCAAGTATTCGATGGACTTGATCGTGCCATGTTTTTCTCGGTCTTCCTCGTTTTCTGCATCCATCAACATTCGTATCGTAGATCCTTAAGCCGTTCTTTTGCTGTTCCATTCGCTCTACGTGTCCAAACCAACGCAGCACCCCTTTTTTGATTCTGTCGATAATGCATGTCTCAGCCTTACACAATTCACGGATCTCGACATTTGTGCACCAATCATACATCGTTTTACCACACATTCATCTGAGGGATAGCATCTCGACAGCATGTAACCTACTTTCATAATTATTTTTCCTATTGCATACTCGCTCCCATACATTAAAGTTGGCACTAGAGCTTCATTGTAAAATCCGTTTTTGTTTGCCAAAGTAGATTTCAGTGCACCGTTCACCCTGTTCCCGGCACTCACCCGCCTTTCAATATCTTTCTCAGTCTTTCCATCCCTAGTAAACATACTTCCCAGATACACAAATTCTTACCCGATTCAGAATAGTAAATTAAATGTATTTATACAAAAACACTATAAGGATAAACAATAACACTAAGAAAACAGACTTAAACAATGGACTTATGTACAATTACTTACCTCACAATATCAAAACAATGACCACACGGAAATTAAAAAAAAACCTGATAAAAACTAACAAACTCACCTGATGATGTACAAATATAAGCTGTGAGGTTTCTTATGAAACAAAAAAAAATGCTTACTCGTTTTTATTTCCAAGACAATTAAGATGATAGGGTATATATTTATTAACCTATTACAACAGAGATGAATAACATTTTAAAGAAGGTAATATAGAAGTCAGGCATCTACAGGGCTTATGACCTGTCATTGGCTGGTTTAAGTGGCCACTTTACACACTGTGTAACATTCACCATTCTGCCCATATTTGAACATCTATATGGCTTCAATTCTTTCATCTGTTGATGTTTGTGAAGTTAAAGAGCCGAGACCTTTATTTATGCGGGTGAGATACATCTAATTGAATTATTTTACCTACATACTAGGCAACGCCTGAAATTTTTTTTTTTCAATTTCTTTACTTCTTCATGGACCAGGTGGATTTATCAACAATATTTTGAGTTTGTCCAAATTTTTGTAAACAAGGACTGGGGCATTCAACTCCCTGGGGAGCTGTTAACATTAACATATTACAACAGAGATGAAGAACATTTAAAAGAAGGTAATATAGAAGTCAATGCATCTACAGGGCTTATGACCTGTCATTGGCTGGTCTAAGTGGCCACTTTACACACTGTGTAACATTCACCATTCTGCCCATATTTGAACATCTTTGAACATCTTTAAAATGTTCTTTATCTCCGTTGTAATATGTTAATGCTAACAGCTCCCCATGGAGTTGAATCCAGTCCTTGTCTACAAAAATGTGGATAAACTCAAAATATTGTTTATATATATTTATTATTACGACATAGATAAGCACTAATTTTTAAACTAAAATTCGTACCTTAAACTACGTTTTACAAATTGAAACCGTAAGGTTTCTTGTGAAACAATAAATGATAGAAAAAACGTGCTTACTAGTTTATCTTTTCAAGAATATTGATATGTTATTTATATTTATTATCACTTGATGAGCAGTATTTTCAAATCAAAATCATTACCTTAATCTAAGTTTTACAATTATAAACCGTGTAGTTTCTTATGAAGCAATAAATAACATGAAAAAAAATATGCTTACTTCCAAGACAATTATAATAATAAGGTAAATATATTCATCATTACTAGATGAGCATTAATTTTTTAATTAAAATCTGTACCTTAATTTAAGTTTTAGATGAGGCCTCCTTATCAGGAGGCTCGACTAATCAAAGTGATATTATTGAGCGATTTTAAGTAAACAAACTCTAATTAAACTTCCCTTGCTCGGGTCCCTTTCATAAATCAAAATTGCCACATCCAAAAGATCTTATATTAATTTTGCTTGTATCTACTGTTTCTTAACACACAGCGCTAAGTTCCTTGGGCAATCTAAATATTAATATAGCATTAAGGGGGGCGGTTTCTGAGAGCGGGCGGGCTGGGGATGAGAATGGGGGAAAGATAAGAGAGAAATATTGCGAATACACCACTGTACATGTTTAATTATAACGCAGTACTTTGTTACCACAAGTGTATGAGGGTGACGCTGAGGTTAAATAGAATTTGGTAAATATATTTTTACTTGTATTTTTTATTATTTTAAATGCTTATATCGGACTTGTGAAATCAAATTATTTTTAATTATTAATAAACGTACATGCTATCTGTGTCCAGGTAGTTGAAGAATATCTTTACCTTAACACAGACCTTCTTTCAGATCATATGACTCTTTGACATAAAGAAAATATTTATTGAGTATATATTTTTTTCTACTTAAATTACATCTCATTATTTTAATAACTATTTTATCGGTATTTTTTATAAAAACCCGAAGGATTTGTTTATTTTTTTTCATACAAAATATTTAATTAATTCATTTTTAAAAAATAATTATTGCAAAAACTAACGCCACTTACTTATAAGATATATTGATGAATACATTGATGCGTGTAAAATAGAACCAGAAGGTCGGTCTTGCGGTTAGACGAAAAGGAAAAAATTATGATGTACGAAACCTATGTCAAAAGTAAATTGAGTTACATGATCGCCTTCTGGGGAACTGGTAACAAGACAGACATAACAAGAATACAAAGACAACCAAATAAAATTCTTAAACTAACATACAACCTACCCAACCTGACCTCGACGACTGAACTGTACAAAAAAACACACCAGTTTGACATAAACTATTGACTAAAATTGAGACCTTAAAAACTCTGGGAAACATACAAGACGACGACATAATATTATTCAAAAATGCTGACATACACAAATATAACACCAGACAACAACAACACTATCATATTGAAAAGCAAAGACAAACACAGGACAGTCAAAAATACTACATAATGGACTTAAACACTTCAACGACTTACCTTACTACTTGAAAACTTTTACTGGAGACAAATTTAAAATCAATCTGAAAATGCAAATGATGACTAGACTAACAAGACAAGACGAGACATAAAATGACTAGATAATATAAAATATCTAATGTACCCCTAACGGGTTTTTCAAAATTGTAAATAAATAAAAAAAAAAAAAGAGAAGATCCCAGCAGAATGTTCGTTTTCCTGTCATTATTTATTATTATGAATTATTAACACCAAAAACACGTACTACTTTTCTTTAGAGAAATTTCTCTTTTTTGGCCCCAAGAGTATTCAAAGTCCTGGATAAAAATATTAAGTTTTCCAAAACGAAAGCCATTTTAGGAAAAATGTACAAGTTTGGATTTTGCTCAAGGGAAGAGACTATTGTAGGAGACTGCTGCGAGATATTGCGTGGTTTCCTCTCCACGTGAGCAAATGCTGCGAAGTTCCTGATTAGCCCACATTAATATATCCATCCTGATCCGAATAGTTAAGATATTTAATTGCAGAAAAATCCACTTTTTGATATATAAACCTTGTATATTATAAGCAAGGTAAATAATAAAGCAACTCCCATATAAAAAAAATAAAAAAAAGATATTGCATAGATTTATGTACAATTAAGCATGTTGTCCAGATGTTGATTGAAAAATATGCTTATGTATTAATTTTAAATTTAAATTTTTGTTTTTATTCAATAATGTACATGCTTTCACTTTCCATTATGTTATATCCCAACTCAATACAGGGCTTTTGCCATTAACGCGTTTAACAGTGATAGCACTCCCTCGACATGCCCGAAAACCATTTAAAAGACCGTGGGTCTTCCTATCGGTTTCGCTCATACTAAAAAGCAACTATTTTTTGCCTATAAACAAGTTCATGTATTAATTTCACAAACCGCGATTTAATTTAATTTAACTCTACTACTTTAACGTCTTCCACCGTAAGTTTGACAAATTATACGGAGAGCTTTTGTCGGATATTGTCATTCTTCCTCATGACCTCAATTTTTAACCCACGTTCAAATTCAAATAACGAGCAACTTCTTACTCTTTTTCATTTTAATTCTCTGATAAAACGCCGCGTTGTTTTCGATATAAAATTTCTGTATAAAATATTAAACTACAAAATAGGTACTAACCTCCTAAATAAAATACAAATAAATGCGGGATTGAGAACACTCAAACATCGGGAAAAAATTTAAACTGCCTTTGTTTTCAAATAATGCTACATAGCACACACTTATGGCCCGCATGTGTCGGGAATATAATATATACTGCCGAAACAATAAAAGTGTCATTTTTCATGATACTCTCTCAGCTTTTGCGAATAATCTCTTAGGAATAAATCTTATTCAATAATTACACACGTACAACTTTTTTTTTATTGCATTGTATCTTGTAGAAAAAAAATATTAAAATTATATTCTAAAAAATGTATTACAACTTAATGTATAAATCTATTTGTGTAATTCTATAATTGAAGATATATATGCATGTAAAATTGTATCGACGAATGCTTTCAAATTGTATGTTTTCCAGTGTGTATCTTTGTTGAATTACCTAATAAAATAAAATAAATGATCATATTGCAAACATGAATGGAAGCAAAACTGTGTTTTCATGTATTAAATTCAGTTACACAAGTCTATTTCCATTGCCGTATTTTATTATAATTGTTTTAAAAGGTGGTCGTATATTTCCATATTGTAGGAAAAATAATCTAGATACGTTGGTATTTGAGTACCAATTCAGTACCGTATGCACCACTGGGGAGCGGATAAAGAAATGATGAACATGACGATATTTTTCATTCAGAGAATAATGAGGATTTTAAGATAACGGAATTTCTAATTGATTGTCACCCTGTTGATAAATGATTAACATCCTTAGCGCCGCCCCCGCACGAGCTGAAACCCTTCGTAAAGGTATCCAGCGCGAAACAGATCTGAAGACGGGGGCGCCCAAGGAAGAAAACGTAATGCGACGGGAACCCGAGGGGGTTTCTCCAGAGTTGGGGGCTGCGGACTCGGCCACGGCGCGCGGAGGGCGACATGCGGGCCGGGCTTAACGGCTCGTCTTAGGAGTTTAGGACGCGACAAGACAATGCGAGAAGGTTATGGTACCCTGATACCTCTTTTCAGATGATATGACACACTAAGACTCTTTGACATAAAGAAAATATAACGAAGATGTTTATTTAATATATTTATTTTTTCTGCTTTAATTACATCTCGTTATTTTAGTAAATATTTTATCGGTGTTTTTTATAAAAACCAATAAATTGTTTTTTTTTTTTCATAGAAAATATTTAATTCATTCATTTTTAAAAAAGAATTATTACAATAACTATACGACACTTAATTATAATTTTATTTTATTTTATATTATTCTTAACTTTACTTAGTAACACTAAGTATTTTAGTACATGCATTTTTTCGCACCACAACAGGTGAATTACAGTACAGAACACCCAGTCTTGAGAAAAATCACAATTTGATTTTTGTGTTCTCACCGGGAATTGAACCCGGAACCTTCCGTTTTTTTTTTTCAGAATTTTCTCATCATTAGTGTTATATTTTATTTACTGATGTTATGTTTTTATCGTTCTATATTGCATTCCACTTCGTTTTGTTGTTTTTTTTATTTTACTCTCATTTAATTTAGTTTTGACTATACTTTAGTAATAAAAAAATATAAAATATGTGTTACGTTATAATTTTTTCACTGCTATGATTATTTATGTATGACAATATTTGTAAAAGGTTTTTCAAACCGTTTTGAATAAATATTAATTAATTACTATGCATCACAAAATGATTTTCCTAGCAATCAAAACAAAACTGAACTGACGATGTCGGTCACGACGAAACTCGGTCACTGGTAAAAAAATTATAAATAAATGGGGAATAAAACTTTAAATGTATTTTTATTGTTACAAAAAATTATCCAATAAAATACAAAATATTTTCTGAACACTTATTGTATAAATATCAAAAATCAGGTTATTATCTCGTGGTAGTGTCGTGGACTAATAAATTAAAAGTTCTATACGGGTACATTAATATTATATTATTTCCGTTTAAAGCATAAACTGTGTGTTCAAAAATTTTGACTAATCTGAGTAAATATTAGTATATAACCACTTACCGATTTTTTTAGTCCACTCTATAAATCTGCATGTGATTTATGTATTTTTGGAAATACTGTACAATATGTACTAAGACGATGGTGAAGGTGGAGGTCTATTTGAGTATTTGCATGTTGGTGTAGTGAGTGTCCTGACGAAGAGACGGTACGTCTCGAAACCGGTAGACCAAAAAAGTCAGTAATTGGTTTTACGAGTATTCCTATATTAGTTTAATAAATATTACTTTCGGAATTCAGAATGTGTCGGGTTGTGGTCCGTGGCTAGTGTTGCGGATTCACGGATCGGAAGTCCGAGGTTCAAACCCTACTCTACCTCAACCTGAGTTATTTACAACTCGTTGAAAATGGCCACCAAAATTGAAGTATTACGGTTAATTATAAAACCGCTAATATTTCTTTGTAAAAAAAAAATTAAAAAACTTTTAAAATAATAATCAACATTATCATCGGTTGCCTATCCGCACCAAATGGTGTATAGAGTACTGCATTGCTTGCTTAATATTTTTTTATATATTTTTTAATTAAATATATTCTTTAATCAAACACTGATTTTATACATTAAATTCATTTATTTTATTTTATTCCTAAAATTAAATTAACACAATTAAAAGACTGAAATCAGTGTTTGATTTAAAAATTAAAAATTTTATACGGAATTCTGCAAAATAAACACCAACTAAATAACTTTTGCTATACGGAAGATAATCTAAAAAAAAAATATCAGTCATACGTCTAGGGTGCCTGTCCAGGAAAATTAAAAGACTGTACTGAAGAAGCACTCTAAAAATAATTATGTCACGACCAACGTTTCAAAAATCAAACCCGTGACCTCAACCACGGTAGGCAAACTCGCTAGCCACTACACTAAAAATCGGACTTATCCTCTCGATTTATTTTAAGTATTTTTATCTGAGAGTAGCTACTGAGCCTTAAATACTCGATCAAGGGTTTTGATTCTATTTCCCACAATAATAAAATATTTATGAAAATAACTTTTAAGTTATTTAAAAAAAATATAGTATAAGCACTGAAGATGAATTTGTAATTTCGAAACCGGTTGACGTATAATTTTAAAAAAACTAAGTGGTTTTTACAAATCTATAAACAATATAATTTATAATTTGTAAATGAAGAATGTCATACCCTCAAAAATTAGTTTAATTTTTTTATATTAAAAACATAAAAATCTTTATTACACTAGCACTTTCTAACAATAAACACAGCAAACATTTTTAAAAACATATTGTTATATATAAAATTAAAATTTTATAATTTAGTAATCGTTAGTATGATAAATAAAAATATACAAATTTAAATCACACGCAGAACTATTAAACCATTTTTGGTAAATAAAAATTTTGGAAGCACGTTTGGCCTTCTCAAAATTGAATTTGAACTAACTGATTTTAAACAAGTTAAAAAATATCCTTTCCCATATAATTTTATTTTCGTTTTCTATTTTCCCATGATCAAAACTTATACCTTTGAAGTAATTCTGGTAAAACCTGATTTAATGGATACCTGTCTTTATCAAATCTTCTTATGCACTAAATAATTTTATCGGCTAACCCGTTTCTTGATTTCAATCCGTTCTCAATCATCCCTTAGCATTGTACTAAAAAAGTCACCCTTTAATGTTCTCTACCGATACCTTGTTACACTACATTAAAAAAAGAAAACTTGTTTTTACATACCGTGGAATGTTTGAACATTTTGTATATGGTATTTGGTAATTTAGATCTTTGCGTGTTACTGTACAACCTTCACGAAAGCTGAGCTGGCCAAACTTATCAACAGTCATTATATAATGGTGGCCTCCGTGGTGTAGTGGTCAAGACGCTTGACTCACACACGGAAGGTTATGGGTTCGATTCCCGGTGAGAACACAAAAATTTTATGTGATTATTCTCAAGCCTGTGTGTTCTGTGATGTAATTCAGTACTGTTATTGGGCCTCCTGGCCTGTTGTGGTGCAAAAATAAATTAATTATACCTTATATTTGTACTGGTTAATTAAATAGAGCTGGTGCGTTTGCAAAACTTATATATACTTAATGATTATATAATGGTGGCCTCCGTGGTGTAGTGGTCAAGACGCTTGACTCCCACACGGAAGGTTACGGTTCCCAGGGGGTAACACAAAAAAATAAATGTGATTTTTCTTAAGCCTGGGTGTTCTGTAATGTAATTCACTACTGTAATTGGGCCTCCTGGTCTGTTGTGGTGCAAAAATAAATTAATTATGCTTTTTATTTTTACTAGTCAATTAAATAGAGCTGGTGCGTTTGCAAAACTTACATAAACTCAATTAAAATCTACAGGATATTGATTTTAAAATAATAAACATATTAAATTTTAACCGAATGCGCTATTTTAAAATAAAAAAACCTTGTTGGATCAAGAGTTGTGTACATTAACAAATTACAACAGAGATGGAGAATACCTTAAATAAGAGAATATGGAAGTCTAGGCATTTACAGGGCTTATGACCTGTCGTTGGCTGGTTTAAGTAGCCACTTTACACACTGTGTAACATTCACAATTTTGCCTATGGTTAAACATCCATATTCTTTCAATTCTTCCATCTGTTGATTTTAGTGAAGTTATAGAGCAGAAACCTTTGTTGTTGTGAAGAGATTCATCAGGCTGAATTATTTCACATGAAAAATACATATTTGCATATTTGCAACACCTGAAAAATATTTCTAATTTTTAAACTTCTTCTTGGACCAGTTGTTTTCATTACAATATTTGAGTTTGTCCAAATGTTCGTATACAAAAGACTGAACTGTGTTAAAATTAAAAGTTGTGTAGATGAAAAAAAAAACAATGTGTTAAAAAAATGTAATATATTCATCTATTAAGTACTTGAAAGGAGCAATATTTAAAATAAAAATAGTCTTCTGATATAAATTTTATGTGTTGAATTAATTATTATTAGTAAATATCTAATAGCCGTTCCTTTGATTTGAAGATTCCTTGAGTTATCTTAACCACCCGTCCCATTGAATTAAGGCAGGTATAGGGGTCAGACTTACCCGTCGTTATCATCCCGATTCCAGTTCTTTCTATTACGGTCCCAACTACTAACTACCCCAGCTTTCACCCCCTTTACGTAACCCTTGGTCATCTGGTTATCTTTCCCTTCATCCCCTAGACTTCTCATCAAACGAGAATTCATCGTAAACCATTGCAAATCAAGCAATTGAATTAGTTTTTAAATAATGAAACCTTTCGTTAAAAAAAAATAAAAAATAGTCAAATTAATTCCTAGGTGGAAATTCGTTGTGATTAATATCTAACGATGTCACAAAAGCGATGAATGGAAATTTACTATTCTGGTTATAAGTCCATAAAAGACTAACTTAATTAAATCGTTTGTCTACATTTATTAAATTTTATTGCTGACATTAAAATTTCTAAAAAAAAAACATTTACATATACTTTAATTGTTTATATATATTCTATTTTAATATATGTATATTTTAAGTATTTCATTAAAATAAATCTATTTTGGATTTTTTTTACCATTGGTATTTTACGTTTGACCAAATTTTTGTAGACAAGGATTGTAATGACCTTTTACTGAGTAATCAAGATTGACATACTTATAGCAAAATATTTTTAATTATACTAACTGGTCCAAAAAGAAGCTTAAAAAAATGTATAAAAAACATTGCCTAGTATGCAGGTTAAATAATACAATCAGACGAATCCCACCCATATCAATAAAAGTTTCAGCATTTTAACTTCAAAAATATTATTAGGGATGTTCGAATACAGGAAGAAGGGTGAATGTTACGCAGGGTATAAAAAAGCAGGTCAATGATGAATCATAAGCTTTGACATTTACATTCCCTTCTCTAAAAAGCTCTGTTTCTATCTTATAATATTTTTTATATTTTATTAGTGGTAGTAATTTTACTATATCTAATTTAAATAGGTATGTAGTTAAAGTATTATATTTTAAAAAATGTGCTTGACCAAAATATTTTATTCTTCCTGGACTATAACCTGATGCGTAATACCGATTACCTTACCTACGATCATGATACAACGCGGTTGGTGGAATATGTTTATATACTTTTTATTTTTTCAAACTGAACGGTTCGGGTACGTAAGAAGAAATTACCATAAGGCAATATGCCCGCCCTTGTATGTATGTAAAATGGATATGTTTATAAGGCATTAAATAAATGACAGGCCATAGAAAGACCCTGTAATTGCCTAGACTTGCGTATTACCTTCTCAGAGGTAGAAGCATCTGGTCAGCATTCCATGCGAAGGAACTGAAAAAAGGGTACTCGCGAAGGTAAGCTTTCGACCTAATAAGCTCAGCCTCATCAAGGGAAGGTTATCACTAGAGCCCGCCCAGGGCACTGCAGATTGAACAAACACCTTGCTAGAATGAACCTTTCCGAAACTTTAGATGTAGCATCTGGAATGCTAACGAGGAAATGCTTACACACATTATGTGTGAATGTGATGCTTTAGATTAATTAAAAACAAAAAATGGTTTTTTTCTTAATTCCAATATTTATTTGCGTATTTGGTGGACCGTGGCAATTTTTTTAGGAAATAAAAATACTCGTTACACATTCTAACTGTATCCACACACTATCACATTTTTACTTAAATCGGTTCTTTATGAAACAAACTGATAACTTATTATTTATATCACTACAGAGATGGGTAGAATTTTTGTTTCAAGATTATGGATATTCGAGCGTTCGGGCTTATGACCTGTCATAGGTTGGGTTCAAGTGGCCACTTTTATGTAGAATTCTACAACATTCCCCATTCCGCTTATTAGCGAATATCCATATCGGTGACATTTTTGGTTTTAGTATATATGTCATGAAACAGGGAAAGCTTTCGCTAGCGCGTTTGGAGCGCCATCTATGTATTTGATATTGAGGTTAAATATTAAAGCAAATTACTTTATTTATGTAGCTAAGACTCTATCCGAGTTAAATTAATTACTAGTAATCGCCTGCAGATGACTCTGAAATTTATTTTTACTTAATTTTTTGACCAGATCATGTTTACACAATATTATTTTTGGTATGTGTATATATATGTAAACGCTCGAATATCCATAATCTTGAAACAAAAATTCTACCCATCTCTGTAGTGATATAAATAATAATATACCTACTCCCCCTTGGGATAAAACCCAGAATTGTATGTGTATAAATATGTAAATATATATACACATACCAAAAATAATATTGTGTAAACCGATAACTGAAAATTTAAAATTTAGAAACAGAAAATTTCGGAAAAAACCCATTTTAGTTGTCGACCCCTTTACAAGACAAAAACATCCCTTCTAGACCAAATTCTTGTTCTTGGTTCGCTTTGATTTCAATCGAAAAATATACTCACTTGAAATCATTTTCAACCCTTACCGATAAAAGTAATTGAAGTATTTTTCGTATTAATATAAATCCAGTTTGATAAACAGGAAAACTTTGCGAGAATATGGTGAGAATTCTTTTTATATTTTTCTACTAACAGGTTGATGGTAAAATACTTATTGTTCTACTTTTATTTTAACGTTATAATGAAGTAAGTAGAGCTTATTAATTTTTTGATTTACGTATTTTATTTATGAAAAATAATTCTTTATCGAAAACTTGAAGTTTTTTTTCCGTATGAAATCTAACCGTTTCAATAGAAAAAAGACAGTAAAAGTCTCATAAATCAAAAAATAAAAATATATTTAAAACAAGCAAGGTTAAATTTTTTTCTGTATTCGCCACTGTTTTGGCACTTTTTTTTTGTTATTTTTTTATGAATAGGTACGCAAGTGAATTGTATTTTATTTTTCATATTTTCTTCACCCTACAGGACACTCAGGTAAGAAGGCTGAAAAAGGAATTTGAATCGGTCAAGTCTACCTCGTAGTGTAGCGGTTGGTGCATTCATCTTCCATATTTATATTCCTGGTTCGATTCCTGGAAAGGTTTAATTTTATCTCATCTTGCCGAAACAGCTAAGCTGTCTTCTTGATTTTACTAGACTAACTTCGCTTTTCTACGTACCCAAGTGCAAAAATAATTACGAGAGAATTTATTCATAAGGCGTGCCTGTACATACTGAAATAACTAATGTCAAGAAAAAGACATCTTTGGCATGCATGCAAAAATAAATTTATGCATTTCATTTTTTGCTAATCTGTCCTTTTTTGGCTCATACCTAACTCGAATTATTATATCGTATTTTTGTTCTGTTCAAGTAGATATTATGGAAGTAATGTCAATTTGTTTTTCAGTAGCGGGCCCGTCAGACGTTGTTCTGTCCGAACGTTGGCTTGCCTGCTATTAGCTTGAATAAAGACTTTCGATTGATAAGTAGGTACCTAGGTACTTGTTTATGACAAAATTCCAAAACTAAAAATTGTTTATATTCAAACATTGAATTTAAGTAGGTACCTACGTACTTGTTAATAGTGGAATTCCAAAACATAAAATAAATATTTTTTTAAACATGGCATTCTTTTTGCAAACTCCGGTATTCTCAGCAACAGAAGGGTGTACCTATGTAGGAATACGATTTTTTTTAATGTATTGAATATAATATTATTGAAGTATTACCAAAAATCCAGTAAAACAAAGTAATTTAAGGAAAAAATCTGATTGAGATCCTCAAAAAATCAATAGTGTTGGTAAACATTCAAAAACAATTTTTTTTATACACAAAAAAGCAACATCTTTCCATTTTTTTGTAAATGCATTCTCCTTGAACGCAACCCTGGTAGATCGATAGATAAAACATTGATGCTCTTTTCTTCTTTTTTATAAATAAGATAGAAGGTTTTAATATCTACGAACATGCATAGCGCAAAGATCTATATTTCTCTTAAAACCGCACGAAAATCGGTTGAGCTGTTTAGGAGGAATTCAGTGACATCACACGTACAGAGGAATTATACATGAAGATATACGTTTATTGTTTTTTTTTGGACCACTGTGTATGTCATTAAGATTTTTTAAAATCGGTTTATGGTCCTGTGGCTAGTGTTTCGGACTCACAGATCAACGATCCGTGGTTCAAACCCCACTAAACAGCAACTTGATCTCAATTTTTAAAAGTGAGTTATTTACAATTCGTTTAAAATGGCCCTCAAAATAGAAAATTTAGGTTAATCATCAGAACGCAAATATTTATTTTGCAAAATATTTTTTTTTTTTAATGACGTGTGTCAGACTTATCATGGTGTAACTTAATTGTGTAACTTAATGGTGACTTAATGGTGACCAATCATGGTAAATGAAAAAAGTAACATGTGTTCAAGATAAATAGGACCGCATTTTAATTTCTAATTAATTTTAAGTCGGTGTAGACATTTATCTTTGAACTAAGGCCTCCACTTAAACTAATGGAAAAGTACTTAAGATACACATACTTAAATATTATGTAGGTAGGTGGGTGCCTATGCTTATTTAAGGCACGACCATCTAATGACGTGGGAAGGTGTGTGACCCCTTCTCATCCCGAAATAATTCACCAAACGTGTCTACCTATGTTGTATCTACACCTAGTTTGAGACCAAATGCTGCGAAGACCCCATAGCGCTTTGAAAAACCCACCCATACTTGGTGTTTAAGAAGAGTCAGCCATTTTGAATTCGAAATAGCGAAAGCGCCTCGTCTCTTTCGCCGGCGCGCGCGGGTGCAGCGCGCCGTCTCACTCCCTCCCGCGAGCGCGATATAAGATGGCGGTAACGCGGGAAAACACCTATCGATTTCTTAGAAGCTTTATGAAGCTATCCGCGATACCCTATTGGCTGGAAGAAACTTCTCAAGACAGTTGAAGATCGCTACCTATTCGGGTACCTGAGCTTGTGTGGGTATAACGCTTAGGGGCGCGAAGAGGGGATGGTTATTCTAATGTCATTCGCTCCTTCACAAAATGCCTCGACAAAACATTGATAGGAAAATTTATTTAGTTTGTTATATATTTTTCATAATCATCTACACTCCTGCATTAAAACAGGTTGGGGGTTCATTAAACTGTATGGGACATTTCTGCATTATTAAAACATAGTTTTTAATAAATGTAAGCAAAAATTTGTGTAGGTATAACCTCTTGCCGAATTTTCTATCTGATATAAAACATTGAAATATTGCAAAATAAGACCCTTTGCATACGATGCCTTTATATATATACATGTGTTGAGTTTTTGGTTGTTGAGGGTTGGTGGAGCTCCTACCCCAGTTAGAGATTGTCAGAAGACACGAAGTTGCTGTTTAATGTGTATTTATTACGTGCCAAAAATAAAGTGAATTTTGTCACACGAGTGTAACGGTGATAAGGTGTTGAAGTAACTGCACTTGAACTACATGCTGGAACTAAGTGACTGATTGAACTGGACTGAAGTGGGCATTGACTGCACCCTGTGGTCTTTTTATAGGCCACGTTCCTTTGTTCTTGATATCTCTACGGTAGGGACGATGTTAATGTACTACGGGACGTTGAAATTCAATAGAAAACGCTGACTTGCTTCATTGGTCGTCGCCTTTTAATTTCAGGTGAAATTATTTATCACGTGTGTGTCATCGATCGTAGGCTATAAACCCAACATATATATATATATATATATATATATTTATTTATTTAAATTCCGTAATGTCCTGCCGGTAAAACAACTTTGTGACTACAAATTGATTGTAGATCACTTTGTTGATCCGGAATATAAAAAAAGAGTTTCCCACATTCACAACACTAGATTTAAAACTAAGGGCTCCCTGTCTGTTCCCCGAATTACAAATTACTTCGGAGAGCGAACATTAAATTGCGTTGTTCCAAGATTGTTCAATGATTTCCCAAAAACCATCATTAACATGAAAAATCTTCAAACGAAAAAAAAAGAACTGAATAAATATCTTCTGGATACTTTATAGTGCCTGTTTATAAATAAATCTGTAAAACATAAATAAAATAAATGTAATAAAAACCTGTCATAAAAATTTAAAAAATGTGTCCCACCAAAAAGTCTTTAGACTTAGTGGGTAACAACTTCTTATATGTATTTTTTAATTAAAAAATAAACGCTGCTCTGCAGCACTGAAACAGAAAATACATATATATATATTTATCAAGGGAGAATTATAAAACAATAATGATAAAAAAAGAAGGAAGTATTCTAGATACTCCTGTTGGATCTTTATTTCGTGAATGTGAAATTGCACACCTTAATCTCGTTATTGGAATATGCTCTTGTTTTGTGTCAGAAAGAAGTTGAAATGAAAGAAAGAAAATTACGCTTTAGAAAGTTGAAATATTGGGTACTAATGTAGACCCGTACTTGCAGCGCTGTGACGTCACCTTACAACCTCCATTCCGCTCAAAACAGACTATCCACTCATAGTTTTAAACATTCTGTAATCTTTATAGTTTTTGCACACAAGGCCCTCGAAAGTACACAAACATTAATCGAGGATAAATAATGAATTTAATTCACGTTCACATCGAAATGTAGTACATATTTAATATACATATGGCAAAAAAAAATAATGATATATTAACAAAACCAAAGCTATGAATACAGGAAATAAAGCAATAGAAATTACGCTGTCAATTGTAATAAATATCGAAAAAGGAAATAAAGCTAGTGAAATTAAATGTTCAAGTGAAACGATGGATGCGAAACTAACATTTCATCAAAATATTAAGATGGAGACAAACAAGATCAATTTTGGGAAGAATCTGAAGATTTATTGATAAGGATTCATCAAAATTATTAACAACACGATTATTGAACCACACGCTACTAAAAACAAATTTAAAATTCATGCATAAGAGTGGCTTTAAATCATGGTAAAGAACCAGTTGGAGCAGAAATTAAGAGTTTGTGCGTGATTCATAATTTTTTTGTCAGTGTGTCGTATTTTCAAAAAAAAAAAAATATTTTTTTATTTCATGTTTTACATAAAACTTTAAAAAAATATATGAATACCTCACTGGGCACAATCCGTGTCGAGGCCATGATTTAATATATTATACTTATAGTGTCTAAAAAATATATTTAAAATATGTATAAAATATTACATATTCATATTAAAATCTGCACAAATACATATATATATATAATAGTAAGAGAAATGAAAAATAAGTAAAAAATCATTAAGACGCTGGATACTACTATTTTTCTATTAGTTTTTACCTTCCTGGACTTTTTTCTGGTATATTTTTTTATGACTTTTGTTCGTATACTATTTTTAAATTTCATACGCTTTGAAAGTTTGATCTTTTTGTTCCATTTTTTTTTTTAATATTTTAATATTTTTTTATTTTATTTCATTTTATATAAAATTTCCTTTTATTCTTAAATTAATAACCCGCTAAGCCTCTATTTATAGGCTTGTCAGCAGGTAGGACAGAGGGGATATGGAAGGAGGTAACGAAAAGTACATGTATGTACATGATGTACACAAATTAATTATAAACATAAATATGTAGTGTTTAAAACCGTCTGAATATTTTGTTAATTATCTCTGTTTATTAAGTTAGTCTTCTTTGTTTATTCTCAAAAGTAGAAATATTTTATAAAAATGTAAATCGTTAAGTGTCCTCGGCACGGGTAACCCCAGTGAGGTCACATTATTTTCATTATTAATCATATATTGTAAGAGAAAAAGTACGAATAAAAAAAATATAAAAATGATATGTACCTATTTCTTGTTATTTTTTTGTTTCTTTTTAAACCCATGTTTTAATGTTGTTTTTTTAGTTTTCAATACTCATTATATTGTTATATCGTAAAAAGCACTTGTGCCGTTTAATAAATAAATAAGTGTAAAAACACCTTTTTTGAATTAGTATTTCATGTTAATATCGGGAATCGAAGACCTCTTGCACAGGAGACCTACAACAAACAAATTAAGAGAATTATTAACTAAATGTAATAATTAGGTACAATATTTTAGTGTAGTTATACAGAAAGCAGCCAGCCATAGAAAAGCGAAAAAGATAATAGCCATTTTGTGAAAAGAGTGAATTATAAAATCTACACAGTAGTTTGAATTTTTTTGACTTTAACAAACGATAAACAATGAATACATAAGTTTTTTTTATATATTACAAACAAGAATCTTATTGTGTATTTGACCAGTTTAAAAGATTTTTAAAGTACGATAAGATTTTTCTAGTTTTGTTGGTGTTTTCTGCAAATTGAGAAATTCCGTTTTTGTGATCGACACCTTTTTCCGGAGGTGATTAATACAGTTTTTTTATATGAAAGCGGTCTGGTTGTTTGAGCAAAACATAGAATTAACCTTACTGCACCTGATAACATCAATATCTCATTTTTCCGAAATTGTAGACTGGCTGCTCTCTGCATCGCGAGGTTCATTGGTCAATTTTGATAAATTCCCTACAGGAGTAATTTAGGACTTGTATCTAATATTTTGGACTAACCAAAAACGTTTTTCAATAGAACAGGTTTTTCTGAATTTTCGTATGAATTTTTCCCCTATTTTCAACATAAAATATATGAAATGAAGGTGGGCATGAGATCTTAACGTTTCCACTTGAAAAACCAGTTAGTTTCAAACATTGATCCTAATTCCCCCACTCCGTTCCAGTCGAATTCTCGGGCGCTAGAAAGTTCTGCGAATCCCCAAGCCGTACAATAAATTATACATCTCCTTAGGAGCACATTATTCTCTGAGAATATAAGTTCGACTTAAGTAGAGCTTAAGCCGGCCGTGAAACGAGCGACTGGCACGTACGTTTTACGCCGTACAATGTTACATCACGAGACGCTGAGATTTCTGATGTATATTTTATACTAATGTAGATTCCCTCGGCGACAGGGGCGTGGAGACCATTAAAAGTGAAATGAAAAAGACAGAATAAATCCACGTCAACATATTACAGCAGAGATGGAGAACATTTTAGAGAAGGAATATAGAAGTCTAGGCATCTACATTAGGGTGGGCCGATATTTTTTTTCCTAATTTTAAAATGAAAGGGGTTTAAAAATTTGCCTTTTAGATTATTGGGAATGAAAAAAATATCAAAAAAAATATTTGATACTATATACTTTTGGCTTTCAACCAGAGCTTGAAATTTTTGAAAAAGTCGATTTTTTGCGCTAAACCGGCTGTCGTTTCGTATTTAAGTACGAAAATCAGTAAAATTAATTTTTTTAATGTGCATTAAACTTTATCAAATAAGCATCTAAGGGTATGACTCGCACTTTGTTTTTTAATAAATGGGTAGCATTGTTTTAATGAGCCATTGTTTTCATCAATATTAGCCAGGCGCTTGACGGAATTAGTTCCGTGGAGTGTAAACTTTTTGCATTTCAGTAGTTTTAAAACGTGTTCGAATTTGTATTGTGATTAAATTATATCTTTACTAACAAAAAAATAATTTTATCGATCCCGATAATTAACAAAAAGTTCAGACAGTGATAAACTTCAAACCTCGGTTGAGGGCCAAAAGTAGTATGAAATATTTTTTTGAATAATTTTTACGTTCAATGTGATCCAAAATGCAACTTTTTAGACCCCTTTCACTTTCATGTCTAATAAAGTAAAAAACTTCATACATCATCGGCCCACTCTAATCTACATTGATTATTTCCTGTCATTAGCTGGTTTAAGTGGCCAATTTACACACTGTGTAACATTCATCATTCTGTTTATATTTGATCTTCTATATTCCTTTAATTCTTCTATCATTGATGTTTGTGAAGAGAGCTAAAATTTTAGCCAATAACTGGTTATAATTATAATTATGGATAACTTATATTTTCGTAATATAATACCTCAAGGGCGCTTTACAAAGTGATCATATAAAGATATAAATTTAATTTTAACTTTTAATTTAAGAAAAATAATGTACTTTGTCACCACATGCGAAGAATTTATTCAAATGATTTAGAGAACAAGTGGGTTTTAAGTTTCTTCCGAAACATCACTTCACACTCACAGTTTCGGACTTCTGCAGGAAGAGCATTCCATGCCGTAGGGCCTGCGACCGTAAATGCACGTTCGCCAAATTTAGTGCGCTGTTTGCGTAGAAGTATAATAACTGTTCCTTTCGATGTAGATGTAGCTGATCTAAGCGTAAGACGTCTGTCAGCTAGTTCATCTGGAATGCAGAGTTCCCTTAGATTTTCTGGAACAGAGTTGTGCAGTGACTTATACATAAGCCAACAGAGTTTGTATTCCACCCTCTGTGGAAAACGTAGCCAGTGCAATTCCCGAAGTAGTGGAGTGATATGGTCCCTGTTATAATCCCTGTAGATGCCTAAACTTCAGTATTCCTTCTCTAAAATGTTCTAAATCTCTTGTTATATGTTGACGTGGATTTATTATGACTTTTTCTTTTCACTTTTAATGATCTTCACGCTCCACGCTCCTGCCGCTAAAGCTAGGGTTTCCTAGGACAGCGGTGCCCGTATCTTAACGGCCGTAGTGAACGGTGATGCGGTGGACAGCCGTCGTAACGTCGACTAGAGAGTGGTTTCCTAAGGAAACGGTGTTAAATGGTGTTGATAACACCGTTTTCCTAGGAAACTACACTCTAGTCATTGTTACGACGGCTGTCCACCGCATCACCGTTCACTACGGCCGTTAAAATACGGGCACCGCTGTCCTAGGAAACCCTAGCTTAAGAGAATCTACATTTGTATAAAATATACATTAGAAATTTCAGCGTCTTGTGATGGAGTGAAGTCCTGAATATGCGCACTTAGACAAAAGCGTTCGCTGGCCAAATTAAATCATTAATGAACATGATAAAAATAAAAAAAGCAATCAATTCATTAGTTACGTAAACCTTGACGAAAGAGCTTGTTTTCTTTGAAACCGGTAGGTGGAAAAAAATAAATAAATTGGTGGTTAAAAACAAAGTGGTTTCATTTATTTTATTCAAATGAGACTTAATCAATGCGTTTTATTTATAATTTTATCAAAACCATAGAATTAGTCGTTTGGAACTAATTAAATTTCTTTTACTTTTACAGCCGTAATCGTTCAGATGGATAGTGACATTATCATTCCCTTCTTTAAATCCAGCGTTTTTCGATCATCTGTCACATGAAGGTAATCACATCCAGGAACAATGAAATATTACAGTTCGGACAACTTTTAGAATAAACATTTTATGTCCGTCCTGTCAGAAATCAAAACTAAGACCTTAAGAATGGTAGACGAAAGCGCCAACCACTACACAACGAGGCGTACGTATCTCCACTTGATTTTCTTATTGAGGATTTTTACCCGAGAGTAGCCATTGAATCGAATCAGTTTTCAAACATCGACCTGTATTGTCCTGAACACAGGTCTATCCATGCATTATCAAAGTCAAAATATTAAATGTAACGATTTGTACCGCGTCACAGTCATTGCTATATGCAGCTTGTCAATTTGAAATCTGAGTCGAGATTTTTATAAATCTCGATTGCTTCTTTATTGATCGAGTTTGGTGACTTTTCGATCTCTCCAACATGCAAAGTTTTTGTTAAATATTAAACCAAGTACTTGAGTTTGTGTCCAGACAGAAGAATAATACTGTTTTTTTTTTCATTGTGAAATCAAACCAGAATCCTAAACAAGTGTTTTTGACTCGGTGGCTTGTTTCAGATAAAAATCCTGAAAAAGGAACTCGAGTGGGGATAAGTCAGCTTCGTGGTGTAGTGTTTGACGCGTTTCCCTGCCATAATTTGAGGTTTTTTGTTCGACATCAGGTTTAGTCGACGAGAAATATTTGTTTTAAAGCTGGTTCAACTCCGTAGTATTTCATATTATTTATGTACTTTCGCTGCCGAAGGGTTGCACGACGGAAAACGCTTTACATCTCGTCTCGAGAAGATCGGAAGCTATTTTAGAGAAGAAGGCTAGTGATGCTTGAAACGATATCTTGAAATGAATAGAAATATACAAGCTTTTTTTGGCCTCACGAGACCGCTAACTTTATGCTGCTTGGGAACCTGAAAGGGTAGAGAAACAATATGGCAAAGATGGACAGGAAGAACATCAGTTCCCATAAATACATCCAGTTTTCAACTGGCCAGATCTCTATCGTTCCGGTAGCATGTCAAAATTACCTCGATAAATGCTTAATTTTTTGTTTATTTGGGTCGCCTAAGTTGTATTGAGATGGATAGCTGCGTGATAAATGGAGGGCCTTTGGATGAAATTTTTCCTTATTTTTCAGCTGGCACCTAAAGCGTAAGACTGATCTTTTTACTTTCTGTGTAATGAATTGACCCAGATACGCTGTAATCGGAATGCCAATGCAGTTTCTTATGCACCACTTGCGTATAAGGAAATGATGGTGGTATTTATTTCTTCGTAGTTGTTAGAACAGGTGGGTTTGTTAGCCGTTCCTTCAACACGCCGTCAATATAGTTCATCAAATTCGCATGTAAAATTGAATAAAGAAATCATATTTTTACCCACGTACGAGCTGCCACTGGCTTCACAGCGACGCCTCACCTTTACGTGTCTCATTTCCAAACCAAAGTTATATTAAAGTTTGCCAGTGCCGTCTCGTGAGGGTGGGCCGGGGTAGCACAGAGAAAATGGTAAGGAGAACTGATGGGTGGGGGTGACTGTGGAGGAAGTGGAGCGACCGGAGGGTAGAAGGGGGCGGGGGACAAAAGGATTCGTAGAGGATTTGGCGGTTTGGGTCTGAGGATTATAATTCCGCGGGCTCAGGGACGGAGAGAACTAATATTGATGTAATGAAGTATGATTTATTTCAAGGATGACTGATTTTTGTTACATATATTTTAGTCACACAGACGAGAACAAAAATTCTGTAGTTATTCATTCGTTAAGTTTTTTTTAAATATGTTGTTTAAACTGTCATATTTTTTGTATTGAAATATATATTAATGTATGCATAATGATACAAAATTGATCCTACTTAAAAGTAAATATCTTTACACAATAACAGTCAAAGTAAAAAAACGGACTGTTGTTTTGTCAACTATATTTTGAAATGTTTTAACTCTTTAATGAGTTTAGTTAAAGCCTTAAATACAAGTTTTAAATCATTTGCACAATTTATCATGGTTATTATTTTTTTTTTAAATATAACTGACGCTTCTTCAAGTCACAAAAAGGTGCAATCAACGCCGCTCATTTTATGGTTTATTACGTATCTTTTTATTCAATTTAGTCAAACTAAGAAGCTGTTACTACATTCAAAAGAAAAATAAAACATTAAGGTTATAAAGGCAACATAACTTTCCAATGATGAAAAAAGACAGCACAAACTAATTGTTATGTTTCAGAGAAACGAGACTCTTTCAACAAAATAACTATAAAAGTCATTGATAGATATTTATTTAAAACTTTAAACCTAAAGTAAAAATACTTTGGTGGACTTATTGCTAAAAAAAATTTCTTCCAGCCAACCTACAATAATATCAGTGGCTAAATTAGATTTTTTAAATTAAAATTACATTAACTTTTGTGTGGCTGTGATGTTGCACTAGTCAACATAGGACTTGATATATCTCTCTTTTTTGAAAAATTATGAATTCGTATTTTTTGTAATCTTCAAATGGACATTTTTACCCCCGATTTGAAAAGTAAAATTTTTATAACTACGCTAAATGTTAATACAAAAGAAGAAGAATAAATGTCCACAAATTCAGCAGCACATCTTTACATATACCTTATACAAGAGAGAGCACGAAGATAGAAGTCGTAACAAGGAAGACAGAGACGCTGTTCTACGGCGGGTGTAGTCCAAAACAGATTCAGTTTTTAGTCGGTTGATGAATTTAAAATTTATTTTGCTATAACAAATATTTTAATTTTTCGGGGCATTTTTAACGGGTTTTAAATAACTCACTACTTAGAAAGGGAATCAAGTTAGGTTTGTGTGGGGTTTGAACCTCGGAGCTCTGATCCGCAACATTAGTTCCCCATGGTTGTTGGATATTTACAGTTTTTGACTCGATGACCAGATACAACTGATCACTCATCTTGTGTTCCATTAAACCCAAGTTCTGGAACCTTACATGTAGTCAGTAAACGTGAAGGAGCGTAGAAAGGGGTGACATATGACACATAACTTTGAATTCACAATAAACTGGCAAAGACAATTGGTCTTTTTTACTCTACTACGCATTTTGCACGGCAATGTTCACACGAAACTGTCATTTTTCGGAACATAATTTCAAATTGTCGTTCTATAAAGATTTATATTTTTTTCATTTTGAATCAGTGTTTACAGTTCCTCATTATTGTACACAATATTTAAAAGACAAAAGCTTCTCCATCACTGATCTCTATTAATAGAATACTTCTAAGAGTTTCCTCTTTCTGATCCAAAAAATGATCAAACTAAGTAAATAACTCTAAATCAATACATTTTAATAATATGTATATGAGAGTCAACATCTGTTTATAGGCGGGTGAAGCATAGAGTTCTGTGTTTAAAATAGAACCAGAACCAAGAATAACTGTTCTGGACTCGTTCATCATTATCATTTCCTTTCTGCACCTAATGGTATATAGGGCACTGCATTGGTACACCAATCGCAGCCTATCTTAATCATTATATTCACATGAAGGTAAGATGATCAGTCAGACGCTTCAGGTGCCAGTCCAGGGACCATGAAATATTATATTTCAATTTTACAATCTGTTTATTCATATATTTGTACATTACAAAATGGAATATATTAATTCATACATATAGAAATAATTCAAATAATAAGGTGAAATAAGTTATATATAAAAATAACACATAAGTATACATAAAATCCAGAAAATAATATATTAAAAACGTAAGAGAATCTTGTAACGAAAAACTCCCTCAGAGACGTGAAAAATCTCAATGTCCAAAGTAATATTGTTCAACATAGAGATAGACTTCTAGACTCGTTGGCTGCCTTTAATAAAAAATCTTGAATAGGAAATCAAATGGAGATCAGTGCACTTCGTTGTGTCGTGGTTTGAATCCTGGCAGGGCGGACGTGAAACATCGATTTTAAAGATAGTTTATACTAAAAAAAAATATTGTTCATGGTCTGGCACCTGAAGTGTTTAACTAATCATTTTACTAACTTGTAATAGAAGATCGAAATGTGTTGCGTTTAATTTTCCAATGCAGAGCTTTATGCACCACTGGGCGCAAAACGGGGAATAATGGTGAAAATGAAACAATACTTTTTTTTTCACAGAAAAATTAACTTCTTAGTATATCCATGAGCCGCTAATGTCTTTCTTCCCAATTTCGTTTTAATATTCAAGCACACACGTCTGTGGGTGAGCGGAGTGGGGGTAAAAGAGAATCGCTCGGCTGGTGCGGGCGCTGGTGCGGGGTGTGGGCGCGGATTGCGGGGTGCAGAGCGCGGAGTAATCTCAGAAACACACCCAAAACTCCCCAAAATTTCGCAGCCCCCATCAAAAAGACGCTATAGCTTTGCCCGCGAAACGGATAACAGAGCCGCACTTGGATTTTTAATCGAATTTTTTATAAGTCAATAATATTTTGATTATGTCTAAAGTTTGTAGACAAGCCTGGATTTAACTCGCTAGAGATTGATCGAGATTGAAATTTATTGAAAAGGTATTCCTTTTTTGTTTTTTATTTGCGAGTTGCATTTTTTTACCTTGGTTATAATATGCAAGGTTTGTGTTTCAAAAAGAGGATTTTTTTGCAGTTAAATTAATTAAAATTTTAGCTAAGTTTTTGGGATCAGGAACGATATTCTAGAGTGGGCCAATCAGGAACTTCTCAGCATTTGCTCATGTGGAGAGGAAACTACTTAAAACTCTTCAGGAAAAGCCGGCCTGTTGACAGTAGTCAACGGCTTTCCGTTCCACTAGAAAAGTGTTCGGCATTTTGTTCCCTACTTTGGTTTATATTTCATTTCATTTCATTTCATTCATTTCATTTATTTATTCAGATATTTAAAACATTACAGAAAAAAGACCCAGTTTATTCTAAATACAATAATAGATCACAAATTACAGTAGAAAGTTATGTTATTAAAATAATATAACAAAATGTAAAAAGAAAAATTAAAAGTTAGAAAGTGCTTTCCTAAGGGAAGGCCCACTGTCGTGAAATATGTCGACATCCGAGGCGATGCGATTAAGTAGCAAGATTGCTCCACCAACCGGCATAACCATTGGCAGGTTTGTTCTGCATCGCGGTAGGTAAAACAATCGATGCTGTCTTTGTCGAAGATAGTTATCAGGTACGAACAGACCTACATCCATCAGAATTTCTGAGTTATGTATGCGACCACCGATCACCTGGAAAAAGTGAACACCCAAATGAACGTCCCTCCTCCTCCATTATGACTAATAGCCTAGCATTCCCAGTAAAAAGTCGGTTCGGAAGAGCCAAGGATAATATCAACACTCTTTTAGGTACAGATAGCGCAGAAATTTTTTCTGCACTCTCTCCACCATCAAAGAGTATCGAGTCTCATGTGGCGACCAAATAATGAAACTAAACTCCAAACGACTTCTTACCAAGGAATTATACAATGTCCTCATAATCTGAGTGTTTGAAAAGATCTTGGCATTTCTAAGAACAAAACCAAGCATTTTAAGGGAGTCATTACATAGATTAACTATACGAAGATTAAAAGATAACTGAGCATCAAACAACACCCCGAGATCTCTGGACGTTGAAGCCCTTTCAAGTCTTACTCCGTCCATGAGATAACGATAGTATATTGTTTTGGATGCTCTTGTGTATGCCATTACAAAACATTTGGAAACATTAAAGAATAATTTATAATTAAAAGAATATTACCAATTGCCTGGACTATATTGACCATGTATGATACTACCTCTTGTGTGAGTTCTTTATACCTATCACCGATGGGATGTCGTTTAGATCTATGGAAGGTATTACTGATAAAAGGGTATTCGCAAAGTTTTGCTTATGACCTAATAAAGCTCAGCCGAAATCAAGTGAGTGTTATCACTAGAGCCCGCCCTGGGCTTTGCAGATTGAACAAACACTTTGCTTAACTAACTTTTCCGAAACTAGATGTAAGTTTTGCAGTGCAGATGAAGAAACACCTTTACAAATTCTATGCGAATGTGATGCTTTACATCATAAAAGGAGCCCCATCCTCGGGGCACCACTGGTTAAACCTGAGGATGTTAAAGAGTTTGCCCCTTACCTAATTGCCCGATACTTTACGGATCTGGACTTGGATGGGGAGATTTAGCAAAATGTAAACTCTCGCTTTCCACACAGTAGCCAGGCTATTTATAGACCTGGGTTTGAAGGGGGACCTGTCACATTAGATCTTTACAGGTTGCAGTGACGTCAGGAGCTTGCAAAGCACTGACCCCCAATACTAAGAATTAGAATAACAGAAAGGGAAAAATAATAAGAAGGCAATATGAATATCTAATTGTTTTCAGAGCTTATGACTTGTCATTGGCTGGTTTAAAGAGCCACAGTACACACTGTGTAACGTTTGCCATTCAGCAAGTTGCGGCCGTGGCTAGTATTGCAGATGCACGGATCAGAGATCCGAGGTTCAAACCCCACTCTACTCCAACTTGATTCCCATTTTCCGTTGTCATAGAAGTCAGTGAATAATTCACTTATCTTTTCTCTCAGTCAAATGAAGTGCATATTATATACTTCTGGCTTCCAGATTACAGAGAGCTCCTTTGGGCAGATTTTTTGTTCGGCAACGAGCAACTTTTTCGTGTATGTGTGCACCGCCAAGGAGACGTACGTCCTTAGATGCGGTGTGCTGTATGTGATAGACAAGGTGTCAAAGGACGGTTAGTTATTTACAACTTATTAAAAATGGCCTAAAAATCGAATTATTTTCTAATCATAAAAACATTAATAAATTTTTTTTTTAAATAAAAAAACTTTCATTATATAGAATTAAAAAACTAACACACAAACTATCGGGAAACAAAATTTCAGGATTTTGGGTTTAAAAATCAAAAAATAAAAACCAAACTTTAAATTGCATAATAAATTCACTTTTAGATTATTTTGCTCTTCACATAAAATGTCTGCTTTAAAACAGGTTGTACCTTATTAGGCAGACTACACCTAATCTAGAGAAATGTATTACAAAAAAAGGAGTAGGATAAAGAACTTGTAATGTTTGTTAATAAACCTATTCATATATAATGATTATTATTATTGACTGGCGTATATTTATTTTGATTGAATTGATTGTAATAAAGTGTCACACTAAATGTATGTACCTAATCCCCAAGTAGAAATTTTCTCTATCCTAGTAATATGGTTCAGAATAGCAACCCTGGGAGTATTTTATTAATTTATTTTATAATATAATTATTAATTAATAGTTTTTTTTTTCTGTTATAAGTTTAGCTGATGACACCGTTCTATTATTCAAAGATAAGACATGGAAGGAAACATATGAAAAATCTGAACAATATCTGAATATAGTAAAGGTATGGCTAGATACTAATTACTTAACTCTTAATAAATCTAAAACTAACTTCATTCCATTTCAAATCAGTTCTAGAACCTATTCACAAAATGCTAATCTTAACATCAAACTACATAATAATAATTGTCTTCAAAGTGCTCATTGTAATCGCCCAATACTGGATAGGACAGACAATGTCAAATACTTAGGAGTTATTATTGATATAAATTTAAAGTGGAAACAGCAGATTTAAAATGCTACTAATAAACTTAAGAAATTAACGTATATTTTCAAAACCATTCGAAATATAATTAATGTACAGGAACTTTTAAAGATTTATTTTGCATTGTTTCAATCCATTTTGGAGTACGGTATAATCGGTTGGGGTGGTGCGAGTGACACAGTTTTAAATAGTGTATTTGTTGCACAAAAATCCATCATTAAAATAATACTCAGAGTCCCGATACAGACATCTACTGAGGAAATATTCCATAAATCACAACTTATGACACCAAAACAATTATACGCTAAAACAATACTCACTTATAGATTCAAAAACTACTCTTACTCAAATGAAAGACATAACCCCCACAATACATCACATACGAATAATATAATCACTAGATCCTTAACACATAAACAACTTAAACAAATACAAACTAATACCACTTTCGGACAAAGGGATTTTGAGTATTATTCAATTAAAATCTATAACCTACTTCCACTATCTATTAAAGCAATTTGTAATGAGAAAATGTTTAAAAAGGCTATAAAAAAATGAATAGTGGAGCTAGGTAGAAGTAAAATGGACTGTCTTATTCGCCCATACCAATGCTGAATCAACTGCTCCACAACTGTATACCTTATGTTAGGTTTTTGTTGTTTTCATTGTGTGTTTTGCAATATCAATAATATATTTATTGTGTATTCAGATAATTGGTAGAATTCCATATTTAATTTGGTAATGTATCCAAAATAAGACAAGTTTATTGGATTATAATTCTACTTTATTTTTTATAAAATATACTATATATATATATATATATATATAAATATATATAACCAAAATATTCCTCTAATATACTCAGTATACCCTAATTGAATTTTAATTACTCTACTTATTTTGGCTTGTATAGAAATCCACAAACATAAAATAGCAATTATTTTTAGTATATAAGGAAACTTTGTAAATATTTAAGTTAGTTTGTTTGAAAATGTCCTAACAAGACGAAACGGGTCACAATAAACCCTTTGTATATTTTATAAAAAATAAAGTAGAATTACAATTCAATAAACTTGTTTTATTTTGGATACATTACCAAATCAATAATATAGATGTACATAAATACCTTGTTTTTAAAACTGTCTGAATATTTGTTTTTTAAGTTAGTCTTCTTTGTTTATTCTCAAATGTAATTAAAAAAACTAAATTGTTAAGTGTCCTCAGCACGGGAAACCCCAGTGAGGTCACATTATTTCTATTATTAATTATAGTTTGTAAGCGAAAAATATGAATAAATAAATAAAAGACGAGTGATACTTTAATCCACAAATTCGGAAAATCCAGTGACCGTTTTTATCGCTTTCGCGACATTTTCGAGACTGATGGATTTTCCGAATTTGTGGATTAAAGTATCACTCGTCTTTTATTCATACAATAAATTACAATGAGCTTCCATCTAGAGTTTTTACTTACAAACTTAAATGTTTTATATTAATTTCAATAAAAAAATACAATACAACCCATTGTTCAGTCTTCAAAACCATCTATTCGATTCAAACTTCCTTTATACTAAGTTCGGTAGATTATCGTATATTAGATAAGATGATATTATAAGATAGTGTGTCATGCGGCCCTGTCAAAATGTAAATGAAACAATGGCGCTTAGTTCTAAGTCTATCGTTGAACTAAGAAATCTTGGTTTCGACGGGGTTCCTTTGTAAAATCACACCCCCTAGAAACGCGTAACTAATATCATATACGACACATACGTACAAATATGTATTAGGATATATGAAAGGAAACTTTGAGCATTTTCTAGATCAGAAATTCCCAACAGGCGGCAGGTGCCAAGCCTTTAATAACACTGATCTAGAAAATATAATTTTTTGAATACTACAGGAACTAGATTTAGATTAATTTATTTCTGACAAAATATCTACATAGTTTTAACTTTACATATTATATTACATATTTTATTTGTACTAAATATTCCCAATCAGCAAAAGTGCTGGTATGAAGGAATATAATATATTATGACACAATAGTTTTAATAAAAAATCTATAAAATAACATCACAAATCACTCGTCACGCGGGCTGTAAGAACTGTTTTAGTAAGGTGTTTTTAAGTACGTATATATTTTGTATATTTTTTGTGTCATAGGGAAATGAATTGAAAGAATTTCACTAAGCATTTTTTTCGATTATTGCGCGGTATTATTGACAACCCTGAAATTATGCGGATCATTGGCTTTTATGTTCCGAATAATTACCTTAGATAGCGTCAGCATAGACTGTTTCACATTTCAATACACAAGACCGACCTGCCAATAGTTATGCTTGTTGGAAGGGCTATCTCTTTTTTGAACAATATTACTTTGGACATTGACATTTTTCACGTCTCTGAGAGAGTTTTACGTTACAAGATTCTCTTACTTTTTTTTCAAATATGTATTTAAAAATACCCATTGAGCGTATATATATGTTTCACATTTCAATACACAAGACCAACCTGCCAATAGTTATGCTTGTTGGAAGGGCTATCTCTTTTTTGAACAATATTACTTTGGACATTGACATTTTTCACGTCTCTGAGAGAGTTTTACGTTACAAGATTCTCTTACCTTTTTTTTCAAATATGTATTTAAAAATGCCCATTGAGCGTATATATAATTGAATAAATAAACATATTTTTCTCTGGATATTATGTATATTTATGTGTTATTTTTATACATACCAATTTAAACTTATTATTTTAATTATTTCTATATGTTTGAATCAAGATATTCCATTTTACAATGTACATATACGGTCGAACTTGGTTATTACGAGGAAGATGGGACCGATTGAATTTGCTCGTTATAAACGTTACAGGTTATACCAGAGAAATGTTTTTTTAATACAATCTTTTTTGCACATTGTCACTTAGTAAACAAGTAAATATGATCCATTGATGGAAATTCCCGCGTTTCTTCAAACCATTAGAGCAATGCGTCATCGACATTAGTACGATCGCATTTTCTAAATTTGTTTGCGTTCGTGATATTCTTTTCAAATGCAGACAAATAAATATCCTTATTTTTCCACAATATTGACACTGTGGATGAATATAGAAAAAACTTTGTATAAAATTCCACATGTTTCGCACCACGTTCGATTTCACGAATAATTGCAACTTTTTCACGAATTAATAGACACTTCCTTAGTAGTAGTCAGTAGACATGTTTATAATTCAGGGGTTAAGTTTCAACTAATATGGTATAGAAATCATTTGACATCACCCACTAGTAATGTTTATTGTGTATTGAAATAAGCTAAGAACATTAAAAAATATTAAAAAACCCTTTAAAAACCCCTAAAATAAGTATGTCATTCATAAACTACAAAAGCAGCTGTAAATTGTAGCAATGTGCGTAACCAGTACCTACTAAGTTCACAAAGCTTGCATTTTTTAAAAACATGTGTGTTCATTTTTAAATATTGTCGGCAAAAATTCAATTAGGTACCTAGACACATACATAGCTATCATAAACATAATCCGATTCCAACGCCCGGTGGTATTTATCCTTTACGTAAGCCGACCGTTTGGATTTTAACCGGCGGCCTCCGTGGTATAGTGGTCAAGACGCTTGACTCACGCACAGAAGGTTCCGGGTTCGATTCCCGATGAGAACACAAAAATTAAAATGTGATTTTTCTCAAGCCTGGTTGTTCTGTAATGTAATGTTTCACCACTGTAATTGGGCCTCCTGGCCTGTTGTGGTGCCAAAAAAAAAAAAAATTAAATGAAAAAAATTAAATGAAAAATCACTTAGGTTTTTATTTCGAAAATGATGTTTTTAACAATTAAAGATTTTTGTGTGATTTTTTACAATATTTTGGTTCGGTATGTCCGAGAAGTAGCTCATTATAACAGTGAATAATTGAATGGAGAAAACCATAAACTAAATGTCAGCAAATGTTTCCTCGTTACATCCGAGATCTCGCTATTTCCGTGATCGTTATAACCGAGTTCGACTGTATGTGAATAAATAAAATTGACTATTTATATTGAAAATTGAAAAAAAAATCACGCATTGAGAAACACTGAGATAACATATACTGATGTACAAATAGAAACTTCGCGAACATTCTAGATAAGAGATTTCTCAACAAAGATGGCTGCTACATGGTTAGAAATCTGAATTTGACGTCACCTAATTAGGTCTCGTGTTTTATTAGCTATTTGGTGGTTGCTCCCTTTGTCTATGAGTATAGCGCGATTGGAGTGTGTATTTGGTATTTACACAATGAGAAACTAACGTTGCTAGGAAGATCAAAAACGATTAAATCTTAACAAATAGGACTTTGGACAAGTCGCACGACGAAAAATTGAGGTTAAACTTTTTTTATTAAAAAAAATCATTATCATTCCCTTTCCGCACCTAATGAAGCATGGGGCACTGCGTTTGTACACCAATCGCAGCGTATCTTGATCATTTTTGTTACATGAAGGTAAAATGATCGGTTTTACGCTTCAGGTACCAGTCCAGGGACTATGAAATATTCTGGTTTGAAAATACACTTTTAAATAAATATTTCATATCAACGATGTCAGGAATCGAACCCGAGACCCCTCGCATGGAAGGCAAACGCGCCCACCATTACACCATGAGGCCGACAAAAAAATATACAACAACTTTATTTTCAAAAACTTTTTTTTTCTACCCACCGGTTTAAAAGCTACACAAGCTTCTTTATCAAGGTATAATTCACTTTTGAATTTTATAATACGTTTATCTTTACAATAACTACACGACAAAAAGACCCAAATCAACTGCCGTGTATTCTCATTTATTATATAAACGCCCTAAGCCAATTACAACTGTTACATGAAGAAACATTTATACAAGAAACTAAATAAAATAACATAAAACTATGTAGCAAAAACAAACAAGGACAAAACAATAATGGTTAACAAAATATTCATTAAAACAAAAGACATAAGACTTCGAGTAAACCATGCCAATCCAAATTCATCCTACACTGTTAAGTTGCGAAGAGATTTACAAAAAACTGGAAGATCTATCCAAAAAAATCCAAGTCGTGTGATGAATCGACTAATCTATACATTTTGGACATTGGGGCATAAAAACAAAAGTTGCTCTTACAATATTTAATAAATAGCAGATTTTGACTTCTGGTGACTTGGTTGGGAACATGAAAAAAAATCGAAAAACAGAGATGAGACATCACTTATAGCATTGCGTATTTTGAATATGCATATAAGGTCCATCTCAGTTCTACGTCTCTCTCATGAAGACAGATTAAAAAATTGCTCTATTTCAAAATAGGAAAAATTACCCCTTTGTAATCCAAGCCACCATGCCACTTTTCTTAGAAAACGGCGTTGGACAGACTCGATATGGTCTATATGAGTCCTGTACAACGGAGTTATCACTGCTAAAATAAAACCAGATTAATGCGTTGGTTGATTATGCCTTTTAACAATAACTTTTGAAACTTTGAAACCGGTCGGTAGAAAAAAAAAGTTGGTAAAGACAAAGTAGTTTTACATTTAGTTTAATATTAGGAATTACCACAATGTAAGGGCTCAAAATATTAATTTCATTTCATTTAAAACTTTTGTTTTTTTTTTGTTAATTTAGGAAAACAGCACCTTTTTTACGCAAAATGCACACAAAGAATAAAAACTGTTTTCATTTTCATCATCATCATTTCCTTTCCGCACCTAATGGTGCATAGGGTACTGCATTGATACTACTCCAATCGCAGTGTATCTTGATAATTTTTATTACATTAAAGTAAGATGATCAGTCTTACGCTTCAGGTACCAGTCCAGGGACTATGAAATATAAATATAAGGACTATGAAACATCTTTTCAAAACAATTTTTCATGTCAACTATGTCGGGAATCGAACCCGAGACCTCTGCACGGTAGCCAAACGCGCTGACCACTACACTACGAGGCTATAACTGGCCTAAATTATTTTTATTTTTATTTGTTTATTTAATTTTACAATACGCCCAAGGGGCATTTACAAAAAATATACAGGTAAGTACAAAACATAGTATGTAATATTTTACAAAATAAACAACGCTTTTTTTATGCGTGTAGAAACAAAAAAAGCATACTTCTATGCAAAATAAAAAGTAAAACTTTACATCGTAAAAAAGGTAAAAAATATATGGATATAAGAAGGATGATTGAATTCAAAAGCAAATTGTAAATAACTTTTAAAGAATTTAAACAAAAATCAAATCAAATTATAGGTTTAAAGCAAAGCTCGTTGTAAATTTTCATACGAATAAACACGTTTTCATAATCAAAATTAGATTTTACTGTATATACAGTTGAAGATAACTAACTATTAACTATTAACAAATTAATGTTAAAAACAAATAATAAAAATTAGTTTACAGTGAGTATATATAAAATATTATATAGTACATAAAAATATTTGATGGATCAATTTCAGAAAGAGATAGGATAATAATAATACACATTAAAAGCAGAGAAAAATTTCATGAAAAAGAAAGTTTTATTACGACATTCATAATTAGTTTTAAACGGTGCATTTAAAAACCGTTTTAAAATGAATAATTGTTGTATTAAAAATGTCTTTAAAATTAAAATTATAGTTCTTTAAAACCATTAAAAGTGGTTTTAAGATTTCTTGAAGATAATTAAGGTTTTTTTTTTACCATCAAATATTATAATTTAATAAAGAAAAGCTAGAGTTGTATTGTAATCTAGGGTTTGAGAATTTTGTAAATTAGTGGGTTTTTTTTCTATGAAAGTTTGTATACAATATACTTTTTTTATTTTACCTTTAAAAAACCGGGAACTGTCATATGTCTATATATGAGTTTGATTCGCAGTAATCTTGAGTATGCCTCATACGTATGGAGTCCGCAATATCAAAATCATATAAATTCAATAGAATTTGTTCAAAATAAGTTCTTAAAGTACCTTTTGTATAAGTTCCAAATTTCCAAACCACGTCCTAATTCAAATTACGAGCAACTTTTAACTCTTTTTCATTTTAATTCTCTGATAAAACGCCGCGTTTTTTTCGATATAAAATTTCTGTATAAAATATTAAACTATTAAGTAGATACTAAACTCCTAAATAAAATACAAATAAATGCGAGATTAAGAACACTCAGACATCGGGAAATATTTAAACTGCCTTTGTTTTCAAATAATTCTACATACCACACACCTATGGCCCGCATGTGTCGGGAATATAATATATACTTCCGAAACAATAAAATTGTCATTTATCATGATACTCTCTCAGCTTTTGCGAATAATTTCTTTTGCGAATAATCTTATTTAGTAAATACACACGTACAACTTTTTTTGATTTTTGATTTTTTATTGCATTGAATCATGTATAAAAAATATTCAAAAATATGTATTACATCTTAATATATAAATCTATTTTGTGTAATTCTATAATTAAAGATATATATGCATGAAAAAATTAATCGACGAATGCTTTCAAGATGTTTGTTTTCTAGTATGTATCTTTGTTGAATTACCTAATAAAATAAAATAAAATTTTATAATTTATTGAGGGTTTATGTAGTTCTTTTATAACTCATTTTAAATAGTAAATTCTAGACTTTTTAAATATTATTTTATTATTGTTTTTTTAGCGACTTTTCTTTAATTCAATTCATCTGTTGTCCTGTCAGAAATTGTATTATATATTGTGTTGTGTTCGTTATTGGTGCTGTGTTAGGTTTACGTTTTCTTGTAATAATATCCCTGATTTTATAGCAATACAGTACATGCACAACAATTAACTTAAATAGAATTTTAAAAAACGATTAGGATTAGGATTAGGCTTCAATATTGAAATGTTTTTAACTATCAATCACCAAATTATTGTATTTCAACCGTCCATGCGCTCTATAGCTGCAAGATGAAATTTTTCGTCAAATTTAAACATAATTTAAATAAGGGCTAGAATCTTTACTTTCCATTCGCTCTGTAGCTGCAAAACATGTTGGGATATTTATTTATTGTACAGCGCCCTTGAGGTGATTTTCCCTAAAATAGTAAATTATCCAACTAGTATAATAATGAAATTATTATAATGAAAAATTGCAATGTACGTACCTACTTCAAATGAACGTAGTTATACAGAAAGCAGCGAGTCCACAATTTTGAAAAAATGAGATATTAGTGTTATCGGGTGCAGTATGGCCAATTCAAAGTTTTGCTAAAAACAGCAAAGCCGCTTTCACAAAAACGGCATTTCTCAATTTGCAAAAAACACCCACAGCACTTAAAATATCTTACGGTTCTTGAAAAATATTAAAACTGGTATATACGTAACTAGATTTTTGTGTATTATATTTTTTAAAAACCTATATATACATTGTTTATCATTTATCAATGTCAAAAACATTCTAACTGTTAAGTAGATTTCATTATTCACTATTTTCACAAATGTGATATTATTAATTTATTTTTTTTCATTAACGCCCAAAAGGCATTTACAAAAATAAAAATTAAATACATGCTAACATACTAAATAATAAAAACAGAGTATACAGAAAAAATATGTGAAATTAGTTAAAAGGAAATAATAAAAAGTTTTACAAATCAAAAAAAAAAACAATAATATCAAAGGCATGCAAGAAAAAACAGTAAGCATATAAACAAAAAATGCAAAGATATAAGCTTATGAAATAAATTATGTAAAGCAAACAATAAATAAAGTGTTACAGTAAGCAAGAAAGACATTTTTAAGTTAAATTAATAAACAAGCAAGCATATATTATTACAAAAAAAAATGAAATAAAAATATGTATCTATGAAATGCGTATTTGCCAATACTACAATGCAATTTGGAATAATAGTAAAAAAACAAGTATAAGGTAATAAAAATTAACAAGCATTTTTTTAATTTATGGAATTGAATGGTCAATAATAGTTTGACGAGCAGCTACAAATAAACTTGATATTGTGGACTTATAGGATAGTAAAGAATTGGACAGAATGTCTGCAGCCGTTCCATAAGTGTTACCTAACCTATGCAGTCTCGGTATCAATGAATTATCTCAGTTTCACTTTTCTATGGCTGGCTGCTTTCTGTACAACTACGTTCAAATGTGATTTCATGTGAATTGAACTTGTTTAAATCTACCCTTAATTCGAAGAAACCTGTTTTTCATGATATTTTTATATCTGGACGTGCAATAAGGGTCGTGGGAAGATCGAAAAATAGTCAAGTTGGTCAGTTAGGATCGGAGTTTAAACATTTTTTTAAACCTGTTTTATGATAACTTGTTCTAGCTTGTCACAGGATACTTTTTAATCTATCAATGACGCACTATAAATAGATACGTAACTGGTTCATATCACAAAGTTTGTGGCATTAGTTGGATATAGTTCGCAGTCTCCTTGAACATGCCTCCTCTGTGTGGTCTCCTCAGTATTCCATACACAAGATAGGGCTTGAAAATATTCAGGAAACATTTTTGAGATATCTCAATTGGAGATCCAGATTTACGAACCTTAACTATAAAACTTCTTGTCATAAACATAATATACTTAGTCTTGAGGATCGTCGTTTGGTATTAGATATGGAGATTTTACATGATATTCTTAATGGACGTCTTGATAGTCCTGTTCTGGTTTCTGAGTTGGCCCTTAATGTACCTGGCTACCGCACCCGTCACACGAATCTATCTCTTTTCCATCAACCTACATTTCGCACCAACTATGCACAGAACTCTCCTCTGATTCGCTTGACGCGTAATTATATATTTTTTTTTCAATAACATAGACATATTTAACTGCAGTAAACTCACTTTTAAAACCAAAATTTAAAAACTATTATATGAAAAATATATGTTTCTTTATAAAAAAAAATATTTTACATTATAAATTTAAGTTGTTTCTATTCACTCATATCAAACACACACTCACCCTGTCCATAAACCTACCCTCACACCCATATACAATCACACACATATTCAAAAACGTACCAAAACTACACTCTACATTTTTACACACGCATCCTCACACAAAAAAAAAACTCGCACACATGCACTTCTATGAATTAATATCTAGCTGAACTGGATTTTTATGATTGTATTTATGTGAAAAACTGATTTGGCTTTATTTTATGTTATTTTTATTATGTTGTTAAGGAATATTTTTTTTGTATTGCTGTTATTTTTCTGAATAAACAAAATTAAATTAAAATTAAAATTAAAATTAAAAAAAAAACTCATTTGTGCATTTTGAATTCACATGTAATTTATGAACAATATCTAAATGTATCGAATTGTGATTATTATACCAATATACATATGTATTGTATATTGTTTGTAAACCATAATAAAAAAATAAATTTATAATTTATAATTGTATTTTGATTGATTCATTTCAATTTAGTTGGCAAAGATTTACAATTCTCTTTAGTTTTAATAATGTCCATTAATAATAATAGAAAGCGGAATTTGTCAATGCTTGAGAATGGCTTAAATCCATTTTGTCCCAGTTTGGGATTACGTCCACGAACGACAAGACAGGCGAAATCCCGGGCGCTTATTCAACAATTTATATTCCTGGTTTGTTTTCTCATTAAAACTTTGGAGAATTTAATGGAAACTTGCTCCGCAGTATCCCGTTTATCATATTCCTTGGTCGCCCTGGCGGTTCTTCTCCCTTCTTAGTAGTCTTATGAGTGCCGGTCTTAGAAAATAGGGTGACCATCAGCTCCTTTTTTTCCATAAAAATTCTACAATTTTGATTCAATAATAAAAAAAAAATTAACCTGTTCCTTTTTGCATTGTCCCTTTTTTAGAGCGTATGCAGCTAGAAGCCACGGCGCGCCGTGAGTCAAAACATGCAATATGTATTTGTATGGAGACACGTGACATATTCCTTAAATTTAATCAAATAATGGAAATGAAATTGCTTTGAAGTGGTTTTAATTCAACATAAGAGGGTTTTTAAAAATAAAATAAAACAGGCGCTCGAAGAATTTACGATTTTAAAAGGATTTTATTTTAAATTTCAATCTCTGTGTTCCGTAGATATTTACCTAATTATTCGTTTATAATTAACAGTCAATCATCAGTTATATTACTTCTGTTAGAATGACGCAAAGTGATGTTTCTAATATCTGACGAGAGAGCTCTTTTAACCTCGATCACAACATTGGCTATCTCTTCATTCTAGTAACGAAAGAACCCTTTTAATACCCATTTGCCGCTCTAATTTTTTGCTTCCTCTTTCACTGTAGTAGCTGCTCAATTGTGATAGAATCCAACCACTAATGTCATAGACACCGCTTCTCTATTTACATTCAAATCACTAGCTGAATATTTTAGTTTTTCCTTTTCTACTCCTCATAACTTTTTTTTCTCTTCATTGTATAGTGTAGATAAAATTCAATTTTTAAATGTACATATATATATGTACATAAATGTTTTATTTTATAATGAAAATATTATAGTATACATACAATATACCACTGATTTTCTCAAGTTGAACGGTTTGGGTAGGTAGAAAAAAATTGCCTTAATGCAATATGCCCGCCCTTACGCAGGTGTAGTAAACTGTATATGTTTATTGAGTGCTAAAACGAATAAATAAATATGGATCTCTCCCACGACTCGACCATTATCTACATTTAAACAGCAATTTATAGGACAGGACATTGTTCCGAGACATTGTCACGGAGATGGACGGGTAGGCTATCTCCGCGGAACAATGATTATCCCCCACCACGCGCGGCCACATTGCGTGAACGCGCGGATAGTGCCCTATAGCAATAGAGATTTGCTCGATCATTTTTATTATATATATTTCGTCCTTTAACAATTCTTTTACATCTTGGTATAATAAAACAAGTCATATTTCTCGTAATAAACGACGTCGTGTATTCATTTTCGCAGCGCTCACCTGTGAACTGCGGCCGAATTTCCGTATTGTCCCAGCGTTCCGTCTCGCGCGGTCAAGGCTGTTCACGGAGCTGGAAGACGATATTATCTTTTACTGTCTTGTCCACGTGTAAGCAATACTCACTTTCGTTTGATAGGGATAGTGCAAAACTATTAATTTTAATTAATATTTAAATAAATGTCGAGAAATCAAATGTAAGCACTCCATGTGTGAATTTTTCGATATAATATGTGAGTCCCGCATTATTTATAATAAAGAGCGGTTACCATATTTTAAGCTCACAAATAATTATTTTATGTCCCGATTTGCATATTCAAGAAGCTAGAGCTAAAATATTATTCACAAATATAATAACCTATATTTTGTATAATATGACGAGCATTGCAAAAGATGTATAAATGTAGAAGATGATAGGTCTGTATTCAAAGACTAAGTTATCGTTCTATCATCTCTGCCTATGCCTACGGGTAACGCGACACGATGATTTGTTGAATTAATTTTTATCGTTGGTTACATTGTAATTACATCCACCACATTTTCATTATGTCCAAATGTTTGTAGACAACTATTTTTTACTCTCCTGGAAGTTTGACAAGATTGATAAATATTGATATGAATGCTAGTAAATATTTGTATATAAACTGTTGGGACCAATTCTCAACTTAATCTATACCTACCTATTCGTCCTTCTTATTTTATAGCGCACTCCATGTAACAATAATTCGACGTGTGGGTGCCTGAATAAACATAATATTATCAGTACTAATCTAACATCAAACAAGTGAAATGCTCAACAAATCTTTACTCAAGTGAGCTGTGCCTGCGTCCTTTTAGACCACCAGCTTCATACAAGCTGTGCCACCGTCTCACGTCCGCCAGCTTCACCAGGGTTCCAGGACACGTCACGCCTCATCATCAGCAGGTTGGTGGAGTTGCGCAACTTTTCTTCCCTAACAATACAGTCCACTTACTAAATTTTCCTCCTTTTAGGACAAGGTATTCTTCACACCTAGTCTACTCTTCAACATAAACACGTTTTTCATGTCTACCGGTTTCGAGACGTAACCATCTCTTCGTCTATATATTATAATGATTTTACACATTGAGTAGTATACTTGATTTAAAGGTTTTTATCAAGAATGTTTCTATATAAACAAGTTTTTTAACTTTGCTGAAACATTATATATATTTGTAATATGGTCATAAAAATGAATGACAATATTCATAAAAGGTTCTCTGTATAATTTGTCAAACCCACAGTGAAAGGAAAAAAGCTGAATTTCATTGAAATCGCGATATATGAAATTGAAATTTTTTTAAAGAGTAACTCTTTTGTTTATTTACCCAAAAAACATTGCTTTTTTGTCTGAGTGAAACATATAGGAAGACCCACGGCTTTTTAAACGGTTTCGGGTATGTGGAGGAATGTACTGTTGAATTTTGTGATATTAAAGTGCCGCAACATTAATTGATGCGAGTGCAGTTCTCCCTAAGGAATGAAATTCAGTCTTTGTGTACATAAATTTGGACAGACTAAAAATTTTGTTAATACCTTTTTTTTTAAAATAAATATTGGCGTCCTAATGATTTACCCAAACATTCAATTTTGAGGGCCATTTTCAACGAGTTGTAAATAACTCACTATTGATAAATTGGAATCAAGTTGGGTTGAGTGGGGCTCGAACCACGGACCTTTGATCCGTGAGTCAGAGACACTAGCCACAGGACCACAACCCGATTCTCTGAAATAAAATAGACTTCATATTCTCAACACAAAGAGATTTTTTGTATTAATAAATATATGTATATACATTTACAATAGATAAAAATATCAGTATTGATGTAGAAATTTTTAACTGCACGTTGCATTTGTACAGAAAATTTCTTCATGGGGTTGACTATTTAGGATAGTTGCTGAATGTGCATCTTGAGTGGTTTATTACAATATTAATACATTATAAAGAAAACAAAGTATTAAGATATATTTTGTCCCGATAAACTATTCAATAATAGTTTGTCAGCGGGTGCTCAGACATTAGTTTTAATTAATATTCAAATAAGAAGAGTACAGACATAATACTGTATACGTGTAAAATAATAAACATAAAAATAGTTTAAAGATATATTTGTATATTTTTATTTTTTTTACGCTATGTGTATGTGCCGCATGTAATGTATGTGTTTGTGTATGTTTTAAATGTGCGTTCATGTGTGTGTGTGGATGGCTCGGAGTGTACATTCGATATTTTTATTTATTTTTATTTATTACCTGCATGGAAAACGCAAATGTTAACAATTATTATTTTCTCACTAGAATTTTTTTTTATATCTTTTGCTTAATTTATAAAAACTTAATTGGTCTTTTTGTGTTCAAAAATTGTTGTTTTTAATACTTATTATGTATGATTGTATCTTTTCGGAATAAAAAATTTAAAAAATATATATGTACAAAATATTATTATTTATTATTAATTTATATATGTGTAACATAATATACTTACTTTCATACAAATACAAACAAAAATACACAAACACACCCCTTATGTATATATGTATATGCACCCACACATTTACGAATGTACCATTATTGAATATGTATGCTTATCATTTGGAAACTTCTGGCCTCTCTTTCAACCTTATCTTTATTTTGTTATTTAATCATTGTTGACTGTTTGTTTATGTCAAATTAAATGAATAGTAAATGATAAAAATGAGTAAGAAAACTATTTATTCATTTTCCTCTACTGTACCTTTCTAGACCACCCTCGCCAGAGGATGTATTTCCTTCTACCTTACATTTTCTCATATCATCCTTCCACTACCTTAAATTTCCTCCTAACTCCCCGTCAGAAAAGTGAGACGATTCCTCCCCAAAACACACCCCTAATGGGTGGATGAATGCAAACAACATATATTTTACTATCTACCTTAATAATTTTCATACTTTTGTATATTTCATCAAATTAGAGAGAATATTACTTAGTTAAATTGTTGTAGTTTTAAACTAGCTTGAAACCATCCCTTTCACGTACCCTAAATCCGTTTTAAAAACCGAGGGTATTTCTATCGTTTTCATCATACTGAAAATATAGTTTTGGTCGACTGGCAATTCATCAAACAAATAAATAAATCAGTTTGTCAATTAGGCAAATCATCATTCCCTTTCCGCACCTAATGGTTCAAAGGGCACTGCATTGGTACATTGATCGCAGCGTATCTTAATTTAATTCGTTATTCACAATTTACAAAATAATTATGTCTACCACGCCACCACGAAGCCAAACTGCAATAGTGTACATTTATTTGTTGCTTTGAGTTTTACATTAATAATAGTTTATTTCTATATTTAAAAAAAATTCGTTTGGGGACAATTTTAAGACTTATTTCCAATTTAACAATAAATTATATGCAAAACCAAAATAAAAATATAAAACAAGGATAGGTACTAAAAAAATAACAGCTAAATGGAAAAAAAAAACTGCAAATTTTAAAATTAAAAAAAAAACATTTATTAGAAGTTTTTTTTTTAGTTAAATAATGAGAACCAAAAGAAGAAAGAAGAAAAATATCACAAAATGGTAAACGTCATACGTCATTCAAAAGAAAATTTTCTAATTTACAAGAAATTGTATTTGCTTTTACGTAACAATTATTATTTTATTTGATTACTAGCCTTCAAAATGGAATTTGAGGTAGACGAATGTGAGCATTTGCGACACCTTTTTCTGTTCGCGTTTAATCGAGAGAATGAAGTTGTCAAAGCTGCCCTCGATATTTGCGTAGAGTACGGCTAAGATGCATTGAAATATTGATAAAGGAGACTACATTATTAACTCATTTGTAGCATTTTTTATTTGCTGTGTCCTTTTTTTCTCTTTATTTAGAAAAAATGGCCTAAGTTATATTCACACCTAATACATAATTAACATTCTCTGGAGCAACTTAATTAATATTTTATATTCTAAATAAGAAGTTTTCTGGCTTAAGAAACCAATTTTTACACTGTGTATCCATCATCGAAACTTTTTCAATTCTTCTATTTGTTGATTGAATTAATGTTCATTTATAAAATTACTTAAATGAACGCAAGCCATTGTGATACAAGTAAATACAGTTTTTGCTACCATTTGTGTTTGATATATGGTCATGAGGATGAAACACAGTATCCGACAAAGACCCTCCATATAATTTGCCAAACTCACAGTAAAAGGGGCGATGAAAGTAGTAGAGAAAAAAAAATCGGGATATACGAAATTGAAAATTTTAAATGAGTCACTAGTTCATTGACAAAAAACATTCCTTTTTTATGAGCAAAACCGGTAGGAAATCCTACGATTGGTTTTGGGCATGTAGAGGAAATACTAACGTAAATACAAATTCAGCTAAAAATTCAAGTATACAAAGAATTTGAACGTGAATATTAAAAAAATTTGGAGTAGGATGAAAAATCTCAAAAACGCACGCAAAAATAAATAAAAAATGTTTTTCATTTTAAAATCGTAAATAATGACGTCACTACTTATATCTACGTGTAGTATTTCCGGTTTCCGCTTTAAAGCCCCCGCACTTTGTAAGTAACGTTTGAACCATAGAAAAAAAATAGTATAATTTGTATAATTTGACATTTCAACCAGAGATTATGTCAACTTTCTAGGTTTTTCTAAATCGAAACGTTCGTAAAAACAACCATAACATAGAAATGAGCAAATTACGATCAAGTAAATGAAATAATCAAAGCAATATTCCATAGATTCCTGTCAGGTCAGTGAAATAAGAACACCAACCGTTTCATGACGTCACTACTGAAAAGTGACACACTGATAACAGTCATTTGGCGCGGTATTTGATAAATGTGACCTTAAAAAATCATATCTTTGTAAATAACGATCCAAAAAAAAAATATAAATATATAAATTTTTGCTTAGTTAAATAGTACGCTATTAGAAAAAAAAAAGAAAACAGTGGAATTCCTCATTATCACACATACACGCCTGAATATATTTGTTCATTTTTTTTTATGCATCTTCTTGGACCGATTGGTTTAGGTTCAATATTTGGACAAACTCAAAATATTATAATGTTTTTTATTTTATGTTTGATTTTCGATTCCAATGACTGGGTTTGTCGCCACGGTGTACCCATTTTATTAAATTTAAAAGACACGAGAGCGTCAGTGCTATCGATCCTAAAGTTCCTTAAAGTTTTCCCAGTTGAAAGGTGGCACTTCCAACGAGGGGGGATTGCAGGGAGATCTTTCAGGGGGTGGTTTCAGAGTTCCATCCCCCTGCAGCGCCAAATGAAAATCCTCATCGCAAAAGTCTAAGTCTTGTTTCGTACAGTCCCGACTTAATTACTATGCAAGGAAGGCTGTATTGAAAGGAAAATATGTGGTGAATCTTTCATTTATCTTTGTTTATTCCTATGTTAAAAATCTCAAATCAAAATTCCTACAAACCTTATTAAAATATATTTTTTAAATAAATTTATTTTTTATTATTTGTACTGTTTTTTCAAAAAATAGTCACACAAAAATACAATATTTGAGTTTGTCCAAATGTTCGTAGACAAAAGACTGGATTTTACCCCCTCGGGAGTCATTAAGATTTAAAAAATTACAACAGGGATGGATAATACCTTAATTAAGGGAATATGGAAGTCTAGGCATTTACAAGGCTTCCGACCTGTCATTGGCTGGTTTTAGTGGCCACTTTACACACTGTGTAACATTCACCATTTTGCCTATGTTTGAACATCCATATTTCTTCAACTCTTCCATTTGTTGATTTTAGTGAAGCTAAAGCGGTTTTTGTAGGGGTTTCTGGTAGTGGTCCAAGGGAGCGGGAGACGTTTTGTTTATCAGTTTTTTTAGCTGCGAACAAATAAAATACCCAAAAAAAAGTTTGAAAAAATATTTTTTACTTGATAAAATATTTCTTTTTTTGTTTATTTAAGTTATGAATTTTATAGTTAACATTGATTACATAAGTCTGCATTTAACTATAACATCAGTAGAAGCTAACTCAAAGTATAAATAAACACCAAACAATGTTCAACGAAAACTAGGAAATCATATTTTGGGAACATGGGAATATACGTTAACCTTTTGCATCTGGAGCTCAATAAAAAATTTCGAAGGATTGTCACTAAAAATAAATTTTAAGTTCTAATAAAAATATATGAATCGAAGTAAAACTGACTTGAAGGGGATCTAAAAGATAATCATCGACCAGAATCGTTTGAATCCTGATGAACTATGTGAGCCTAGCACAGAGCGATCAACTAAATTTCGTTTTATATTGGCATTAAAATTAACAAGTTACAATACAGCTGCAGTATTTATTTTTTTTGGTTTTTTTAAAGGTGATTTACTCATTGCAATGTTTTTACTCAACCGTATCTCTTCGGACATTGACATCCTTCATATTAATGAAAAAAAGTTCAGAGAGGAGAGCATTTTTTCTCTATAATTGCTGGGTATTTTTATTTTACCATTTTTGTATATTTAAATTATAGTATTTGTTTTTTCGTTTTATTTATGCATTGAAATATTTTGTAATGTACATAAACGTTTATAAAATAAATACATTGAAATTGTGTACAAAGCTAATATTTACGGCAATATTCACGTTTTTTGCAACTGTTTTAACTGAGAATATTTTATTTATTTTATTTTTACCCTCCGATCCGCTTCAAAAGCTTTTGGAGTTTTGTGTCCCAGATAGTTTTATTTATTCCAACAATTCCCTTCAGTATTTTTGATATTACCTCACCTGATAAGTTCTTATGACTTATCACGGTTACGATATCTCCAAGGTCTTCAGTCAGACTTCTACATCTTGCCTCTAACTGCATGTGCTCTCAGCTGAAAAAGGGACAATGCATCAACAAATGAGAGCATCTTCTAGTGTCTTATCATCACATGAACAGCTATTGTTTTTCAGACTACAAATGCAGTGCCCTATGGACTAGCGTATACGGATACGGAAACGATTTTTCGATACAGGCTTGCAAAGCAAAAGAGACAAACAGAATGAAACAAATACTGTAATTAATACACATTTAAAATTAAATAACTGTATTTTTGGTACCATAAGTCGCATTTTTTTACTCTGAAAATTCAACCAAAAATTGAGATGCGTCTTATAGTCCGATGCTTTTGATCGTCCAAAACATTTTTTTTGTTGATAGATATATTTTAATATTTGTCTTATGGCCGATGCGTCTTATCGTTCGCAACTACTACTACCATCACGATTTTTCCCCGTAAGAGTAGGTAGAGATAATGGATCCTAGCATACTTTTCTAGCTCCTTCCACATTCATACATCTTCTCATACATGCCTTTCAGTTCTGTCTGCTTTTGACATGACCAGACTTAAGAATTTGGTTTATCTGATCGTGCCTTTGTCTGACGTTACCGTTCGTTTTCGTAATATATACTTATTTTACCATTCTTTTGTCGTCTATTTGTTCTATCAGTTCTATCTTTTTTAATCTTATCAGCTTACCCACCACATACCGCACACCGCATCTGAGGACATAAGTCTCCTTGGCGGTGCCCACATACACGGAAAATTTGCTCGTTGTCAAACGAGAAAAGCTGCCCGAAGGAGCTCTCTGAAATCTGGTAGCGTTAGCATCTTTGTGCTGAAAGAAAGTAATTTAGAAGTACATAATATGTACTTCATTGGATTGGAGAGAGAGGGAAGTGAATTCTTCACTGACTGGGATTAAATTGATTGGACATGATCAATTCGCCGAAATGATTGCAAAACTTTTTAAAAGCCTTGAAATTATTTTTAAAAGCCACCAGCCCGTATATCCGACAGGACCTATAACAAGGCCACGGATAGTAGCAAGAAGCTCCATTCGGTAATCATAGAGAAGGGGAAAGAGACAAGACCACAGGATGTGTTCAGAAGATTGGTTAGGATATCCGCAGCAGCACGAAGGGGAGTCAACAATATTAAAAACAAATAATTTTTGATTAAATTTACCATGACCTGATAAAAACTGCGTAGTCCAGTGATCGGGGATAACCCTTAATCTTATCAATTAAACTTGACTCAGATTTGCACTCTTGCCTGATTTCATCATTCGTGTCGTCCGCAAAATACGGAATTTATTATAATTAAGGCAACCGTATGGAAAAGGTTAATAAAATAGATGAAGAGTATCTACCTACCTCTTCTTCTCCTATTTTACTCCTTCTCACACTATTACTCCTTCCATTTCCATATCCCCCTCTCCTACACCACGTCTGAGGAGTTTTCTCCGTACATCTGTATACGTAAGATTTCCATAGAGGTAGATTAAAAATAACTAAGGTAAAAAATGTAAAAACTTTTTTCATTGTACATAGTTTAATTTATTAGCTTAAAAAAATAAGAAATCAAAAAATTCACAATCATATAAGGATTAAAATCAAGAGTTACTGATGCTGCAAAAAAATAAAATAATAAATACAACATTCAGTCAAAGAGGATTGGCCTACTACTTGGTTAAAGTGTACAATCTACTTCCATTATCCATAAGTACAATTGGTTAGTTCTCACAATACAAAATTGCTATTAAAAAATGGATAGGGGAGGTGGGTTGCGCACGGATCGATGAGTGGATCAAGCCAAATAGGTAAAATATGTGCACTGTTTATAAAAAAATTTCTATTAGTCTATATAAATTGGTTATGTTTTTTATGATTATTTTAGTTTTTTATTGTTTATTATGTTAATTATTTTATTGGATAATTTACGTTTGTTTTATTGTTATTGTTACGTTAACTTTGTTAAATAGCTAATCTTAGGCATGTTTCACATTTTGTAAAATGTTTTCCACGGCACGGGACACCCCAGTGAGGGAACATTATTCTGTAAAAAAATTAATACAAACAATGTAAAGTATAAATAAATAAATAAATTGCTTAAACGTTTCGCAACTGAAAGATAAAAATGACACAAGTTAAAGTTTTCGTTTCTTAGTTACGTAGTCAGAAATGTTCCTGTTTACGTTTCCTAATCGCATAATTCTAAAAAATATTTATGTCGCCTTAAAAGCAAAAATGTAAATGTTTTGTGTGTTAAGATGAGTTGTGTCCATTTTTTTCAATTTTAAACATAAGCACCAAAGTAAATGAATTTCAATCGGGTTGTCAGATCAGATCACAGATCAGAGGTCCGAGGTTCGAACCCAAATTTATTTCTATTTTCTAATAGTGAGTTTTTAAACAACTCGTTAAAAATGGCCACGAAAATATAAATATTTGGGTAAATCATAAAAACGCTAATATTTCCTTAAATTAAAAAAAAAAACTGGTTATACGTCATAAGAAAGAAAATCTTCTGCTTTATAATATGTTGTATTTGCTTTAACGTTACACATGTTATTTTATTTCATTACAACTCTTCAAAATATAACGTAATGTAGACAAAAGTGAGCATTTTTGGCACCTTTAGTTTGCGATCAGATATTTAAAAGTAGTTATGCAGAAAGCAGCCAGCCATAGAAAAGTAAAACTGAGATAATAGCACTTTTATAAAAAGAGTAAAAATCGAATTTACACAACAGTTGGAATGTTTTTGACTTTGACAAATAATAAACAATGAATTCATGAGTTCTTAACTATATGACAAACAAGAATCTTATTATATTTTTGACCTGCTTAATTGATTTTTAAAGTACCGTAATATTTTTTTAGTGTTGTGGGTGTTTTTTGCAAATTGAGAAATGCCGTTTTTGTGATCGACACTATTTTGAGTAGGTGGAAAGGAAAAAAATGGTAAAACAAGTATATATAGCGAATTAACGGCAAAGTTTTTTTAATTTTTTTTATATTTGAGTTGCATTATTCTTTTACTTTGCTTGTAATGTACAAGGTTTATATTTACTTCAAATCGATAGTAATATATTTGTTTACTTAAAAAAAAAAAAAAAAAAATATTAAATTTACTTCGATGAAAAACTTTATTTAATTATTTAGTTATTTTATGTGATGATCGGTGGGACGTTTCGGCTGTGACCTGTTTCAAGAGCTTCTTCGTATTTGCTCTAGTGACGATGAAACCACAAAAAACTCGTCAAGAGAAGGCGGACCGTTGTAATTCGTCAACAGATTTTCCGATGCACTTGAAGAGTGTTCGGCATTTGGTGTCCGAACGGCAACGTTAGACGAGGACGACCAAGGAAGACGTGGCATGATCAGATAAACCAAAAAGTCGGGTCATCTCAAAAGCAGACAGAACCGAAGGGCATGTATGACAAGATGTATGAATGTGGAAGAAGCTAGGAATGTATGCCAGGATAGACGTGTGTGGCGGTCCTTTCTCTCTGCCTACCCCTACGGGGAAATGGCGTGATGGTAGTAGTTGTAGTAGTAGTAGTAGATTATAACAGTTTTTATATGAAAGCGGTTTGGCTGTTTTTAGCAGAACATAGAATCGACCTTACTGCACCCGATAACACCAATATCTATTTTTTTTCAAAATTCAGGACTGGCTGTATTCTGCATAACTACGTTAATTTGTACAGTGTACTTTGGAAGATGCTTTGAATTATTGACTGATTTATTGTAATATAATGAAGTAAAATACATTATTGACAAACTTCTTGTATTTTTTTCTTGTCTTCTTGTTCTTCTTATTTGAAATAAAAAACGGACACAACATATGCCAACACCCAATATTCTATTCAAATAATTGTCTCATTTTTCTTCTCTTCTACATCCGCTCCTAAGTAAAGAATGTGGACATCGCCAGACGTCTCCGGGAAACCTTTGGGGTTATACTATAAAAGTTGATTCAAATAAGAAAAAAATAGCAGTAGCCTAATGATTATTATGCCATTGTTATTTCAGAAAAATATTTTAAACTGGATTGCTCAACTTTAAGTTTTGCTTTTGTTTTTCTAAATAAATTTCAGTTTCCTGATAGTGCGGGTATGTTTTTAACTATTCTCCAGGAAAAAAGAATTTTTAGATTTGTGCCATTTTTATTCTCGGGTTGTGATACAAATAACAATTGATTCAAAACACCAACATTTTTTTTTCATTATTGTTATATTTTTGTCATTCCCTTTCCGCACCTAATGGTGCATAGAGCACTGCATTGGTTCACCAATCGCAGCGTATATTAATCATTTTTGTTCCATGTAGGTTCAGGTACCTATGTAGGAACTATGAAATATTCTCGTGTAAAAATACCCTTTGAATAAATATTTTACATCAACCATGCCGGCAATCGAACCCGAGACATCTTGAATTGTAGGCAATCGCGCTGACCATTACACCACCAGACCGACACGTTTATTATTAATGAGTGGATCAAACCAAATAGGGAAAAATTAATTTATTTATCAATTTATTTACTATACATAAACGGCATAAATTGTCTTAAACATATATTAAACATAAGTATAAAAAAAAATACATATATTAATACATACTAAAAAACGATAAATTTGCATAACAATAACAATAGTAACAAGTAGTTAAATACACATAAGCAACAAAAAATATTAAAGAAATAAATACATAAATATGAAAAAGCAAAAAAGGAAAATATAATTAAATAAAAAGAAAAGTTTAAGAATTATATTGCGAGAGAAATAAAGAAATCAGACTCGTTTTATAACTTTCAAGTTCAGAACAAAATATATCAACCTTTTCCTCATACTGATTACCATATCTGTGTAGCTTAGGGATGGACGATTGCATGTGATATTCGGTCCTAGAACTCGAAGAACAAAAAGGATATATGTGGTGGGTATGTCGACCAGGTACACGGAAACACACCAACTCCAGCAAATCTGGACAGTCAATGAAATAATTGATCACTTAATAAAGTAATATTAAGTCAGTTAGGATTCTTCTATGGAAAAGTTTTAAAATATTTGCTGAATTAATGAATTGGTGAACTGTTTATAAAATTTGGTCTACAGGTCTATATGAATTGGTTATGTTTTTTATGATTATTTTATTTTATATTGCTTATTATGTTAATTATAATTAGGTTAATTAGATTAATTACGTTTTTTTTGTGTTATTATGTAAATTTTGTTAACTAACTAATTTATGACATGTTTCAGTTATTGTAAAATGTTTCCCTCGGCACGGTGAGAGAACATTATTGTTTATCAAAAAAAGAATACCAACATTGTTAAAGTATAAATTAATAAATTAAATAAATAAAAATATAAAAGTCTCCTGTAATGGTCTATTTCCTTAGACAAAATCAAAATGTCTACACTTCTCTTGAAAATTTATCAAGGACATTGAACACTCTTAAAGCCACACAAGAAAAATTTCTCTGAGCGAAAAGCGTACGTTTTTTTGGTATTAAATAATTCAAATTACAGGAAAACCTCGTACTCGCATCACTAAGAATTATTTTTTGTACGGTTCATGTTAAATAAAAAACTTTTTTTTAATCATGACATTTAAACAAGCCAATGACAGGTCATAAGCCATGTAAATGCCTTGACTTCCATATTCCCTTCTTTAAGGTATTATTCATCCCTGTTGTAATTTGTTAACATATAAAATACATTTACGCTGATACTTTGCGGTTGGGATACTAATCAGGATTATTCGCAAACACGTCTATAAAAAAAAATAAAAAATAAGGCGATGTCTCGTGCTTATAAGTTAAGTCATTTTCATTCTACCACCTGCTAATATATAGCAAATACTGTGTCACTTCATAAATATATAAATTTCGTTCTTCAAAATATTTCTAATTACAATTTTTCATTCCACCCCTTTGTATATTTCATTTTGGGGATGATACACTGTCGCCGGCTGCTACCCTTACTCGGGACCGCTAACTTCTAGTAGAAGGAAGGCTCGTGGGTAGAGTGGAGCCTGTATTCGGGGGGGCTTGAGATACCGCTATGTTCTACCTACTACCCCTCCCTGAAGCAAGCGCGCGGGGCTGAAAAAATTTTTTTTTCAGGATATTAAAATAAATACTAACATTTGATAACTTGGCACTTATTACTTTTAGGCTAGTAAAACCAAAACTGTATACTCTTAAGACAAATTTTGAAAACGGTTGAAAGGTGATTGTCATCGAAAAAAAGACGTTCAATGCAACGGAAAATTAAATTAAATTAAAAATTCAGTGTTAAATTGTACGGCAAAGTTTTTTGAAAGTTTGTAAAAAAAAAAAAAAAAAACGATTTTATCAAAAACGATCCACTTTGAATAACGTCACCAGTTCTTCTGAATCAATTAATGATTGTTTTCTGATAGGTTTCCGGCTTACGGAAAGTCAATGCACCAATAAACAGAACTAACCGAAGAGAACTTGTGACATCACAGGCTGACTAATATCAAAATTACAAAACTTTAAAAATCAAAGCGTTTATATTTCGATACGCATATTTTAAAAGTTTTAGGGTTTGTTTGAAAGTCAATTAAAAAATATTTTTTTAAAAATAACAATGAACTTTCTTAGTACTAACAAACCATAACGCCGTTTCTCTGTAGGAGTAGGCAGAGAGGGAAGATTGCCATATCGATTCATATCGTGAAACAACCATAGAGATTCTAAAGAAACCATCAACTTTTAATTCGGAAAGTCCATATAAAATATTTAAGCTTTATAGACACTCTTTATAAGATAAATTCTATTGTACAAATTTATAAAAAAGAAAAAAATAAAAGAATTTGAGATGAATAAGTCACTAAGATACCAACATAATATTAAAATTCCTAAATTACACACAAGTCATGGTCAAAATAGATTTGTCTTCAAAGGTGTAAAAAAATATAATAATCTTCCGAATGAACTAAAAACTATTAAAAATATTATATTATTAAATCAATTTAAAGTAAATTTAAATAAAAAAACGTATATCATTCAGCTTTATTAAAGGTTGGAAATATTTGAAGTAAGGAAAGGAACATGGAAATGGACCTACCGATGATACGATGAGGATTATCTTCAATTTTGAGCACAGGATTATGAAAGTCACTGTTAATTCAGCTGTAATTTTGCTAATTTATTTATATATTACAGGAAGTGACTCTAAGTTAGTATACGTCCTGATTATGAGTTGGTAACTTCAAAACTGGTTTACTGAAAAAAAACAAATTATTTAAGTGGAAACTTTTTTCATTTATTTTTATTCGTATTTTGGTTTTTTTTATTAATTTTTTTATTCAAATAGAAATATTAGCTTTCTTGTAATTTACACAAATATTTTAATTAGGTGACCATTTTAAACGAGCTGTTAATAACTATTTGAAAATGGAAATCAAGTTGGGGTAGAGTGGGATTTGGACCTCGGACCTCTGATCTGTGAGTCCGCAACACTAGCCACGGAACCACAACCCGATTAATTACATGCAAATCCCACTATTAAACACCTTCGCCACAGTAGTTTTAGCAACATATAAAAAAAATCTTCTGATTGACACGTGCTATTAGAAGGTAACACCAACGTGTCCTGATGAAGAGACAGAGATTTATCGAAATTGGTAGGACATAGAAAAGTTCGGAAATTATAGTATAAAAACATACAGTAACATCTATCAAACTAATGGTTTTTTTTTTCATAAGGGCTGATTTATTTTAATTCTTAATAAATTAATATTTTTCTTTGACACAGATTTTTTTTAATCTCCTTTAATTTTGTATTTTTATTTATATGATTTGTTTTCGTCTATTATTAAGTTATTTTTTTGTTTTACTTTTTATTTTTTTTTATTTAAATTAATTTTCGTAAACGCCGGTTTATATATATATGTATATATATATGGATAATTTATACAGCGCCATTTTTGTAAAAATCACCTCAAGGGCGCTGTTAACCTTCTAAATGCTATTTTTCGAAAAAAAATATTTCAGCATTTCAAACTGTATATAATGATATAAATGCTTGTTTGACGATAAAGTAGAACTTATTGACAAAATATAGCAGGACTATTTTTGATGCAATAAATTATTTTTATATTCGTTACCTGCCATTGTCAGAGTAAAGTTGTATCTTTGCAATCCGTGTAACATTTAATATTATTAATTAATTAAACAACAATAAAAATAGTATTCACAAAAATATTTAATTTATTTAAGTAAAAAGTATACATTTTCCTGTAGCCGTTTTCTGAAAGGTGGGAAAGGGGTGAAAAGTCGTTAGACCCGCGGAGAAGGGAGTTGTAGATATTAAGGGATGGGCAAAAGTAGGGGGAGTTAACCTTATGTAAAACTAAGATGGCGGTGCCTCCTTCCCCCTGCACAGGAAATGACTAGGGCTTTGTACGAGGGTAGTTTTGTGTATGTATTTTTGATAAGTTTGCATCCTCAAAATGGGGGCGGAAAATCATTTATTTTGTTCTAAAATGGTGCTTTGTATTATTAAAAGAACCCTTTTTATTGCTGTGGTTAGTAAGCTTTTTGGAGCCTGCATTATTTTGAAATAATGCTCATTAAAATATTTATTAAAGACTCATCATCATTCCCTTTCCACACCTAATAGTGCATAGCGCACTGCATTGGTACACCAATTTCAGCGTATTTTTATCATTTTTGTCACATGAAGATAAGATTTATCTATTCAGGTACCAGTCTAAGGACTATGAAATATTCTAGCGTAAAAACAACCTTTAAAAGAAAAATTCATATCATCCGGATCGGGTTGTGGTGCCATGGCTGGTGTCTTGGACGGTGTGTTCGAATCCCACTACACCCCAACTTGATTCCCATTTTCTAATAGCAAGTTACTTACAACTCATTAAAAATGTCAACCAAAAACGAAATATTTGGGTTCATAATAAGAACGCAAATATTTCTTTAAAAAAAAAAACCATGTCTGGAATCAAACCCGAGAACGCTTGCATGGTAGGAAAACGCTCTGACCATTACATGAAGAGGCCAACAGACCGATAGACTACAGGGGTAAACATATTGTGTAGATATACCATTTTTTTATTTTTTAGAACATAACTTACAAAGCTTTTGACAAGAATTGCTTGTTGATGAAGATCTTTTACATTAAAACATTTGATTATAATATTTGTATAATATTTATTACTACTTAACTATACAGAGCAAGTTTTTTTTTTAAAGGTTAATATTTAGAAAAAAAAATTTTTTAATACACGCTATCGAAGATAAAAAAAAGAAATACAAAAAATAATAACAATAATAGCTGATGATACAGTTCTGTTGGCAAGCAGCAAGGCTGATTTGCAGCAAATAGTCTCTAGAATGTATTACGTATGCCTGGAGAGCGAATTGGCGATGAACGAAAGTAAGTCAAAAGTGATGGTATTTGAAAGGGATAGTGAGGTTGCTGACTGCATAATAAATGTAAACAACGAATGTCTCGAGCAAGTAGAAAAATTTGTGTATATAGGATGCATGTTTTCAAGAGATGGAAGAGTAGAAAAAGATTTTGAAAGAAGAGTGAATGCGGGCAACAAAATGAACGGAGCACTAAGCACAGTAATTTCTAATAAAAATATGTCAATCGAAGCTAAACTGGCAGTGCACAACGGAGTTTTAGTCCCAACACTTATGTATGGAAGTGAAACATGGAACTGGCAGAGGAAGGATGAAAGCCGAGTGAACGCGGTTGAAATGCGATCTCTTAGACTAATGTGTGGGAAATCAATGTATGACAGGGTTAAAAATGATGAAATCACGCGAGAGTGTAAATCTGAGTCAAGTATAATTGATAAGATTAAAAAGGGTCTCTGAGATGCTTTGGTCACGTAGAACGAATGGACTACGAAATAATGGTAAAACAAGTATATAAGGCGAAAATGAACGGTGACGTGAGACGAGGACGACCAAGGAAGACGTGGCATGATCGGCTAAACCAAAATCTTAAGTCTGGTCATGTCAAAAGCAGACAGAACCGAATGGCACGTATGACAAGATGTATAAATGTGGAAAAAGCTAGGATTGTATGCCTGGATAGACGTGTGTAGCGGTCCATTCTCTCTGCCTACCCCTACGGGAAATGGCGTGATGGTAGTAGTAGTAGTAGACATAACAAATTTTTTAGTAAAAATTTGTTAAATAAATAAATATTTTTTTTGTTATTTTTATGTACCTTTATATGAATAAATAAATTAAGAAAAAAATTAAAAACCAAGTAAATACGTTAACATGGATTATATATAATAAATATATAAACTCCTGATCGAATAGCCATTTTCTTATTTTTCCTGGGTCTCTCTTGGTAATGCCGTTTCTAAGATCGTTTGGCAACAAATTGAACACAACTGGAACCACATTTTTTTTTTGTTTATTTCTGAATATCAATTTTGTCCCCTTCAATGTGATCACCATTAAGTTACAGTACATACAGCCAGCGTTTTTTCCAATCCTCAAAACATTTCTGATTTGGGCTTCAACTCCGTCAGCGATTGGGTTGTGGTCCTGTGGTTAGTGTCTCGGACTCACGGACCAAAGGTCTGTGGTTCGAATCCCACTTTACCCCAACTTGATTCCATTTTCTAATAGTGAGTTATTTACAACTCGTTGAAAATGGCCCTCAAAATTAAATATTTGGGTAAATCATAAGAACGCAAATATTTCTTTTTATTAAAAAAAAAAAAAAAAAAATTCGGTCTTTACTACCTCTACGGTCGCGAAATGGCTTCCTTTCTTTGTCCTCTATATCTTTGGGAAAAGGAAAAAGTCACCGAGGGCCAAGTCCGGAGAATACGGTGGCCGGCTTATCATTGTGACCTTGAGACCGTGTGAATGGTCACGAAGCGTAAGCAAGCATCCATCATGCTCTGGAATAATCTTTGAAATTCGCTCATGACATCAAAATGCGTCTTACTAGTTAGTAGTTTGTCAAAATCTAACTGCCCACGCTTCTAAAATTGGCGAAAAATTATAATATTAATTATTATAAACAAAAGAAAAAAAAAGATATTCCTATTTATCATTATGATCATACTTCTGTCCACACCCAATGGTGCATAGAGCACTACATTGGTACACTTTTAATTTATATTTACTTTTAATTAATAATATGAATAATAAAAAAAATAGTTAATAAATAATCACTTAAATAATTAACAGTATATTACACATTTTTTGAGGCATAAGTCCCAACTCCATAGGACTAAAACTTTTGTGTTTTGGGAGAAATTATTAATTAAATAATACCAATGGTGCATAGAGCACAACATTGGTACACTTTCTATTTATTTTTACTTTTAACTAATAATATGAATAATAAATAAATAATTAATAAATAATAACTTAAATAATTAACAGTATATTACAATTTTTTTGAGGCATAAGTCCCAACTCCATGGGACTAAAAGTTTTGTGTTGAATTGGGACGAATAATTAGATAGGACACACATACGATTATATTATATAGCGTCAGAAAAATAATACAATTAAAACAATATATATAAGGCACACCAATAAGGTAAACAGCAAACTCAAACATTTGGTGTACATTTAACAAAAAAAACGATAGAAAAAAAAGTCGGAATTCGAAGTTCGAAAAATTGTACTTGTAATTAATCACACTAAATGTAATGTATACCGATCACCTGTTATATGAAGGTGAGGTGATCAGCCAAACGCTTACCAGTCCAGGATCAAGAAAGGCGTGGAACCTTTTCAATCAATATTTTATGTCGGTTTTTCAAGAATCGAACCTGTGACCTCACTCACGGTTGACGAACACGCCCACCACTTCACTACCAGGCAGACTTATCTCCATCTGAGAGTAGCCATCGAGCTAAAAAGAATACTTTTCAAGGGAACGCCGAACTGTATTCTTCATCAGCCCTGACACAGAAAAAAATCTTACAATTACGTATTTAAATTCGAAGTGCAAATATTCCGTGTAGCTTTTTATAAAACCTCGTATATAGCCTCGCGAAATACAGTAGCGTGGTCGAAATATTACTGAAACTGTAAACTTATGAAAAAGTTAGGATATGCACGAAAAATGCCCGTTATAAATCAGACCGAATGTACGGCACCGTGTTTTATATCAAAGAGGAAAGTTTTTGATTAAACTCGGCGGAAAGTTGCGCCCGGTAAGCTTTAAGCTAAAAATTATTGAACGTAAAAATGTTTCAAATACTTGGTAAATATAAAAGTTCTCTTGTTTTAAAATAATTTACTCTCACCCATGTATTTGAATTTGAGCATTTTTTAATTGGACGTATATATGCAGAAAAGATCCAACTCACTTTGGATCTTTATTGAATTTATTGTCAAAATCGATAGAGAATATCTCATTTATATTTAAACAAAAAAGATCCATCCGGTTAGACAAACACTTACGTGGTAATTCATTTTTAAAACATGGTCCATAATGCAATACCAGAATTTCACATTTTGCCCAAAGAGTCCAATGATATTTGGTCTTAATGTAGTTGAAAAATGTTCTCGTATAAAAGATATGTAAAATATTTTTTTGCATCAGGAATAGCGCTAATGCAAATATTCCGTCTACTTCGTATAATTACATAAAACTGATCATCTTACTTTCATGTGAGAAAAGTGATCAATATTTGCTCATAATTCTAAATTATCGCTAAATACGCTACGATAGATGTACCAATGCAGTGCCCTATGCCCAATTAGGTATGTAAATTGAATGATGGTGATATAAAATAATAATTTACAAATACATTTGTATGTCTGCATAGGCAGACAAATGAATAAAAAAAATGATATTATGACGTGTCCATTAACTAATTATTCATAATAAATCCAATATAATAATAAAAAAAACGACAATCATGGTTTATTAACAAAAAAAATACAATTTCTACATACACACTTATGTAATAGATTTTTCTGGATTTTGTCTAGTCTGCCTAACAGGGTACAACCTGTAAACAATAACATGACTACCTACTACCTTCTAGTTAATTTATTATAGAGTTATACAATATTGATTAATACTATTTATTATTTTAGAGGGTTTTTGAGTAAATTTTCCGATTTTTCTCTATACAAACCCAGTAGCCAAATTTTACAAAATGTAGTTTGAACTTTTTTTGCATTTAAAAATCTTAAAATCTGTTTAAGCAAAAATGATCCAGCTCCATAAATAGACATATAACTCATTAATGAAATCTTATTTTTGAACAAATGAAACACTATTTGCAAGAAAAATACTATTTCCATCATTAACAATAATTTTTGAAATCAAGTAGTTATAGGGTGATCTTATATTTCCTCAAATATCTCAAAACTGTGATTTGACAATTGGATCTTTTCTGCATAAATACGTCCAATTGAATGTAGATATTGTGGATTACATGTCATTTAATTTTTTGATTATTTTATTTATTATTAGATTTTTTAATATTTGAAAAAAAATAAAAAATCTCTTTTACTTGGTGTAATAATATTTCATATTTTTTTATTTGTTTAATAATTTAAGATTTATGGAACTGTCTTTTTTTCGGAAACGTTTTTCTAACTTTTAAATTCTTATATGCCTTTTAATGACGTATTTTTTGTACGATGTGTTAGCGATTGAATGAAACCACTGTGTTCAAATATGGACACAACCTTTTAAACTTTTTTTTCGTTTATCTACTGTTTATTATTTTACTTGTTTATTTCTACACCATAATTTTTTGTATCGTAAATAGCACAGGTTGCCGTATGAATAAATTAATATATTAATAAATAAAGAAGATTCATCATTAAATGACTTATGAATAAAATTAAATAAAATGCTTATGACCTGTCATTGTCTGGTTTCAGTGTTGTAATATATTTCAATATTTCCTAGGGGGTGTAATATGGTCTTCGTCTACAAACATTTGAAGAAAATCAATATATTTTCGATTACTTACGATGATTATAAAATTTAAAAAATGTTTTCATGCGTAGCTTAGCGGGGAAAATAATTCGGTGGATAGTTTATTGTCGATTAACGTATAACTTAAGAAAAATATTAAGTAAGTCGCGATTTAATTTCTGCATGCCAAATATAATGAAATTGAGTGATTAATATGTCGAAATCATTTTTTTCGCACTCTATTACAAGGTAAATGAACTGCCAGTCTATAGCACTAACTATGCACAACACAACACTCTTTCCTCTATCGTTCTTGCTCTAACTATAATGTTTTTTTTATATCTTTTGATAAATTTTACATACCCCTTAATTTATTTAAAAATACATTAAGACATATTATTTCTGGCTGCGATTCGATCTCACTTACTATTTAATGATGCACACTCCTGAACACTTACTCCCACACTAATAAACATAAACAAACATCTACTCTTACTCTCATACAAATACACATAAACACATCATTTTGTTATAACACAATTTAATAATATGTAGGATTTTTATTTAGAAACTTTGCTGGTCTGTCTTTAAACTGTATTTTTTAAAAAATGTTATTTTATCATCGTCGTCTGTTTTTTTCTATTAAAATAAATAGCGTAAGCTCCTAATTTCTTTGATAAAAACTTTTTTTTTCTTTTTTTGTAACTCTACACCAAATTAGAGGTTAAGAACATAAAAAAGACTCATAAATGTGTAATTTTATAATATATTTTAGAAAACAAATTTAAGTTACAGCCTCTCTTCGAAAAATACAAAATTTTGAAAGTAAGAAAAATCACAGATTTAAAATCGGTTATTAGAGATACTGTAGTTTACCTTTCGCATACAGATTTGAATTCGACTCATCTGCTTTCATTGCTCCTTTCTCATGTTATACAAGAATAAGAAATCTTATCTTGAGGGAATAAAACCCGAGACGTCTGACATGGTAGACAAACTCACTGAACATTAGATCACGACGCGGACATAATGTATTATAATAATCAGCTTGTAATATAAATAATCTTAATGTACGACTCAAATCGAATTTCACCATATTTTTTTAAATATCGGCGTCCTTTGAGATATAAATCTAAGTAGTAATATCACCCTATTAACTTTCAAAATGGCGAAATTCTGGAGTTGAGATTTCCAACGTAGCACGCGAGGGGGTGGCGGTGGCGGGCTAGGGGTGGGAGTAAGGAGTGGAGGGGGAGAAATGCCTCTCTGCTCTCTGCTTACCCCCTCCCCACCGACGGAGGGAGGTAAGTAAGACGCGGGGATATGAAAAGGAGGGTTCTTTTGCGCATACGCCGCGCGCAGGGGTGTCAAACATCTCGCGATAATCGGTGGCCCTCTCGGCAAAATTCAAAGTTGGAATTAAAATCTGGAAGTTTAAAAGATGAATAATTATGATAGTGAACGGAAGGTAAATTTCAATAAGTCTTTTAAATTGGTTGTATGTGCAATATATGTAGCTCCGTCAATCCAAACCTTTTTATTTATTGTCTTTTGTTTTTTTGTCTTGCTCATCTTTATTTCTTATGTTGAACCTATGGAAATTGAACCTGTCAATCCCTTATTTTTTTATACATATATTGATAAGTTTGAGTATGTCCAAATGCTTGCAGCCTGGCTGGATCTCCTACCTAGGGAGTTGTTCATATTTAAAATTTCAACAGAGAGGGAAAACATTTTTGAGAAGGGAATATAGAAGTCTAGCCATTTACAGGGCTTATGACCTGTCATTGGCTGGTTTCAGTGGCTTTTTAACACACTGTATAACCGTGGGTGGCTCGGAGTGTACATTCGGTTTTTTTATTTATTTAAATTTATTACCTCCATGGAAAACGAAAATGTCAACAATTATTCTTTTAACACTTAATTTTTTTTTTTTTTTCAGATTTAATGTTTATATCTTTTTAATTTATGAAAACTTAATTGGTCTTTTTATGTTAAAAAATTGTTGTTTTTAATACTTTTTTTGTATGACTGAATGTTTTCTGAATAAAATAAAATAAAATAAAATAAATAAAATATCTGTTGAAATAAATTTAAATATTGATAAGTGATCAATGTGATCATATCTCTAAGCCAGTCTCTGGGATTCATGTTGTATATTGCTCCAGCAGTTTTCTGCTGCAGCATAAAAACAGAATGAATCTCTATCGTACATATTTTTATTTATCGCATTATCAGCGCTATGATTTTTCAAAGCTTCGTAATTTTGAAATTACTCTGTGTGCTACGTCACAAATTCTCTTTGGTGAGTTCTGCTGATTGATAAATTGGCTCCCTGTTAACTAAAAATCTACAAAATTTTATCATTGGTTGATTTGGAAGAACTATTGAAATCGTTCAAAGTAATTTGTTTTTATTCAAATAATTTTTTAAATTTTATTCATACATTTTTAATACGAGTAACTTTGCTTTACAATTTCGTATATAAAATTTTACAGCGCGTAAGAAAACATTTTTTTATTCAATTTTCCGTAGCACTGAACTTCCTCATTGATTTAAAATAAAACTGAAATTTGCAGTATATTTCCCTCAAAAAACTTGTAGGGATATGCGAGTGTTTTCCTTAAAAAAACAATAGTTAAACTGCATTTGTAACTCAAATCAACAAAATTTAAACTTACGATAGTGTATTCCTGGAGGGGCAAAATATTTTTTTATCTTTTATAGTGTTTGCATTTGCAACTCTTTGACAACCTGTCAACCTGTCAATGACTGGTTTAAGTGGACTGTAAAATTTGGACAAATTCAAAATATTATTGATAAATCCACCTGGTCCATGAAGAAGTATAGAAATTGAAAAAATAACATTTTCAGGCGTTGCCTAGCATGTAAGTGAAATAATTCAATTAGATGAATCTCACCCGCATAAATAAAGGTTTCAGCTCTTTCAATTCACAAACATCAACAGATGAAAAAATTGAAGGAATATAGATGTTCAAATATGGGCAGAATGGTGAATGTTACACAGTGGGTAAAATGGCCATTTAAACTAGCCGTTGACAGTCCATAAGCCCTGTAGATGCCTAGATTTCTATATTAGCTGCACGATGGATTGGTTATCTAGCTTTTATATATCAACTTTAAAATACCTACATTTTGGAAACGGGGTCTAGAATTCCAATCGCCTATGCGCTTAGTAGCTGAAGACGAGTTGTAATCTTACTCCTTTTTATTATTATTTTTCATAATTGTTTATTTTTTTAAATATCATTAATACACTGAATTTATTTATCAATTTTGAAAATGTGTAAGTGGGGGCTAAATTTCTAACTGTCTATGCGCTCTGTAGCTGCAAGACGTACTGCGACATTCATTAATTGTACAGCGCCCTTGAGGTGATATTTATTTATAAATTACCCAACTATATACATATATTTATTTATTTATTTTATTTATTTATATATTTTATTTATGCACCACAACAGGCCAAGAGGCCCAATAACAGTGGTGAATTACATCACAAAACACCCAGGCTTGAGAAAAATCACATTGAATTTTCGTGTTCTCGCCGGGAATAGAACCCAGTACCTTCCGTGAGTGAGTCAAGCGTCTTTACCACTACACCACCATATATATTACCTTCTCTTAAATGTTCTGAAGAACTGTTGTAATATGTTTATATAAAAAGCTCTCCAGGGAAATTTTGACAAACTCAAAATATTGTTGAGCAATAATAATGTAAATGCTTTATGGTATTTTTGTAATGGTTTGACTTACGAACGCCTGACTTTGCTCGTTCGCTTAGGTAGTTAGCGCTGAAGGGTGGGGGTGACCCCCTCTATTTCCTTTGAGAAATGAAAGGCCCGGTATTATAAATAGACATAGAAACGAAGAGAACCGCAGAAGTGTGTGTGAGAAATTGATCAATAAACATCTTAAGAGAGCTACTGAGCGCGTCTTTATGCTCGCGCCACGAAAGTAAATGTAGCGAATAGAATGATAATATATATCAGAAACACGGAAGAAATGGGATGAAGCGAAATGTATAGACAATAATTTAATGGATAAATAGTTCAAATGTAATATAATGAACGATCTGTGTCTAGTATACGAGATTTAGATATTATACTTGACACCATTGGCGGCTCCTAACCGAAAACATTGCATTTCTTTACATTTTTTCAACATACATTTTCAACAAAAAGAGAAATACTTGAGTTCTTATTATTTACACCAATATTAAATTCATTTGACCATTTCCTAAAAGTCGTAAAAAACTTGTGTTGGAAAAATTGAAATCGAGTTGAGGTAGAGTAGGATTTGAACCTTGGACCTTTGGGCCGTGAGTCCACAATACTACCACGGGACTACAACCCAGTTCACATATAAAGTTTTATAATATTATAATAATATGGAAGGTCTGACGTGATAAACGAGCAATAGTATGATAGCCCGCGCGTCGGAACCAGAAACGCTAAATGCGCCCAACATAATACGCACCTATGGTAACTAAATTCGTACTAATATCATGTCATTACGCATGTTCCAAGTGACATTACAAACGAACTTCGAAATTCAAAACTGCGCGTGCGTTGGCAATGCCCGGAATATGTATATTATCTTCTCCCTCTAACGCACATTTCGTCGGTATGAAGCGTTGTCTGTCTCGCTCAAATGACGATTTTGGGAGATATGGTATATTTCATATAAATTCAGGGTAAATGATTATGCAAAACAGAATATGCAATTGGACGATTGCGCGTGCATAGACAAGATGAGAAAATCGTCCGCAGATCTTTTGGCGCTAGTATTAAAAATTATGATGTTTTCAAGTATAATATTGCAACGAATCCCGGTTTCTTTGTACCTTTAACATAGTTTAACTATCAATAAAATTATTAATTTATTTACACAAATTTTTACTTGGTAGTGCACTGCACTTATGCACATACTAAGGAACCGCCTCTGCTTGACACTAAACTTTCTTTTACAATTTATATTGAACATGTTATCAATCTGTATTGAATACCGCAGCGAGACTTATTTTCGGAATCTCTAAGTTCAGTCATATCACTCCACTACTTCGGGAACTACACTGGCTACGTTTTCCACAGAGGGTCGAGTACAAACTCTGTTGGCTTATGTATAAGTCACTGCACAACTCTGCTCTGGAATATCTAAGGGAACTATGCATTCCAGATGAACTAGCTGACAGGTGTCTCACGCTTAGATCAGCTACGTCTACGGCAAAAGGAAAAGTTATTATACCTCTACGCAAACAGCGCACTAAATTTAGTGAACGCGCATTTGCGGTCGCAGGCCCTATGGCATGGAATGCTCTCCCAGCAGAGGTGCGAGGCTTTGAAAGTGAAGTAATATTTCGGAAAAAACTTAAAACCCACTTGTTCTCTAAATCATTATAAATCAGTAGCGTGTGACAACAAAAAAATTGTTTTAATTAAATTACAAATTTAAAAGCTTCAATTAAATTAATTTAACAATAAAAACACTATATAAAGCGCCCTTGAGGTATTTTATTACGAAAATGGCGCTGTATAATTTATCCATAACAATAATAATCATAATAAATCCTCATAACTCGTTGGATTTATTAACAAAAGCACAACTGACTTAAAAAATATCAATACCCTTAAAACTCTCTTCTGTTCCCTAGTTCGCCCGTACCTGGAGTATTCCTCTGTTATCTGGTCTCCATATTATGATGTTTACATCAACAATATTAAATCAGTTAAACATCGATTTTTAAGAAAGATAGGCTGGAAGTTGGGCTTATCTAGATACCAATATACGTATAATGAGTTAGAAACTAACTTAAATATATATTTTCTTTAAGACCGTCGAAATAAATCCGACCTCTTTAAAATTTTCAACTCACTCTTTGATGCGCCTGAACTACTGAGCTCAATCAAATTAAATATCCCAATTAGAAACCTCAGACAAAACTTACTCTTTCATACCGATAACCATAGAACTAACTATTTTTTTCATTCCCCTATGCCCAGAATTCTTAGGTCTGCCAACAAACATACCAGTCTTGATATCTTTGATAACAAGTTGTCTTCTTTCAAACACCTCTTTTCCGCTTCCACCTCCACCAAGTCTACTATGTACCATTGTGTCTTTCTACTTTCCTTTATTATTATTTTCTATGCATAAATAATGCCCTCTTGGCGTATATATAAATAAATAAATAATAGTATCAAACACCCGCAGACACGCCTTGGCTTCGCGGGAACAATAATTTATTTATTTATTAACTAACGGACTTAGTAAATCAAAAAAATGGCAAACACGAATCTTTATAATACAAGTGGTTAAGGCTTCCGGAAGGCATCCGCAGTATATGGCCCAGCCAACTGTATTGCCTCCTCTTGATGACAGTTGTCACCGGAGTTTGCTGCATCGTTCTCTTATTAGTTAATTCCTCACAAAACCAAACCACCGCTCACCCAAGATTATTCTGACACCTGTTTTCAAAACTTAGTATTCCAAAGAAAAAGGGTCGAGAGTTTCGTATATCTGGGGGTATGTGTTACAAAATAGTAACCTTCAAAAAAAAGAACTGGGAGTGCGGCTACGAGTAGCAAGCGCCACATTTAACAATACAAAGGCTGTCTGAAGATCCGATATTTATTTAGTGAAAACCAATTGCCGCCTAAATGACCCCCGCATAATACCTATTCTTCTCTCCGGATGCGAATCGTGGCATCTCACAAGGATCCAAAACTTCACTAAGAGATTTGTCAATTTTTCCTTGTGTGTGGCCATCGATTCGAAAACACTCGTCCATTGTTTTCGTCCTATTTCACATACAGGAATATATTTATTGAACTCACAGAAACAAACACAAAAAACACTATCAGTATTTGACGAACACGAACATCTAAAAACTTTGCAATCGCGTACTTACCGACATTTTAAATCTAACTGATCAAAACACAAAATATCTGATATCAAAGAGTGGCTACTGGCAAATTGGAACAAGTTTTTATTAAACAGGTTTAAGAAAATGGTCAAAATAAAATACACTTACCCCAACTGACCATTCTTTCTTCCCACGACCCTTGTTGTATGCCCTGATGTAAAAATATCATGAAAAACGGGTTTATTGAAATTTATCGAGGGTTGATATCAAATAATTTCGTAAAAATAAAATATACACAAAAATATAAATTTACAAACCGAGTTTTTTCTTGTTCTTTTAAAATAAATAATGGTCTCGTGGAGCAAGTGGTCTCGGGTTCGATTCCCAACATAGTTGTTAGGAAATACTTCTTTTTAAAAAGTTGTTTTTACACTAGAATATTTCTAGACTGATACCTTAAGCGTTATATTGATCATCTTACTGTCATATAATAAAAATAAACAAGATCCACTTCGATAGGTGTATCAATGTAGTGCCCTCTGCACCATTAGGTGTTGAAAGGAAATAATTATAATGTTAAAAATTAACAAGGCGCAATTTTTTTTTTTTTTTTGTTAAGTATTTCTGTATATTAAGTTTTATTTGTTTATTCTCACAGGTTAAAATATTTTTATAAAAGTATATTTATTTCATTTTAAAGAAACAAACAGTCGACAATGATATTGATATTGTTAGGTGTCCACTTCATGGGTAACTCCAGTGAAGTCACATTATTTTAATGTTAATCTTTGTTTAAAATGGAATAAAATAGATATTAATACTTCTAAAAATTAGACAGGCTGGACTTTCTGCCCCGGAGGTTATTAAGATCTAAATTTGTTGCAACAAACACTTGTAATTTTATTTTATTTTTTTCATTACACTTCGAAATATTTTAAATATCGTTGATTAAAATAACTGGTATAAGAAGTATACACATCGAAAACTATTTGTTTAGTGAATTAGTTCAGCCCGATGAATCTCACCTTCACGATAAAGGTTTCAGCTCTTTTACTTCACAAAAGTCAACAGATGGGAGATTTTTTTTTTTTTTTTAAGATTTTCTTTGTACATTAAACGCCCATAGAGCTTTAATAATGCGAAATTGCTTATCTAATACATAATAAAGTTTATAAAAAAAATAGGTAGCAGTTATACAAAGGTTAAAAAGTTAAGTTGCTAAAAAGTTGTTTAAGAAGATAGATGATTGAAGTAATTCAAAAGTTCGTAATTTACTTGTTACAAAGTGTAATTTATAAACTGAAATAATTAAGAAAAATAAACAACTAAAGTACATACACATATTTATACAAACAAATATAGAAAGGTCATTTCATCACTATAATAATTTAGTAGCAAGGGAGTGACTAATTTAAACATTGTTTTTACTGGTAACTTATTACATTGTACTTGTAATTTGTAATGTTGTAATTTTTGGTTTAATTATGGCACGCGAAGTATTAAATATATTAAAGAGTTGATTAAAATTGTTGGCATTTAGGTGAAATCGAACTAACGGAGAGAACTGACCATAATTTGTTAAAAATTATTTTGTGCGGAAAGCACATCTAAGCGGTGGTCTTGAACGGAATCCTAAAGCTTATTTCATTTACCAAGCACGGACAATCTATTACATTGTTTACAATATTATATTTATTTATTCATACTTTTACATTGTTTGTATTTTTTTTATACAGAATATTGTTCCTTCACCGGGGTGGGGTGTCCCGTGCCGAGGGAAACATTTTAAAAATGTTAAACATGCGTAAGATTAGCTATTTAACAAGGTTTACATACTAATAACAATAAAAAAAACGCAATTAATCCATTTAAACTAATAATCATAAACGTAATAAAAAGTAAAAAAACTAAAATAACCATTAAAACCAATTTATAAAGACCAAAAGAACAAATTTTATAAACAGTACACACATTTTATCTATTTGGCTTGATCCACTCATCGATCCGTGTGCAACCCCCCTCCACTATCCATTTCTTAATACCAATTTTATATTAAAAGAACTTACTTATTGTCCTTATGGATAATGGAAGTAGATTGTACACTTTAACCGAGTAGTAGGCCAATCCTCTTTGACCGAAGGTTGTATTTTTTTTATTTTTTTTGCAGCAATAGGGTGGAGTATCTAGTAATTCTTGCATTTGTAACGAAAGGAAGAGACTAATGTTCACGTGCGTATAGTAACAAAGCTTTTACAAAAAGTTGTTTTATAGTTTTTACATTAAGATTTTCTAATATACCGAGAGAGCTAGTTCTGATCGGGAAAAATAATTGTTAATGTAATTAAAAAATTCTTATAATTGTTATTAATGTTAATTGTTTTACAGGGTGTGAAAATTTCATTTATTTGAAAGGAGTTTTTATTTTGAGAATGAGTCATTTCTCTAATTAATTGCTAGAACCGTTTCGGATCATTATTGGCTTCTTCAATTTCTTTTTGAAAGTATTTTTCTCTAGACTTTTTAATAATTTTAGAATATAGTGTAACATTAGCCACAATATATAGAGTTGAAGAAATGTGGATGTTTAAACATAAGCGTAATAGTAAATGTTACTCAATGTTTAAGGTGACTACTTAAACCAGCAATTGACAGGTCATAAGCCATGTAAATGTCTAGACTTCTATGTTCCCGTCTCAAAATAGTTTTCCTCTCTGTTGCAACAAATTCAGATCTAAATAACTCCCTGGGGGGGAAATTCAGCCTGTCTACAAACATTTGAGCATACTCAAAACATTGTTATCATTTACCTTTTGTATGACTTTTTTTGCTGTATGAATATAAATATGAACTAAGCCGTCTTTGGATACTTCATTGTAAAGCCTCAGCATTCTTGGCATTAGTAAAAAGTATTAACAGAGATGGAAATTTACTTTAAAAACCCATGTGTTTGTCTAGATTTTAACGAGGTTATCAACTTATTTTGGCAATCATTTTTAAAAATAAATAACAGATAAAATATGAGAATTGTTAATATTACACTACGTATTATGTGATTAGGGGAGACCGAGGAGGGTTGAAACAGTTTATACATTACCTTTTATTTCTCAGTTTTAAACTAAAACCTACCTCAATGAACTTTGTATTTTTACGTAGACAATTTTATACACTTCATAATCTTAACAAAATAACAGGAAAAACAATAATGATCAATGAGAAAATTGTCCAACCCTTAAAAAACCTAATTGTGTTACGATCTCCTTGTTCCGAGGTAAGTTAAATTGGGGTAAGGTAAGTTGTAACAGTTTGGTATTTGGGGATTATAATTTATATTTTTAATAAAAAAAATACAAGTTTTTTAAAATAAGAAAAAATATTTAGAAAAATACGCATGAAACAAATTTAACAGCTGTAATCAACCATTGGTTTGTTCATCAATAAAAATATATTGGTTAGGCTTTATCGTGCAGTCATTATAAATTATAGCAATAGAGCCATGAATTCTGAAACACGAACAAAGAACAATCTGGTGTTAAAATTCACAGAACCAAACATTTTAGTAACAAAACAAAAAAGACTAGGCTAAAAAAATCAGACCTTGTTCAAAATGGTTTTTACCTCAAAATTAAAGTTGAGCTATAAAAGCAATATCACGTTTTGAAACTTGAATAGTCAGTGCATATTAGAAATAATATTATGTCAGCGTTTACGTAATACGTATCAAATAACAGGCCTTCAAAATACTGGTCAAAAACTTACTTTTGGTATTTTTTCCGTCCAGATGTCGTATATACACAAACACTCCCTATACATTAATTGGTGTTGCCGACTCCGTCAAGTGGCACGTCAAAAAAACAATAAATGCGTGATTTTGTCGGTTCGATATCGATCATAGATTTCTCGAAATCGCCATTGTTTTAAATTTCCTCTGTTATAACTCTCCTTGGTCTCCCCTACTCAAATAGTAAAATTATGAGTCATAAGCCTTTAAATACCTTGACTTTTGTATTTTCTTCTATGCAGCTCTTCTTACTGAATTCTCCTATCCCTTTTTCAAAGAGAGCTTACCTACCCTTTATTCATTGGACAGGTTTATTAGAGACTGGTCAATACGAACTGACCTTTTACAAAAAAATCAATTTTATTGAAACTAGATATTATATTTTCATACTATCTATAAAATTTCTCACGGTTAATTGAAGACACCTATTCCTTTGATTAAAAACTAGTTTTATTTTAGTATCTAGACAATTAAAAAACCCTTTTTTTCTGAACCACGTACTAACTCGTTATTCTAGTATTGTTAGCCTCGTTGTGTATTGGCTGAGGTCTTTGACTACAAAGCTTGAAATCCTAAGTTTGATCCTGTCGGAACTTATTTGAAACATCATTATTATATAAGTATTTGAATTATTTGACACCAAAAACACGTACGACTTTTGCCCAGAGAAATGTATCTTTTGTGGCCCCGAGACAGTCTTATGTCCTGGATGTACATATTAAGTTCTCCTAAACGAAACGCATTTTCAGGAGAAGTGTACAAGTTTGTATTTTGTCTAAGGGAAGAGACCATTACAGGAGACTGCTGCGAGACATTGAATAGATTTATATATATATATAGTACCATTCATTCATCAAAAATATTCATTTAAAAATATGAATTGAACAGGAATGTTGCGTCTCATAAAATGAATAATACGGACCAAAATGGACACCTAGTTGTTGGAACAATAGGCATAATCCCCCAGTCTACACACGTGCGTTTCCAGAAATTCTCCAGCAGCCTAGTGGACCAAATGGTGACGATATCTACCTACTGTCTACAAAAGATTCTCTTCGGACATCTATCTCCCTTTGTTAACCATGGAGTTGATACAGTGCTTTATTTATTTAGTTTTTTATTGCTTAGTTCTTGGCATGAACACTTGACGAACTTACTACCATGCTCTATTTTTTATAAATTTATTGAGATCATTCTAACTTTGCTAGAATTCCACTCGTCTATGCGCTTTGTAGCTGCACGATGATTGGTTATCTAGCTTTCATATACCAACTTAAAAATACCTAAATTTTATAAATGGGGTCTAGAATTCCAATCGTCTATGCGCTTAGTAGCTGCAAGACGTGTTGTAATCTTACTCCTTTTTATTATTCATATTATTTTTATTTTTTTTTAGTATCTATAATACACTAAATTTATTTGTCAATTTTTAAAATGTGTAAATGGGGGCTAAATTTCTAACTGTCTATGCGCTCTGTAGCTGCAAGACGTCCTGTAATCTAGCTCCTATCTGTTATATTTTTTTATTGATCTTAATTGAAAACGAGGAACTAGAATCCCAACCGTCCATGCGCTCTGTAGCTGCAAGACGTACTGGGATATTTATTAATTGTACAGCGCCCTTGAGGTGATTTTCACAAAAATGACGCTATATAAATTATCCAACTATATATATACCATTAAGCGTGATGTCCAGATGTTTTTTTAAATTTATGTATTTTATGCCCGCGTTAAACCATAATAATCAACATAAGAAAAAAATCTAGTGAATAGAAGAAAAATTGAAAATCGTAACATAAAAAATTGAGTTAAATATATTTTAAGAAAACAAAACAGAAATAACACATAGTTAATCACCCAATCTAGAAAACAGAATAGCAAATTAACATCAAATTGAAGAAAAAAAATTATTTAAGCATAAAAAAATATTAAAATAGAAATCATACATGGTAACAAATAAAATAAACTCGTTACATTTAAAGTAATAAAAAATAAAGCAAATGAACGTTAAGGAAGTTCAGTGCTAGGGAAATCGAGTATAAATATATTTACTAAAATGAACTACTTTAAATGACGTTACAAGTTTTTCTAAATCAACCAATTATAGTGTTATGACGAATTCCCGTTTTTTGGGAAGTCAACTCACCAATCCGTACAACTTACAGAAGTGAACTAGTGACGTCACACGCAGAGTAATCAAAGAATTACAAAACATTAAAAATCGTATTGATGATAATACGATACATAAAAAAAATACAAAAAATTAGCGTAGTTTCAGTCTACTAAAAGAAAACGACTCAACGTCTTCATTGTTATAGAAGTAATTATTATTTTTTAATAACTAGAAAATTAAAACGATTTTGTATTTCGTTAAATATTTTTTTTTCTAAACAACTAAACAGATGAAATTTAAAAATAAACAAAAAAATACTTACATTAAAAAAGGGACACTCTGGTGTGTATTGTTGGTATATTGTAATTGCAAGTGTATTTTTAAAATATTTTAATTATTTTTTTTATATTTTACAGAGAAATGTGATTAATTACTTGAAGTGACTATATTTTATCGTCGTAGGGATTTCTAAAATATTGTCGGATAAATGAGAAAATATTTCTTCAGCTCCTACCTACGCGTCGCGTAGCGTCGGTAAGTTGCCGTCGGCACTTGAAAAGTGTACTGTAAAACTTATCCTAAATATGTATTTATTTACGTACGTTTTTTTAAGTCAGTCAATAAAAATTTTCAAAACTAATTGCAAATTTTAATTAACATCAAAGATACCAAAAAATATTGGTTTCAATTTTTTATCGAATGAATTGTAGATTTTATAGCGTCCTTGACATTCCCGAGACTGGAAAATGTATAGTTTTTAAGATGCAAAAAAAATAAGTATCACTAAACTTGTCTTTTAATTTTATAATAAAGTTCAATAGACTTCCAATCATTTTTAATAAAAAACTTAAATAATTTAGACACATTTTTATGCATGCTCTTTTTATTTTTTTCTCGTTGAACTCATTAGAGCCTCGTAATTTTTTATTTTTTTAAATATTTGAATTTTTTTTATTTATAAACCCTTCCGGATTACATTCATTCAAAAATTTTTTTCTTCTTCAAATTCATATTATTTTGTTAATGATAACACAATGTACTTTTATTTTAGCTCATATGTGCAAACCTTATTTCTCCATTAAAAAACAGCTATCATTTTTTATTAATTAGGTTTTTTGTTTGTATGCATGTTTTGACATCTGTATATTTTCGTTTTCTGGTACAAATTTCTGACTAACTCTTTTTTTGACCAATCTGTGTTTTGGTTGGCCGGTAGATATTGGTTTTAGCAATAAGTCCACCAAAGTACTTTTTATTTGTACCTGAAGTTTAAAATAAATAAATAATATTGTTAACATCTTTTGTAAAGGTTGTCTGAGTCTATTGTTAAGTTTTGTCTCGTAGTTCATTGTATAATTTCAATCCCCGATTTCTCGACTTTCCTTGTCTCCTTTTCTTTGTTTATCCATTATTTTAAGGCCATTTACACGTGGACAATATAATAGGCTTCTGTCCCAGTACTCAACCATTGTCCACGAATAAATAGCAATTTGTAGGACAAGATATTGTAGACGCCATGGAGAAAATTGTCAGCAATTAGAAAACAAAAATTTGACATTATTTTTTTATTTATTATGAGAAAATACAATCGCAAAGTAAGTGTTTATTTAAACATACAAACGGTCTCATACTTAAATACGTTTAAACATTATGTTTCTATTATTTCTTCGGATAACTCATTACACAATTTAAAACCCCTGTGAAATGAGTTTTAAGACGCTTCTTCCTCTCGTTTTTTTTATATATGAAACTTTGAAGTGTGTTGCAAACAGATATCAAATTATAAACAAAAAAATAAATAATAATAACTGTAAATTCATATAAATAGTAATATGCTTATTAAAAAACCAGTAGATAAGATTACAAAAAAACTTAAGCATATCAAATTAATATTACTAATTTTTATTTACAACGTACCCTCAAAAAATGAATGTATTTATTGATTAATTCTTCTGTGGCTTGGATCTAAACGGGCCAATGTCGTAAATCGCCATGTTACAGGAGCGTGATTTACAGCAATTTTATGGCGTGTTTGTAATACTAAAACTATGTGGTAAAAAATTCTTTGCTCGCGGTGATGTTACATCGTATTACCTTAAGCAAAAGATGGAATATTCTGAAGAAGAAACTTTAAATTTGAAAAAAAAAAAAAATACATACTGTTTATTAATTCCTTTTCTATAACTTTTAAAAGCAAAAATAGAATTCAGCCCTGTTTTAGCAAAATTACTTAAAAATCATCAATATGCTGGTCATCTTAAATGCGTGCTACCCCGCTCACTGCCAATAATTGAATGAATACAGAAATACCGGTCGCAGAACAGCGTCTCAGTCTTCCTAGTTATGAATTCTTTATTCGTGCTCTGTCTTATTCGGATTTATTGTTGTATTGGTGTAACGTTCATTGTTCGCATAGCAAAGGATAAATATTTTTTGTATTAAAATCTTCCATATTTATATGAATTGTACATTCTAAATCCTTTCCAAAAATGTCCATTTGATGATTTCGAAACATACAATTTTGTCATTCAAATAAATAAAAAAACATATATCAATTCTTGTATAGTATGTAGACTAATGTGACCAAGAATTCCTAAGGCGGACAAATAGATTCCTGGGAAAAGATGACCAGAGTGGTTTCCTGTTGCCTTCTCTGGTGGATATTTCTGTCGGGATTACCTTCCGTTAGCTGGTTGGTTTTGGTTTTTGGGCGCCAGAAACTAGCTTTTCATCATTTCGTTTTCTGCTGTGATCACACCTTTATGAGTGTGATTCCATTGCCCAGGGTTCTCGACGTGGACGCTAACTAATTGGACTAGTCAGTAGTGTTGCCGGTGGAATGCAACTGGATGTTCGCAGCATTTTATAGAATCACACCCTCCAGCAAGTGTAACTCACTGTGACCCTTCTGAAAGTTCGAACCCCAATCAGGGTTGCTGGTTTAAGGGGCCACTTTATACACTGTGTAATATTTACCATTATATACCATATTGTAAAACAAAGCTCACACAGAGACATGCGTATTTCAAAGGCCCAAAATTTTTAAATTCTCTTCATACTTATAATATTTCATTGATTCCAAACATTCAAAATTTTCTTTCTTTACAACTAAAGATATAAACTCTTTTTTTCTATGATAAATTTTGTTGCCCTTTAATAATAAGGAATATTTTCATATTTAAAAAAAAATATTTTTTTCATTTCCTTTTTTAATTGCCATAAAAAAAACATAAAATCTTTTACATAAAATATTATTTTCTATTTATTATGTTACACAAAAATATTATAACTGTCTATTTATAACGATTGACTTACAAATTAAAAAAAACTACTCTTACTCAAATGAAAGACATAACCCCTACAATACTTCACATACACATAATATAAACACTAGATCCTCAACACAAAGACAACTTAAACAAATACAAACGAATACCTTTTTCGGACATTTTGAGTATTATTCAATTAAAATCTATAACCTACTTCCACTATCTATTAAAACAATTAGTAACGAGAAAATGTTAAAAAAGGCTATAAAAAATAGATAGTGGAGCTAGTTAGAAGTAAAATGGATCGTCTCATTCGCTCAAACCAATTTTGAATCAACAGCTCCACAAGTGTACAACTATTCTTAGGTTTTTGTAATTTTCATTGTGCATATTGTAATATAAATAATATTGATGTACATATATACCTAGTTTTTTAAACAGTCTGAATATTTTGTTTATTATCTCTTTTTATTAAGTTAGTCTTCTTTATTTATTCTCGAATGTAAAAACATTTCAAAAAAGTATATTGTAAAGTGTCCTCGGCACGGGTAACCCCAGTGAGGTCACATTTTTTCATTATTGTTTATAGTTTGTAAGAGTAAAATATGAATAAATAAAATAAATAAGTAATAGAAGAAAACAATTATTAAAATTTTCTTGTATACCCACGAAAAGGCCATGCCTTTGTGGGATCTTTTTGATTACTATTTTTTCTATTAATATGTATTTCATTGCTATGTAATTGTCTTTTATTTTTTTGAGTACTCTGTTTTACCTCATATTGTAAAAATACAAAAAAAAAAAAAAAAACTAAAGTATCTAAGTTTATACATCTAAATTTTCTCAACTTTTCCACATGTTTACTTTTTAAAAGTAAAGTAGGTAGCTGAAATTTTTGATGAATTGATGTGAGGGGGGGTAGATTCGTCTGGCTGAAATACCTACTAGGCAATGCCTGAAAACGGTTTTTTTTTTCAGTTAGTATTTCACTGAGTTTTAAATTTAATTGGACATTCTCAAAATGTATTATTGCGGTTAAAATATTGGAAAAAGTTTATTCTGAGAAGGTTAGAATCCATACTTGAACGCGCTGACCGTATTGTTTATAGAATGACGTCATTACAAGGTTGAATTAATTCGGTTTGACCAGCGCCACGTGGTCATGTGATGGGTTATGACGTAACGAACTGACCTACCGTAAGAAGGGGGCGTCAGCTTACCCATGTACCCCAAATTAGAAGGAGAAAGGCTATCGGTACAATAATACACGCGTAAAGGATGTACTCACCCTGGAAAAAATATTATACGCACAAAAATTCAAACTTTCAAACCCCTTTTTCGGGGAGATATTACAAACACAATCGTCGTCGGCGCGCATCTTTTTTTATTTATTTGTTGAGTGTACAAACAACGTAAATTAACATTCAACGTACAGATTTTTTTTTTCAAAAAGGCACTACTCACTTTTCAACAATTACAATATGTAAACACTAGCAAAATACAAATTTCAATAAAGTTAATACTAAAAATTTAAAAATATATATTTATTAATATAACATACATCTTAGATACACATGTAAAACATGAATAAAATACTGATTTAAATCAAACTATTGAAAAACATTCATTAATTTATGTAAAAACAATAAATTAAATAAATCGAAATTAAATTATTGTAAAAATAAATATAATTATCAATGAACGCATCATGATTACGATTTCAAAACTTTAACAACCCAGTATCAAAAATGTCCATCTCTACGTTCTCAATGCTGTTGTATAATCTGCACACTCCTGATATTGGATTGAAAAGGGACACAATACCGAGACAATATATTTAAAATTTCTACTATCTCCATTGACTTCGGTATTAATTTTATGATTTCATTAAATTTTATTTTCTGTCTTTCTTTAAAAACATAATAAGTCTAACTTTTATCTCAATCTTTGTAATTTTTTTTATTTTAATCAAGTTACTTATTAATCTATTCTATTCCATTTATTCAATTTTCAATTTCAATTCAATTCAATTTATTTATTTTAAATATAACATATACATTACAAAAATATATTCAATACGTACATATTATAAAAAAGGAAAAAAAATACACGAAAGAGACTCATGTCAAAGGAGTCGAAGAATCCTGCTCCGGAAAACCCCTTCGGATACATGGAACAGATCAATATCCAGAGCGATGTTGTTCAACATAGCGGTAGCTCTTCCAACAGGCATAACCATAGGCAGGTTGGTCCTGAATATCGGAATATGAAACAATCTATGCTGACGCTGTCTTAGGTAATTATCAGGAACATACAAACCAATACTCATCATAATTTCAGAATTATCGATCATACCGCGCAACAATCGATAAAAATGTGTGGTCAAATACACATTCCTTCTAGTCTCTAAACTGTTGTAGCCAAGCATACCCTGGAGAAACTCGGTCGGGTAGAGCCAAGGATAATACCCGCACTCTCTCATGTAGAGATATCTCAGAAACTTCTTTTGGATTTTCTCTATCATAAGAGAGTACTTCAGTTCATGTGGCCCCCAAATCATCGAGCCACTCTCGAGTCTACTTCGCACCAAGGAGTTGTAAAGAGTTCTCAGTACGCGGGTATTTTCGAAAACCCTGGCAGTACGCAGAACAAATCCTAACATCTTCAATGCATCATTAAGACCATCAGACTTAGAGGTACTTTCCACACAAAATCATTTCAAACAAATTATGCTCAGATCTCTCCGTTAGTGCGATTACATCTAGATGTCAATAAGTTTAGTGATTTTTAATATATATTTAATACTTCGTCTGCGTTAATCAAATAAAAAATGATGTCAAGTACAATATAATGGGTAATTAAAAACAATGTTTGAATAAGTCACCCTTTTGCTACTTAATCATTATATTGATGAAATAACTTTTCTGTGTTTGTATATATAAATATGAAAGGGCATTTTTTATTTCTTATTTTTCAGTTTTATTCTATAAGATATAAAATGACACTTTGTAAAAAAGTAAATAGAGTACTTTTAACTAACTTCTATTGTATCTTTTCAAACATGTTTTTATTAAGTTACTGTTTAAACCTTTGTATAACTGCTACCTATAATTGTTTACAAACTTAATATTCGTCAATAAAGGATCTCGATATTACTTTAGATAGTAAACTCTCATATTGTGAACACATTGATAAAAGTGTAAACAAATCTCTCAAACTTCTCGGTTTCATCAATAGAATGACGACGGACTTCAAAAATATTAATACAATCAAAACTTTTTATTGCTCACACTAGTTCAACCCCATCTAGAATACGCTTCTCCTATTTGTCTCCATTCTACAGGACTCATATTGACCTTACCGAGTCTGTTCAACACCGTTTTCTAAGAAAAGTGGCATGGTTGCTCGGATTACAAAGGGGTAATTATTCCTATTTAGCAATCTCTTAATCTGTCTTCATTGGAGAGACGTAGAACTGAGATGAACCTTATATGCATTTTCAAAATACTTAATGCTATAAGTGATTTCCCATATCTGTTACAATCAATCTTTTCATGTTCCCAACAATGTCACCAGAAGTTAAAATCTGCAATTTATAAAATCTTCTAAGAGCAACTTTGGTTTTTATGCCCCAATGTCCAGAATGTGTAAATTAGTCAATTCATCACACGACTTGGAATTATTTGAGATAGATCTTCTGGCTTTTTGTAGATCTCTTCGCGACTAAACAGTGTGGGATGAAGTTGGATTGGCATGGTTTAGCTCGAAATGTTTTGTCTTTCGTTTTTATGAATATATTGTAAGCCATTATCGTTTTGCCCTTGTTTGTCTTTGCTCAATAGTTTTATGCTATTTTTGTTCAGTTTCTTGTATTTATATTTCTTCTTGTAACTGTTGTAATTGGCTTAGGCCGTATATACAATAAATAAATTGTATAACATGAGCAAATTTGTATTATAAAAACCCTATGGGCGTTTAATATATTAAAAATAAAATAAAATAATTTATGAATTTAGGAAAGTTCTATAGAACATATATAATTTGAAGAATCATACAAATGATTATTTACAAATAGTAGGTATCCTTGTTGGACTTCCAAATAAAATAAATTAATAAAATTACAAACCTGGCTGAATCCACAAGTCATTGCGTGTTTTCAAAAATATATGGATATCGTTAAAAAAGGTCATTTGATTAAAAGTAGCCATCTTAAAACGATTTTTAAAATATATGTATTTTTTAATCGAAAAATAAATATTTACATTCTTATGATTTAACCAAATATTTACATTTCGGAGCTATTTTTAATGAGTTGTAAATAACTCACAATTAGAAAATGGGAATCAAGTTGGTGTAGAGTAGGAGTTCAATGGCATCAATTCGGGTGACATTGTAAACCATATATTAGTAAAACATTATTATTACTTATATTTTACACATTTAGTAAACCCAATTCTGAAGCGATAAACTGTACTCACCCATGCAAACTTTCACAAACAATATAAATCAACGTTTTAGAAAAACAGTTCAACGGCTCAGTTTAAAAAAAAATAAAATATTGTGGTTGACTGTAATATTTTGGGCAATGTCTGTACAGATAAATGCGGAGATCGCCACACACACCGTATGTTCTACAAAATCTCGTACTGGATAAATGTGTTACGAACAATGGTGTTGTTACGACGATTTTAAGAACAACCGGAAATCGTTGTAAAGGTAAAGCACATATTTTCTTAAATAATTTTTCATTCAGGTTTAATTTTTTCATAATCCATAGCCCAAAAAAACTATGTTTAAAACTCATTAATTTGTCTACCGTAGCTGATCCAAATTTAACTAACTTTAAAAAATATGTTGAATCTTTTTTTTTTTCAAAATATTCTAAAAATTACAGTCCTGCTGAATTGCAAGCATTCAAAGGTTTATATATAAAAAAAACAACTTAAAAAAAATAAAAAATAAAATTTCGTAACTGTTAATAAAATAATTATATATAAATACAAAAAAACGCGTTGACCATTTACTTCACAGTCAAGGTGGCAAAACCAATAGGAAGACCCTTGGTCTTTAAAACGGTTTTCGGATGTATGGAGGGAGTTCTTTTACTGTTTCTGGATTGGCTTCAGACGACAACTGAAGTGCCAACTCAGTGCCCATGCAATACTTTCCATAACAGGTAAATAAAAAAAAATATCAGAAATTTTTTTTTATACGCGGCTTGCCGCTTTTTATAAAATATACCGTATATCAAAATTAAAAATACCTCCATACATTGATTTTTACATGTGATGTAAAACAACGAATAACTCAAAAAAGTTTTACTTATTTTGACTTATTTAAAAAAAAAACATGGAGTTGTTGGAGAAAGTCCAGAGAAGAGCAACTAAACTGGAAGATTCTCTAAGAAATAAATCATACGAGGACCGCTTAAAGGAGTTCATCGCTCTAATTTTCTTGCCTTCTCTTTCACAGTAGAAGCTGCTCGATATGGAATAATCTACCCACTAATACTAGAGACTATTTACATTTAAGTCAAGATTGAAATTTCTCTATCTAAAAGTTTAAGTTTTTCCTTTATCTGTTTTTTTTCCTTCAAATCTCCTCTCCTCTCTTCATAGTATAGTGTTTTTTTTTTTTTTTTTTTTTTATCTTTGTTTTTAATTTTGTATAAAATCGTAAGATTCAATATATCCATGTACTTGTACTTTTCTCAAACTGAACGGTTTAGGTAGGTAGAAAAACATTATCTTAAGGCAATATGCCCGCCCTTATATGTATATAAATTGAATGTGTATATAAAGTGTTAAAAAAATAAATACATGCTGTAATTAGAACCTGATAAAAAATAATTGTAAATAAATACTCTTTTTGGCACCAAAGTCAACATGTTTACGGCTGTTAAAAAAAGGATTTATTTTTACTCTCCGTGTAATGACATATTATATTGTAATTTCAAGCGTATTAGCATCACGGTTGGCGTCAGTATTTATCGATGTAAAAAGGCTTAAAATAACACCATGTGTCGGGAAAAAGCGAGAACTTATTTAAGGTACCATTATGTTTTAATTTTCAATGCTGTTTCTTTCTGAAAATTTCTGAAGGTAGAAATTTCCGAATAACATCAAATTCTCGACAGCTACCGCTACAAATCCAGGAATTGCTAGCTACTGACCAGCAACGTGTCCGAATCGAGTGAGAATTAGTTAGTCCTGGAGTAGGAGGCTTGTCTGAGTGGACATTGACCTTTCGTGGTCAACAATCTGACCTTCTCCCCATTGGCCGAAATCGGGACCAAACAATGTACTTGTTATTTGTACCTAACACTGTATACCAACCCCGTACGTTTATTTATTTATTTATTATAAATATACGGCCTAAGCCAATTATAACAGTTACATGAAGAAACATAAATGCAAGAAACTGAACAAAAAGAACATAAAACTATTTAGCAAAGACAAACAAGGGCAAAACAATAATAGTATACAATATATTTAAAAAAAACGAAAGATCAAAAACTTTGAGCTAAACCATGCCAATCCAACTTCATCCCACACTGTTTAATCGCGAAGAGATCTACGAAAAGCCGGAAGATCTATCCCAAAAAATTCCAAGTCGTGTGATGAATTGACTAATCTACACATTCTGGACATTGGGGCATAAAAACTAAAGTTGCTCTTAGAAGATTTTATAAATAGCAAATTTTGACTTCTGGTGACACGGTTGGGAACATGAAAAGAAATTGATTGCAACAGAGATGGGACATCACTTATAGCATTAAGTATTTTTAAAATGCATATAAGGTCCATCTCAGTTCTACGTCTCTCCAATGAAGACAGATTAAGAGATGGCTCTATTTCAAAATAAGAATAATTACCCCTTTGTAATCCGAGCAACCATGCCACTTTTCTTAAAAAACGGTGTTGGACAGACTCGATATGGTCAATATGAGTCCTGTAGAATGGAGACCAAATAGGAGAAGCGTATTCTAGATGGTGTCGTTTGATGGTATTTATATTTTTGAAGTCCGCCGTCACTCCATTGATAAAACCGAGAAGTTTAAGAGATTTGTTTACAATATTATCAATGTGTTCACGATAGGAGAGTTTACTATATAAAGTAATGGCAAGATCCTTTATTGACAAAACCATTGAAAGGAAGTATTTTTTAGTTTGTAGTTGAATTGTATAGGTTTTTTTTGTCGCGAGAAAGATATTATTTTACATTTGTCAATGTTAAGTTGAAGACAATTGATGTCGCACCATTCATTAAAACAATTAATATCATGTTGAAAAAGAAGACAATCATTGAGAGATTCAATCAGTTTAAGTACCTCGTTGTCATCAGCAAAAAGCCAGAATTTTGTATTTCGAAAAACATTGATAATATCATTTATAAAAATATTAAATAATAATCTATTTCCTTAGAAAATGTATAATATGATATGTAAATTAAATTATATTTGAGTTGTTCGCTTCTAAACCTTCAACAAAACATAGAAATCACGATTTTTCGTTAGTTTTATAATAAGCAAGGGAATCGTACGATCCTGTCATTGTAATTAATCGCAGCTTTAAAAAAAGTGAATTAACCAAAGAGTAATTTCAAGTTATTTTATGACCATAAGTTTTATTATATAAATAAAACACGAGTGATACTTTACTCCACAAATTTGGAATATCCAGTGACCGGTTTCATCGCTTTCGCGACATCTTCGAGACTGGTATCTTTATTAAAGAGTTCAATGTATTTATACAAAACAGGGGTAAGGATAGATAATTCAAAGTTATATGTAAGTAAATTAAATAAAGTTATTTTTATCTTAAGGATCATTATCAAAAAAATTTCTTTGGGTCAACTAATGAGTTGATATAATGCTATTTTAATGAGTTTAAGTATTTTATTTTATTTTTAGCGCCCCATCCTTCGTGAGTGTGGTTTTGTAAATAATGATTTCTGAAAGTCACTGGATATTCCAAATTTGTGGATTAAAGTATCACTCGTGTTTTATTAAAATTACAATGAACTTCCATCAAGAATTTTCACTTACAAACTTAAATGTTTTAGATAACCATAAGTTTTAAATAAGCAAAAGTGGTAGTGGAAATTTTTCCAAGTTATGTTATAGCTTAATTTTAAGATGTATTTTTTTCAAAGTGTGTTTTTGTAATTTAAATTATATGTTTATATATTTATGGAAAAATAAACAAATAAAAAAAATAAAAAATAATAATTTAAAAAATATTTCACAGTATTAGCTTTACTTATAATTGTTCTAATCTTAGTGTTTTGAAGTCGAATTCTAAGTAATTTTCAAAAAAACAATAGACAGTCATTTTAAGTACCAATTGTTAAGCAACATAAAAATATTGTCAAAAAAATTAAAAGTTAAAAGCATAATACTGATCACCTTTTCTGCCATGTAACATAAATAATCAAGTAACATTGCGTGTCAACATGGACAAAAGATTATGGTTTACTAATAAACCCATCTAAAACACAAATTATGTTTGCAGGTAGTCAAAGATTGCTTAGTAAGCTAGACATACCTTCACTTAATCCTCTTATTGTCAATGGTACCAATATTCAATACAGGAAATCCGTAAAAAATCTAGGAGTACAAAGGAATGAACATCTCTGCTTGCGAACTCATACTAATGAATTAAGCCGCAAAATATTTTTCAGTCTACACTCACTTAGAAGGTTGCAAAAATTCTTACCCATTAATACTAAATGCACCCTTGTACAAGCATTACTTCTACCCATTCTAGATTACGCTGATGTTTCCACGACTAATTTAAGCTGTGAGCAACTCGATAAACTTGAACGACTTCAGAATACATGCATAAGGTACATTTTTAGTCTTAGGAAATATGACCACTATTCTGATTATCGTAGGCAACTGAAATGGCTCAAAATTAGACAGCGGAGAGACTATCAAACCCCTTTCACTTCTGCTCAATGTACTTCATAGTCCTAACGCTCCTATATACCTGCGTGAAAAATTTCAACGCTTATCAGTTCATGGTTTACCTCTTCGTTCTAATTCTCAAGGCACTCTCTTAATACCCATCCACAATTCCTCTTTCTTCTCTAACCCTTATTGTGTCCATGCGGCTCGACTGTGGAATCATCTCCCATCCACCATCAAAGATGTTACTTCATTATCTCTGTTTAAACCAAGTCTGAAAAAACATCTCCTTTCTCTTCCTTAATCTCTCCTCCTTTCCTTTTTCCTCTTTCCTCTTTTTTCCTTATTCCCGTTGAGTAATACTTTTGATTGAAGGTAATTTATAAACAAATACGTTTATTTCTATTGTTATATATCTAAAGCTTTTTAATATTTTTTTCTATTGAATGTGTTCTGTAATAATACTTTTATTTTATTGGTTGGTTGGAAGAAATTGCCATTTGGCAATACGCCCACCAATGTACAAATAACATTATGTACAAAAAGTTTAATAAAAAAATTAAAAACACTGTAGTTGTAGTATCAATTTAGTGCCCTATGCATCACTAGGCGCGAATAGAGAAAAGTCGATAATGTAAAAATTTATTTTATTGGTGAAGTTTGTATACCACACACATATACAATCATATTTACATCAAAGTAACTCGATCTGCCAAGGGCTTAGGGGCTTTACCTGAGAAAACCTTTTTGATACAAACACAGGTGAAACCTGATTATTGATAATACCAAATCAAACAGGTAGAGCAACAAAATGTTCCCAGGATATTTGATAAATACTCGTAGTAAGTTTATGATCCTCATATTTTTTTAAACTAGTTTTTTTTGTGTAGTTATTCGTTAATTTATTCAAATTGCAATGAAAAGATAAACAATTTAAATTTATTGCAAATAGGGAATATGGAAAACTAGGCATTTACAGGGCTTATGATCTGTTATTGGCTGGTTTAAGTAGCCACTTTACACACTGTGTAACATTCAGCATTTTGCCATCGAGATATAAATATATATATATGTTTACCTATAAACCTATCACACATATTTTATTATTATTTATTGTTTATTCTATTTATCAACAATATTTTGAGTTTGCCCAAATTTTTGTAGACAAGGACTGGATGCAACTTCCTGGAAAGCGGTAATACTATTGTCTTGTTTACCTTAATAATAAGTTAAGGAATGCTATCTTTGTTTAGTTTTTTTATATTTTACTTTTCGTGCTGTTACATGTTCACTTAATTGCCATACTTACTAGTTCTTTGCTCAATGTATTATTATTGTGTTTCTTTTAATTATTTTTTATTATTAACTTTTTAAAAGCATTCTTATGTTGTTGAAATTCCATTTGTCAATGCGTTTTGAAGCTGCAAGACTTTTTGTGATGTTAGCTATCATATTATTTTTATCATATTATGTAAATGTTATCAACTATCAAATATCTAAATTTAGTAAATGGGGTCTAGAATTTCAACCGTCCATGCGCTTAGTAGCTGCAAGACTTGTTGTTATCTAACTTCTAATTTTATAAATTTGTTTTTTATTTTGTTTTTAAAATATCACTTAAACTCTAAACTTCATTGTCAAATAAAAATTTTAAAAATAAAAATGTAAATAGGGGCTAGATTTCTTATTGTCCATGCGCTCTGTAGCTGCAAGACGTTCTGTTATCTAGCTCATATATATCATAATTGTAATTTATCATAATTGGAGACGACGAACTAGAATCCCAACCGTCCATGCGCTCTGTAGCTGCAAGACGTGTTGGGATATTTATTTATTGTACAGCGCCCTTGAGGTGGTTTTAACAAAAATGACGCTATGTAAATTATCCAAACATTATTATCATAGAAGTCTAGGCATTTACAGGGTTTATGACCTGTCATTGGCTGGTTTGAGGGGCCACTTTACATACTGTGTAACATTTACTATTCTGCCCAAATTTGAACATCTTTATTCCTTTAATTCTGTCATCTGTTGATGTTTGTGAAATTTTGTCTATATTACCCTCGCTAAAATGTTCTTCATCTCTGTTGTAACACATTTTAGAGAAAGAAAACGTTCTTCATCTCTTTTGATATTTGCCACGCAAATTAACAAGTAAAAAATTAATCATAAAATGTTGATTTTTGATTTGAGCCATAAAAAATTCATCACAAAAAATATGTTTGTCCTTTTCTCACCTCCATTTACCACGGGCAAGTGTGAGAGAGACAGCACTCTACAGTTCTTGAAAATCTCATAACCATTCATTTAGATGCAAAACTATTCGCTACCGTTAAAAAATATTTTCTCTCAGAGCCGCATTTGCTATCGCCCTCTCTTTTTGTCACCCGCAATTTGTATTCTAAGGGGAAAGAGACGCCCTTCTTTACATGGTAACTATTTGTAAGAATAGTGTGAGCTTTAGTAGCGCGAGGCAGTTTTAATCTGCCGTCTCTCTTGCGTTTGCGAAGTCCGTACAGGAGCGGATGCGATAGAGAGATGTCTTTTTTATTAGGGTGTATTAACACTCCATGTACTTGTATAAAAATGGATTGTACCAATATTTTGGACTTACCAAATGTTTTAAAACTTTTATTTATTTATTTCTCTTTTTGTATATGCATGTTTTTTGGATTGGGTGTTAAGATAAGTTTCGTCCGTTTTTTTTACAAATTTAAAAAAGATCAATAATTTTTTTTTTTTATTGCAGCGGTCATTCGAAAGAAAATTTTATGTTCTGCAAGATATTGTTTTTTCTTTTGCGTTACTAATATTATTTTATTTGATTTAAAGTATTCTAAATGGAAAGTCAATTATACGAAAGTGAGCATTTTTGACACCACCGTCCGCAATTAATCGAGAAAATATAGCTGCCAAAGCTGCTCACGATGTTTGCGCAGTAAACAGTGAATATAAGTGGTTATATATGTTTATTTTTTAACTCTTGTGTGGCTGTGATGTCACACTAGTCTACATACAATACAAGACTTGATATATCTTTCTTATTTTTCAAATGATGGAGTTGTATTTTTTGTAATCATTAAATGGACATTTTCACACAGGATTTAGAAAGAAAAATTTGTATAAATATGCTGGATCTTAATGCAAAAAATATTTATCCTTGCTGCGGGAAGAATAAATGTGACGCCGATACAGCGATAAATCTGTATAAGAGAGAAAACGGGGATAGAACTGATAATAATGGAGACAAATACGCTGTGCTGTGGCAGGTGTTAGTGTGAAGCAGATTCAGTCAGTTATTGGCAGTGATGATAATTTATGACGCTCCAAGTAAATTGAACGGTTAATTTATGATGTTGCTTGTGATAACACAATGTTACATCACCGCAGGCAAAGGAATTATTTGCCACATTCTTTTAGTCATTCTTATTCAAATAAATTTTAAGACACAAAGTAAATACATTAGTAACAAATTTCATGTTATATCTGATTAAAATATGAAATTAAAAAATGAGTAGAGAATGAATATTCATAACAGATAAAATAAAATGTTGTAAAGTGAATATTTTTAAGATTTAAAAATTTGACCAAATAAAGTTACAGAGTCCAAATTAAAAACTGCTTTAGACAGTTATTATTAAATTTCATATCATAATAAAAATCAACTTTAAAAAAAATCTTCATGACAAATTGTTTTAATACAGACATTTAGTTCAATATCCGTTATTACTGTTCGCGCCAGAATTATGGGAATCTGAATTTAAATCACGACACTAAGTGTAAAAAAATTTATATAATTTTGTTGTTATAATGGAAACCATCCAGAGTTTTCCTGACAACAGATTATTTGGTATCAACCACTATTCAAAATGGCGCCAGCGCCGAAATATTTAAGCTATTTTCTTTTTGCCAAGCCAAAAAGAAATGAAATGGTCATCAGATTCTACTAGGATCACATACATTTTAAATAAAAAATTTAAATTGTTTTAATGTCGAAAATAGCATTATAAATTTCCACACTTCCATCTAACATCCATTTTCAAAACCATCCAGAGTTTTCCTGACAACAGATTATTTGGTATCAACCAGTATTCAAAATGGCCCAGTATCGAAATATTTAAGCCATTTTCTTTTACATATTTGCCAAGCCAAAAAGTAATGAAATTGTCATCAGATTCTACTAGGATCATATAAATTGAAAATTAAAATTTTAAATTGTTTTTTTGTCAGAAATAAAATTACAAACTGCCACACTTTCACGTGGGCGTTAGAACATATTAATTATATTTTTTCCCTTTTCACGTTTTACTTCATTTCATTTTTATTTTATTTTATCTATTTAGGATATAAACAGTTATTTAGCGAATATACACGTACAAACGGTAAAACATAAAATGAAACTAATAACGGATATCCAAAAAATACATTATACATTAAAAAATTGATGTAGAATAAGAATTCGTGTGTATTTGAGAGAGAGAGGGTGGGTCCGTGTGTGTGTATGAGGGTATGTTTTAGAGTGTGAGGGTGATGGTGAGGGTGTGAAGTATCAATTTTGTCTTGAAAAATTAAAGTATATGAGTTAGTACATATTTGAAAACATAAAATTGAAAAATTAACACATTTTAAGAATAACTGTTAAAAAGAGTAAAGCAAGTAAACGAACATAAAAAAATAAAATATCAAAAAAGACCTAGTTTTAAGTATGAATTTTAGAGATCGCATTTTCAAAGTCATTTTATTATAATCAAAAGGGTAAACTGAATGAAATTTATGCGTATATTAACGTTTAGGCAATTTTTTATTTTTATTATATAACAGCTTATATAGCAATATTTTCGTAATATAACGACTCAAAGGCGCTTATTTATGTCATTTTTGTAGAAAAAAAATAGTTCTCAATTATTTTTTCAAAATATAAAGTATTGAGTCATAAAAAAACAAAATATTTCCTGCCTCATTTGTCCTTTTAATATTGAGTATCTAGATTAAATCCTTCGAAACTGCTTCCGCCCATCTGGTTTGAGATAAATGGTTCATTTGGAAACAGATATATAATACCCAGATCTGAGCGAACGATTCGATAAGACATCTCGTGATCTGAGTCATTTATCTTGAGCCACTCTGTAGCTATACGTACCTTCTATAGGATATACGCAGGTGAGGAGGTACCTAGCGAAGATAAGTGGATGGACAAAAAATAATAGTTCTCTTTTTATAAAAAAAAAAAAAAAATATTTATTGAAATATTTTTAATTAGAACCACTTTCTGCTGGGGTATTTTTTATGTATAAGAAAGCAAATAGAAGGACCCACCAACACCATTATTTTTGCAATTGTGATTTAATTTTATTATTTAATTAATATAGTTGATTCGCCGTATCTTTTACACAATATTGGTTTCCGTTGTCCTCTTCGCCATACCAGATTAAATTCCCTTTTTTAAGTACCAACGTGTAAAGACAATTATACCTCGAATTCATTTATTAGACGTACCTGTAAAAATTACAATGGACTCAGTATTGATGTAGACATTTTTAACTGCACGTTGATTTTGTACAGAAAATTTCTTCATGGGGTCGATTATTAGAGATAGTTGCTGAATGTGCATCTTGAGTGGTTTGTGCTATGTATGTATATGTGCCGCATGTAATATATATGTTTGTGTATGTTTTATATGTGCGTTCATGTGTGTGCGTGGATGGCTCGGAATGTACATTCGGTATTTTTATTTATTTTAATTTATTACCTCCATGGAAAACGCAAATGTTTATTCATTTCTCACTTAAAATTCTTATTTATTTATTTTTGTCACATTTAATGTTTATATCTTTTGCATAGTTTATAAAAACTTAATTGGTATTTTTATGTTATAAACTTGTTGTTTTTTATACTTATTATGTATGACTGTATGTTTTCTGAATAAAATAAAATAAAATAAAATATCTGATAAAATTCCTTCATAAAAAAAAATATCAAAATATTAATACAATTTCCAAAACCAATTACATAAAATTAATATTCTCGTCTGTCATAATGAGGAGTGATATCTAAAAATGATGACTTTTATGTTTTCCTTTCATAAATATTCCTAAAATTACAAAACACTCGGTACTTTTAAAGAGTTCCGTAAAAAAAATATTATGAATACGATTGTCAACTTTTTTATAAACTATTTGGTATTTGCCACGGTACAATTATTTATTTTTATTTTCTTCATTTCATTAAAGAAAAATATTCATCTGTAAGTGTGATGATAAAATATTATCATGTTATTGTTTAAATTTTGGAATAAAAGAATTTTCAATTATTTTAGGTCTTATTCTTACATTTATTAAAGCAGAAATATCATAAGATAAGTGATCTTTTCAGATTTAAAAAAAATCTTTTAAAAACAATTTAATATATAGAACTCTGAATTTTTTAAACAACGATTTGGTATTGAAAAAAGTAGACAGTTTTATCAATTGTAATGAATATTTTTTTATGAGTAATTTTTGTATTTTTACTACTGGAAAAATATTTGTTTTTAAAGCACCACCCCATCCGATTAATCCATATTGCAATACAGATTAAGCCAATCTCTCTCTTAACACGAGCATTTTGCTCTGTTAAAGAGGTAGAAACTTACAATATAAATATAAAAGTACAATATATGTACATATATAAAATGATTTTCTTTATATGTTGTATATTTTTTTATCAAAAAATATAACAAATTCAACTGATTTTAATCTCTGAATTGTCAAAACAGTTTTTAATATTGTAAATACGTACATTATTTTTCTAATTTTATTTACAATAAGATTTATTTGTTACTTCGATGATATACAATATTTTGATCAAAAGTAAGTTGAACCTTTATTGAATAAGAAATACTTTTTACCTGCAGTTTACCACAATAATGAATATTCGATCACATAATCTTGATAACACAAAAAACGCCTTTTCTTGTATAAATGAAATATATACATATACATAAACATTTTTTTACTATTATTTATTACAGGACTCACCAAGCAATTTATATGGCTTGTCGGTGAAGATCCTTTAGACTAAAACATATGTATAATAATGTATAGGTTTATATTTACTTCAAAGCGATGTTTATTTAATTGTTAACTTTCAAAAATATATTTTTTAAATTCTATTAAATTTACTTCAACGAAAAACTTTTTTTAGTCATTTAGTTATTTTATGTAAGGATCGGTGGGATGTTTCGGCTGTGACCTGTTTCAAGGGCATCTCCGCATTTGCTCTAGTGACGAGGAAACCACAGAAAACTCGTCAGGAGAAGGCGGACCGTTGTAATTCATCAACAGATCTTCCTATCCACTTGAAGAGTGTTCGGCATTTGGTGTCCTGCTATCATTGATACTTTTTATTGCCTTCACTATATTAGTCATGTATAATGTTACCTCTCTTGACAAGTCCATGTGACTAATTACTACTAACTAACAACCTAAATAATTACTACAAACTAACTGTAACGAGCCAGAATTTTTTTATATGAAGAATAATGTTAAGAAAAATAAAAAAGAAATACAAAATTGGAATATCAAAATTTAAAATAGAAATTTTGGACATAATAGGCATGCAGTTTTTTTAAAAACATTATTTAAATATATTATATTTCAAATTATTTTATTATCAGTATTTAAATTTTCTGTATTGTTTTTAGATAAGTTTAACCTAAATGATCGATTACCCATTTGACTAAGCGTAGACTGTACCTGGCCGCCATTTTGGAAGCTTTCTTCCATAGACGCCTTAGAAGGTCCTTCAAGAAGCATTCGCATCCGCTAGCGCCGCCCCATTCGCGTATTTCCGGGAAATAGAGCCTCATTAATTTCCAGCTTCCGGTTTTCAAAGGGTACGTCGCTAGATGTCACTGGCTGGCAAATTACTCTTTTGAAAGGTGCCTTTGCACGAGTATTGAGGGAGTTTGATAAACACAGAAAGGGTTGCTACCATTCTCAAGTTTGTTAATCAAGAAACAACATTTTGATGTAAGAGCTTAGGTATCGCGTGGTAAATCTTCGAGGCATTTATTTTAATAAAGCTACCTGAGTTTCAGATATACGTACCTTAATTAATACCTGTTTACTGGAAAACTCCCCTTAATGGAAAATTGGGGAGAACGTTTGAACATTGCCCCAAAACGTTTATTTATTTTATTTTATTTATTTATTTTATTTCATTGGAAAGCCAACAGACATTTATACATTTATAAGAATCAATTATACCATAAATACATATCATAAAGTCCAATTTGGGGCTTCCACATAATATTGTTATTGTAAATGTTGTCACATAAAAATTATACATAACATAAAAAAACCAATCATACAAAACTTATACTATTACTAGAAATGTAAATGAATATTGGTCACACAGTTGCACATTACAATAAATAATACAACTATAGTTGACCATACAGTGTTCATTTATTATGTGTCTACATACAGAACTGCACATAACCTGCATAATATAGGCTGCGGATTCAAGGCGCAACATCATAACTTGAATTATTTTTGGAAATTTCACTTTTAAAGGAAGTTAGAGATGTGTTATTAATATCAATACAATATTATTCCTGATTACACATATAGCAGGGTCTATTTACAAATGAATTTTTAAAAGATTTAGTTGAACATTTAGAAATTTTAAAAAGAGAAAGAGAGTTTATAGAAATAGTACCGTCCAATAAATACACGTCGAAAAATCGTCGTCATTTTTTCATCATTCCCCTTCTTCACCTAATGGTGCATAGGGCACTGCATTAGTGCAATAGTCGCAGCTTACCTTTATCATTTTTTGTAACGTGAAAGTAAGATGATCAGTCTTACGCTTCACGAGCCAGTCCAGGGACTTATCATGTAGTGTAAAAACATATTTTTAAATAAATATTTCATGTCAACCATTCCGGGAATCGAACCCGAGACCTCTTGCGTGGAAGACAAACGCACTGATCACTAAACCACGACGCCTAATCAGCAGGGGCAAAATCAGCTGAACAATAAAACCTAGCTTGGAACGGGGTATGTACCCTTGTTAGCTGGGCAAAGTGAACGTTAAATTGAATTTTTGTTAAAAGGTGTAAAAAAAATATAATTGTACCTAGTTTATCTACCTTCCACTTTTTTCACCTTAATCATTATAATCTCAAGGTTCTATGTTTAAAAAAAAAGCTTTAAAAAAAATGTTTTTTTTCGAAATGCCTAAAACATACAGTTTTATGATTTACAATGTTAATATAAGTACGAGTATAACCACTTGCCAACTTTTTAAATGTCTACAAGCTTTGAGGCGTACACGGGACTCTCCGACGACAATAATGATTCTTATCAACTCTCATCAGATCTCAAAGGTTTCAACCCCTAAAGATATAGGAATTTCAGAACCGTGGACGTAGGTATGGCAGTTCTTACGAGTAGAAGAGAGTTGGAACTTTGCAATACCACAACTTGGTTTCCATTTTCTTATAGTGAGTTATTTAATAATCATTGAAAATGGCCCCCAAATTTTAAATAAGGTAATTCATAAAAGTACAAATACATTTTTTTAAAAACCTAGCCGGACCGAAGGGAGGGATTCGAATCCCCCATTGACCGATTTGGTCCATTACACTTTATGTATATAAGCATTCGGCAAACTAACAAAAATGAATAAAAAAAAACAAATGAGTAAAATATGTGTACGCGAAAACATTAATAAATTATAGCACGGTCATAAACACTTCCAACGTTTTATTCTCCTGATGCCATATAGGATTATAATATAAATAAATATCTATTGTGATGTAGAAAGAATGCACAAAGAAGTTGGCTTGCTCACAGTAAAGCAGCAAATTAAATATAATGTAGTAATAATAAAGGAGAAGAATAAATAAAAACTATAATAAAATTTAATTAACAATATCATACATATTAAACAAGGGATAAAGGAAGATAATATTACCAACGAGAAGAAAAACAAAATCTCAAAACTCATTGTACAAGGGATTGAAGCTGTACAATTAGTTACTCGAAGAAATAAAGGAGATAGAAAATATCGAAATATTTCAAATTAATTTGAAAATGTATCTTATTGAGAAATTTTGATAAAAAAATTGTAATTTTATCAAAAGTTTACATTAATTTTTAAAATGTTATGAACTAACTTAATAAAGCATAAATAAATATACAAGAAGACGCTGGGGTCGTTTAGTCCCCCCGTTCGGATCATGTGTATTTTTTGTATGCTTAGTGAGGGAAAGGTTAAAAAAACAATATTTTAGGAAAAAATCTATTGAACCTGGCATCAGTAGTAAGTAGGGTTGCCAACGTTTTATGAGACATTTTTTACCCAATGTGTTTTTTTAAAACTGAAATAATCTCCACTGAGAGACGACTTATGCTCGGAGGGTCCGATGCTCTGGACGAAATTCGCTGGCACAGTGCGGGTGTAAGCGGCGTAGCTCTAGTTGAGTTTAGACTTATAGTTTTCAACGAATAATGATTTTTGTAAAAACATTTTTATTAAACAAAGCAAGTATTTAACGTAACGTGGATATCTAGTACTGCAAGGATTTAAAAAAAAATAATTTAAAAATAATATTTTTTTATTACACCCTCGAAAATGGCAGCTTTCAAAAAGAACTGGGAGTGGGGGTAGGAAAAGCAGGCGCCACATTCAATTGTATGAAGGCTGTCAGGATAACGAATATTTACTCAGTGAAAACCAAATGTCTATATAACGCCTGCATAAAATATAGAAAGTATTGAAAATGTTCAACGAAAAATTTTAAAATACCTAGATTATAAAAACAATAAAACGCTTTGTACTTACAGCCAATCTACCAAACAAAATAGATTGTTTACCCTTGAAAATAGACGCACTGTATCTGAATCATGCTATTTACATAAATTATTAAATAAAAGAGTAGACTCTTTTAACCCACTCTCCAAAATTAATCACAATGTCCCCTTTCGCGTGACAAGAAATAAGTATTTATTGATTGATTTGGTGTTTATTTTGTAGAGCTCCATATTTAAACTTATAATTAGAAATTAGAAATCAAACACCATTTTCCCCGAAATTCAAATATAAATACCTAAATTCCCCATTACCTATTAAACACTTAGCCTCACCCTTAACCATTGGTTTTTCCCTCAATTATGATTAATGTACATGCTATAGTTCATAAGATTATTTTTATTTTCTACTTAAGTACCTTGAATTATATAACTATATAAGGACATTCAATCCAAATAATCTTCACATTCGTTTGAAAATGCCCTAATAAGGCGAAACAATTATCACGAAGTTTTTATTTTTATATGTTTGTATTTGTAAAAATAAAATAAAGTGTTCAGTAGACTCAAATCAGTGTTTGATTTCTAATTATAAGTTTAAATAAATATTTGTTCCATCTGCCAGTCTGTAGCACTAACTATGCACAACACTCTTTCCTCGATCGTTCTTGCTCTAACTATATTTTTTTTTTTCATCTATTGATATATTTTACATGCCCTTAATTATTTAAAAATAAATAAAGACTTTTTATTTCTGGCTGCGATACGATCCCACTTACTATTTAATGATCCACACACCTGAACACTTACTCCCACACCAATACACATAAACACACATCTACACTTACTCTCATACAAATACAGATAAACACATCCTTTTGTTAAAATACAATTTAATAATATGTATGATTTTTATTTAGAAACTTTGCTGGTCTGTCTTAAAACTGTATTTAAAAAAAAATGTTATTACATCATTGTCGACTGTTTGTTTTTTTTAAATAAATAAATAAATAACACCTATTCTCCTCTACGGATGCGAATTGTGGCACCTCACTAGGGCCCGAAGCAGCAAAACTATGAATTTTGAGAATAGGTGTCTCAGAAGAATCTTGGGTGTGCAGTGGTATAACTTTTTGAGGAATGAAGTAATAAAAGAACGGACGCAGCAAACTCCGGCGACAACTGTCACCAAACGGAGGCGATACGATTGGCTTGACCATGTGCTGCGGATGCCTTCTGAGAGCCTTTACCACGCTTGCCTACTTTACAAGGCATCAGGTTCTCGACGTCCTGGACGTCCACTGCTGACTGTTCGTCGGCAGTTCGTGTCAGAACTACGGGACGCGAACCTGACTTGAGAGAATGCACAGGAGCTGGCAGCCGACAAAGATGCTTGGAGGATCTTTGTGGACACCATATGCATCAACTCGAGAGCGGACATTGAATTATAAATAATGAATACGCCCTCATAACGCAAAAGGAGCTTTTTGTCAAAAATTAAAAAATGAGTAAAATACAAAAAAAACGAATCCTTTGATGTAAAGCAAAGAGCATTGAAAAAAATATTTCAGTTCGAAAAACAATGTGATGTTTTTAAGACAAAAACCCAGTGTCTAGATATTCACCATAAACAAAACGATTTTTTTAGATACTACTTTTCGGCTTAGCAGAGCAGAATACGAGTCTGATGGTCAACGTTTATACGTGGTTAACCTTTTCCTCAATAAGGATCCAAAAATAAGACGTGATCCGAATAGGGGCACCAAGCGACCCCAGTGCCTACTTGATAGCGTCACGAGAATAAAAAGTTCGAAGCGTTTATGGTCGTGCAAAATTTATGCACGCTTTCACGTACACATATTTATCTATTTATTTCGACGTCTTACGCCTTTGACAATGTATAAAATAATATCGAAAAACAATTATAATAAAACAAAACACCTGAACACAGTTTAAAAAATATAGATACATGAAATAAAATAAGCAGAAAATAAGGAAATAATAAAGAAAAATTAAAAGAGAAATTATAACATAGGTATGCAGCAAATTAACAATAAATAAAGGATTTAAATGAAAAAAGGATTAGAGTAACGGAGGCGATGTATCATATCATATATTTGACTCGTTCGTGTATTTTATTCATTTTTGTTAGTTTGCCGAATGCTAATGTACTGTAATGTACATGTGAAATCGGGTATTGTATTATTTACGATGTTTTTTGTTTTAATATTAAACGATTTGAAAATTTAAAAACAAAAACAGGAAAATTCTGTTATTTTCACGATTACAAAAAGGGCAAATAGCTTATATAATACTCGAGTTATCGAATTAAAATCGGTCTATAGGGGATTAAAATCCCCCCCCTTCGGTCCGGCTAGCTTAAATTAATAAATCTAACAAGAATAATTCGTAAATTATCTTCTAATGAGTTTTTCAGCGGTTTTTTTCTAACTTATACTTTCTTAGAAATTCCGGAAAATTTTGTCATTCAACCAGGATTCTGGAACTTAAATTCCTGGACAATCCAGGCCAACCCTGAATGGATGGCAACCCTCGTCATACTACGCACTGTTGCTAAATGCCTAGACACCCTAGACTTTCAAATTCCCATCTCATTAATGTTTTTACTCTCATTTGGATCTTTGCTCGTTTTTTTAATCAAAAAATTAATACGGTTTTTATAATTTTTCGGATGTCGGATAAATTTAATACAGTGGTTTGAAGTACGATTTTTTTTAACACCCAAAAACGAGACAATCACGCCCTTGGGATAAACGGCAAATATTACTTTACCGTGCCATACTTAAACGCGATGTTTGTTTAAAGCACACTCGACGGGCATGACTTGTGACGTCAAAGTGATGTGACGCTAATTCCGAGACGTTTTATTTATTTATTTTACACTTTATATACATATACAACTTATATACATATAAGGGTGGGAATATTGCTTTTAAGTTATTTCTTCCTACCTACCCAAACAGTTCAGTTTGAGAAAATTACGAGTACATGGACATTTTTAACAAAATCTTATAATTTTATATAACAATTTAAAACAAAATTTAACCAAAAAATTTACACTATACTATGAAGAGAGGAAGGGAGAGGAGATAGGATGGAAAGAAGAAGGAAAAATAAACAACTCAAACGTTTAGATAGTGAAATTTCAATCTTGATTTAAATGGAAAAAAAGGAATGTCTCTAACATGAGTGAGTAGATTATTCCACAATCCAACAGCTACTACTGTGAAAGAGGAGACAAGAAAATTAAATTTTATGCGTACTCGTTTTTAAACCCGAAAATTGTGATTGACAACTAGTTTTTTATGCATTGATAGTTATATTCCAAAGCCGGTTGGTACATAAAATATACTTAAGAAATTTTATAGAAACTTTTTAGTGGGTATAATAATTAAACGTTATTTATTTATTAATTAAACGTAATTAAACGTAATTAAACGTTAATTAAACGTTATTTATTTATTTATTTAAAATTTATATTTTTATTAAATGAAACATTTGTCAGTGTGTAATAAGTTAATGTTCCTTTAATTATGTTTATTTTATTATAATTTCAAAATTTTGAATTGGTCGACTTTACTATGAAAATCCCTCACCTCCACTCCTGCACTCTATTTCCTCATCCCTTAACCTTCTTACGAGCTCTTTTTTTCTCATGTATTATAAAATATATTATTTTTCTCTTTACTGCGTAACATGTTCTCTCATTATATTTGTAAAAAACTTTAACTGGATGTATGTACTATTTTTTATATTTTGTATTCTATATAACAACTGTTGTTTTTCCTTAATAAATAAAAAAATAAAAAATAACCATGAAAAATCACAATGTTAGCGCTTTAAACATTAATTTTCAAATAACGTTTGACTCTAGGTTGGTTTACTAACGCAGATTTTATAGCAAATCTGAGCAAGTACTTGGAAATTTATCGATACCTTGCGTCTTTACCTTGTTTTGAAGTTAATAATGTAATTTTTTCTCCTTTCGTGTTATTTCTTTTTTATAAGCTATTTATACTAATCCAATCCGAATCATGTTTTAAATAGGTAATTAGGTACATAATTTTTTTTTTTTTTAAAGTTTTGTAATAATTAACACGGGGCTTTTGGCCTCATGAAGTAAGAGGGACGTTAGTATTTTTATCATATGTATCTTTGTATGAATATATTAATCATATAAATCATCACATAAAACGTATTTTTAAAACGTGGAATTAAACAGAATGATCTCAACAATGTTTGATTATGTCCAAATGCTTGCAGACTGGCTGAGTTTCTTCCCTAGGGAGTTGTTCATATTAAATTTGTTTCAACAGAGAGGGAAAATCATAAGCCCTGTAAATGCCTAGACTTTCATATTCCCTTCTCAAAAATGTTTTCCCTCTCTGTTGAAATAAATTTAAATATGAACAACTCCCTAGGGAAGAAACCCAGCCAGTTTGCAAGCATTTGGACATAATCAAACATAGTTGAATTACTACCTGGTAAAAGAAGAAGTATAAAAATTGGAAAATTGTTTTCAGGCGTTGCCTAGTAGGTGATTTGGTTCAGCCGGATGAATCTCACCCACGTGATAAAGGTTTCAGCTCTTTTTCTTCACAAAAGTCAACAGATGGAACAGTTGAGGAAATGTGGATGTTCAACATGGGCAGAATGGTGAATGTTACACAGTGTGTAAAGTGGCCACTTAAACCAGCCAATGACAGGTCATAAGCCCTGTAAATGCCTAGACTTCCATATTCCCTTCTCAAAAATGTTTTCCCCTTTCTGTTGAAATAAATTTAAATAGATTTGTTCTCCTTTAAAAACAAATGTCATAATATTTAGATCAATAAAACTTGCCTTGTTAGGTTAACAAATTACAACGGAGATAAAGAATACCTTAAAGAAGGGAATATAGATTGGGATATAAATGTAAATCAATTTGTGTATGAATCGAGTATTATTTATATAGCATTCAGAACTTAGCACAAGTGTCATTAAAACTTAATCATTTATCGAATTTAAGCTTTTCAAAAAGTTACTTGCTATTGCGTGTTTAAACGTTATGTATAAAAGATACCTGTCTGCAACCCGGTTTCTAGTTGCTGGTGTCCATAAAGATGTAGTAACTGAGGAGACTTGAGTCTTAATATAGTCTGATATAAACCAGAGCACGAATTTAAAGCTTTACAACAACAATTCAAGGAGTGCGCTAAGAAGATGATCTACGAAATGATTTATAAAACGAACCTAAATAAACATTTTGTTAGTCATTACAATATTCTATTGTGTGGAAAGTGGGTGTAATAATGATTTAAATTCTTTCTGGGCTTCTTTACCAGTGCGAATCTCGGAGATGTAAAATGCCAGAATCATTTTTAAACTTATTACATATATTGTTTTACCGTTTTCAAGTTCAATGAAATATTGCTCGGCGAAGAAAAAGTTGTTATTTCCGTATAACATTTATTTATACAATTCACAAAAATGGCGCTATGTAGTCAGACAAATATCATTATTATTTATGTCGCCTTAAAGGGCTTATGACCTGTCAATGGCTGGTTTAAGTGGCCACTTTACACACCGTGTAACATTCACCCTTTAGCATATGTTTGAACATCAATATTTCTTCCATTTGTTGATTTTAGTGATGTTAAAGAGCTGAAACCTTGTTAGGTTAAATTAAATAATATTCGCATGTTCGGACTTTTCTTTTTACGAAGATATGCAGTTGCATTGAATTATGATTAATATGTATTTGAACTATGTTTTCTATCATTATCTCGTATTTCGTGCATCCAAAGACAACATAAAACAGTGGGGGGTTTAAAAGGTTTTTGAATAGTTCTAGTTCCGCCAATCGTAAATATCCATAGTGCTACAATCTAAGGATGAAATACGGGAACACGCTTGCACAAGTAAAGTTGGACCGCGTTTCCTTGAAAGAAATGTCTAATAGAAAAGAACTAATATAATATTATAATTTTTATCTTGTATTCCAACCATCTTACTGGAATCTAACAAGAATGGTTATTAGTGACATCTAGCGTCGAGTAGATTTAAAGCAATAATTTAAAAAAATCTTATCTTAAATGGGAAAAAGCAACAAAAAAATATCGTTTATTTACGTATTGTTATTTGAATTAGCTGCTGTTATAAAATATTTATTTTTCTTTTAATTAAAAGAAATACATTTTACCGTCATCTGTTAAAAGAAATGTAACTAAATTCTTAAATCTATTACACTACAGATGGCGTTTGACAAAAAATTACTGTCCGCCGTTTTACATTCCTATTTTGTTCAAAACCAATCTAGTTCAACTTTCATCCGGTTAAGCTGACATTGTTTATTTTTATTTAACATTCGTTCAAAAATTACTTGTTTTTTTGCAACACATTTTTTTTGATTATGTTAATTTATATATTATTATTATATAAAATATTATAAAATAATTGTTTACTTTTTAGTACTTTATTATTGTTTTTAAAAAACAAACAAACTATCACGTCGTTTCCCCGTTGAGGTAGGTAGAGAAAATAGAACGCCATATCACTCTTTCTTTGCATACCTCGCTTCCTCTACATTCATACATCTTCTCATGCACACACTCCGATTATTCCTACCCTTGACATGTCCGTCTTCAAGTATTTGATGGACTTGATCGTGCCATGTCTTTCTCGGTCTTCCTCGTTTTCTGCGTCCATTAACGTTTGCATCGTAGATCCTTTTAGCAGTTCTATCGATAAGGCATGTCTCAGTTTTACATATTTCACGGATCTGGACATTTGTGCACCTATCGTACATCGTTTTACTACACATTCACCTTAGGGATCGCAATTCGACAGCATTTAACCTGCTTTTATATATTTTTTTCCAATTCCATACTTCGATCTCATACATTAGAGTTGGCACTAGAACTCCATTGTGAACTGCTAGTTTTTCCTCCTGCGATAAACATTTGTTTGCCAAAGTAGATTTCAGTGCACCGTTCACCGTGTTCCCGGCACTCACCCTACTTTCAATATCTTTCTCAGTTTTTCCTTCCCTAAAAAACATACTTCCCAGATGAACAAATTCTTCTACCTGATTCAGAACATCTCCGTTCACTCTGATCTCACATTTAGTTATATTTTCATCCCTTTTAAAAACCATCACTTTTGATTTATCAACACAAATTAGCAAATGGCTCTTCTTGCATACACTTTTAGACTTTTGTTAATTAAATTTTTAATAACATAATATTATCATAATCATGTTTTATTATTTGGACAACTTTATCTACAAAGCCTGGATATCACTCCCTGAAGAGCTGTTAATATTAACATATTATAACAGTTCAAGAAGTCTAGGAGTCTATAAAGTAATATAGAATCTACAGGACTTATGACCTGTCATTAACTGGTTCAAGTGGCCACTTTACACACTGTGTAACATTTCAGCCTGCCTAGACTTCTATATTACCTTCTCTAAAATGTTCTCTATCTTTGTTGTAATATGTCAATATAAACAACTCCCCAGGCAGTTGAATCCAGTTCTTGTATATATAAATTTGGACAAACTCAAAATATTGTTGATAAATCCACCTGGTCCGTGAAGAAGTATAGGAATTGAAAAAATAAAGTTTTCAGGCGTTGCCTAAATGAAGGTTTCAGTTCTTTAACTTCACAAACATCAACAGATGAAATAATTGAAGGGATATAGATGTTCAAATATGGGCAAAACGGTGAATGTTACACAGTGTGTAATGTGGCCACTTAAACCAGCCAATGACAGGTCATAAGCTCTATAGATTCCTAGACTTTTATCTTACATTCTCTAAAATGTTCTTCATCTCCGTTGTTATATGTTACTTCATCTACATATTTGTTCGTTGTACTCAAATATGGTCTCCATATTCTAAAGTATTAAATTTCTTAATTTGATACAGAGAAAAATTTTAAGACACATTAACTACAAATTCAATACCCCAATAGATGTGACTAACAATAAATAATTAAAAACACAGCAGGTTTTTTTTTCGTTTTTTATTCGTTAATGGACTATAAAAATTAGCGAAAATTTTTTTTTACAATTTTTGTATTTCGCGTTATCAGCTCTATGATTTTTAAAAGCTTTTTGTTTCTGATATAACTCCGCGTGGTACGTCAGAGGTTCTCTTCCGCTTTTTCTCGATCAGTTCAACCATTGGTCCATTGAAGACAAGCAAACCGGAAATCATCCATAACTCTCTTATCATCGCTTGATTCGTATGAACCAGTGTTCGTTCTTATAAAAATATTTTTTATAAATTTTTTCGGACATATTCAGGAAATTTTGCTGTTTAATTTAATGCTCCAATTTTTACCGCGCGCAAGAAACATTTTTTGCATCCAATTTCCCGTGGGGTTGAAATTCTTCATTACAAGCAGAACTTAAAATATCATCATTGTATGGTGGAAGAGAAATCGTCGCGTTGGGGAAACAAGGTTCTATGTGGATTCATAATTTTTTTGAGACATGAAAGTTTGAAACGAAGGCATTATTTTATCTTACATTTTTTATTTATTTTGTCATTATAAACTTTAAAATAATTAAGTATTGGTTTTGTTTTTCCTAAAAATTTAAATGCACAACGAACCCATATTTAAATATAAATATGGTAAAAATTCAATATAAAACATATTTTTTCAGATAGAACCTGTTTCTCCAACGCGACGAAACGTTTAGTTATATGTTACTATTTAAATTAGTCGACTGTTTTTGATAACCCAGAAATTGTTTAATTTATAATGTTTTGTGTACCACAAAGTCGTACAAGGCAACATATGTTATTTCTGAAAGAAAACTCCCGAACCAATGTCAATTACAATAACGCAGTAGCGGGCGGTGAATTTTTTATAGGTAATCTACAAAAAATGTTCATTAATTTAAACCATGTAAGTAAATGCTATGATTACGAATGGCGATTTATTTTATGCTTCAGCGAAAATTAATACAAACAACAATTATCATTAACTTTGTGATAAACGTAGCTTTATTCTACGCTATTTTAATATAACACTTGTACAAAAGTTTATTAAAAATTGACAATGATATTCAGTAAATATTTCCATTATGATTGAAACGTCAACACAAAGATGCTTACCTAAATAATGAACGAATTGCTGAAATTGAACATGTTAAATACTTAGGACTAACAATAGACAGACAATTGACATGGACAATTCATATCAACAATTTAATTAGCAAAGTGGCGACAGTATCGAGTCTTTTTTTAAAAATCAAAAACTTTGTTCCAAAAACAGAAAAAATTCTAATGTATGAAGCCTATGTAAAAACCAAAATATGTTATATGAAACTACTATGGGGAGCAGGATATCAAAATGACATAAACTGACTACAAAGACAACAAAATAAAATATAAAAGTTAGTTTATGACCTTCCCTATCTAACTGCAACTAGAGAACTTTTTAAACAAACTAAGCAATTAAATATAACTGAACTCTTTCAACTAGAATCATTAAAATTTATCTATAAATTAGCCACTAATGTAATTGTAGACGAAGAACTAAAACTTGTAAAAAATTGTAGTCAGCATGAACATAATACGAGAATATCAGACAAATACCATATACAACTTTCTAAAACAAGACAAGGACATTTAAGACTAAGGAACCAGGGACTGAAATTATACAATAAACTACCAGACAAAACTAAACAAAAGACTCAGACAAACTTTTCAAAAGATGTAAAAAATATTATTTTGAACAACAGTGTATGAATGAAAAATGTTTGTACTATTTTTCATTTCTTCGTGAATATTTAAACTAAAATTTAATTTAAATTTAATAAATTAATAATATGTTGTCCATATAAAATCCCTTTAGAGTTTAGTAAGTAAATAAATAATTGTTACTGTGTATGGAAGCTTTAATTTACATATCTTGCAGGATGCTTAAATTTTTAACGTTAAAAAACGAAAACGCTTTCAAAAGAGAAATTCTTTAAAAATCAATAAATTATTTAACTTGCTAAAACGGGAAACTTTCAGGAAACTGAAAAATACCTGCTTTAATTACCCTCTGAAATTTTTCTCTTCTATAATAACAGATTACCCTTTTTCTTGAGTTAATGCCTAGTACTTCAAACTTTTCAGCCCCCAGCAGCACCTTCGCTATTTTCCTTTACTTCTTTCTCCTAAACTTCCCCACTTTGTCCAACTTTTTCATTTTACACTCGGAATTCTGTTTGGGGGTTGATTTTTTGAAGCCTCCTCCGCCCCTTCGACCCCCACCTTTCGATTCTCCCTGGAAGCTAAAAATGCCTGAAAAGAATGGAAAATTTATCTTGAAAGCCTGCGCAAAAACTCCGAACAAAGGTTCGACAAATTCATGAAAATATTATCTTCGGATTATTTTTATAACGAAAAACATTACTTTAATTTGTATTTTACCAAATCTATTTGTGTAATCCGGGCTAAAAATGAAAATGAATTCAACAAAGATCTATTTTCTCGAAAACAATAAATATTCATGTAAAGAATCAGAAATAGAATAATGTTCCCTCACTGGGGTGTCCCGTGCCGAGGGAAACATTTTATAAAATGTGAAACATGCCTTTGATTAGCTATGTAACAAAGTTAACATAATAATAACAATAAAAAAACGTAATTTATCCAGTTAACTTAATTATCATTAACATAATAAACAATAAAAAACTGAAATAATCATAAAAAACAGAACCAATTTATTTAAATATGAATATGTAATATTGTATATGTATTTTATATATAATTTTCAGACACTATAAGTATAATCTATTAAATCATGTAAATTAATGCCTCGACACGGGTTGTGCCCAGTGAGGAATTCATATTTATAAAAAAAAGTTTTATGTAAAACGTGAAATAAAAAAAATAAAAATAAATATAGACCAATATAACAAATTTTATAACAACAGTACACACATTTTACCTATTTGGCTTGATCTACTCATCGATTTGTGTGCAATCCACCTCCACTATCTATTTCTTAATAGCAATTATATACATTATAATAAGTGTGTATCATTATGTGTAGGTACCCATATATTTTTTACTAAAAAGTAAAGATAATTATTTTTTTATTTTTCTAACTCTGATTAATTCATATTTATTTTTTGCCATGTCTGACTTTGCATTTAAAAATGCATCTTCTGTTCTTTTCTCTGCAATATATTTATGTACTATCTGTATAGTAATCTATTTTTTTGTTTTTTTATTTTTTTTTGCCACTTCTGTGTAAACTACATTTCTGTGTTTTATGTATATATGTATGTAAAACATGCAAAAGCTTAAACGGCGTTTAAATAAACATACAAATTTTAGAAAATCATGTTGTAAAAAAAGAAAAAAGCTCTAAGGATTAAAAATGTTTTAAATTTACAATAGTTTTGCGATTTAAACAGAAGATGTTTTGTTGTTTTTTTTGTATAATTTATGTTTCTGCGAATTTCGAAACTAAACATTATAAAGAATATGTCTTCAGCCAAATTTGCAAACAAAAATAAGTGAATAATATAACGAGCACTTGAAATAAACTTCTTTGTAAAATAAGAAAGAAAAAATCTTAAGTGGCCCATAAATATACCGCAAAACTGCCTTTTAGATCCTCTTACATAAGAAGTCGTTTTGAAATTGCTTCTGCTTTGAAGAAAGGGTTCAACTAAATGTTACGATATGCTGTGTCTTGAAGAAAACGAATGATCATTTTTGTAACTGGTGTAAAATACACAGAATGATAAATATTTATTGTAGTTGGTGGAGATAGAAGAAACTGCGGGAAGGAAAATGCCTTTTGAGGGTGGTGAAGAAAAACGTTGTAAATGTGTTCTTCGAAAATTTCAACATTTTTTTATTTTTTAAATATTTTTATCAGGTAATACATGCCCCCAGCCTTTTTGTTAGAAGTCAACTCTCATGCGTATCTTTTGCGTCAGATGTCGCAAAATCCAAATATTAAGTGAAAGAACGGCTAAAAGGATCTACGACGCGATAAGAGAGATATATCATTTGTTCACTGTTTCTTTTATGTATGTTTAGTTATAAAAATACCCTGCAGAAGGTAACAGTTGGTTACCGAAACTAGTTGGTAAAAAATAAAGTGAGTGTATCAAAAAACAAAGTATAAGTTTTATTTCTACAAATTTAATTTAAAATGATACACAAAGTTATTGCAGAAAATATTAAAAAATAAATAAAAAAAGAGATATATGAACTTGATATATCTCCCTTTTTTATTTTTAATAATTAAGTTATATTTTTATAATCTTCAAATGGATATATCCACACCGGATTAGAAATTTGATCGGAAAGTGAAATTTGTATAACTATGCTGAATTTTAATACAAAAAATATTTACCGAAAGACTTATGTCCGCAAATACAGCAAAACATCTGTTTTAGAGAGGTCAAAGATAGAACGCATAATAGAGACGCTGTTCTGTGGCCGCCGTAGCTGATGTTATGTAAAACAAATTCAGTCGCTTGTCATCAGTGATAGCGGACGCACGCGTGATTTATGAGCAGCAAATTTATGTTTTATTTTTTTGCTGTAACATAGCTAAAGAATATACTTGTTTTTATAAATTATGGAAAAGGAATTATTAAACTGTATGACTTAATGTTTTTTTTTTCAAATGTCTAAACCTAAGAGTATTCCGGCTTTTTCTACAAAGTAACAAAATGTTACATCACTACGCGAAAGGGGATTGTTTACCACAGTCTTTTAAGAGTTATGTAGCCATTTTACAAATTGTGTCACATTTGTCATTCTGCCTATATTTGAGCATCCTTTTTCTTCAATTCTTCCATCCACCTCTTTAATTTCACAAAGATCAACTGAAGAATTGAATGAAAATGGATGCTCAAACAAAGGCAGAATGATGAATGCTACACTGTGTGTAAAATGACCACATAATACACCCGATGACAGGTTTCAAGCCAAGCCCTTTAAATGCCTTGACTTTTATATTACCTTCGATAAAACGTTTTTCATCCCTATTCTAATATATTAATACAAAATTTTCTTTTGACCTGTTTACAACTTTCAATTTTTAGAAGTTTTAAGCCTTTTAATGGTAGCTTAACATATTCCGTTCTCAAAAATGTTTTCTGACTTTGTACCAATTGATTTCGATAAAAATATATGCCGTGATAGCCCAAATTTAACGCGATATTTTTTTATTTAAAATATTTTGTTTGGAAAAACATTCGCGACATATTCGAAATTTAGGCCATGTCTAGGTGCTCAATCTCGGATGTTTATCACGTCGATAAAGAGTCAACTGTTAACTGGCCCTTTCCTTTAAGAATTTTTTCTCGTGTCGCGTCGGAGTTACCGACAAGTGCGCCCATTGTGATTGATACACAGCAGGCGCGTTCCACTCATACATACTGTGAATGTGTGGCATCCGTTGAATATTTGAAAATAAAAACATGTATTTTAATAATATAAATATTAAAAATAATAATCTACAACTATTCGTAAAATTATTGCCAAAAATGTTCATGCGCACGCGATTTACAAATTCAAATATTAATGTGAATTAATTCAGAAAATGCACCTTACTTCGTTTCTTTTCTAAGGCGAGGGAAAAATTTTGGCCGCAGTAAAGTGAAAAAGAATTATGTGCTGGTAAAAATACATAAAACTGTGGATAATGGTCCTCGGGAAGGAATATTGGGGGGGGTTGGTTGGAAGTAGTTTAATGGGGGCGGGTCTTTGGGGACAATTTGACAAAACTTATCTAGGCAAATATATTTTTCATCTGGGAATTTAAATATAAAAACAAAATGAACACGTTAGGATTTATTAATATTAAAACAGAAATATATAATGTGGACAGGATCTATTCTCCCAAGGGAATAATTCATACCTAAATTTATTGCTACAGAGAGGGAAAATATTTTTGAGAAAGGAATATGAAAGTCTAGGCATTTTCAGGGCTTACGACCTGTTATTGGCTAGTTAAAGTTACCACCTCACACATTGTGTAACATTCACAATTATTCCTACTTTTAAACATCCACATTTCCTCAACGATTCCATCTGTTGACTTTTGTGAAGTAAATGAGCTGAAACCTTAATTTTGCGGGTGAGATTCATCTGGCTGAACCAAATCACCTATTTGGCAAAGCCTGAAAAAAATATCAAATTTTTATACTTTTTCTTGTACCGGGTATTTGATTCACCAATGATTAAGTATGTTCAAATGCTTGCAGACTGGCTGGATTTCCTCCCTGGGGAGTTTATTTTTTAAAATGTAATTTTATTGAGAAAACGTACAGTCATACATAAAAAGTATTAAAAACCACAATTTTTTAACATTGAAAGACCAATTAAGTTTTCATAAATTATGCAAGAGATACTAAAAATTTCCGAATGCACACTCCGAGTCATCCACGCACACACACATGAACGCACATATAAAACATTTACAAACATATACATTACATGCGGCACATATACATAGCATAAACCACTCAAGATGCACATTCAGCAACTATCCCAAATAACAATAGAGTTATTCATTTAAAATTTATTGCAACAGAGAGGGAAACATTTTTAAGAAAGGAATATGGAAGTCTAGGCATTTACTGGGATCACGACCTGTCGTGGCCACTTAAACCAACCATTGACAGGTCATAAGCCCTGTAAATGTCTAGACTTCCATATTTCCTTCTCAAAAATGTTTTCCCTCTCAGTTGCAATACATTTGATAAAGAATGATTATGATAATGAATTCAATATTTATTTCAGCGTCTGATTTTCCCTGAGTTTAAGCACAGTAACGTAATAAAAAAGTAAACAGTTAAAACAAAACAATAAATTTAATTTAGGAAGTCCCGCAAAACATAACTGCAGTTGTGTAGTAATATTAATGTAAGAAAAACACGGTAATTTAAAGAAAACAGGAACTGGCTAGATAATATATTATAACAGGGGAGGAAAGGGTGGGTGTCTTGGCTAAAATAAGTTTGGAAATTTACAAACCCTGGGGGACTTATGAGGCAGTTTTTCGCAAAACAGTGTTCACTTAAAATATAATTGTATCTTGAAAAGAACAGCGACGCTTAATAAAATGACTTCTGTTTTCGGTTTAAGCCAATTATATTAAAACCAATATACTGCATATAAAATAGTTTACCGATAATATTTTGAGACGCCGTCTCGAAGATATCGCAAAAGCGATGAAGCCGGTCATTCCGAATTTGTGGATTTAAGCATCATTCGTCTTTTATTAATATATTTATATTTATTTATTATTTCATAAGTTTATTGCAGATAATTAGTTTACATACTTAATAACAGGGAATCTGTATAAAACGAATTAATGTAAAATGAAAACGGAGTGTTCTCTGTTTATGATAGTCTCCATCTAACATGGCTGAGCCTGTTCTAAGATGGAGATTTTTTATCTTTAGAGCATAAGTAGTCCTATACTAATAAAACAATAACATTAAAAAACTAATACTTCTTAATTATAAATGCCTAGCTAATCAAATGTAAGAAATTATAAATCGTTATTTTACAAATATAAACATACATTTGTTGTGACATTTGTTTGCACCACAACAGGCATTTAGGCCCAATAATTGGGCTTAAAGAAGTAAATTACAGCACAGTATCCCCTAGCTTAAGAAAAATCACATTTATTTTTTGTAAAAATATTAGAAAATAGATACCTTCTCTAAAATTTTCTTCATCTCTGTTGTAGTATGTTAATATCCCCAGGGAGTTGAATCCATCCCTTGTCTAAAAAAAAATTGGACAAACTCAAAATATTGTTATTTTTTTGTCTTTCAACGAGGATCGAACCCAGAACCTTTTGTGTATAAGTCAAGTGTCTTAACCAATACGCCACGGAGGCCACCAGATAAATTACAATGAACATTTTGCAGCAAATCTAAAAATGTCGCAATTAAAAAATATTACTTAAATCTTTTTGATAGTGATAGTTATTAATGTAATTAATATAGATGGTGTCAAGTACTGGGTTTTATGTCTCTTATATAATATTTTCTTTCTATTTTGGATTATATTAACTGATATTATATGTTGTCACCAAAATGTTTTTTTTTATGTATGGTCATAAATGAGAGTATAATATCTTGTTCATTGTTTTATTAATATTAACAAATTACAACAGGGATGGAGAATACCGTAAATAAAGGAATATGGAAGTCAAGGCATTTACAGGGCTTATGACCTGTCATTGGCTGGTTTAAGTGGCCACTTTACACACTGTGTAACATTCACCATTTTGCCTATGTTTGAACATTCATCTTCAATTCTTCCATTTGTTGATTTTAGTGAAGTTAAAGAGCTGAAACCTTTATTGTTGTGAAGAGATTCACCTGACTAAATTATTTCACAACTAGGCAACGCCTGAAAACAATTTTTCAATTTTTAAACTTCTTCTTGGACCAGTTGGTTTCATTACAATATTTGAGTTTGTCCAAATGTTCGTAGACAAAAGACTGGATTTCACCTCCTCGGGAGTCATTAAGATTAACAAATTACAACAGAGATGGTGAATACCTTAAATAAGGGAATATGGAAGTCAAGGAATTTACAGGGGTAATGACCTGTCATTGGCTGGTTTAAGTGGCCACGACAGGTCGTGAGCCCAGTAAATGCCTAGACTTCCATATTCCTTTCTCAAAAATGTTTCCCTCTCTGTTGCAATAAACTCTATTATTATTTGGGATTGTTGCTGAATGTGCATCTTGAGTGGTTTATGCTATGTATATGTGCCGCATGTAATGTATATGTTTGTGTTTGTTTTATATGTGCGTTCATGTGTGTGTGTGTGGATGGCTCGGAGTGTGCATTCGGTATTTTTATTTATTTTAATTTATTAACTCCATGTCAAACGCAAATGTTAACAATTATTATTTTCTCACTTGGAAATTCTTATCTATTTTTTTTGGTGACATTTAATGTTTATAGCTTTTGCATAATTTATGAAAACTTAAGTGGTGTTAGGTCTAGGCGTTTTCAGGTCTTACGACCTGTTATTGGGTGGTTTAAGTGGCCACTGTACACACTGTGTAACATTCACCATTTTGCCTATGTTTGAACATCCATATTTCTTCAATTTTTCCATTTGTTGTTTTTTTTTTTTTTTGCACCACAACAGGCCAAGAGGCCCAATTACAGCGGTGAATTACATCACAGAACACCCATGCTTGAGAAAAATCACATTTAATTTTTGTGTTCTCACCGGGAATCGAACCCGGAACCTTCCGTCTGTGAGTCAAGCGTCTTGACCACTACACCACGGAGGCCGCCGCGGATTTTAGTGAAGTTAAAGAACTGAAACCTGTATTGTTGTGAAGAGATTCATCTTACTGAATTATTTCACATACTAGGCAACGCCTGAAAACAATTTTTCAATTTACAATTTTCAAATTTTTCAATTTTTCAATTAATAGTAAAAAAAAAAAAAAACATTTTTCTTTATGGTATAATTATATTTGTACTTAAAATTAATTGTAATTTTAAGTACGTATGTGAAGTTATCTTTCATTGTTCCTCGATGAAATAAATAAACTTTTTCGTAAAAAATATTATTTTAATATGTATAACGTGACCATCCCTTAAATTAAGGGTGTAATGGGGTGTTTGGATTTTTTTAACCGGAAGGGCAGTTTACTCACCCCTGTCCGATTTTTCACCAAAACCAGTTAGATGGGTATGCAAATTTGATGTCCGGGTCACCTTTTTGAATTGATTTTTTGACAATGGGACATTTTGAAAACGAGCAAGTCCAGCTGCTCTACAAACAGATGTTAAAAAGAAAATATTTTTATTATTATTAAGAATGCATAACAATTCTACCCATAAAGGTGTGGTATATATATGTTTTGTCCAAACCTTTGTAAACTAGATTGATATTACTGAAAATTTATTTTTAATTTATTTTTTTATTAAATTCTGATTTAATTATTAAAAATTCAGACCAATCCATATGTCAATAAATTTGCTCGTGACGTCTCTCTTCAATTATAATTCCTAGTTTTCACATATTAATATTGATACTTTGAAGTTGATGCACACATCTCTAGTAAGGAATACAACTCAAAAATGTTTTGAGTATGTTTGCAAACTGGCTAGATTTCCTCCCTAGGGAGTTAATTTCACGTACTGTATAACATTATCCGTTCTGCCTATGTTTAAACATCTACATTTCCTCAACTTTTCCATCTGTTAACTTTTGTGAAGTAAAAGAGCCGAAACCTTTATCATGTGGGTGAGATTCATCTTGCTGAACCTATTCACCGACTAGGTAGCGCCTGAAAACAATTTTCCAATTTTTTAATCCCTAGGGTGGAAATCCAGCCAGTCTGCAAACATTTAGAAGTACTTGAAACATTGTTGAATTAACTAACTGGTAAAGAAGAAGTACAAAAATAGAAAAATAGCTTTCACACATAATCACATTAATTATGATTTTTTTTTCAAAAAACGTTTCATATATTTTTATAAGTATTCGTAGAATGTGATATTTCCATATTGTCTTTTATTTTTCTTTTATTTAAAGCTTTAGAAAAAAAATCTTTATTCTAAACATAGCATAAAATTTGAAATCAACATTTTGCACCTATATTTAAAAATTAATTAAATATATAAAGTATATCAGTATCGATATATTTTTTAATATAAGTGCAATATGTTGATTTAAAATTATATTATACGCTTAGAATAAAGATAACCTTTAAAAGCTTAAAAAATAAGAGAAAGTTGCGGAAAAAATAATGCGTTTTTTATTTATTTTTTTATTTATTTATTTTTTGTTTTTTTACAATAAACGTGATAAAACAAAGTATTCAAAATATAAAGCATCATTACGTAGCACTGAAATACATATTAATAGTAAAAATAGTAAACTTAAAAATCCAACAAAGGCATGGCATGTTCTTGGGTATACAAGAAAATGTTAAAGAATTTTTGCTCTTATAATAAATAATGGACAGTTAAAATGTTTTTGTGTAACATAAGAAAGAAAATGTAAAATATTCCGTATAAGATTATATGGTATTTTTTTATAGTAATTAAAGAAGGAAATAAAAATTATTTAAAAAAACACAAAAATATTTCTTAAAGGGCAACAAAATATATCATAGAAAAAAATTGTTTAAATATAAAAAAGCTTTAAATGCGATTATCTCGGAACTTGTTATATTGATTTAATACATTCTACCAGTAAAGCCTCGATATATAGTATAAAATAAATCAACTTTGTTTTATTGAAAAACGTATAAAAATAAGAATATTTTTTTAATTACAAATCTTTTAACCCTTGAAGGAATGTAGTTATTGAATTACAACACGTGAGAACCGGTTTGGGTCACTGAAGGGTTAGTTCCGCATATTCTTACTTACAACGGACAACCCTCCACCGTCCAGTGGGGCACAAAGGTACTTAATGATTTATTATGCTAATTTTTACCCAGCTTTGTTAGGGTCTAAAATACCATGACCTTTAACAGATTCTAAATCGCTCATCTCATGGTGTACTGGTTTTATTTATCTGCCATAAATGAAATATATTTGATTTCAATATTTTAAGTTTGTCCAAATATTTGTGGACGAAAAATTGTTTTTTTCTGAACTACACTAGAGTGTTCTCCCTCCCTGTTGTAATTTGTAAATCTTAATGAAACCCTGGGGGATGAAATCCAATATTTTGTCTATTTGGGCAAACTCAAAATATTGTAATAAAACAAACTGGTCCAATAAATAGTATAAAAATTGGATAGTTATTTTCGGGCATTGCCTAGTATGGGAAATAATTCGATCAGATTAATCTCTTCACAACAATAAAGGTTTCAGTTTTTTTACTTCGCTAAAAATCAGCAGATGGAAGAATTAAAGAAATATGGATGTTCAAACATAGGCAAAATCGTAAAAGTTACACAGTGTGTAAAATGGCCAATTAAATCAGCCAATGACATATCATAAGGCCTGTCAATGCTTAGACTTCCATCCCACCCGTAATTTAATATATATTTTTTTTGAATATTGTATTTTTAACCACTTCTTATTTATTTAAATACCTACTGGTTTCGGAGTAACACGTGCTTTTTAGGGGGGTAAAATTGAAAATTATTTATAAATTCTATTTCATAGTATTGAAAAATAAAAACTTAATTGGTCATTTTTTTAATTCGAATGAGTGTATGTTTTTCTAAATAAAAAAATTTAATAAAAATAAGTACCTAAATTCCTAGACTTTCATATTTCTTCCCCAAAAAAAATGATCTTCATCTCTGTTTTAATGTCTTAAAAATCTAATGTGTTTATTTCATTAACATCACCCAACATAATAAATTTATTTAAATCCGTTAAAAAATACAATTAACAGGGAATGTGTTGTGCTTAAATAAATAAGTCCCTCATAAGATGAATGTTTTTTTAGAATAACAAAAGAAAGGTTGTAGCTAATGTGGTGGCGAAAGGGTTAGGTCGGGACGTCAAAAGATGTGCAAAGATCATTTCGGTCCATTCTTTAAAGGGTTGAATGATGCTGTCAATACACAGGGATAACATAAAAATGGTTTCCATTAATTTTTAATAAAATGTTTTACAATTTTTTTTCATCATAATTTCCAATAACGTACAATAAATAGATTTATTTTCCCTATAATTTTTTTTATTCTTATTTAAAAATAAGTATTCTCCCTTAACAGCTGAAACAAGATTATGAAACTACTTTGTGATTTGGAAAACTGTTTCAGTAGTTGTTTGTTCTAGATTGTTTGTTAACGCTACTCTTAATTGTTATTTAGAAACCGTTTCATAAAACAGTTTAATTTGTAAAACGGTAACTGTTACCACTATTTCTTTAAATTATTCGAAACGCCCATCTATAATTTGTATACTAGCTACATCGAAAATATATATGGCAAATATTGCGTTGCTCACAAAATATATTTTTATGCGATAATTATGATGAAGGTATACAGTGAGTTTTGAATGTTAGTTTAACTTGTGTCCTGACGAAGAGACGAGTACGTAACGAAATAAATCGACAAAGAATAGTGGTTATAATAAACACGTTTTTAATGAAATATTTGATTGCAAAGATAATGATATTAATATTAATAAGGATTAATTTATTCCTTAAATATGATTGTATGGCGGTTTTTTCTTTGCTACTTGTATTTTGATGGTAATGTATCTTTTTTTTAACTTTTCATTTTATGTTTGTATCTTCAAACATTTTTATTTTATAACAATTGTTTTACTTTTCTAATTTTTTATATTTATTTTTTTTTCTTCTTTTAATAAGAAAAAAAATTCTTCAACAAAGGTACTAGTTTAATCAGTTTTATTTTATTTTATTTTTATTTTGTTTAATTTTTATTATTTTTTTATACATTAAACGCCCATAGGGCTTTTACAATACAAATTTACTTTTATAAAACATAATTGAGTTTATAAACAAAAATAGGTAGCAGTTATACGAGTAAAGAGTTTAAAAAATTAAGTTGATAGAAACAAGTTTAAGAAGTTATAATAGAAGTAATTCATAAGTTCGTAATTTACTTGTTACGATGTTTTATTTCATATATCTGAAAGATTAATAAAAGAAAAGAAAAGAAATTAAAAGCATATACACATATTTATATAAACAAATATAGAAAAGTTATTCCATCACTTTAATAATTAAGTAGCAAGGGAGTGACTAATTTAAACATAAATTTAACTAATAACTTATTACAGTGTACTTAACATTATTTTTACGTGACAGTATGATTTTATGAAGAAAATTTCACATTTATATTGATACATATATGCTTGCACACATACTTGCATACACATACACAAAATACACAATATAGATATTTTATAACAAAAAATAAAAAAGAGACATATTTTGCCAGCAATTTAGCTAAAGTAATCAAGGACATCTCTTTTCATGACACACTTTTTGGCATATTTTTTAATTTTTTATTGCAATAATATATATTGCAATTTTTTGCGTTTGTATCCGTTTTCCGATAACCCGGTGGCGTTAAAATAGTTTTGCGGACCCCTGTGTTTTGTGATTTTTACGACCCTCAAGAGGTCACCTTAATAGAGAGACTAGGTTTTTAATTCCCTTCCGCTCAGCAATGTATGAATTAACGTTTTGTTTAGGAAGCTTAAGTAATATGATCATTTAATAACATCACATTTAATATTTAAAAATGTCGAGAAAATAGCCCGTCTTTGGTTTTTTTTTTGCACCACAACAGGCCTGGAGGCCCAATTACAGTGGTGAATTTATTTTTTTTTAAGAAATATTAGCGTTTTTATAATTTACCCTAATATATCAATTTTAGTAGCCATTTTGGATTTAACTCCCAAGTAAGTTATTGATATTAAAATTCATTAAAACATAGAGGGAAAACATTTTTGAGAAAGTAATATAAAAGTCTCTGCAGTTAGAGGGCTTTTGACTGATCGTCACCACTTTGCACTTTGTGTAACATACACTATTCTGCTTTTCTTTTAATATTCTGTTTATTTTTGTGAAATAAAATAATTGGAATCTTTATTGATGTGGCTGAGATTCATCTGACTGAATGTTTTCACCTACTAAACATACTCTGAAAATGTTGTTTATTATTAATGCTTCTTTTTCCATCAAAATTTTGTAAATTCTTGATAACTGTCCTATTATTTTTTTAAAAAATAGGGTTTTAGTTATAAAATCATTATTTAAAAAGAATTGTTTTCTTTAAATCCATAAAGACAAAATAAATAGTACTGTTTCTACGTCACAAAACGTAAGTACAAGATCTAGAACAACTGGTAACATCTTAATTCCAAAATTAAAAACAACTACAGTACAACATTATTTTATTTCCAGAGAAATATTTTTCTGTATTTGAATGAACAAAGGAAAAAAATGCAGTCAGGAACACAACATATTTAAGAAAGAAGCGAAAAGTTATATTTAGAATATTTTTTTGTGAAAACAGCGTTTATTTTTTTTTAAATTTATCGGTTACACCGAAAAAAGTAATAATTAAAATAAAACAAACAAATAACCGTGAGACGTCACTTCTTATGTAGACAATAATTGTTTTTTTTTCTTTTACGTAATGGGAAACGTTAATGTTAATATATGTACTTAATTTATGCAATGTTTTGGGAATATCAGCATATGTTAATTTAGTTTTTCTTTTCTTTTTTTTTCTTTTTTTTTATGTTCATGTCATACCATATATGTATGCTATTAACTTTAAATAATAAAAAAAGGAATGGCCCACGCTCAGACGTTGAAGTCTTTGTAGGCATTTTTTCCAATTCATGTTATAGCTTAATTTTAAAGTGTATTTTTGTAATTATATCTCTTTCTAAATAATATGTGTATGGAAAACAAACAAATAAAAAAAGCAATTAAAAAATTGAAATAGAAAATTTTATTTAGTAGTTATATTGTATACTTATATTTTTTCATCTGAATAAACTTTAAAAAAAACACCTCCTTAGGAGATGGAACTTAACCTTATCTACCGACGTTTGGAATTTTTAACATTCTTAAGTTAATTTAACGCTACACATTTTTTCGATAAACTCTAAAAAGATAAGAAATATTTTTTTGCCAACCCTGAATAATTGGCCGAGAGACAAATTCAACCCCATCTGGTCTAAAAACGTGTGAAAACCGGTTAGGTCACTTCCAGTATGCAAATTAGCGACCGGTGATGTGTGCAAGGAGCATGAAGTGACCCGAGGGGTCACAAAGGTCCGCTTTGTCCGCAGGTACGGAAGGGTTAAACAATATTGCCATTTTTTACAGCAGGGTTAAGGTATTTCCGCAAACCATTGTGTTCCGAAACCGGTTCTCAAGATAATACGGAAATTAGGTTGGGCAAGATCGCGACGTTAGTTCATGTCCAAAATTTATTTGGCGATGACCGATTTTGAAATTGTGCGCAACGAATGTTAGTCGTGTATAAAACGAATATTTTATTAAAAATAATCTTAAAGAATACAGTTTTGTGGGTGACAAAAATCAAAATTCGGAAAGAGTGTTTTAAAATCCGTGGCTTATCTCAGTTAAAAACCAATAAAAATATGGATTGTAGTCTATGGACTTTTGAGTTTGGTTCCTGGTAAGGTAGACGTGGAAAATTTTTATTGAAAGATGGCTATCGTCCATTTGTAGACAAATACAAGGTATCATCCCCTAGGGAATAAAGATTAACATGTTACAACAGAAATGGAAAACTATTGAGAGAACGAAATTTATTTATGTATTCATTCAAATTTGACCAGGGCTGTGATCCCGTGGCTAGTGTCGCGGACTCATGAATCAGAGGTCCGAAGTTCGCGGCGTTCGCAACCCGATCTACCACAACTTGGTTCCTATTTTCTAATAGTGAGTTATTTACAACTTCTTGAAAATGGCCCCAAAATTGAAATTTTTGGGTAAATCGTAAGAACGTAAATTATTATTTTTATAAAAATTCAAAAAAATACAATTGGATACATATTTACCAACATATTTTGGCCTTTGTAGGCTGTGCCCGTGTTATGCCATAATAATTAACGGCAACAAAATATAAAGTAAATTTAATTGATTAATAATTTCATAAGACAAAATATAAATTTAAAAAAAAATAATAACAATCCAAATACAAGAAATAACATAAAATACTTTGATAATATTAAAATAAGAAGTAATAAATAAGAAATTTAAAAAGTAATATCTAAGAAAAAAAGAAAAGCTCTTCTTGCCGCCTTTGAGAAACGCCTGAAACATTATTATGTATCCTAAACTCCCTGAATTTTATTAATATTTAAAGCATTTACTTTGCGGTCAAACATTTAAATAAATGTTATTAAATATTTGTATATAACCACTTACCGACTTTTCTATGTCTACCGGTTTTTGTGCAACAACTATGGTTTGGGTGTACAGTGGGTTTTGCATGTTGGTTTAATTGGTGTCCTGACGAAGAGACGGGTACGTCTTGAAACCGGTAGATATAGAAATGCCGGTAAGTGGTTATATACAAACATTGAATATTATTTATCCCTGAATTTTACTGTTTTTTTATATTTTGTTAAATATATTTTTTTTACACTTTTCTTTCCTTGGTTCCTATTTCTCTCTCTTACCAAACTCATTATCTGATTCCACGTTCCTCATCATTTAAAATGTATAATAAAATGTACTTTTTCTAAAAAGTTAATATTTGCAAGCCTTATCTCCTAATTAAAAAACAGCTAGTAGTTTTAATTAATTAGGTTATTTTATGTAAGAATCTTTTGATATATTTTTATAGTTTTTCAGTACAAAATTTTGTCCAACTCTTCTTCTGACCAGTCAGTTTTTTGGTTGGCTGGAAGATATTGCTTTCAGCAATAAGTCCGCAGTACTTATTATTCGTACTTGAAGTTTTAAATAAATAAGTAAATATGGAGGCCAAGGCATTGACAGGGCTTATCAACCGTTATTGACTGGTTTAAGTGGCCACTTTACACACTTGTGTATCATTCACCATTACGCCTATGTTTTAACATTCATATTTACTAAATTTTTACATCCGTTGAATTTCGGAAAGTCATAGATCTGACCTTTGTTAATGTAGGTGAGATTATTTCACATACTGTCTGAAAAGATTTTTCGATTTTCATGGAAAAGAAAGTAGATTTTACCCTCAGAATAATAATTCGCTCCACTTAAAGAGAAGCCCATTAGCTCTTTTGCGAGAAACAAACGCGTTCAAAAGTTCTGGTTTGGTTTTTTAGTTAAGCAACAAACGCGTAACGGACGGTTTCTCAACCTGAGTACCTACGGCCCGTTGTATTGCTATAAACTGTAGCTAATATCGTAGTTGATAGTCATGTTATGATTTTCGTCCGAACGGGCGATTCTTTTCTTTTTGGAAATAATGCAGTATTTTTAATAAACTCAAGGAACAAGAAAAATAATCTTAAAAAGTAAAACCAATTATGGATTTTATATTTATTTATTATGAATACAAAAGGAGAGGAGAAAAAAATTCATACAAAAAAAAATATTTAATAAAAATATTAATATTATTTTAACCGGTGGCGTTTTATTACTGTAAGGTTTAACCAGTTAAAATACTTTCTGCACAAATCCGAGCCCGTTTTATAAAGCAGTGGGTCTTCTTATCGGTTTCACTCATACAATAAAGCCCTTTTTTGTCGACAAACGAGTTACTCTTTTAAAATTTTAAATTTCATTTATCGAGATTTTTATTAGATTTAACTAATAATTTTACGGCCTCTTTCTTTGTGAGTTTGAAAATTAAATGTAAGGCCTTTGTCGGATATTGTCATTCATTCTCGTGACCATATTGCAAACATAAAAGGCAGTAAGTAAAATAGCCGAAAAAAATCTAATATGTTGTTACGTACTGAATTTACATTTTCTATACTGGCAACTAATATAAGACTTAATATTCCTTTCCTACCCAAATCCTTCCTATTTCAAAAGCTTCTGTTTCTACATATCGAAACAATCGGAGATCTTTAAAATTGAGTGACAATTTCCATACAGTCCACTTAACTCTAACTCTCTCTGTTATCAGTTGCTTCAATGCCTGAAAGGCATTGAACTAACCAGAAAGATATATTGAAATATAAATAAATGTATTTGTGTATAAATTATTTTAAATCAATACCATTGCTCAATGGGAAAAAAGAAAAAAAGAGGAAAGAGGAGAGATTAGTGAAGAGAAAGGATATGTTTCTTCAGACGTGATTTAAACAGAGATACTGTAGTAACATCTTTGATGGTGGGTGGGAGATGATTCCACCGTCGAGCCGCATGGACACTTTATGAGTTAGAGAAGTTTACATAAGTCATAAAAAAATAAATCCCATAACCATGCATGTGGAACCGCTTACTCAAAGATTTTTAACCAATAATATTCTCAGTTTGTTCAAATTTTTGTAAATAAATACTGGATTTCAATCCCTAGAGAGTTAAGGTAACACTTTAACCCGCCAACGAAAGGTTATAAGCCCTGTAAATGGCAAAACTTCCATATTTCTTTCTTTAAAATGTTCTTCGTCCTTTTTGCAATATCAAAATTTAAACTCAAGTTTATAATTTTATTAATTTTTTATATTTGCAACCGTAAGAAGTAACGTAAAGCGGTTTTTTATGATCTGTGTATAACATATTTTCAAAAATCAATAGTAGAAACCTAATTTTGACGCCATATTGCTTTCAATATTAAATTAGTTGAACTAGATTTTAAATTCCACCCCCATAATATGAAAATCGGTTCCTATTGGTTAGTTTTTTTATAAAAATACAATGGAAGCCCACCCTTCTTTTTAAATCTGTTTTTAAACACTCCCCCGCAAAAAATTCCCCCTTTTGACGATAAACTTAAAATGCGACATATTTGTGATAGCAGAGGGGAGCTTTATTATGTTATTTTTATCGGAAAAAAAAATTGCAATATTGACTGTATATTAAATTTATAGAACGTGTAGTTTTAATGTTAAACTTGTAGGTAGGTACTTCATTTAATGTCGCATCGGTACTAGGATTACATTGTGAACTGTTCCTTTCGCTAATGTATGGAAGTTTTTTTTTTTTTTTTCATAGAGTCTTTATTCAATATAATATACAAATTATTACAATATTAATACATTATGAAGAAAACAAAGTATTAAAATATATTTTGTACGGTAAACTATTCAATAATAGTTTGTCATCGGGTGCTCAGACATTAGTTTTAATTAATAATCAAATAAAAATAGTACAGACATAATACTGTATACATATAAAATAACAAACATAAAAAAAAAATAAAAAAAATATTATTATTAAAGTTAAGTATGGAATTGGAAAACAATGGATCGAATTGATAGAACTATATTTAAATTTATAGACCTTTGAACAAAAACTAAAATACCTTTTTATTCGAAATGGAATCAATCATATTTATCGTGCAGGAAGGAAAATAATTTATACCAGTCATCGAATCGAAAACGAAGACTTTAAAGTTTTAAAATTTATATTTTTCCATTTTTTATAAATTAGAGATATTGTTTTTTTAAATACAAATCAAAGTTTATTTTTTTTGTGATAACTTCATTTTTTGTGATAATTTACAGGTTTTTTTTACTTGTATTAGGAACGCGGTGATATTTTTTTATTTTTTTATAATTTTAATTATTTATTTTACTAGGTAAACAAACAGTATGTACACATATATTGCCAATTTCTTTGTATATTAGAGTAAGAAACTCATGCACACACCAAAAAAATTGTTTACACTTAATACAATAATTTAAATTATGTTCAATATAATAAATGTAAAAGTAACGAAATGAAAAAATATTTATATGATAATAATGTTAAATGTCTGCTTCTCTCAAAATTTCAATAATTTTTGACCTAAATTTACATACATTGTCACAAAAAATATCAGCCTCGGTAAATATATTGTTATACTGGTCGCATATTCTAGGTATTGTAGATTGTTTAAAATAGTTTGTTGACGCGTTTTCAGTGTAAAACAAAAGATTTTATTATTAAAAAGATATTATTTAATATTAGTTTAGCGCAATCTAGATATTGTAAACATTTGTTTATAAATTTTGATGAAAAAAAAAAAAATAGGCTGAATGTGAACGAAAGCCGACTCTTATACAAATCACTTACGCGTTAAAAAAATTATTTTACTCAACACATTTATTTATTTATTTAGGTTTTTGCATTTTTTATTAAATAATTTATATCACTGTATTTAAAAAAAAAAATCCAACATGGGCATGGCCTATGCGTGGATATACTAAATCGAGAATACATTTTGAAATTTAAGGTGTAGATGCATTTTTAAATACACAAAAAAAGCATGTAAATAATAATTGAAATTGACATTCTGGATTATTGGACATTTTGAAATTTGTATAAGTGGAAAAAATGAAATAGATTAAAAAAATAGATGTAGAGTAAAAATTATTAAATCAAAAATAGATACAATGTTTGATTATGTCCAAATGCTTGCAGACTGGCTGGATTTTCTCCCTAAGGAGTTGTTCATATTTAAAGTAGCCACTTCAACCAGCCAATAACATTTTAGAGTAGGTATTGTAGAAGTCTAGGCATCTACAAGGCTTATGACCTGTTATTGGCTGGTTTAAGTAGCCGCTTTACACTCCGTGTAACATTCACCACTCTGCTTATATTTTAACATCTATATTCCTTCAATTCTTTTATCTGTTGATGTTTGTGAAGTTAAATAGCTGAAACTTTTATTTATGCGGGTGAAATTCATCTAATTGATTATTTCACCTATCTACTCTAGGCAACGCCTGTAAATGTTATTTTTTCCATTTCTATACGTCTTTATAGACTAGGTGGATTTTTTAGCAATATTTTGAGTTTGTCTAAATTTTTGTAGACATGGACTGGATTCAACTCCCTGGGGAGCTGCTAATATTGCCTAGACTTCTATATTACCTAATGTTGTAAAATGTTATTCATCTCTGGTGTAATAAATGTGTAATAACATTGGGTTGTGGTCCTGTGGCTAGTGTCTCGGACTCACGGACCAAAGGTCTGTGGTTCGAATCCCACTCTACCCCAACTTGATTCCCATTTTCTAATAGTGAGTTATTTACAACTCGTTGAAAATGGCCCTCAAAATTAACTATTTGGGTAAATCATAAGAACGCAAATATTTCTTTTATAAAAAAAAAAAAATATTTTAATATTAACAGCTTCCCAGGGAGTTGAATCCAGATATCGTCTACAAAAATTTGGACAAACTCAAAATATTGTTGACACATTATAGGTATCAAAATAAAAGCAATGTAAAAATTGACAAATGTTAGGTAGGTACTTAAAAGTTGCAAATAAAATAAAAATAAAATAGAAATACATAATTGCATATATTATACAATAATAAAAATAAAGTAAATAAAAAATTAAAAAATGTAATGAATAAAAAAAAATACAGTTAAATAAAAATAACGTAAAAGGTACAAAATATTATTATGAGCTTTCATATATAATAACTGACATCGATGATGAATAAACAAATAAAAAAAATGACTTGTCACAAGCCCTGCAAATCTTCACATCAGTTGTAATATCTTAAAATTTATTCAAATTTTTTAATTTTTTATTTTCTCTTTAAATAGTGCAAACAAAATAAATGAATGTCCTTGATTTAAAGATAATTTTAAATAGATATTATTGGTATTTCGAAATATTTGTCGTGGTAAAAACCTAAACTTTCATACATCCTTCTCAATATTTTTTTATATATCTGTGTATCTGTAACATTGAAAACTGCTCGGGAAATAGAATGCAGTACTTGTCTACAAACATTGGGACATTTTCAAAATATTGTGAAATAAATATTTTATTTCCAGGCGAGAAACAAAGTTTCGCGAAGTAATGACGAAACACTTAGGGGAAGGTAGGATAGAACGGGGTGCAGGGTAAAATGGGGTGTGTGATTTGCAAAACAATAAGAAGCAAGTGTGAATGGCTTCACCAGTGATCTATCACGTATTTTTGATAACGAACTTTGCCACCCCTCTCTTTTAAAATTTTAATCTTTCTAAGATAGATGATTATATAAAGACGGGGGACGAATCTCAGAACAGGTTTTTAATGAAAACAGTATAAAATATTTTGATTAATGGATACTTGTTTTTTTTAGATATTTGTGTTTATTTATTTATTTTATTAGGTAAACAAACAGTATGTGCACAAATTTTGCAATTTTTTTTGTATATTATGGTAAGACACTCATGCACACAACAAAAAAATTGTTTACACTTAATACACTAATTTATATTATGTTTAATATAATAAATGCAAAAGAAACGTAATTAAAAAACATGTATTTAATCATAAAGTTTAATATCAAAATTTCTATAATTTTTTACCTTAATTTACATACATTGTCACAAAAAATATCAGCCTCAGTAAATATATTGTTATATTGGTCGCATATACTAGGTAATGTTGATTATTTAAAATAGTTTGTTGACGCGATTTCTATGTAAAACAGAAGATTTTGTCTTGTCGGTCTATATGGCACACGGAATGGAATGATATGAGTGATTAAGTGGTTAGTACAATTCTAATTTAGACATAGGTAGTGGTACAAAAAAAACAATGTACCTTTTAGGCGTTTACATAGGTTGTGTCCTTTTATTTATATTTATAAATTTAAAAATGTGCATAAAAAGTTTAACAAAATGGTAAAAGTAAACATCATTCGATATCAAATTTTCTTCTCCGAAATATATTGGGTTTTTTTATAACTCGAATCGTAAAATTTTAATTGATAACATGCCCTCAAAATAGAATGTCAAGTAGACGAAAGTGCGCATTTTCGATCACTCTTTCTGTTCGCGTTCATTTGAGGAAATAAAGCTGCTCGCGATAATTGTGCAGTGTATAGTCAAGTTGCAATAAATTGTTGAATAATTTGTTGTAAAATAATAAAGGAGAATACATTATTGAATAATTTATTGTATTTTTTTTGTGGCGTACTCAATATTTCAAGGCGTTGCCTAATTTGTGAAATAATTCAACCAGATTGAAAGAATTGAAGTAATACGAATGTTTAAACATAGGCAAAATGATAAATGTTATTTACTGTGTAACATCCACCATTTTACCACCTGCCGATGGAAGAAGTTGGCAGAAGGAGTTCACCCGTTTAAATAAAGCTTTTTGCTCCTTAATTTCCCAAAAATTAGCAGTTAGAAAAATGAAGAAATATTAAGAAAAACAGAATATATAAGAAAAACAGAATATATAATACTCGTTGAAAAATTTGAATCTTGTTTATGTGCACTAGGGCAAACTCAAAATATGGTTAGCATATTTATATATTTCAATTTTTTTAAATGTAAATTGCAAAATACAACTTAAACACTGCAACTGGAGTGCATATGTTCGTAAAAAAAATGCTGTTGTTGATGTTTACATAAATAGGTACTTGAGACATATTTATCATACTATTTTTATTATTTGATGTAATATCCATTTAGATGATTTTCCTTCTGAATTCACATTTTTTAATATTGTCAATACACCGCAATTTATTTGTAAGTGTTCTAGAACAAAAGTATTTTTATTCAGAAAAATAATGTCAGCAGTAAAATAAAATCTCCCTTTTGTGTTTCCAATATTTTCTCTCACCCCTTTCTACCCGCCGCCCCCCTACCACCCACAAGCTATATAGAACAGTAAATATATACAATCATTATGTACCTTCATTACTTTATATTTCTATCTATGCTTCCTTCTGTTTTTTATCTCTTTCCAGTATTTTTATCTCCCTCTCAGAAAGATATTCAGTGACGTCACGTTAAAAAAATATAAGGCGGTTTTTTTTAAATTTATTTAAACAGAGATGGAAAAAATTTTTGAGAAGAGAATATGGAAGTCGAGGCATTTACAGGGATTATGATCTGTCATTGGCTGGTTTAAGTGACCATTTTACACACTGTGTAACATTCACCATTTTGCCCACATTTCAGTTTCAGTGCTGCAGATCAGCGTTTATTTTATAATTGAAAAATACATAAAAGAATTTGTTACCCACTAAGTCTAAAGACTTTTCGGTGGGAAACATTTATTTTTATTTTTTATGACAGGTTTAAATTACATTTATTTTATTTGTATTTTACAGATTTATTTATAAACAGGCACTATAAAGTATCAAGAATATATTTCTTCAGTTCTTTTTTTTTCATTTGAACATCTATATTCCTTCAATCCTTTCATCTGTTGATGTTTGTGAAGTTAAAGAGCTGAAACCTTTATTTATGCGGGTTAGATTCAACTCCCTAGGAAGGAAATCCAGCCAGTCTGTAAGCATTTGGACGTTCTCAAACATTGTGTTTTTTATTTATTTATTGTTTTATAAATATACTATATTTCTTCTTCTTCTTCTTCTTCTTCTTCTTCTTCTTCTTCTTCTTCTTCTTCTTCTTCTTCTTCTTTTTCTTCTTCTTCTTCTTCTTCTTCTTCTTCTTCTTCTTCTTCTTCTTCTTCTTCTTCTTTTTCTTCTTCTCCTTCTTCTTGTGATGCCTTGTCAGGTCCCCCCGACGTTGGCGATCTCTACAGCGAAAGCATCTCGGTCCTGCGCTACTCTTGTATTCCGCAGCCAGGACAACTGCTCATTGGATGCAATCGCCATAGAGATTTCTGGGAAATGATGACCAGAGTGGAATCCCGTTACCTTCTCTGGTGGATTTTTCTATCGGGGTTACCTTCGCTTAGCTGGATGGTTCTGGTTTGGAGGAGCCAGAAACTCACCTTTCATCCCCCCGTTACCTGCTGTGATTACACCGTTATGAGTGTGATCCCATTGCCATTCGTGACGTGGACGCTAACGAGTTGGACTAGTCAGTAGTGTTGCCGGTGGAATGCAACTGGGCGTTCGCCGCATTTTATAGACTGACTTACTGCTAATCTACTGACAGTTCAAACCCCAATTATATTGAATACACTTTTGATATGCCATTCTAGTATTTTTTTAAAATTAATTGGCATTTGATTTAGTAGTGCCTTTTTAAAACATAAAAAGGAACACTTCAAATGTTATACCAAAAAAATTCAATAATGTTAAGTACTATTGCGCTCTAATTTTCTTGCCTCCTCTTTCACAGTAGTAGCTGCTCGATAGTGGAATAATTTACCCACTAATGTTAGAGACGCCCCTTCTTTATTTACATTTAAGTCAAGATTGAAATGTCACTATCTAATTATTTAAATAGTTCCTTTATCATTCTTCTTTCCTTCCCATCCCCTCTCCTCTTGAAGAGACACTATGAAAGTGTAGTGTTATTATTTTGTTTAATATATATATTTATTTTTGTTAATCTTTGCTTTTAATTTTTGTATAAAATTGTAAGTTTCAATATGTCCATGTATTTATAATTTTCTCAAACTGAACGGTTTGGGTAGGTAGGAAGAAATTTCTTTAAGACAATATTCCCGCCCTTATATGTATATTTATTGTATATAAAATGTCAAATAAATAAATAAAATTGTGGTCCTGTGGCTAGTGTCTTGGACTCACGGATCAATGGTCCGTGGTTCGAATCCCACTCTACCCCAACTTGATTTCCATTTTCTAATAGCGAGTTATTTACAACTCGTTAAAAATGGTTCTTCAAATTTAAATATTTGGGTAATTCATAAGAACGCTAATATTTTCTTTTTCATAAAAAAAATATATTTGTCAACGGTAGAAAAACATAAATTGCTAAGCTACATGAAGCTAACTGTTCCAAAGAGCCAATTGAAGATTTTGTTTTAATAAATAAACAAAAACCCATATTCAATTATTACAATATATTGGTGATATTTTTACGTAATTTAAATTTTTAAAAATAAGTTTCTAAAAAAATAAAAATATATATGGACTCTTCTGTGAAGTTAACTTCATTTTGTTTAGTAATTTTTGCCTTTCCACCGTCGATAATATGTATATGACTTGAGCTTTTTTATGAGCTTTAAGGACCATTTACATGTGGACAATACAGTAGATATGACAATAATATGGCCTTGTCCCAGCTCCGTGAACAGCCTCGACCGCGCATGACAAAACGCTAGAATAATTCAAACAATCAGCCGCAGTTCACAAAAATGAATATACATCAATGAGATATACGAAAATTTGGAAGATCGATCCCGAAAAACTTGTGCGATGAATCGACTGATCTATAAATTCTGGACATATAATATACTGTATTTAATAATTGATCTTCGCGCGCCCCTGCAAGCGTCACCCTTCATCTGTCCACCCAATAATCTCCAGTTTCCCCCCCCCCCTTCCCATAACGCGGGAAGGGGTCGACGGGGTTGAACCATGGCCATACCACCATGAGAATATTTCTTAGGGGAAGAATTTTTCTTATTCGACTGAGAAATTAATTCTTGAATAAACGCACCGATGTTATTATTATTTATTTATGATTAACCAAGTATTTTTATAAAAAAAATAATAAAACAACTTTGTTTTTAACCACTAATTCTTTTATTTTTTCCGCCGATCGGATTCAAAGCTAAACAAGCTTTTTTCTCAAGGTTTATTTAACTTGTTAATTATTTTCTATTTTGTATTGTGTTTTTCAATTCCATTTTCAAATTCAATTTATTCTTAATTTAAAAAAAAATCTTATTAATTAGAATACACAATTTTTAACTTGAAAGTGGAGTTAAGAATGGAGAGAGGGATATGTAATATGTAGGTTACAGGGGCGCGAATCGTCCATATAAGCGATTATGCGCAGCTATCATTATATTTCCATAATAATGTTTGATACTAACTTTATTTACAGAAAAACAAACGAATAAATGAACGTAGTTATGCAGAAAACAGCCAGTCCACAATTAAAAAAAAAAAAAATTGATGTTATCGGGTGCCTTAAGGTCAAATTTATGTTCTGTTAAAAACAGTCAGGCCGCTTTTATACAAACAATTGTTTTAATCACTTTTTGAAAATGGTGTCCATCACAAAAACAGCATATCTCAATTTGCATAAAATACCCACAGAACTAAAAAAATCTTAACGAATTTCAAAAATTAATAAAACCGGTAAAAAAAAAACGAATATATTCATTACAATATTTGAGTTTGTCCAACAAATTACAACAGGAACGGAAAATATCTTAAATAAGAGAATATGGAAGTCTAGGTATTTACAGGTCTTATGACCCGCCATTGGCTGGTTTAAGTGGCCACTTTACACACTGTGTAACATCCACCATTTTGTCTATGTTTTAACATCCATATTTCTTCAATTCTTTTTTTTTTTTTTTTTGCACCACAACAGGCCAGAAGGCCTAATTACAGTGGTGAATTACATCACAGAGCACCCAGGCTTGAGAAAAATCACATTTTTAATGTGTGCATGAGTCAAGCGTCTTGACCACTACACCACGGGGGCCGCCCGTGTTTTTTTTTAAATTTAAGTGTAGTTAAAGAGCTGAAACCTTTATTGTTGTAAAGAGATTCATCTTACTGAATTATTTCACATACTAGGCAACGCCTGAAAATAAAAATTTAACTTCTCCTTGGACCAGTTGGTTTCATTACAATATTTGAGTTTGTCCAAATGTTCGTAGACAAAAGACTGAATTTCACTCCCTCGGGAGTCATTAAGATTAACAAATTACGACAGGGAACAATAACGGTTTCAGCTCTTTGACTTCACTAAAATCAACAAATGTAAGAATTGAAGAAATGTGGATGTTCAAACATAGGCAAAACGGTGAATATATTCATTGTTTATCATTTGTCAAAGTCAAAAACATTCTAACTGTTTTGAAGATTTGTTTATTCACTCTTTTCATAAAGGTGCTATTATCTCAGTTTCACTTTTCTATGGCTGGCTGCTTTCTGCATAACTACGTTCAATTATTCTTTCTTGTAAATTATTGCGCAGAGCTAAGAAACAAGATTTCTTTACGCAAATAAGTGTGCTATATTTTTGCCATTGCAAACCCAGCTACGGTTATTTCCTTCAAAAGCAAACTTGCAGATTACACATACTAGTTGAAGATTCTTGAATTGGAAAACAGACATTCTTCTTATTAGATTACGATGTACGAGTGCCTTTTACTTTATTTTAAATATAGGAACTACACATATTTTAAGTCAACGAATTTTCAAAGTACAGTAGAACTGCGTTTATCCGAACTTTAGTCACTCGGATTACCAAATATCCGGATTATTATCGGGAAATATAAAATAGGCGCGATGTAACAATAACAAATAAAAAAGGTAAACGAGTTTCTTTGTCAAAGAAATTAACTTAGCGGAACATTTTTAAGTATGTGTTTATCAAGATTCCAATTTGCTGTATAGAGTAAATGTTTTGGTTTTTTTTTCTAATCATTGTAATTTTCTAAGCGTTGTTATGAATTTAATTTACTTACATATTTAATGTTTAAATCCGGATGATTGAAGCTTTACTGTAATCATGGACAAAGTAAAACTTTAGATCCTAGTCGGAATTGAAATTGAGAAATATTTTACACAGCCAAGCCAATCTAATCAATTTCATTCTAATAGTTTCAGATTAACTGTTACATGTTTTTAAAAGCTTTATTTGAATAATCAAATTTACGCATCTCCTTTCCTTTCATACTTTAATTTGTTTATTATACCTTGATGGTTTTATGTATTTTTCATCGTTATTAATATTTATTTTTTTAATTGATTATTTTTATTTTTTTAATTATTTTTATTATTCACCGCTATTATGCGTACCTATTATTCATTATTTTAATTGTTAGTTTATAAACTATATCGCAATAAATTATCATTTTAATTATTTTTTTGCATTACTTTCTAGTGATTTCAATGATTCTATTAATTTGTCAATTTGATTATGTATGTTAAATTTATATTTTAAAACTTGCTTCCAATTACTTTTGATGTTATTTTTTTAAAATTTATTTATTTATAAACCCTTACAGAATACATTCATTTAACCAAATATTTTTTCTTGTTTAAATTTACATTCTAGTGTTATTAATAATATTGTTAGTATCTTTTGTAAAGGTTGTCTGAGTCTTTTGTTTAGTTTTGTCTGGTAGTGTATCGCTTGTTAAGTATTATGGCTTAACATCGGCACAGCTTAAAACGCCATAATAAGTTCATGAATCTGTAAACAAGTAAAATTCTGAAAGAATAAATAAATAAATCATTTCTGTGATTAAATCATTTCAGGTTTAAATTTAGCAATTATTAACAAGTATGTAAATATAGGCAACAGAATACTTTTTTTTTAGTTCTCCTATATTACCGTTTAAGTTCTATCATATTTCTCATTTTTGAAAAAATCAATACTTTGCTAATTGGATATATCTTGAAGCAAGGAAAGGGAGGAATATTTATTTTGTAGCCAATCTAAATTTTATTTTCTAACCCTTTCTTTTTCACCCCCTTCTGATGTCAAAAGATTTTTATACCCCCCTAATCAGCAAAAATAAATAGCGAGGGAGCAAGCAGTTGGAATTAAGAAAATTGCAGGGGGTAGCGTTCTAGAAAAATTAAGTTATTTTGAAATTTACATAGATCGCTTTTAAAGAATTAAGAAAGACAAACGTAATTATTTTTTTAGTTTTGGCAACTTTTAGCTAAATTTTATAAAAGTAATCGAAACGAAAGAACGCATTTTATTTCAAATCAAAGTTATGTAGCAGTGCAACTAGAAATGCTAGTAAAGAAACTTAATCTACTAAAGAAGAACTTGGAAAAACAAAATACGAAAAACAGTTTGTATTATTTATTCATACGAAGATGCATTTAACAAAAAAAGTTATAATCTTCAAATAAATTCCTAACTCCATTCGGCTAAGAGCTTTGTGTTGACTTGGGATACAACATGATGAAACATGGAAGCATGCATATGATTCTTCTTTTAGCGACCTGTCAGGTATCCCCAACGTTGGCAATCACTCTGGCAAAAGTCTCTCAGTCCTGTGCTGCCCGAAAAATCTGCTCCACAGGCCTAAAATCAGTCCAGTCTCGTATACTCTGCAGCCAGGACCTCCGGCTTCTTCCAGCCTCAAAATTAAATGAAGCAAGTGGTACTTTTCTCCACGCACTATATGCCCCAGATACGAAATTTTACGATTTTTTATGGTGGTTAAGAGTTCTCTGTTTGTTCTAGCTCAACTTAAGACTTCTGAGTTTGTTATTAGGTTTCTCCAAGAAATCTTAAGCATTTTGCAATGCCACCACATCTTAAAAGCTTCCAACCTGTTCATAGTGTTCATCTTCATATTCCAAGTCTCACAGCAATACAACAATACAGACCATACAAAATACTTCTTTCAGGTGATTAAAGAACACCAAAAATAAAAATTATTACTTTAGCATCAATTTTTATAAACATTTATAAAATGATTTTTTTTTATTCAAATTTATTTAGAGGGACTCTTTAGTCCACTCCCCAGAAGGTTTACTAAGAATGATAGATAATCCAATAGATATAAAAAACATTAAAAAAAAGAAACTATCAATGTCTAGGTATTCATTAAGCTTATGGGCTATCCATGGTTGGTTTAAATAATACTGTACATTCACCCTTCTGCATATTTTGACATCCATATTTTTTAATTTACTTTATCAAAATATTTTGATTTATTCTGTTCTCAAAGAAGTTCTTTATTTGTTTTAAGATATATTTAAATCTGTGCATTTAATTCTAATATCAACAGTAAAAAAAGTCTAAACAAGAATCGTTAAAATTTATTCATAAATTAGCCACTGATGTAATTGTAGACGAAGAAAAAAAACTTTAAAAAAACTGTAGTAAACATGAACACAATACGAGAATATCAGAAAAATATCATATACAACCTTTTAAAACGAGAAAAGGACAAGCGAGACTAATAAACCATGGACTGAAATTATACAATAAACTACCAGACAAAACTGAACAAAAGACTTAGACAACCTTTACAAAAGATGTTAAAAATATTATGATTAACAGTAGAATGTGAATTTTAAAAGTATTTTTTTTTATTAAATATATGTAACCCGTAAGGGTTTATCAATGAAAAATTAAAATTTTAAAAAAATATTTGAAAAATGACAGAACCTACTAAGACAGCATGTTAAGTGGTCACTAAGTGGTCCACAAGAGAGGAGACTACACTTACGGAAAAATGGAGTCAATGGTAAAAATCTCAAGTCTACAAAAACGTAGAAATAACGTCTCTTAAGATATGTTTAATTTACTCAATGGCTTAATTGATGTACCATCGTTACTGGCACAAGTGGCATTCAATGTTCCAATCCACCAGTGACGAAATAATTATGTGCTGTTCCTTGATCAGTACAACACAAAATATGGCTTGCATGCACCAATGTCCCGATTGTGTCGCATTGTAAACTCGAGACAAGATTTGGACTTTTTTGGAGCAAGTTTTTCTAGATTTAAACAATCACTAAGATAGACCAGATCTTGTCTTGAGGTAGTAATTATTATTCAATTTTTGTCCTAGCTGTAGTTTTATTTATATGTATTTTATTTCAATTGTGCCGGTATGTATTATAAATGTTTTTGATGGACCAAGTCGGTAAATAAATAAATAATACCAGCCAACGCGTCTGTCAAATCACCATACAACTAGAAGGAACAGTGGATGAAGAATACAGTTCTGCATATGTATTTGACAGAACCAGAATACTAGACAAGTGATTTGGATTGCAAAAAAATATTCGCATGAGCTTTACGTAAATGCATTCAAATGTTTAATATCCCCATGTTTATATCCCATTAAGCATGCACATTTGAATGATTTACGTGATTTTTTTTTGTTTTCACACATAAACAAAGTTTATTCGTGAATTTCAATAGACTGTACTAAATAGTTTGTTAAAAAAAACATATTTTAAACTTAAATGATTTGGAAACTTTTTTTTCATTTTTCAACAAGATAAGTTTATCTTGCAAGTTTTCGCGCCGTTTTCATCGCAGTTTTAGCGCGAAAGTGATATGTGTCATAGAAGTGGCGGGAAAGTGTTCTTAAAACCACCATCGAAGGAATTTGTGGCTCGCTGAAGTTTACCGTAGATTAACTGGGATGGTGTTAACCCGTTCCGCACCAGTATACGGCATTTTGCGTTCTCGTAAAATATATATCAATTCGTTTGAAGTCTGTAGTTTGATAAAAAAAATAGTGAAACTATACGATTTTACCATTTAAAAACACCGTTCTTTCAAAGTTTTGTTTATTTTATCTTGAATTTGAATTTTTTTAAATGAAATAAGATATGCACATATATATTATAAATTTGTTTTTGTTTTGGATTACATAAATTGTGAGGATTTGCGGTGACAGAGAGTTCTGATAAATAGGTATTTGAACAATGTTTTCCTGTCACTTTCTTGCAGATACCTCGCCAATTCTGTGCAAAAAAGACAACCACGTGTCTGACCTTTGATGATTCCCTGTGATGTGACGTTGGCCATCACAATAGAGTAGATATCTCTCCACCGTTCAAAACAATTTTTCCAACGTTCCTGATGCCAGTTCACTCTCGTGTGTTACAAAGCCATGACATCTGGCATCAGCGTCTTCCCATTGAGGAAGGAACACTTTCATGTAACATATACATCAAGATACTTTGCATTTTATTTAACGAATCAGTGTCTTATGCATCATTTGGTGCGGATGAGGGTTTGACGATGATGGTGAAGCATTTTAAAAAGTGTAAATAAATAAATACAAATGTTTATTTTTGCTTGAATACCTGGCTGCATAAGGGTTAGGTATCTACATTCTTTAACGTTTTCTAAATCAGTGTTGGCAACTTTAAAATTGGCGCGATTTTTCACTGTCGAACAATGGCGGGAAATGTGACATCCCGCCAAAATTAATCGCTGTCGAATTCTTCGATTAGTTTAAAACTGTTCCGTTTAAAACGGCGCCTTTTCCGAATTTTCGGTACGCATTCGCGCGGAAAACACCGGGGTACCTACACACGAATTACTCAAAAAACTTTTTTTTAGTTGGAACATTTTCAAATTAAAAATCTTTTTGTAACATAAATTTTTTCCTGTTTTTTTATACTATGCAATGAGGAAGTTCAGAGTTACTTTTATATTTTTTTTAAATTTTGTCAATAGACTATCAATAGTATATTTATTTTGTATTGCTGTATTTATTTTTAATTAAATTATCTAACCTTTATTTAATAATTTTTACAGTATACCTATTTTTTTAAATTTTTTGTTTCAGATTTTCCACGTACTCATATTTCAAAAAATAAATCAGAATTCAACTTTCAATTTTTATGTTACATGTTTTTTTAATGTTTTTATAAATGCATCTAAACCATATATTTCATATTTTTTATATTATGTAATAAAAATGTAGCAAAAGTAAACGAAAAAAATGTTAGTAAATCAACTTTTGTAATTTAAAAAAAAATACTCTTCCTGTGACGTTACATGTATTAGTCGGAGTGTTTTGCAGATTGGTGAGTTGGCTATCAGTTGCGATAGAGTGTTGACTCTATCATTGGTTGATTCTTAAAAACTTGTGACGTAGTTCAAAGTAGTTCATATCTATTATTTATTTTCGTTCGTTTTCAAGGAACTTCTCGGTACAATGAAATGCTTTTATTTTTACCACATGTAAGAAAAATGTTTTTGCATTAAATCACATTTATGCATTAACAAATAACAGCAGGGATGCAGAACGTTTTATATAAGGGTTTTAATAAATATATGCAATAAAAGGTACCTCAATTAAAACAGTGAAGATTTTAAAAATTAATAATGAAAGTCAATAAATTTACAGGTGTCATTACTAGTCATTGGCTTTTTTAAATGATCTTACTGTTATTTTAACTAATTTTATTATATTATACCCGTACATTTGATATTTTCAGATATTTCTCATTGTGTCAAAGTCTTATTGAGTGTGGTATTATTTCGTGGAGTGGGGCCAGGAAAAATGCTATTCAAGCATTAGAAATAGCATAAAAGTGTGTTCTCAAGGCTCTACTCGGGGTCCCTATCAGGACACCTACAGCTGAGGTGTTCGAACGAGTAGGTATTCTGAACGTCAGGCAGCTGTATGCCAAGGCACTTCTTGTTCATACTCATAAACACGGTGGAAATATAATTTACAATACGAGCTAGGAAACGCGTCTTAAAAGAAAACAGCTATACATGGCACCTAAAATGACAACATCATTTGGTCAAAGGAGTAAAATATACCTTGGACCAAGGATATATAACAATATACCATTTGCCACAAAAGCAGATAAAAATCTTGAGCAATTTAAACTATTTTAAAAAAATGGCTACTTGATTTGGGTCCCGAGAACTGTCTCGAGATGGTCACCCCACCAAAGCGGTAAACTTGTTAATTTATAATTATTTTTGCTTTTCGTGTTTTGTATTTGTATCCACACAGTTTATCTATGATTATATGTCATATACTCGTATATTTGGCATTTGCACGGATGTTAGGCCACCGGGAGTTGACAGCTGACAGTGGCTAGTTACTTGACCTAATGTCTGCGCAGTAGTTAAATGTGTGAGCTGTTCTAATAATATAATGTTGTTTTCTTTTTCTTTCTTTCTTAATTTATTTTTTCTCTCTTACTATTATATATGTTTATAAATCGGTCTGGATTCAAATGTGAATGTGTAATATTTTATATGTATTTTATACATATTTTTTAGACACTATAAGTATAATATATCAAATCATGTAAATGAATGCCTCGACATGGGTTGTGCCCAGTAAGGTATTCATATTTAAAAAAAATAAAAATATTTAAAACGTGAAATAATAAATAAATAAATATTTTTTTAAAAACTTATGACCCGTCATTTGCTGGTGGCCACTTTACGCACTGTGTAACATTCGCTGTTCGGCCATGTTTTTAAAATCCACATTTTATCATCTCTTTCATCTGTTGACTTTTGTTAAGCACTGAACTTTTCGTAAAACTGTTAATGTGAAAAATGTACAATTTTTTTTCAAAAAACATTCGTTTAAGATTCTGGTTCTATTCCACAAACGTAACTGTCTTCCTTATCCACTCGGACAGTCAGGCGAATATAATAATGATTATGCTTTAATTAAACAATATAAATTTTACGAGTATCTTATTTTTAATTTAACGTGTATATTACAACGCGGTATAATCAACAATGTGTTATAATCAGTAATATTTTGAGTTGGTTCAAATGTGTGTAGACAAGGACTTGATTTTACTTCATTCTTATTAAGAAGGGAATATGGAAGTTTAGTCATTTACAGGACATAATACGTCATATGCATGACCTGTCATTGGCTGGTCAAAGCGTGCACTTTACACGCTGCTTAGCATTTACATTTCTGCCGATGTTTAAACATACTTGTACATATTTCTTCGTGCAAAGCGGCCGCTTGAACCAGCCAACCTCCATTGATCAAAAAAGATTTTTGTCCGATATTATTATTACTAATATTGAGAAAGATACATAGGACATTGTACTTAACCATAAGAAATTATGTACAAATTTGATGTATAAAATTAAATGAATATAGAAAATAAAAAGTGCAGTCAGGAATACAATATATTTAAGAAAGAAGTGAGAAGTTACGTTTATAATTCTTCTTTGTGTAGCACTGATTAAAAACACCGTTAATAATTTATGTTTTTAATAATTTTAATGTTTTCCTAAAAATATTAATAATTAAAAAAAAAAAAAAAAAACTCTTGTAGACATTACTCCCCATTATGTACACAAGAATTGTTTTTTTTTATTTTACGTAATGGGAAACGTTTATGTAAATATATGTATTTAATTAATATAAAATTGTATTTAGTAGTCATATTGTATACATATTTTTGTTGTCTGAATTTTTATTAAAAAAATAAAAATATTTTTGTTATGTACACATTACATTAAGATTATTTTCGCTAAATAAATGTGTGTTTTTTTTTCTTAAAATGCCTAATAAAGATTATAATTATTATTAATATCTCTCTTGTAATGTGACAATGTGATTAAGTTCTTTTAAATGACACGATTTACTAACAGCAATCAAAACCATTTCATCTTTCTTGCGAATTCTTTCGGGGCGATTTATGGGGAGGCAACGATCAGGTTCCCCCTCCCTAATTTCTGTCTTGCCCCCTCCCAGAGCCCCCTCCACCCTTCTCGGACCGGGGGGCCAATTAAAAATGGCGGCGCGGACAGCGATGGGCGTCAAGACGAAGAAAAAAGGGGTTTCGGGGGGACGGCACGAGGAGAGTAAAATGGAAGGGGAAAGGAGAAGAGAGAAGTACTTTGGGTTTTTCTGACTTTGATAAAACTGCTTGGGGGAACTTCCGTTGTCTGCCTGGAGTATTTTTAAATTTCGAGCGGAGCGTTTGAAAATGGAACGAACAGTTCCGATGACGGGATTGGAGGAACATTTTTGAATGTTAATATAATTTTAATTAATGGAATTGGGTTGAATTTTCTTATTTTAAGGGAATATCGTTGGGTCAATTTCAAAATTGGGAATCTACACTTTTCAGTTTTTTTTTACCACATATTTTTTTTTTATTTCATCATCATCACTCCCTTTCGGCACCTATTAGTGCATAAGAGAGTACATTAGTAGAGCGTATCTTGATATATTTTTTGTAAAATTAAGGTAAGATGGGCAGGCTTACGCTTCAGGTGGACTAGCTTTCATATTTCCTTCTCTTAAATGTTCCCTATTTCTGTTGTGACAAATCATTCTTAAAAACTCCCCAGAGGGTGAAATCCACAAACAATTAGACAAACTCGAAATATTGTTAAAAAAAAATTTTTAATTTGAATTTTATTTTGAATCTTGAGTTAGGACACACAAACATATTTTTATGTGTTCTCTAATAATAACAATGTACAAGTATTTCATTTATAAGTTTCCTAACACATATTTCTTAACCTCGTGTTTGAATATCGATATTTTAATTGCTTCAATTTTTATTAATTTATTGATTTTTCATCTAATAGTGCATAGGGTACTGCATTGGTTCATCAACCACAGAGAATCTTGATTATAAAGTATTGTGGTTTAAAAACGGTTTTTTTTAATAAATATTTATGAATCAGATCCGGGACCTCTTGCATGGTAAGCAAACGTGCTGACCATTTGAACTCCAGGAAGACATTTGATTAAGGTTAATTCAAACTTCTAGGAACTCAAAATAATGTATACTACGCCGGTATTAAAATGTATAATGGGTTATAGACGATGTATATATTAATATTTTTAGATTATTAATAAATGTTGGTAAATAGTTGGATACCACTTATTGACTTTTCTATGTCTACCGGTTTCGTCAGGACACTGATGACTCTAACATGCATATCCCACTATACGCCTTATCCATAACAGTTGTTGCACAAAAATATAAGACAAAAGTTATGGTGGGCACGTACTATGAGAAGCTAACACCGAAGTGCACTGATTATAACATCAGCACTAAATTAATTCAATTTAAATAGATTTATCATGTTTATAATCCAGGAAGAAATTACGGGTATGCATTTGTATGAAAAAAAGCAAGTCGGCATTAACTCTTAAACCACAAAATCTTAAGTGTTCATTTTCTAGATACAAGATTTTTGCTTTAAACCGACGATATCGAGTTTAAAAGTTTTTTCCAATTTCCAAACTTACGAAGACATCCTAGATTGTTATTGTTCATGATTTAAAAATAATACTCATTCAAAATTGCTCCCAAATTAAATTAATTTAATTATATATTTTATACTTATATTATTTATTTTTTTAATATCCTAGCACAGACAAAGAAGTTATAGGGCAAATGGACGTGGGTTTTATAAAAGGTGAAATTCTTTGTTTGATATAAGACGAGAAAAATATGTTGAAAGGAGAGTGAATGCGTGCAACAAAATAAACGGTGTACTAAGCACAGTAATTGCTACTACAAAAATATGTCAATCGAAGCTAAATTGGCAGTGCACAACGGATTTTTAGTCCCAACATTTATGTATGAAAGTGAAACATGGAACTGGCCGAGGAAAGATGAAAGCCAAGTGAACGCGGTCGAAGTGCGATCTCTTAGACGAATTTGTGGGAAATCAATGTATGTCAGGATTCCGAATGATGCAATTAGGCGAGAGTATAAATCTAAGGCAGGTATAAATGATAAAATTAAGAAAGGGTCTCTGAGATGGTTTGATAATGTAGAAAGAATGGTAAAACAAGTATATATGGCGAATATGAACGGTAATGTAAGACGAGGACGACCAAGGAAGACGTGGTATGATCAGATAGACCGTCTTTTCTTATTTGTTTATTTTTCCATACATATATTATTAACATAAACATATAATTACAAATATACACTTTAGAAAAATACATCTTAAAGTTAAGCCGTAACATGAATTGGAAAAAATGCCCACAAAGACTTCAGCGTCTGAGTGTGGGCCATTCCTGTATAATTATTAAAATGTTTATAGCATATACTCGTATATATGGTATGACATGACCATGAAAAGAAAAGAACAGAAAAATATAAAAAAACAAATTATCATAAGCTGATATTACGAAAACATGATTTATTTTCAGTATACATTTATTTTTCATTTTTTAATATCTCAAGTCTGGTCATGTCAAAAGCAGGCAGAACCGAAGGAGGTGTATGACAAGATGTATGAATGTGGAAGAAACTGAGAACGTATGCCAGTATAGATGTGTGTGGCGGTCCATTCTCTCTGCCTACCTCTGGCGTGATGAAATGGCGTGATGGTAGTAGAAGTACTGTATGGAAATTAATAAGTTCAAAGGATTAAATTAAAAATATATATAAATATATTTTTACGTTGGGGGACTTATTTCCAAATTAAAATTTATATATTAAAATGTCAAAATACACAATATATGCACTTTGGCTAGATGTGGGTAGGATACGTATAAGTTGATCTTTAACACCAAAGTGACTGAATCTTTTAAAATAATTGTAAAAAACGATTGTACCAATAAAATAATCCAAAAATATGGTTATTGAAAAAAAAATACAGCAAAAAAGTTGATGACATTTAAAATAGTATTGGTTATGACATGCAGTGACATTACCTTGAAAGGAAGTATCTTTGTTTGTCGTTAGATATCCTTGACATGGGAATCCCGTTTTAAAACGATGTCTACAGTTTACAAGTTTTGAAGTCACGTTTAATGTAAAATTACTCAACCTTCAATTAAAGCCTCGGTTTTGAAAGTAAAAACGTTGTTCCTATTTCGAAATGCAAGTCATTAAAGGACATGCCAAGACAACCCCTTCCTTAAGTCTTTGATATTTACAGATACATTAGCGGGAAACTGTTAGGGGTGTGTTTTAAATACACCACCCTTAAAGTACTCATTATGAGCTCCCTCTTTATTCATTTATTTATATTTATTTATTTTGTTTGTTTACGCCCAACGGGCATTTCTATATCAGGCAAATATGGTTGGTACATAATTGTTGGTCTCGGAGTGTTCATCCGGTATATTAATTTATTATCTCCATGGAAAACGCAATGTTAACGATTATTCTTTTCTGACTTAAGTTATTTTAATTATTTATTTTTTGTCACATTTAATGTTTTACATGATTTATTAAAACTCAATTGGTCTCACTTTTATTTATATATTCGATTGTTACATATTTACACATTCATTTAATTATTTGTAAAAAAGGTTGATTGAGTAGTAAAAGTATATCCATATTGTTGTTTTTGCTGGTGAGTTATCTAAACTGCTTAACTAGGGATAGTTTTTAAGACAGTAAATAATATTAACATATTACAACAAAGAAGAAGAACATTTAAGAGAAGGTAATATAGAAGTCTAGGCATCTACAGGGCTTATGACCTGTCAATGGCTGGTTTAAGTGGCAACTTTACACACTATGTAACATTCACCATTCTGCCCATATTCGAACATCTATATTCCTTCAATTCTTTCATCTGTTGATGTTTGTGAAGTTAAAGAGCTGAAACCTTTATTTATGTGGGTGAGATTCATTTAATTGAATTATTTCACCTACACACTAGGCAACGCCTGAAAATATTATTTTTTAAATTTCTTTACTTCTTCATGGACCAACCAGGTGGATTTATCAAAAATATTTTGAGTTTCCCCAAATTTTTGTAGACAAGGACTGGATTCAACTCCCTGGGGAGCTGTTTTTATTAACATATTACAACAGAGATGAAGAACAATTAAGAGAAGGTAATATAGAAGTCAAGGCATCTACAGCTGTAGTTATTATTTTATTTAAAACACACAATACACAATTTTACTGTAGCGCAATATTATTTTTGTTTATTTATTGTTAGTAAATTCCATGTTAAATCGGGACTCTTCCATTTAAAATCAATATATTTATATATATATTATGACACATCAATATACAAAATACATAACAAAAATTTATTTGTGTCAAAAAATACAATACAGATAGGTTTTTTTAATAATGCATGATGTAGCAAAGTTAAGATCAAGTATTTTAACATTTTAATTTATTTCTTTAATAATATTATTGTTTAATTAACCAATGGATTTTATTAGTAAAAAATTTAAAAAAATAATTTAATAAAGTAATCATAGTAATGATAATAAATTTATATGGTACAATATTTTGAGTTCAATTAAATTTATTTAAATTACGTTTGGTTGTTATGTCCATTACAAAAATTTTTCAAGGTATACATAACACAAAAAAAAATATACTAAAATTTAAATATACAAAAATGGTAAAATAAAAATACCCGGCAATTATAGAAAAAGGAAGCTTTCATTTTTTTGTTAAAAATGTTAAAATAATATTTTCTTAAGCCGTAGAAGTCACCCCCACATCCCTTAAATTTATAAAAGGGGTGAAGTAATGTAACCACTTCCCAAAGAGCAGACGACGAAAAATAACACGCAAGACGACGAAAGTAAACAAATTTTATTATTCCCAACTCGAAATTTTATTGTAGTCATTATATTTTTATTTATGACTTTATTTTGACGTAGAAATTGTCAAAAACAAGTCGTGCTATGTACTGATGAGGTCTACTTTCATGGCACACGGAAGAATTTGGTAATGTTTTAGCGCTGACCGGTTCAAACAATCAAAGATAAAAAATTGACAAAAAACACGGTATCACTCTGTCTTTTTATTTATTTATTTATTGAAATACTTCATGAACATATACAGTTGTCGGTTATAAAGGCTGGCATATTGCCTTTGGGAAATTTCTTCTAACGTACTTAAAAAGTTCAATTTGCATATTATTTAAATATTGTAGGTATATTTATTCAAAATATGTCATTATAAAATAAAACATTAATATTCATGTTTATTTTTTTAAAGAAATATAAATTGACTATATGTCTACACTATACTATGAAGAGAGAAAGTAAAGGGGGAAGAAAAGAGGAGAAAGGAAAAATTCAAATATTCAGGAAGTGTCATTTCATACATAATTTGAATGTAAAAAATAAAGTGGGTGACATGAGTGGGTAGTTTATCCCAAAATCGAGCAGCTGCAACTGTGGAAGAGGAGGCAAAAAATAGAGCGGTGAATGGGTATAAAAAGGGTTCTCTCGTTACTAGAACGAAGAAACAACCCATGCTGTGATAGAGGTTGGAATTGTTCTCTCAGATAATCAGGCGAAGGGGAATTTTTTTAAAATATTCCAGACCTTCCTTCCTCTACTTTCATATACCTATATTATTGGTTCCTGGGAATGTCAACATGAAATATTTATTTGTTAATATATACGGCACGCAGTACCTTTTACTTTAAAAATAATATGTTATAAGTGAAAATGAACACTTAAGAACAATATGAGGTAAACGAAAACACATGAGAAAATAACATAAACAATGAGATCCTTCTTCTGCAATGATAATCTAAACTCAAAAACAAGGCAAAGATTGGTAAAGTGTTATGTGTGGTCTGTGTTGTTGTATGACTGTGAGACTTGGACTCTGAAGGTGAACACCATGAACAGGATGAAGGCTTTTGAGATGTGGTTGTACGCCAGAATGCTTAAGATATCTTGAACAGACCTGTTAACGAACTTAGAAGTCTTAAGTCAAGCTAAAACAAGCAACAAACTTGTAACCACCATAAACGTTCGTAAAATTTCGTATCTGGGGCATATAATGTATGTATATTTGCATGTGTGTGTGTATATATATGAATATGTGCGTATATATGTGTATATTTATCTACGTATGTATGTATGTGTGTAAGTATTTTTATAATATTTATATTTGTTTTTAGTATGTATTTTCTTTTATTTTAAAATAGAATAAATAAAAAAAATAGTTTAGTAGGGACCCCTGAAACATTATATATACAAGAAGTAATACTTGCTACAAGATGGGTTTATGCTCATTCGGATGTTCATAGGAAGTAAGTATTACTGACTTTGCAACAATAACCGATGAACCGGAGATTCAGTCTGTTTGTATAATATACTCATATAAATGTCTATTTATTTTTGTTTTTATGAATCTGTGTGCCTTACAATGTATGCCTATCTAATAATTACAAACCTAAAGTTCATCTCATTTTTACAACTTTTTCTATAATTTACTATTTTGCTATAAATCTTTTATTCATTTTTTACTATGCATTACTTTTACTGAGTTTAACTATAGCAATGAACTATGTTTTCTTTATATTATATAGCTTTGTATTTTACTTTAATTTTGTACATATTGACCACTGCCGTTAGTTGTAATAATAAATAAATAATGCGCGGAGAAAAGTATCTCTTGCTTCATTGGATTTTGAAGGGCAAGGTTAAAGGTCACTGAGGGGCTGGAAGAAGCCAGATGCCCTGGCTGCGGAATATACGAGACGATGACGACGAGATTCAAGAATTTTCAACTTCAAAAATCAAATCAACATCATCTGCACGAGGCTTAGAATATGTATGTTAAAACTTCATTAGTTGATGAAAATTTTACCTTTTAAATGACTTAAGTTAGTTTACATAAGTCTTGCCGAATCAATTATATCATACGGAGATCTGTCTTCGGGAGGAACTCACAAGTCATACGTTGATAGAATTTACAATCTTAAGGAAAGACTTCTCAAGATAATGATTGAAAATGAAGAAATCAAAAAAGATTTGCAAAGAAGATGACACAATCCTATTTAAGCATTGCGGAGTACTTCCGGTAAAGCAACTTAACCACTTTAAGCTAATAAAGCATTTTGATGAGGAAAAACCCCAGATCAGTCACCAACATGGAACAAGATCGAGAACAGCCATGAAACTGGAAGAGTCTAGACCACAAAACTTCTATGGAAGCAGGACGACAGAATATATTATACCGAGGCTATTTAATAAGCTTCCTTCCGAGAACTCTACCAGTTTGCAGCAAAGAAGCAAACGATCGAAGGATTTCCATATTAAAAATCAAAACTTCAAGGCGTGAAGTTGTGTTTATCCAGTCCAAATATATTTGTGTTGTTTAATTTTAACAGTGGTTTTATTGTGTTTATTTGATATTTTGTGATAAATTACGTTTTCAAAAAGAAAAAAAAATGTATTAGAAACGCGTCGATAAACTTTTATTAATTATTAGTTTGGCGCGATCTAGATTTTGTTGACTTTTGTACATTAATTTGAATATATAATTTTTAAAAAATAAAATATAAATAAAAAATCGCTTCGTAATCCAGCATCTTTCATAAAAGCAAAAAAAATAATTAAAAAAAACTTTTATTAATTATTTGTTTGGCGCAATCTAGATTTTGTTGACTTTTGTACATTATTTTAATATTTTTATTTTTATTTTTTTTAAATAGCTTTGGAATCCAGCGTCTTTCATAAAAGCATAAAAAAATTCATTTAAAAAAATCTCTTTTAGAAACAATTATAGATGCAAGAATGGATATTTATGTTCTTTAATCTTTAATATATATCTCAAAAGAGATAGAGAGTAGGAAATACGACAGTCTAGATTTTTACAGAGCTAATTCACGCGAGCCGGAGAAACAGTTGTTGCGATCCGGAGAGGCTATCCAGTTATTATTTAGCCCGGAGCAATCCGGTTAAATCCTAATTTTCCCACTTTTCTAACAAGACATCATCTTCATCCCTTCAATCAGAAAATAATCTCACCCCCACTCTCCAACCACCCCCTTCTCAGGGTCGCACAATAAACTTAAATGAAAAAACCCCTCAGAGTTGGATTTTGCCCGAGTCTGCGAATTTTAATTTTCTTGTAATTTGAATTTTAATTTTTACCAGGCAGAACCGTTTTTAGGGGTTGAAAAGTGGGACGTGGAGGGGGAACTCTTCCTTCCTTCTCTTTCTGACCTCCTGTTTCGCTTCATCTTTATTCCATTTATTTTTTGTCGTTTTTCAAGGAAGTGAAATAGTACATTGGACCAAAGAGCATAGCTACATAATTGCAAATAAAAAAGCGCTTCCGGAATTAATTTTCTTCTAGTCGTTTTGTGTACATTACAACAGAGATGGAGAAAATCTTAGACAAAAAATAATTTTATGTACAATATTAGCCTTGACACTATGCTTTCAATCCTTGCAAGACAAAAACACTTGATTCATTAGTGAAATATGTAGCTCAATCACAAAAAACTATCGACGTGCTTAAAAACATTTGAGCAATCACAATGAACAATAATGAACATGCTTTAGTTATCGCAGTCCTAAGTCAACGCTCGTGACGGTTTTTTTTTTGTTTTCCTAGTAAATAAATGCATTCGTTAAAAATCATCGTTTACTATAAAAAAATATACAATATATTGCATTTGCAAAAAAACAAGGAGTATCTGCTAGAAAAAAAGTAAAAATTAAATTACAATTACCATGGCGACTGCTTTTTTTGACATTTGGCTAAATGCAATAAATAGCATGATAAATAATAAATAAACAAATGCAAATATCAATTTTGGATTTTTTTTATCTTTACATTGATGAAATTCAAATATGTGATTGCGCAGCAGGATTATACGTCATTTTTGTTATATTTTGACATTTAATATTAGGTATTCACGGATGTTCAATTGTCATCGCGTCGCTCATTAGCACACCATAGTAATTTGTGATTGAGCTACAAAATGAACGGAGATATTCTGAAGTAGAAGAATAAAATATTAACGAAATAAATACATAATATTAGCCGCATACCGTTCCTTAAAATGTTTTTTATCTATATTGTATGTAATAGTTATCGTTACAATTTTCTTTTATGTTTTACAATATTTGAAATAACATAACGCTTAGAAAATATATTTAGAAACGCGTAATTGTTTTTAATTGAGTGCCGATTCGGAAAACATTCAATTTCCGTGACCCAAGGCTCGGACATGAAATGAAAATTCACTTAAATGATACAGCAGCCTTTGATCTTAGAAATCGTTTAATTAATAACTTTCTTTGTTATTTCTTGTTAATCAATTTTGAGAAAACGCAATGACTAATAACTCCACCGAGAGAAAAGCAATAAAATAATGAAGGCGTGCGATTTGTTAACCGCTGAAAAAAATGCTCTTTTAATATTATAAATGGTTTTGCTAAAATAAAATAATATTAATTTAGTTATATTTCTTTAATAGGATTCATTAAATTTCCGGCAAACGTCTTTCAATTATAACTTAATTTTGCAAAAATCAACGATCAATTGATTCAAATCAACAAACTAACATTTTTTTGCTGCCGACGATACGGGATTTCGAGTCTATAAAAAAAATCAAAACATTGTATTTTGTCCTGGTGCAAAATCATATGGAATATAACTCATTTATATGGTGATTGTACTACCGAGTTCATAATTAAAACATCGAAATAAACTAAATTTACCGATTGAATTTAAAGGATAAATTATTATTGGCGGCCTCCGTGGTGTAGTGGTCAAGACGCTTGCCTCACGCACGGAAGGTTCCGGGTTTGATTCCCGGTGAGAACACAAAAATTAAAAATGTGATTTTTCTCAAGCCTGGGTGCTCTGTGATGTAATTAGGCCTCCTGGCCTGTTGTGGTGCAAAAAAAATGTAAAAAAAAAAAATGTAAAAATTATGTATGCTAATGAAATTTGAATATTTTACAAAAATTAAACAGACATACTAACAAACAATGACATAAACGAAGACTTAACTATAATTACTAAATGGACAAACACAAACATACTTACACTTAACGAAAAAAATACAATATTATCAATTAATAATCTAAAAAAAAATGTCGTAAAGTAGATGCTTTCATAAATGCTGAACGACTAACTGAAATTAAACATGTTAAATACTTAGGACTAGCAATAGACAGACAATGGACATGGGAAATTCATATCAACAATTTAATTAGCAAAGTCGCGACATTATCGAATCTCTTTTTTTTATCAAAAACTTTGTTCCAAAAACGGAAAAAATTATAATTTATGAAGCCTATGTAAAAATTAAAATATGTTATATGCAACTACTATGGGAAACAGGAAATCAAAATGACATATACAGACTACAAAGACAGCAAAATAAATTTCAAAGTTAGTAACAGCAACTAAAAAACTCTTTAAAGAAACTAATCAATCAAATGTAACTGAACTCTTTAAACTAGAATCCTTAAAATTTATTCATAAATTAGACACCGATGTAATTGTAGACACATGGACACAATACGAGAATATCAGAAAAATATTACATATAACATTCTAAAACGAGACAAGGACAGACGAGACTAATAAACCAGGGACTAAAATTACACAATAAACTACCAGACAAAACTTAACAAAAGACTCAGACAACCTTTACAAAAGATGTTAAAAATATTATCAATAACAGTAGAATATTAATTTTAAAAGTAAAAATATTTTGTTAAATGTATGTCACCCGTAAAGGTTAATCAATACAATTTAAAATAAAAAAAATAAATACATAAATTACACGTATTTAAATTATTATCTGAATATTCAAACATTAGAACCGACGAAAATTAAATGACTTGCTTTTTTGAATTAAAAATAATAACATCAATGTTCGATTGTTGTCAACTCATAAATTTTATTGGTATGCGAATACCTGATTCATTTACCCGATGTAACATACTTTTCTACTGCGGACAATCATCAACCAATTACAGCGCAATTTCCCCAGTAGTACGGATGCATGTACTTTCGAACCAATGTGCTCCACGTCTTTAACGTGAGCCTTGTATATGAAAAAAAACAATTTGATAAAAATGTTTTTTTATTTGTCTTTTATTTGTTTATCTAAATTTTTTATGTTTAATACCGCATACAAATTTTTCTCTTTTTTTAAATATTCTTTCTTTTTATTTACTATTATTATTAATTTATTTTTTTACAGTATACATAAGAGGTTAAACAGAGTATTAAAAAAATAAAGCATAATTACATAGCATTGAACTACATATCAAAAGTAAAAATAGTAAACAAAAAAATCCCACAAAGGCATGGCCTGTTTTTGGGTATGAAAGAAAATGTTAATGAATTTTTGTCTCCTATAATAAATAATCTACAGTTATAATATTTTTGTGTAACATAAGAAAGAGAAAATAAAATATTCTGGAAAAGATTATTTTTTTATAGTAATTAAAAAAGGAAATAAAAAATACAATAATAAAAAAAAACACAAAAATATTCCTTATTATTAAAGGGCAACAAAATATATCATAAAAAAAAATTTCATATCTTTAGTTTGAATCCAGGATAGTGCGTGTTTTTTAAATTTCTTCATACTGTATTATTTCAATTTTATGTTGTTCATTATACTCGTGTTTTATTCTACTCTTATGTGTAAAAATCAATAAATTCAATAAAAAATAAAAAAAGGATTCAGATTAACGATATAATTCTAACTAATGTATTGCTGAGCTGTTTTGTCGTACAAATATTCAATGATTCTAGATATAATAGCTCTTTCCAAACAGGCTGTGCTTGACATAACCTTTAATTTTTTTGCTGGCAAAACATCAAGGAGTACTTTGTTATAGAAGCGTATGCAGTTTGAGACATAATAATTACTTCGCTAATTATTTTGAGTTTTAAAAGAAATGAATGTCAGAAAATGAAGTTTTGAGATTGAATGTTTTAAAGCTTTCAAACCTCTTACTACTCAGTCATACCAAAAAATACGAGTATTACAAAAAATAATAATAATCAAGAGCACCGTGTTGAGTACAACATAATAAAAAGTGGAAGCACGTGTATTTTTTAAGAATACTTCAAATAAAAATGATTACATCAACATAATTATTAATTATTACATTACATTGCCAAATACAAGAGCCAGACTCTTTTTTGGCAAGTTCAACCTTAAGTGTTGTGTTTCCATTTTTTTTACAGAATTTATTATTTATTTATGCTAATAAAAGTTTTTATTTAAAAAAATAATAATTAAAAAACATCTGGACAACACGCTTAATAATACTATAAATAAATCTATGCAATGTCTCGCAGCTGTCTCCCCCAACGGTATCTTCCCTTAGACAAAATCCAAACTTGTACACTTCTCCTGAAAATGGCTTTCGTTTTGGAGAACTTAATATGTTCATCCAATATATTGAGCACTTTTGGGGTCACAATTTCTGTGAGCAAAAGTACGTGTTTTTGGTATTAAGCAATTTAAATTACAGGAAAACCCTGTACAATCATTCTGCTGGGATCTTCTCTTGCAACCACATGACCAAAAACGTGGCATTAACTTTTTTTTTAATGTCTAATATCCAGTACCTTCATAAATTAAAACTGCGTCTCGGATTGGAAATTTGGGGGACATCAAAGCATCACTCTAAGAATATTTTTTTGTATATTTGTTAGGAAAAGACTTTTGTTTTATTATATTTTTTATTATTTCTTATTTTTATTGTATGTAAAGGAACTTGCTTTATGCAAATAGACTATACTGTTTTATTTCGTCTAAAATGATTTTCATTTAAATTAATTAATCGCTTTATTTCGATGATTAAACCAACTATCACTCTTTACCCCCTGTATGAACTTTTTTTTGTTAATTCATCAGTGGTTTGGGTCTAAAAGGGCCAATTTCGTAAATCACAACATTAGAGGAAATAAGTTTTACAGCTATTTTGTTATGATATAATATAGTGTTTAGGGTGTTAAAAACCATTATCAATAAAAGGTGGAATAATTGAATGAATATAGATGTTCAAACAAAGGCAGAATTGTTGAATGTTTCAGTGTGTAAAATGGACACAAAAACCATCCATTGATGGGTCATAAGCCCTGTAATACGTAGACTTTTATATTTCTTTCTATAAAATATTTTTTCTCTTTTGTAACATATTAGAATTACATTGGTTTGATTTTGTATACATTTTTTTTACAATATAAAATGTGCACGTATACGCAGTACTATACTTTACAAAGTACTATTCATCGCCATTTCCTTATTCTCACCCAGTGATGCATAGGGCACGGAGATACGTTGCATTTTATTTTACTAAAATATTTTTCACAATTTCTTCAGATTTTTATGTATAAAAAAGCTAGTACCCAGATTCGTGAAATAAAGGAAGGTTATTTTGCTGTTGCGAATGCTAATTTATTTTATTATGATTTCATGATGCTAACGCTAATTTTTCCATCACTACTGTACAATTTATAAAAGTGTTCCTCAAAAGAGGGGTTATTCTGGGAATGGGGGGAATATAAAGTTGGGGGGGGGAGGAGACAATCTTTTGTACTCCGTTATCTAGGCAATTATTTGCAGAACTGAAGACAACTACCCGTAGACAGAACAGAAGGAATGGACAAACAAAAATAAAAAATAAAAATGGAGACGCAACGTTTTTGTAGCGAATAGTGATGCGAAAATCAGTAAACATGACATCTAGCGAGACTGCTATTTTATTGATTAATTAAAACAAAAAGTTTTTCCTATCAATGCAACTAAATATAGCTTTTTTTTTAATCTCCCCAAGGGCGCTGTAATAAATATACCAACACGGCTTGCAGCTACTTTTGTAACTACAACTGTGGGTTTATAGATCCTAGTTTCCAATTATGATAGAATTAACACTTTGACCACCGGCAAAATACACATGGAATTTACCCTGTGCCTGGCCCATATTTGTGAAATTTCAGGCTTTGTAAAGCGTTTCTTAAAAGTATGATAATAATGAAAATACTGATTTAATCAATTGAAACTTCTAATATTTATTAAAAATAATTTAACAATTAAATTTTTGTACGATAGTTTTGCCAACATTGGCCTTTATAGAGAGCCAAATTGCAATGTTTGCACATATACAGGTGTCACTCTTTTTAGTGCTTTGTATCCCGGAGTCGTGTAAACACGTGATTATAATAACCAGGCGTTGTGTCCCGGTCTCACGTTTTCACGTGGTTTACCAGCAACAGACAAGTACTAATAAAAATCACTAGATGTCAATAAAGTGCTTTTTTAAAAACAGCTGATAAACCACGTGAAAATACGGGACCGGGAACACAACGCGCGGTTAACTGATTGTACAATCACGTGTTCACACGGCTCCGGGATACAAAGTGTTGATAACAGATAAGAGTTAGATTACAGCGCATCTTGCAGCTATAAATTGTAGGTCCATTCACATGCTCCTTTCCTTGATTCAAATACTCCATTTTTGCACAAAATTGAATGATATTCATTTTACCTAATACAGTCCGCTTTTGCTTTCAGCCATAGAGGCAAAAACGCTCGTCCAGTATTCTGGTTCTTTTTCGCGCTCAGAACTGTTTACATTTTTTTCATCTTGATCTTACCTTTATTACCTACCTATATATTATTTTTAAAACATACTTACCCATTAGTACTAAATGCACTCTTGTACAAGCATTACTACTACCCATTCTAGATTACGCTGATGTTTCCAAGACTGATTTAAGCTGTGAGCAACTCGATAAACTTGAACGACTTCAGAATACATGCATAAGGTACATTTTTGGTCTTAGGAAATATGACCACATTTCTGATTATCGTAGGCAACTGAAATGGCTCAAAATTAGACAGCGGAGAGACTATCACTCCCTCTCACTTCTGTTCAATGTACTTCATAGTCCTAACGCTCCTATATACCTGCGTGAAAAATTTCAACGCTTATCAGTTCATGGTTTACCTCTTCGTTCTCATTCTCAAGGCACTCTCTTAATACCCATACACAATTCCTCTTTCTTCTCTAACTCATATAGTGTCCATGCGGCTCGACTGTGGAATCATCTCCCATACACCATCAAAGATGTTACTACATTATCTCTGTTTAAATCACGTCTGAAGAAACATCTCCTTTCTCTTCCTTAATCTCTCCTCCTTTCCTTTTTCCTGTTTCCGCTTTTTTTCTTTTCCCCATTGAGTAATAGTTTTGATTTAAGGTAATTTATAAACAAATACGTTTATTTCTATTTTTATATATTTTTAACTTTTTTATCTTTTTTTTCTCTATTGAATATGTTCTGTAACTTGAATTATAAAAATAAAACTTTTATTTTATCGGTTGGTTGGAAGAAATTGCCATTTGGCAATTTGCCCGCCAATGTACAAATAACATTATGTACAAAAAGTTAAATAAATAAATATATACTTTATCCGTTCGTATACAGATTGATTTCTAACCACACCTCAAATACGATTATTCTTAAAAATCAATTAGTTATTTCCGCAAACGGTCTTCAACTATTTACTTATTCCCGTAGCGCGGTTATGCTGTCACATCCCTAAAATCAGCCTTCTTCGGCACGTGACCGATAAATTTTATTGCAAAAAATAATTAAAACGTGGAGCTAAGTTAGTCACGTGTATTTATTACAACATTTTGTCACGTTTTCAATTAATTCTCTGAAAAATATCGGTTATTTGTAACAATACAGTTACTTTGCCATCATCATCACCAAACCCTTAGCCACACCAGATGGCGCATAGGGCACTGATGACCCAACTCTTTTTAGATCAATTTATTTTTATGTTGATTTAATACATTTATCTTTTATTCTATTGACCCTTTCGAATGTAATTAAATGGCATTCAAATTGCTAGCTCTAAAATAAATGTTTTATGATAGTCTTTAAGTCTTAGTGATTTCATGTTGTTTATTTGATAAAGCACCCAACTCTAATTATCAATTTTTGCAATGTCTTACTCTTGCAATTTTATAATATTTCATTATCATTATTTAGATATGGGGATTTTACATGATATTCTTAATGAACGTCTTGATAGTCCTGTTCTGGTTTCTGAGTTGGCCCTTAATGTACCTGGCTACCACACCCGTCCCACGAATCTATCTCTTTTTCATGTACCTACAGTTCGCACCAACTATGCACAGAACTCTCCTCTGATTCGCTGGGCGCGTAATTAAAATGTATTTTTTAATAACATAGACATATTTAACTGCAGTAAACTCACTTTTAAAACAAAAATTAAAAAACGAATATATGAAAAAAAATATGTTTCTTTATAAAAAAAATGATATTTTTGCATTATAAATTTAAGTTGTTTCTATTCACTCATATCAAACACACACTCACCCTGTCCATAAACCCACCCTCACACCCATATACACTCAAAAACATATTCACATACCTACCAAAACCACACTCCACTCATTACACACGCATTCTCACACAAAAAAACTCGCACACATGCACTTCTTTAAATTAATATCTAACTGAACTGGATTTTTATAAATGTATTTATGTGAAAAACTGATTTGGCTTTATATTAAGTTTTTATTTATAATGTTGCGTATATTTTTTTGTATTGCCGTTGTTTTTCTGAATAAACAAAAATAAAAAAAATATATAAAAATTATCATGCCCTTTCCGCACCTAATAGTGCATAGGGCACTACGATGGTACACCAATCACAGCTTATCTTAAAAATATGATTTGTTTTGCGCTTCAGGTCCCAGTCCAGGGACTATGAAATGTTTTTGTGCAAAAACCCATTTTCAAATAAACATTTTATCTCAAGAATCGAACCCGAAAAATATCGTCGGTCGGCGTGCATTACCGCTAACCTACATTTTTAACAAAAATTACATTTCATTTTTAACTCCTCTTAACTCTTAATGGATGTTTCCTAATTATAAGATAGGCGTGGAGCCAATAGGTGACCTTTCTGAAGAAGAACGATATCACATATCGAAATAAATAAATAATGTGTTGGATTTGATTTTAAAAACAGTTTGTACTATCTCCTGGAAAAAAATGATTTAATCGATTGGTAATGCACGCCAACCGACGATGAACGACCGTCTATTTAAACTGTCACAAACGACTGTCAAAATTTAAACGAATTGTGACATATTAGGGAAGTGGCCAATGCAATGAAGCGTTTTCTCGGGAATAAAATATTACAAATATTTTTATGCTACTAATAAATACGAGATTATTTTTTTTTACTCGACAGTATTTTACAGACCCTTATTTATTCATGATGGTAAAAAAACCATTATATAAAAGAAAAAGAAAAAACAGTTATGGAAAGATGCGTCTTACAATCGTGTGTTTTTCAAGAAAAAAAATAGAAGTCATAATGTCTTATAACGGTGCAAAATGACTGTGAGCTTTCCTTAAAATGAAAAAACCGTCGCGACAGAATTACACAAAAAAAGCTCTATACATTACTATGCACATAATTGCATTTGGCTAAAAGCTTAAAAGAGCTTTAGAGATAAGAGTGAATGCATTTTTACCCTTTTATTTCCACCGAATGAAACTGTTAGAGATAACGCTCATAGAATGGGGGTAAAACGACACCCCCGAAGCTTCCTGAAAGATCATGAAATATGCACAAAAATATTAGTAGTTAACTATGTTGATTATTGAGAGTAAAAATAATTTGTTTTGCTTTTTTATTTTGGCTTTATTTTTATCTTGTATTTTTTTTTCATGGTTATGTCATCCCCTTTTTATATGCGATGCACTTATAAATTATTAAAAAAGGAATGGCCCACGCTCAGACGCTGAAGTCTTTGTGGGCATTTTTTCCAAATTACGGTATAGCTTAATTTTAAGATATTTCAATGTGTATTTTTGTAATGAAAATCCTATGTAAATATATTATTGGAAAAATAAACAAATAAAAATAAAGGTTGCTCTATGTTTTTTAAATATTTTACTTCGTCTAGTTAAAAGGATATGCGGTGGTTGAGATTTTTTATGAATAAGTTTGAACATTGTTTTTTTGTCACACTCTTGCAGATGCCTCCCGATAATGCGTAACCATATATGAAGCAAACTGTTATCACACAAAAAAAATCCCGAATATAAGAAAAAAATAAAATTAAAAATATTTAATTTTTAAAATGTGACTACACTTTGCTTCATATTATAGCCACACTGATGATTTAACTTCAAATAAATATGAACACGTAAAATCAAATATGTTGATTGTCTAATATAAATTTTATATTTGAAGCACTACCTTTGTGATTATTTAAATCTACGTTGGAAAACTAAATGAAACTTTAATATTAGAGTAAAAAAAAACTTTGTGTACCTAAATACTATTTTTATTTTAATTCGCAAACCATTTGATAATCATAATTTCAATAAAGACACTGGTACTTCATGTTGAAAATAAAATATTAAAATTAGACAACTTGGAAATTTTAGAAATTAAATAAGCGATTAATAATATAAAAAAATCATGTATCACCAAATAAACAATATTTCTTTTAGTCCACTCCCGTCTTATTTTGAACGTTTCCATTTCACATTACCATCCTTTCAAGAAAAAAAGTATTGATTTATTTGTTTCATTGGCAGCATACAGATTAAATAAAATAAAATAGAAAAGAATTTATTAGTTAAGAAAACCTTGAGAAGGAAGCTTATTTAGCTTTAAAACCGGTCGGTTGTAAAAAAAAAAAAATAGTGGTTAAAAACAAAGTTGTTTTATTTATTTTATTACGATGATTTTCATAAAGAACATTTTCGCGACCTTAATCATTATCTAAAACACTTAATGAGGTTAAATCGACTAATTATATTAGTTTTTTTCCGTTTTCAAAGATTTTTATACGTCATTTGACGTTTAATCATCAGTGCGGTCATATATGAAGGAAAATGTTGTCTCATGCAAAAAATAAAAATTCCCAAATTATCCACTGTTTTGGGGGTAGAAAAGATTCAGAATAGCAATGCTATGAAGAGAAGTATAAAAATTTCAGGCGTTGCTTGGCAGGTAAAATAATACAGAAGAATCTCACCTGCATTAATAAAGATTTAATCTCTTATACTTCACAAAAGTCAACTGATGAAGAGTTGACAATGTGTTGGTTAAACAACGGCAGAATAATGAATATCACACAGGGTGTAAAACGGCCATTCAAACCAGCTGATGATAGGTCAAAAGCCCTGTCAATGTCTAGACTTCCATTTTTCATTTTCAAAAATGTTTTCAATCTCTGTTGTAATAAATTTTGTTGAATTTAATGTTTAAATAATCGCAACTGTATTGTTGAAAAACAAAATATTATCATTCTTGACAATTTATTTCGGAAAGATATAAGATAAGATAACATTTTAATTAAGTCTGTTTTTAATTACGAACGAAGGCAAATAAAATAAATTTTAAGAAGCGCATTAAGAAAAAATTGCAAAGAGATATTTTTTAATTACAGTATTTTGAGTATCTTGAAATCTTCGTTAACAAATATCAAAATATATTTATATTTTTCAAAAAGAAATATGAATGTCGTATAACTTATTGGCTATTCTAAGAGTTAAAACCTTTACTCCCTGATGGTATAAATCTGTTCTGGTGTAAAATAATTAATACTCGTATATCTCTTATAGTGGAAAGTATTTGATGTAACTAATCAATGTCGGTACGTTTTTGAGTGTTTATGGATAGTTTTGTAATTAAGTAAGTTATTAATTACTTTAAAATGGCTATATAGATTAGGGTTGTCACCCGTTTGGTCATGTAAAATTTCTACACCTTTACAACCTTAAATATTATATTTATGATGGCAAGAAAGTATTTTTTTTCAAAATTTTTACTTCTTTTTTTTTTATTTATTTTATAAATTTATTGCAAAAAATAAGTAAACATACATTAACAGGGAATTTACATAGAACTAATTGATGTAAAATGAAAACGGAGTGTTCGCTGTTTATGATAGTCTCCATCTAACATGGCTCAGCCTGTTCTAAGGTGGAGATTTTTTATCTTTAGAGCAAAAGTAAATAAATAAATGAATAAGTAGTCCTATACTAATAAAACAATAACATAAAAAAGAAAATTTGTTTTAATATTATAAATATTATTGATTGATTTGGTGTTTATTTTGTAGCACTCCATATTTAAACTTATAATTAGAAATCAAACACTGATTTGAGTCTACTGAACACTTTATTTTATTTTTACAAATATAAACATAAAAATAAAAACTTCGTTACAATTGTTTCGTTCGTTTGAAAATGCCCTAATAAGGCGAAACAATTGTCACGAAGTTTTTATTTTTACATTTTTATATTTGAAAAAATAAAATAAAGTGTTTAGTAAACTCAAATCAGTGTTTGATTTCTAATTATAAGTTTAAATATGGAGTGCTACAAAATAAACACCAAATCAATCAATAATATAAGAAAGGCTTAAGTCTTTTTGAACAGTCCGGGAAAGAAACGCGGATGGTAGCTTTTATATCGACCATGTCGGGAATCAATCGTTGTATGTATTTTTGAGAAAATCATTTAAAATTAGTCTTTATTTAATAAAACAACCAATGAATAAATAAATAAAAATCTTCTTTACATTTTTACCGTCAGCAAAACGTTGGGTCCCATTTGAATTTCAAAAACGTCATTAGGGTAGGCTTTTCTTATCTCAAGTAATTCTAATGAAGGGAGAGAGTCCTGAAAACCGTATTCCTCTGTCTTCCTTTCAAGCGAAGCCTTATTCAGCTGACCCCCGCTTTCAGGAAGGCTCTACCCCCAAAAATATAGCTATTTACATTTTTAATTAGTACTCTTTGCCACGGTCCTAACTCGGAGCTTTTTAACATAAATTATGTTCAAAATAAAACAAAATGTAATGTAATATTTAAAAATAACGTTAGCCAATTTTTTTTTATTATGTTCAAACCTTTGTAGATAGTGGAATTTAATTCTCTTAGGATTGCAATTCAAAAGACTGATATCTCAAAAAACACGAATAAAATTGAATTGATCAATATCTCAAACAAGATAAAGGAATTATCAAGGAATGTTGAAATTTAAACATTTACGAGGTTTATAAACTGACGTAAGTGGGTTTAATTGATCACTTTACACACTGTGTAACATTTACTCTTCTGCCTATGGGTAGTTTACTTCCATATTCTCCTAAAATATTTTTCAATTATGGTAGGTGTGAACATTACATTTCCATGTATATTGGTACACCATAAATAATTTAAAAACGAAGAAAACGATACACATTTATTGTTGAAAAGGATAAGTTTTTCATAAACATGAAATCTTTATATTGGTTTCTGTGAAACTTAAAATTATGCAAAAAAAATGATTTTAATTTTACCCATTGAGTATGAGTATTCATTTAAGACAATTTATATTCAAATATTGTTATTTATATTTTTGTTAATCTGAATATCGTTTGGAGAGGATCTCTGCAGCAGTTGGATGTCCCGTAGGATACCAGGATGGTATCCTGAAGTAACACCACGTTAGAACCCCAGGGCATGTTCAACACACGTCAAAGTCACCGGTGTAGGATTTATGTTATTATTGAGAGTTGGAGCTCCTGCCCAAGTTAAAGATTACAGAAGACACGAAGTTGATGTTTAATGAGTGTTTGTTGCATGTTGAATGAGAAACGACACTTTGTTATAGAGCCCACGGCGATGAGAAGTTTAACTACCTGCACTTGATCTACATTCTGAAACTGATTCCCTGCACAACTGGGTTGACTTGCTTAGGCTGACTCTTTGGGCTGACTTGCTTGGGGTGACCGGGTATTACCACGCCCTGCGGTCTGTTTATACGCCGCATTTCTTTGTTCTTCATTTCTTCATGATAGAAACACAGTAATTGTACTGTGGAATGTTACTTAGACGGATATTAAATGTGCAATACAGTTAATCTTGTAGAATACAATAAGATTAATATTTTTAACATAATCGGCATAAATTACTTTTAATTGAATTTAATTAAACATAAATACGTTTTTTTTTCCAAATGTACATATATTTCATCTTCATTCCCTTTCGGGACATAATGGTGCATAGGGCACTGCATTGGTACACTAATCGTAGCGTATTTTTATCGTTTTTGTTACATGAAGGTAAGGTCATCAGTCTTACGATTCAGGTACCAGTCCAGGGACTATGAAATATTCTAGTGTAAAAACACCCTTTTAAATAATATTTCATATCAACCATATTGGGAATCGAACCCGAGACCTCTTGCATGGTAGGCGAATGCACTGACCATTACACCACGAGACCGACATATATATACATTATATAAAAACATAACAAAAATATATTAAATTGCAAAACCACAACAATAGTAACAAGTAGGTTCATACGCATTAGTAACCAAAAATACTAACTAAACATATGCATAAATATAAAAAAGCAAAAGAGATAAACATTTGTAAACATAGAGAAAAGTTTAAGAATCATATTGCGAGAGAAAAAAAGAAATATGACTAGTTTTATAACTATCAAGTCCAGAACCAAATATATCAGCCATGTCCTCATACTGATTACTATAATATCTGTAGAGCCTAGGGATAGGCGAGTGCATGTGATAGTTGGTCCTAGAACAAAAGGTAATCTGTGGCGAGTATGTCGACCAGGTACATGGGAAAATACCAACTCCCGCAAATCTAGACATTCAATGAATGAATTAATCACTTTATAAAGTACTATGAGGTGTGTTAGAATTCTTCTATCGCAAAGTTTTCAAAGGTTTGCCAAACATAACAATTGATTATATTAAATAAAGCAGCTGGAATATTTGGTTTAAAATTAATATATTTTAAAAATTTCTTCTGAACGCGCTCAAGTGAATCAGAATAAACAATACAATGGGGTGACCATGCTGGAGAAATATATTTTAAACGACTTACATTTTTTACATTTTTTTTGCACCACAACAGGCCTAATTACAGTATTGAATTACATCACAGAGCACCCAGGCTTGAGAAAAATCACATTTTAATTTTTGCGTTCTCACCGAAAATCGAACCCGGAACCTTCCGTGCGTGAATCAAGCGTCTTGACCACTACACCACGGAGGCCGCCGACTTCTAACCAGGGAGCAATAAAGTGACTTGATTATTTTTATTCCATATTAAAATTGTGACTTGCTTCATCGGTCATTGCTCTTTATTTCAGGTGAAATCATTGCATGTGTGTGTCATTGATCAATAAGCTATGACCTCCACATATATTTGATGTACAAAAAGGTTTATAAATATATCTTTAAAGTTGGTGAAGTTTGCTATTTACTTTAAGCATACAATACATATTTTTCTTACAGTTTATAAGACAAAAAGCCAAATTAATATCTCTAAAATCGTAAAAATACGATAAACCTGTTTTGCTGTGTGTGTCCCTGTTTGTCAATTTTCTCAAAGTGAATGAGTTTTTTTTGTCTTTTCTGATGCCTAGCTCATTTTGACCAAAATCTGATAGTGGCACTTCAAGCATCCAACCCCCATATATAAATTTAATAAAGAAACTGTCAATTAAAATAAGAACATTGGATCCCAAAATATTATTCAAACTAATTTTTTACATACCTTTTTAACAACCAATTTATTCCAGAGACTTCTCCGGAAATTTTAATTAAAAATTAGCATCAACTAGAGTCTGGAGCGTCACATTTTATATTTTCACTTTACTTTATGAATTCGATGAAGCTTATTATAAAAATTTGATTAATCGTATTAAAACAGTCACTTAGTACGGAGCAAAAAATATCTTGTTACAGGGGGTGTTATAAATTTTGTCCAACGCCTCCCCTTTCCTCCCATCCTCTATAATAATATTCTAAATTAGGTTTATACATTTATCTTGTCCATGGTTCTTAATAATCAACCCTTAAGGATTTATTTACTAAGCCCAATTTTATTTTAAAACATTTGATATTATTTTTAGCAAAAATCATAGTCATCAACCTCTTGTGTGGTAATGATGTCACACTAGTTGACATAGGACACAAGACTTGATATAACTCTCTTATTTTTTAAAATGATGAATTCGTATTTTTTGTAATCTTCAAATGGAAATTTTTACACCCAATTTGGAAAGTAAAATTTGTATAAGTATGCTAAATGTTTATCCTTGCCACGCGAAAAATGACTGTTCGCTAATTTAGCAACACATCTATACCGAAACTTTATACAAGAGAGAGAGCACGAAGATAGAAGTCATAACAAAGAAGACAGAGACGCTGTTCTACGGCGGGTATTGTCTAAAACAGATTCAGTCTTCAGTCGGTTGATGACAGTGATAGGGAACGCACGTGCGTAACATGATCAGCGTTTTTTGTGATTTTAAATTTATATCACTATATCAGGGTTTATTCGTAGAAATTATGGAAGATAACTAATTTATCCGTATTTTACTAGTGGTTGATACGATGTTACATCACTGCGTGCAAAGGGATTATTTACCACAGTCTTTTAAGAGTTAAACCGTATCATAACAGAACAAAAAAATATATTTTTACACATTTAATTGTTAATAAGGCTTCTGAACCCCAATTTTTTTTTTGCTTTCATGAAAGTTTATTATGAATAATGCAGTTACTGCTACTTACTTGGTTTGAAGGAAAAATATGGTCACGTAGTTTTTTCTGATTGTTGTTTTAATTCATGAGAAAAAATAAAATTGCATGTTACGCAAAATTGTGTCAAGCTACAAAATCGAAAAAAATGAGTTGGATACAGAATCATGATCCGAATGTGATATTTTGTCTTTGAAATAATAGTTCGGTAAGTTCAAATATACAAATTATCTGTAATACCTCGATGTAGTAACCAAAAACCATGCCAATGTTCTCAAAACAATGTAACTCTGCTTTTAAATGCTTAACGTATCGTTACGAATTAAGATCAATATTTATTTATTTATTATATATACGGCCTAAGCCAATTACAACAGTTACATGTAGAAACATTAATGCAAGAAACTGAACATAAAACTATTTAGCAAAGACAAACAAGGGCAAAACAATGATTGTATACAATATAACAAATTACAACAGGGGTGGAAAATACCTTAAATAAGGAAATATGGAAGTCAAGGCATTTACAGGGCTTATGAGCTGTCATTGACTGGTTTAAGTGGCCACTTTACACACTGTGTAACATTCACCATTTCGTCTATGTTTGAACATCCATATTTCTTCAATTCTTCCATTTTTTGATTTTAGTGAAGTTAAAGAGCTGAAACCTTTATTTTTGTGAAGAGATTCATCTGACTGAATTATTTCACATACGAGGCAACGCCTGAAAATTTTTCAATTTGTAAACTTCTTCTTGGACCAGTTAGTTTCATGAAAATGTTTGAGTTTGTCCAAATGTTCGTAGACAAAATACTGGATTTCACCCCCTCGGGAGTCATTAAGATTAACAAATTACAACAGGGATGGAGAATACCTTAAATAAGGGAATATGGCAGCTAGGCATTTACTTCACTAAAACTTGAATTGAAGAAATATGGATGTTCAAATATAGGCAAAATGGTGAATGTTACACAATGTGTAAAGTGCCACTTAAACCATCCAATGACAGGTCATAAGCCCTGTAAATGCCTAGACTGCCATATTCCCTTATTTAAGGTATTCTCCATCCTTGTTGTAATTTGTTAATCATCATAATTTTTACTCAGATGCCACTGAAGATTTGTTTTTGTTAGTTTTACTAAAGAGTTTTGATGGTATTAATATTTTTGAAGTCCGTCGTCACTCTATTGATAAAACCGAGAAGTTTGAGAGATTTGTTTACAATATTATCAATGTGTTCACGATAGGAGAGTTTACTATCTAAAGTAATGCCAAGATCCTTTATTGACGTAACCATTGAAAGGGAAGTATTATTTAGTTTGTAGTTGAATTGTATAGGTTTTTTTCGTCGCGAGAAAGATATGGTTAACATGGTGACAATATGTGGTTAACATGATGACAATACTGCGAAAATGTGTTAACCCCGCCAGACGCTTTCTTTGCCAGAATTGCAGACAAGTTTTGTTTATTGTAATAAACATTTGTAAACGGCAACTTACTTTTCGTAGTTTAAGAATTCATATTGCAAGTAAATTCCAAGGTATTTTTAACGTCTAAGGTGCAATTAAGAATCGTTTCTATCCCCTAGAGATTGGTGAATTCGGGGATATTTATTTTTTCCATGCGACTAATTTTTGCTTCATACATGGCCACACTGAAGATTTAACGTAAAAAAATATAAACGCGTGAAAACAAATATGATGATTTTCATTTAGAACATTATTGTGACCTTAAACATTACCCAAAACACTTAATTTGGTTGAAATGACAAAACCGTATTAGTTTTATTTTCGTTTTTAAAGCTGTTTAATATACCATTTGACGTTAATGGTGATTTCTTCCAACCAACCAATAAAATGAAAGTTTTATTTTTATAATTCAAGTTACAGAACATATTCAATAGAAAAAAAAAATAAAAGCTTAGATATATAACATTAGAAATAAACGTATTTGTTTATAAATCACCTTAAATCAAAACTATTACTCAATGGGAAGGAAAAAAGAGGAAAGAGGAAAGGAGGAGAGGTTAAGGAAGATAGAGGAGATGTTTCTTCAGACGTGATTTAAACAGAGATATTGTAGTAACATTTTTGATGGTGGATGGGAGATGATACCACAGCCGAGCCGCATGGACACTATATGAGTTGGAGAAAAAAGAGGAATTGTGGATGGGTATTAAGAGAGTGCCTTGAAAATTAGAACGAAGAGGTTAACCATAAACTGACAAACGTTGAATTTTTTCACGCAGGTATATAGGAGCGTTAGGACTCTAAAGTACATTGAACAGAAGTGAGAGAAAGTGATAGTCTCTCCGCTGTCTAATTTTGAGCCATTTCAATTGCCTATGATAATCAAAAATGTGGTCATATTTCCTAAGAATAAAAATGTACCTTATGCATGTATTCTGAAGTCGTTCAAGTTTATCGAGTTGCTCACAGTTTAAATCAGTCATGGAAACATCAGCGTAATCTAGAATGGGTAGTAGTAATGCTTGTACAAGAATGAATCAGTGTGGTCATTGAACAAAGCAACGTGTTGTCACATTAAAAAAATTAAAATCTTCAAATTAATCACTCTCTAGGGGGTAGAGAAGATCCAGAATACCACCACTGGTTTATAACATAAGCTTTTATTTCATTTTTTTTTTTCTCAAAAATTTCCATCACAATGATGCATATACTATTGATAATTTCACATTTACAACATCTTGTGGTTCGGTAATATCATAATATGTTTTTGCAGTATTGCAAAAACCTTTGTATTATTTAACAGTTCGTGACTTGATGCTCAAAATCCCCTGACTCTGTCAAACCATATCATCGAAAGGGTCGAGAGTTTCAAATACCTGGAAGTATATGTTACAGAAAATGGCAGCTTTAAAAAGAGCTGGGAGTGCGGCTAACAATATGAAGGCTGTCTAGAGATCGGATATTTACTCAGCGAAATCCAAATGCCGCCTATATACCGCCTGCAAACACCTATTTTCCTCTACGGATGCGAATCGTGGCACCTCACTAGGGCCCAAAACAGCAAACTACTGAGTTTTGTGAATAGGTGTCACAGAAGAACTTTGGATGTGCGGTGGTTTGACTTTGTGAGGAATGAAGTAATAAGAGAACAGTCGCAGCAAACTCCGGTTACAGCTGTCATCGAGCGGGGACGATACGGTTGGCTGGGCCATACACTGCGGATGCCCCTGAGAGCCTTAACCTCGCTTGCCCACTTTACAGGGCATCAGGTTCTCGACGTCCTGGACTTCCACTGCTGACTTTTCGTCAGCAGTTTGTGTCAGAACTGGTAGATCGATGAACTTCGGGACGCAAACCTGACTTGTAGAAGCTGGCAGCCTATAGAGATGCATGGAGGGTCTCTGTGGACACCATATGCTTCAACTAGGAAACGGACGTGGAATGATGATAATTATGATGAGATGGGAAAAAACAATTATGAAAAAAAAAACATAATTAAAAGTTGAGGTTAAGATATACGTGTTATATAATTTACCAGCGGACCCGACAGACGTTGTCCTGCCCGAACGTTGGCAAAATACTTTTCATTAATAAGTAGATACCTAGATACTTGTTTGTGATTGAATTCCAAAACTAAAAATAGTTTATATTGAATTTAAGAAGGTACGTAGGTACTTGTTTATGGTTGAATTCCAAAACATGAAATATATTTTTTTTCAAATATGGCAAACTTTTTGCGAACGTCAAACTCCGGTCGTCTCACCAACAAAGGGGCGTACTTATGACGGAATATGATTTTTAAAAATGAATTGAATTTAATATTATTTTAATGTTACCAAAAATCCAATAAAAAGAAATAAATGGGTAGAAATTATAAGGAATTTAAGGACAGAATTTGATTGAGATCCACAAAAAACAAATGCTGATTGTAAACATTTAAAAACAAACTTTTTTATACACAAAAAAACCACTTCCATTTTTCTTTTCATTTTTTTGCAAATGCATTCTCCTCGAATGCAACCCTGGTAGATTGATAAATAAAACATTTATGCCCCTAACTTTTTTTTTACATGTTCGATTGAAGATTTTAATATCTACGAACACGCACAGCGCAAAGATCTATATTTCTCTGAAAACCGCAAGTGAATCGGTTTAGCCGTTTAGGAGGAGTACAGTGTCATCACACGCACAGAGGAATTATCTGTATAAAGATTACTGATATACATGTATGCATTTTATTTTATTATTTGAGCACACATACAAATGTATTCATGTGTGGACTTTTTCAAGATTGATAAATTATTATAATACTCGTAATAATAATATTCATACAAAAGTTAATCGGTACACGTTTTAAAAATATTTTCAAACAACGGTTAGGTATTGAGTAAGTCTTTAGAGGGTTAAAGTCGTGCTTAAGTCTTCGCTATCGATCACATTTTTAATATCACCCGAATCCAACCCACCCCTCCTGGCAATACAAAAACCTTCCCCCAAATTCGCACCCCTATTTTTCAAAGAGGGAGTATTTTTGCCAAAATAAGGGAGATTTTATTTCTTACGCCTGTTTTTTACATAAATGAAAGGGGTGAAGTGTTCAGAAGAAATTTATAAGATGAATCTTAAAATTGTTGGAAGTTGGAATAATAAAATTTGTTTATTTATTCATTTTCATTACAAGATCAAATTCATGCTGAGTTTTTGTATTTTACTCTACGAAAACAATTCCCGTATAAAAATGTTTTTTAAAATAAAAAATATTATTATCTGTTTTAATTATTTTACTGTCCGCCTCGAGGTACGAGTATTAAATCACGTTTGGTTACCATGTAAGAGGTTTCGGGTTCAGTTTCTGACATGGTTGACATGAATTATTTATTTAGTGTGCTGTTTTTAACTAAAATGTTGGATAGTCCCTGGACTGGCACCTGAAGCAGGATACTGATCATCTTATCTTCATGTAACAAAAATAATCAAGATACGCTGCGGTTAGTGTATCAAAAAAGAGAAAATAATAATGATGGTAAATTTTATCTATTTTTTTGCAACAGAGATATCTCGGCACTTACAGGGCTTATGACCTGTAATTGCCGGGCGTAAATGGCTACTTTACACAAGGTATTTACATTATTTTTTTTTACATTTTTTTTTTTGCACCACAACAGGCCAGGAGGCCTAATTACAGTGGTGAATTACATCACAGAGCACCCAGGCTTGAGAAAAATCACATTTGAATTTTTGTGTTCTCACCGGGAATCGAACCCGGAACCTTCCGTGCGTGAGTCAAGCGTCTTGACCACTACACCACGGAGGCCGCCGTAACACTCAGATCTTAATAACTCCAAAGGGAGGAAATTAAGCCAGTCTACAAAATTTGTACATACTCAAAACATTGTTGATCAAACTAAATGGTATAAGAAGAAGTACAAATTAAAAATCTGTTTTCAGGCGTTGCCTAATAATTTAGCCCGATGAATCTCACCTACGTCAATAAAGGTTTCAACTCTGTTGCTTCCCAATGTCAACAGATGAAAGAGTTGAGGAAATGTAGATGTTTAAAAATAGGCAGAATGGTGAATGTTACACAATGTGTAAAGTGACCACTTGCCAGAGACATAAAAAGCCCTGTTAATGCCTAGTAATTCATATTCCCTTCTCTTTTTTCATGGCTATAAACTTCGTTAAATTAAATGTTGTGATAATCACAACTGTATTGTATAAAATCAAAATATTATATTTCTTAAAAATATATTTATGAAAGACGTAAGATAAAATAAAAGCTAAGTTACGTCTGTTTTTCATTACGAACAAAGGCTGATAATATAAATTTCAAAAAGTAAATTTACAAAAATCGGATACATTTAGAAACAGTGATTCGAATATCTTGAAACTTTTCAATATTCGGGGCCATCTTCGACGAGTTGTAAAAAACATAATATAAAAAAATTGAAATTAGGTTGTGGTAGATCGAACCTCGGAACTCTGTTACGTGAGGCCCGACCCTACCTCAGGACCACGATCCGGTTCACAGAGGACACAGAAAAGTAAACCAAATGCAGCACATCTAGATCATCTATAACATAGAAGTAAGGTGATCAGTCTTACGTTTTAGGTACCAGTCCAAGGACAATACAATAATGTTGTAATAGAGAAGACCTTTAAATTATTCCTGGCAATCTTTGTTCATATTTACATGTTTTTTATACTTTGTAATTTTATTTTTTTAAATTTTCTTATTGTTATTAGTATTAACATTTAAACTCATTTTTAAAATAAGCTACGGTACACCTTTTAATTTGTATTTTTGCTTAAATTTTTATTATTTATAATTATTGATTTAAATTGTTTAAGTATAATTTAAGGAATAAAACACATGTAAAAAAAAGGCCCTGCCTAAACAAAGGAATTTCCTAGCTAGTCGGGAACTGAAAATATAAACAGCTGTACATTTTAAAACTGTGAAATATATTTAACATCAACCATGTTAGAAATCGAACACGAGACCTCTTTCATGGTAGGCAAACGCGCTGACCTAATGATCGCCCCGAGTTACCATCACGAGTAACCTTTCACACCCTGGTATTAGTAAAAAGATATTTACCTCTCTCTCTCACACACCCACCCTGTTTTGACATACCTAGTGACAAATTTAGGCTCTAATGGGAATACAACTAAAATGACATTTATACGAGACGATGTTGTCAATTTTTTTTTATGTTCGAGATTGGCAATTAGCAAAAATTGTCATTTTTATAAGATATTTTTATATTTTTGTATTATTTAATTTGGTCGGCACTCTTGTTTGGCATATTATTTATTACTCCTATTTCTTACTATAGTAATGGGTGAGGTTCTAGAAACCATATATAAATTATCATTTAAATTATGTGTGAAAACATTATGTGTTTGATATATGAAAATACGTTAAAAACTTTATACAACACCTTTATACAATTTTGAGTTTGAATCCGTTGTGTGGAGCCCACAATACATAACAAACAAAGAAAGCAATATTTTGAGTTTGTCCAAATTTTTGTAGACAAGGACTGGATTCAACTCCCTGGGGAGCTGTTTATATTAACATATTACAACAGAGATGAAGAACATTTAAGAAAAGGTAATATAGGCATATACAGGGATTATGACCTGTCAATGGCTGGTTTAAGTGGCCACTTTACACACTGTAACATTCACCATTCTGCCCATATTTGAACATCTATATCCCTTCAATTCTTTCATCTGCTGATGTTTGTGAAGTTAAAGAGCTGAAACTTTTATTTATGCGGGTGAGATTTATATTTTTTTCAATTTCTATACTTCATCGTAGACCAGGTGGATTTATCAACAATATTTTGAGTTTGTCCAAATTTGTGTAGACAAGGACTGGATTCAACTCCCTGGGGAGCTGTTCACATTAACATATAACAGAGATGAAAAACATTTTAGAAATGGTAATATAGAAGTCCGGTAGATGCCAGACTTCTATAATACCTTCTCTTAAATGTTCTTCATCTCTGTTATAATATGTTAAAGTAAGTATAAATTTACAAAATGGTTGGTACATACATAATTGAAAATAACGTTTCTACCTTTAAATTTATTTAAACAGAGAGGGAAAACATTTTTGTGAAGGAAACACACTGTGTAACATTCACCATTCTGCCTATATTTGAACATCTATATTCCTTCAATTCTTTCATCTGTTGATGTTTGTGAAGTTAAAGAGGTCAAATATAGGCAGAATGGTGAATGTTACACAGTGTGTAAAGTGGCCACTTAAACCAGCCATTGACAGGTCATAAGCACTATAGATGCCTAGACTTTTATAGTACCTTTTCTTAAATGTTCTTCATCTCTGTTGTAATATGTTAAACATAGAAAGGATTGAAAATGTTCAAAGAAAATTTTTAAAATACCCATATTATAAAAACAATAAAACGCTATGTACTTACAGCCAATCTGCCAAACAAAATCGATTTTTTACCCTTGAAAATAGACGCACTGTATCTGAGTTATGCTATTTACACAAATTATTAAATAATAAAGTAGACTCTTTTAACCTACTCTCCAAAATTAATCTTAATGTCCCCTTTCGCGTGACAATTAATAAGTATTTATTCCATCTGCCAGCCTGTAGAACTTACTATGCACAACACTCTTTCCTCTATCGTTCTTGCTCGAACCATAATGTTTTTTTTTCATCTATTGATATATTTTACATGCCCTTTAATTTATTTAAAAATAAATTAAGACTTTTTATTTCTGGCTGCGATACGATTCAACTAACTATTTAATGATGCACACTTATACACATAAACACACATCTACACTTACTCTCATACAAATACACATAAACACATCCTTTTGTAACACAATTTAATAACATGTATGATTTTTATTTAGAAACTTTGCTGGTTTGTCTTGAAACTGTATTTTAAAAAAACGTTCTTATATCATTGTCGACAGTTTGGTTCTTTAAAATAAAATAAAAAATAAATATAAATATTATTTTTCCATTGATTTCAATCATACTTTTATTTTGTGTATTTGATTATGTATGAATCTAAATTTGTATTATGCATATTTTAATGTTTATATGTGAATTTCTTTTTTACACTGTATTCTTTGGAATTTTATTATTTATTAAAAATACCTTGTTTTTCTGGATTGTTATTCTCTTGCATCACATGTCATTATAGTTTAACCTAATTGATTTTACTATGTATTTTTTATCGTCAATTATTATGGCTTGACAAGGGCACAGCCTAAAAAACCTAAAAAAGTTAATTAATTGTAAACAAGTTTAATTTTAAATTAATGAATAAAATAAATTGTACCCAATAATTATTCTCTCTACCTGTTGTTTTAATATGTTTGCTGTTACAATTATATAAAATATCGACGCTTTACTGACAGAATGCATTAAGTCATTAAAACAACTTCCGGGATAATCGCACTTAAAGATTTTTTTTTCTTCCAACGCATTATTTATTTTATTTTTTTAAAGCTTTAAATGAGTAATCTTTATTCTAGGCATATCACAAAATTTGAAATCAATATCTTACACCTATGTTTAAAAATATTTAAAATATATCGAGGCCTATACTGACAATGTATTAAATCAAGACAAGATGATCAGTCTTACGCTTTAGATACCAATCGAGGGACCAAGAAATATTCTAGTGTAAAAAAACTAAATATGTCATGTCAACCATTTCGGGAATCGAACTCGAGACCTCTTGCATGGTAGGCAAACGCGCTGAACATTACACCACGAAGACGACATTTTTTTTAAAATTAATTTTATTAATTTAATTTATTTATAATTATCAGATATATCGAAAGTTAAATGAATTAATTTGATATAATGATCGACCAATGGGTCTAGAACCACGATACTACATTTCGAAGTTTAAGAGATTAAATTTAATTTCTTGAACAATTCTACGACTAACGTTGATATTCGTCATGTTTTTTCTAGTGAAGGTAAATTGAGCTAAGGGTTTTCCAGGTAGGTATTTAAAACCCTAAGATTAAAACAAAATAATTTAATTATTCCGTAATTCTTCGCATACATCTCAATATATTAATGCGAAATAGGATTGCTTAAGTTAATTGTATTTAGACTTTCGGGGCTGCATTTTAAAAACGGCCGGTTCGTTTTTCAGGGTGGGCTCCGCCACCCTTATGCCATTTGTTTTGAACAACCACCCCCCCACACCTTCGTCCTTTTCTCTTTCTTCAACCAAACGGACGCCCTGTTTTTGAATTACGCTATTTCAATTATTTATGAACAAGACAGTAAGATCTCCATTCTTATTTCGCGTCAAATTTATTTACGAAAATTTCTGGTGGTGAAATTTCGGGTAGCCTAATCAAACAATTATTTTGGACCTTGACAAAATATTTTGTCAACTCTATAAACATTATGAAATCTTTTTTTTTGCGTTATTGAGTTTTATAAAATCGACCACTGTTTTAAAGGTTTAAAGACAGTTAGTAGTTAAACCTATAGAAAAAAAATTAATTTGCCCCCTTTTCCATAGATAAAATTTACCGGCGAGGTAATGTCTTGTCTCTCCGGGGTAATAATTCCCTTACAATTAAAATAATAAAAAACCCTAGGTTCATAACCACGTGATATTTAGCGAGATTTGCATGTTGTTGTAATTAGTGTCCTGACGACGTGACAGATAGGTTTCGAAACTGGTAGACGCAGAAAAGTCGGTAAATTTTTAAATGCAAATATTTGTTTCGTTAAAAATAATCACTATTAGAAAATGGGAACCAAGATTCAGACCTCTTGATTGTGAGTCCGCGACCGCGCTAAGGGATGACAACCCGGTTGAAAGAATTAGGAAGTTCAGTGGTTTTTAAAATTATTTTTCATTCGTTAATAGACTATGAAACTAAGCAAAGACTTTTTTTTAAATTTTTTTATTGTAACATATTATCAGCGATTTTCTTTTTTCAATTTTTTGTAATTTTGAAATTACTCCGCGTGTGACGTCAAAATTTCTTTTCGGTGAGTTCTGCTGATTAAGTTGGCTTTCCGTAAACAGAAAATCTATCACAGCACTCAATAATTGAATTATTCAGAAGAACTAGTGAAGTCGTTCAGAGTAATTCGCTTTTTTAAAATCGTTTCCACTTATTTTTTTTTTCATATAGTTTCAAGAAAATTGCCGAACAATTTAATGTTATAATTTTTACCACGCCAAAGAAAACATTTTTATATCCAATTAAAATGCTTTCTTATCAAAAGTAAGTTTTGCCGTTAATTCTCTAATATAATTTATTTACATTATTTTGTTTTTTTTTTACAATTAATATGGGCATTTGCTTTCATATACGTGTCCGGACTTGCAAAATAAAAACAGTCCAAAGTTAGGACCTATAGATGAATGAAAATGTCAAATAGACAAGTGAAATAATTTCGTAGTAAGTTTAAAAAAAATTTTCGAACCCATTATTATATTTTAATTAGTATAACTGTATTATTTTTTTTTATCTTTATTTCGTGTATTTGAATTTTTTATATTCCTAACATTAAAAATAACCACCGGAAACATTATACCATCCCTCGTATATGTGAAATATTTAACAAGAATTTCAATAGTCTTGATATATTTAACACTTCATATAATAGGTACAGAAGAGATCTGATAGGCTTGATTCGGAATAACAAAAAGTAGACGTTTTGTCTTGTTTTGTCCTCGTTTCTTTTATTTTAATTTATCTAAATAAAAGTGTTTCCACTGTTCTTTTTATTTTTGTACGGTTTTAACCATCGTCGCTTTATTTTAGTGCAAATAAGTTAATACATTTATTTATTTATTGACAGAAATACATTTACATATATTACGAAAAATGGTAATAACGTATTAACATATTACAACAGAAATGAATAACATTTAAGACAAGGTAATATAGAAGTCTAGGCATCAACAGGGCTTGTGACCTGTCAATAGCTGGTTTAAGTGGCCACTTAACACACTGTGTAACATTCACCATTCTGCCCATATGTAAATATTTAAACATCTATATTCCTTCAAGTCTTTCATCTGTTGATGTTTGTGAGGTTAAAGAGCTGAAACCTTTATTTATGCGGGTGAGATGCATCTAATTGAATTATTTCACCTACATTCTAGGCAACGCCTGAAAATGTTATTTTTTCAATGTCCATACTTCTTCGTGGACCAGGTGGATTTATCAACAATTCTTTGAGTTTGTCAAAATTTTTGTAGACAAAGAGTGGATTCAACTCCCCGATGAACTGTTTATATTAACTTATTACAACAGAGATGAATAACATTTAAGAGGAGGTAATATAGAAGTCTAGGCATCTACAGGGCTTATGACATGTCAATAGCAGGTTTGAAGACATGGGTCGTTCCTGATTGTGTCGCTATAAACTGTGTCTCTGTCCTTAACAAATGTATGTATAATGTAATTAATAAATAAAATAAATAAATAAATAAATGGGTGGATAAAGTAACCCGGAAACTCTGGTCAGCCTATACTTCCTTTAATCCAAACTACCTATAAGTAGTTGAGATTTTTATAATATATTTTAATTGAAACATTATTTTTGAATACCTATATAAAAAGTCTTCCACAGTTAATTGTGTAAATATATATATATGTATATATCACGCTAAAACAAAATTGTAAAATGTCTTTCTCGGTACGGTTTTTCAGGTGAGGAATTTATTGTTAATTCAATTGTATACTGTACTCTAGTGAAGTATTAGAACATAAATGAAAACTTTAAAAAATTGTTCGAATGCGAACAAATACCCTACAATACACAATGCAGACGATCTGCTACATTACATATAAAAGCGATTTCAAACATTTTTATCACTCGGCGACTTTCTTTCTTTCTTTCTTCTGCAGCCTTATTCTCTCCACTGCTGGATAGCGGCCTCTTCCAAACGTCTCCATTCCTTCCTATCACCCGCTTTCATCATCCACGTTTTACCGGCAATAGAGGCAATGTCGTCGACCCATCTTTTCTGTGGCCTTCCAAAACTTCTTTTGTTTGCCCATGGTCTCCACTTTATTATTCTGGGTGTTCACCTGCCATCATTTTGCCTCGCCAAGTGTCCTGCCCACTGCCATTTCAACTTCGCTGCACGATCCATGATATTCACAACTCCGGTTCGGCGGATTATTTCTTAATTTCTTATTTTGTTTCTTAGACATATACCAAGCATCTGTCTTTCCATGGATCGTTGCGTGCATTTTAATTTCTGGCTACTTTTTTGTGTTATCGACATGGTTTCTAGTCGGTATATTGTCACCGGTAATATGCACGATTCATATACTTGTCTTTTCAAGAAAATAGGGACTTGTTTATTTTCAAAAATATATTTATTTGCCGAAAGCAGCCCAACTTAGCCCTATTTTTCTTGGTAACTCCGCTATCTGGTTAACTTTACCAAGTTTGACTTTGTGTCCTAGATAAATATATTCATCAACCACTTCGATTTTATTATCGTTAATGAAAATGTCTCGTCCTGTTGAACTCATAATCTTTGTTTTATGAATGTTCATTTCCAAACCAATCCTTTTTGAAGCCTCATGTAGTTCTCTAATCATTTCGCCTAGTTCATCCATGTCTTTACTTATGACCACTATATCATCTGCGAATCTGAGGTGAATCATGTACATGCCATCGATTTTTACACTCTTATTTTCCCAATTTAGAGTTTTAAATACATCATCTAAGGCCAGCGTAAAGAGCTTTGGCGATATTGTGTCCCCTTGTCTGACAACTTTCTCTGTTTTGATTTTATCAGTTTTGGTGTTCTCATTAATCCTTACATCCATAGTAGCGTTGTCATTCACTCGGCGACTAGTTCATTATATTGTTTAAATACTAGTCAATGTAATTTATTTTAAAATTCGTCACCATGGTAAAAAGTTTTCTATCAAATTTGAAACAAAAAATCAGTAGCACGTATCCTGTCAAAAATGTAATTTAGATAAAGGGTGATTTCTTTGGTTTTTTTAAGATTTAAAGTTATAGTTGCTTCTGCAATTTTCATTATTTTATCAAAAGATGTTCATAAGAATCGTTATTTCTTGTTTTCCTTACATTCTTTTATTTTTTACCTCATAATGCCCAATGTAGCATATTCTTCACACAAACTAACATAAGAAATTAAAACTGAAAAAAAAAACATTTTTTTCATTATTTTCTTAGTGCATGAAAAAATATTCAGAAAATATGTTTTTATTAAAAATAAGAAAACTTGGGCATTGAAGGGTTAACATAATTCAATTTATGAAAAATATTATACTTGTTTTTAATTTAAATATTTTTAGGCCCGGGCTTTATGTACCTGGAAATATAGTAAATTTGAGTTATTTATATTACAAAATGTGCTTTAAGGGAAACAATAATATTATGATTTTGAATAATTCATTTGTTTTTAATTTAAATTAATTCCGAAAACATATTTTTATTTTTGTGATTCTGAAAACGTTGAGAGGCGTTAAAAGTCTGGAGATTCTTCTCCTACTCGATTTATTTAAAGTGCTCCGCTTTTCCATCTTTTCTTTTCTTCTCTTTCCCGAGCGGAACCCCCTTCGCCATCCCACGCTACGCCACTGCCCACCAATCCTCCTCCAAAGGCTCTTTCTTCTTGGGAGAAAAATGTATATAGCCCTGCCGGCCCAGTGGCGGCACATGCAAACGGGTACAACCTATTTATTGACTTGTGTTTATTTTGTAGAACTTCATATTATAATTTCAATATTAAAATCAAACACTGATTTGGGTCTGCTTAATATCGTTTATATCGTGAACTTAAAATAAACTATTCAAAAATACATTTGTGTTAGTATCTAAATTATTTATTTTTTGCAACACATGGCAAAAATATTTTTGAGAAGGGAATATGGAAGTCTAGGCATTTACAGGGCTTATGACCTTTCGTTGGCTGGTTTAAGTGGCTACTTACACAGTTTGTACAGTGACCACGTAAGCCAGCCAATGACGGGACATAAGCCCTTTAAATGCCAAGACCTTCATGTTTCCTTTTTAAAAAATCTTTCCTCTCTCTGTTTAAAAACTACATCTAATAACTCCCTAGGGAGGAAATCCAGCTTGTCTGCAAACATTTGGACATATTTAAATCATTATTGTACATTAATGTTTATTTCATTATAAATATTAACGAGTATTTAAATCGCGTACTTATATCAAAGAATACTCTAACTTATTGTTATTTTATCAATAAAGTTACCATATAAATTATCTTAATGTATATGGATTCATTAATTATTTCACAAAACATGTCAATAAATGCATGCTTTAGTTGTTTATTTTTATATAATAAATTTCTCCAAAACATGAAACAAAACATGTTTGCAAAACAAAATTTGGACTTACGCAACACATTGTGGATTTAACTAACTAGTATGAGAAGAAGTATGAAAATTGAAAAATTGTTTTCAGGCGTTGCCTAGTAGGTGAATTGGTTCAGCCGGATGAACCTCACCCACATGATAATGGTTTCAAAAAAGTCAACAGATGGAAGAATTGAGGAAACGTGGATATTTAAACATGGGCATAATGGGGAATGTTACACAGTGTGTCAAATCGCCACTTAAACCAGCCAGTTAAAGGTCATAAGCCCTATAAATGCCTAGACATTTCTTTATATTATTATATTAAATATTATGTTATACGTTTATTTCTATTTTTATATATTTTAAACTTTTTAATCTTTTTTTTTCTATTGAATATGTTTTATAGCTTGAATTATAAAAATAAAACTTTTATTTTATTGGTTGGTTGGAAGAAATTACCATTTGGCAATAAGCCCGCCAATGTACAAATAACATTATGTACAAAAAGTTAAATAAATAAATAAATATTTATATTTTTTATAAAAACATAAATTTCCTTTTACCCAAGATTTATAAAAAAAAATTGAACCTAAAAATAATACAAGATTTATATTAAAAAAAATAACCTAAAAAATACACAGCATATTCAGTAGAAAGTTTAAATAATGCAAAAATAAATGTAAAAAACCAAATTAAATAATAAAACATTCTACAGTAATACAACAAGAAAATCATAAGTATTGTTTCATACAGCTGGGCAAAGTGAACAAAAAACTGTATATATTATGAAATGCATGAATAAATAAATATAATTACCATTCACCATCTTTGAAAGAGTTCAAAAGTTTTGTTCTATAGGAACAATATCCTACACTAAATATATCAGATACGTGGGAATAACTACTGCCGAGTTCATTAAGTCTGTTTAATACGGCATTACAAGTATACACTGTCTGTACTATAAGTATACAATGTACATATAAATGAAAAAATATAATTGAAATTGGATTGTAATCAGGGTTGGGACCAATACTGATATAAAAAAACTTTTTTTTTTACTGTCTTACTTTTAATTCTTATTTAAATGCTTTCAGCCCGCCTCTGGTTCGCGCCTTTCTTTCAACCCTTTCAAAGCCCCCCGCGTCCATCGACGCAACTTCTGTGAGTGTTTTTAAGGAATATTTAAATATCGAACGAAGGGCAAGCGGAAAAAAATACAAGTCGATGGAAAAAGCGTCGGCGCTCGGAGAAATAGCGGGCTTTATTGAACATCGGGACGAGAGGGAGGCGCAAACCGGGGCAAGTTGTAGTAAAAAGAAAAAGAAAAAGAAAAGATTCCCAATGCTTTTCTTTAAGAAGGTCGAGGGGAATTCAAATTAGGGAGAAGCGAAGGGGGTGCACTAGGGCTGTAGTATTTCACGCCATTGGAAAAAAAGATGGAAGACGCCGTGATTTGGGAGGAGAAGGGGTGATATATTTTAAAATGGACGGCGGGGGTGGTAAGGGGTGACTTTGAAGGGTTCGCGCGATTGGGGATGCTGGAAATTTTAACTTTTCTTCTTTATTCCCTTCCGCTGTCATAATGGAAATCTCCGACAAGGATTCCAGGAGAAGGATATTGCTTTGGTTAAGTATTTTTTGTTCTAATATAAACTTATTCTACTTCAAAATTTTCACATCTTTTAATGAATTATTTATATTTCAATTTTAGCTAACTTATTTTAATATTTTCCCGTGAAAAATGTTTACATTGTTGGCCTCATGGTGAAGTGGTCAGGGAGTTTGCCTACCATGCAAGAGGTCTCGGGTTCGATTCCCGATAAAGTTGACACGAAATATTTATTCGAAAGGGTGTTTTTCCACTAGAATATTTCATAATCCCAGGACTGGTATCTAAAGCGTAAGACTGATCATCTTACCTTCGTTTTGCAAAAAGTATCAAGATACACTGCGATTGTTGTAACAATGCAGTCCCCTATGCACCATAACCTGTGAAAAGGGAATGATGATGATGATGAACCAAGTACATTTTACCTTGCAAAAGGTCATGCTGTTTTGAATTTTGGATATGTTGCATGTACGTAAGCCCTTGTTAAAAATTCAACGTACTGCCAAGGTTTTCGAAAATACCCGCGTACTGAGAACTCTTTACAACTCCTCGGTGCGAAGTAGACTCGAGAGTGCCTCGATGATTTGGGGGCCACATGAACTGAAGTACTCTCTTATGATAGAGAAAATCCATAAGAAGTTTCTGAGATATCTCTACATGAGAGAATGCTGGTATTATCCTTGGCTCTACCCGACTGAGTTTCTTCAGGGTATGCTTGGCTACAACAGTTTAGAGACTAGAAGGAATGTGTATTTGACTACACATTTTTATAGATTGTTGCGCGGTATGATCGATAATTTTGAGATAATGATGAGCATTGGTTTGTATGTTCCTGATAATTAACTAAGACAGCGTCAGCATAGATTGTTTCATATTCCGATATACAGGACCAACCTGCCTATGAATATGCCTGTTAGAAGGGCTACCGCTTTGCTAAACAACATCGCTCTGGATGTTGATCGGTTCCATGTATCCGAAGGGGTTTTCCAGAGCAGGATTCTCCTACTACTTTGACATGAGTCTCTTTCATGTATTTTTTTTTTCTATAATATGTACGTATTGAATATGTGTTTGTAATGTTTATGTTATATTTAAATAAATGAATTGAATTGAATATATGAAAATCCAGTATTGAGGCGATCATAGACCTTGTATCCGGTATCCTTGTAGACCACGAGGCTATGAATTCAGCCAAGCGACGATGAACAATTAATTGGAAAGTAACCAAACCTAACTTTACCACTATTGATAATATCCTAATATTAAGTAACATTATTTGAAACTTTTGACCGCAAAGTTACTGCTAAAGCGGCGTTATGTAAAAATAATAATTCCAGCGTCCTTAAATATCACTTTGCTCAAAATTTTCAGTGGCCGAATTCGTAGACAGTCGCAAAAAATAAACTCGTTAGCGTCCCTGCTTCTAGCCGAGACAATAATCAGCAAAACTACAGCGCCAGACCATTTGCTAAATAAATTTCCACTAGAAAAGAAAATTATTTCTACGAAAAGACAATAGACCCGATGCTTTAACAAATAAGCCGAAAGTCTTTATTTTAGACGCAATTGGTCTCTCTCTGTGTCTTTTTTCCTCCCGCGTTTCCTTGCGGGACTTCGGCTCATTCGTGCTGCCTTCTCAGTCACTCTTTAGTGCAGTGTTCTGCAACGGCTGTGCCACGAACTCCCCTGTGCATTCTCTAATAGAAGAAAAAAATATTTACGAAAACTCTATGCCAACCAAATGAAATTGAACAAAAAGCAATAAAAAGTGTATGGAAAAATGCTTCAATGATAGTTAGTTGACCCTTTGCGGAATGGGGTTTTTATGTGTTGTAGGAATTATGCTTGTGGATGCATGGGAGTTCCTACTCCAGTTGGAGATCGACAGAAGAAAACGATGTTGTTCGTTAATGTGTATTTACTAGATGGGGGATTATAATTTTTCTATTTCAATTTTATTTATTAATATTTATGTACAATACAAAATATAAAATCTTAACTCATACGTATAGAAATAATTCAAATAATTAGGTATATATAAAAAAAACACGTAAGTGTACATAATATCCAGAGAATAATATGTTAAAAAAGTAAGAGAATCTTGTAACAAAAAACTCCCTCAGAGACGTGAAAAATGTCAATGTCCAAAGTAATATTGTTCAACATAGAGATAGCCCTTCCAACAGGCATAACCATTGGCAGGTTGGACCTATATATTGGAATGTGAAACAGTCTATGCTGACGCTGTCTAAGGTAACTATCCGGAACATAAAAGCTAATGCTCCGCATAATTTCAGGGTTGTCAATAATACCGCGCAACAATCGAAAGAAGTGCGTAGTTAAATAAACATCCCTTCTAGTCTTCAAACTGCTGTAACCGAGCATACCCTGGAGGAACTCAGTGGGATAAAGCCATGGATAATATCCGCACTCCCTCATGTAGAGAAACCGAAGAAATTTCTTCTGAACCCTCTCCACCATAAGAGAGTACTTCAACTCACACGGTCCCCAAATCATCGAGCCACTCTCGAGTCTACTTCGCACCAACGAGTTATAATGAATTCTCAGTACTCGTGTACTACCAAAAACTCTGGGATATTAAAGATATTAAAAAATAGATATTATATAAAAATATAAAAATAAATATTTAAAAAAAGATATTAACCTGAAGACTAACAAACTAAAATGATAGTATATTTTTTCAATAATACTATAAACAATAAAATATGCCACAATATGTAATGTTTTTCAATTAAATTACAATGGAATTCCATCAAGAATTGTCAATAAATAATTTAAATGAAATAAATTATTATTGATGTTGGTTAAGTATAAAACAATCGAAGACAAAAATAAAAACCTATTGACAAGTGGCATACTTACAATTCATCGGGTTTTTAACGTTAAGGCTATTGTGTAAATATTTAAAAAATAAATAAATTTGAAAAATACTAAAAATTTCTGAATAAATAGTCTAGTGTTCACTTTACTTCCTAGGGGGGACTGAAGGTTGTATACTATTTCCCTGGATGTCAGCAGTTTTTACGTTTTTATCATTTATTGCTTTGATAAAGGAAATTAATCATTCTATTTCTGTTTATACAATTTGATTTAAAACTATGTAAATTTTTTAATTTTTTATTTATTTATTTATTTATTCATTCAAAATTAAATATTTATGAACTTATTAAGGCTTTTTAGGCTATGCCCGTGTCAAGCCACAATAAATAACAATAAAAATACATAGTAAAATTAATTAGATCAAATTATAATGACATTGAATCACAATCTAGAAAAAAAGGTAAATGTAATAAATAATCAAATTCCAAAGAATACAACGCAAAAAAGATATTCAGAAATAAGTTTTAAAATATAAATTATACAAATTAAGAATCACACATAATCAAATATACAAAATAGTGGTATCATTAAAATCAACAAAATAATAGTAAAATATAGTAGTATTAAAAAAAAAAAAAAATAACACAAAATAAGAGCATGATTTAAATCAACCGAAAAATAATATATATATATATATATAAGCATAATTTAAATGATAATTGAGTTATGTTTTCTAGAAATTCACTCAATTATAGTAAGAAATATAAGGAATAGAAGCAATAAATCATATGCCAAATAACATTACGTACTAAATTAAATTATACAAAAATACATAATAAGAAAAACATAAAAATTATCAATATATATAAAAAGCAAATAAAAGTAAAAGAGTATGGAAGGAAAACAGATTTGTAAATTTTTGCTAATTTCGTACTTTAAAAAAATTGACAATGCTCGAAGAGGTTCGAAGTTAGAAAGTTTGGTCCTCACCATCTTAGAATCACCTGAGATTAAATAATTAAAACTGAAATAATACTTGAAAATGATAACTCCACTCCGCCAATAAGCTTGGCTCTTTGAATATGGATTAAAAACCGTTTATTAACTTCAACTCCGCCAAGTGAGCCTGCTAATGTATTTTGATAGCTACGGGGTTCCACTTTCAAATGGCAACACAACTCATCAATGACAACTCGTGACATCACGGTCGGAGTAATATCTATCTTAAAAAACTTTAAAAAATCACAGGAATGTTAATACGATTCACAATTTATTTGTTTTAAATTTTTTGGCATGGTTTGAAAGTTTAATGAGCTAGATCAATGCATTCATATTTAAAGCATTAACTTTGTCGTCAAACATTTTACTAAATATTGTTAATTATGTGTAAATTATTGCTTTATAATAAAGATAAAAATAGTTAGTTTAATAATTCAGATGTTTACCAACTAAAATGCGATTCTTGTCCTTAAGTTTACGTTGGAAGAACATCAATAAATTTAGATATCCGTGTTAAAGAACATTAGGAGGTGTCTTCACAATAACAATTTCTCTGAATTCGCAAATCACCTAATCAATTTTAATCATGACTTTAGTTAAAATCATCATCACTCCCTTTCCGCACCTAATGGTGCATAAGACACTGCAATGGTATACAAATTGCAGCGTATCTTGATCATTTTAGTTGCATGAAGGTAAGATGATCAGTCTTACGTTTCAGGAACCAGTCCAGGGACCATGAAATATTCTAGTGTAAAAACGCCCTTTTAAATAAATATAAATAAAAGAAGATACAGGAGTTCAAATCTTACAAATAAATAATAATGGTGTTAAAAGTAAATAATATGGAAATATAAAAAATCATGTTACTTGGATCAATAATCAAACAACCTTTCAATATAGCCCATTATACGATGCTCCATTGTTATGATCACCGTAAACCTATCAAACTCACGCCCCTTCCGTCATCCCCTCCCTCTTTTTTTAACTTTTTCTCTCAACATAAAATATTATCATAACCTAATCAGTGTATGTGCTTATTAAAATGAATGTCGTGTTGGTTTTTTATTATTTTGCAACAACTATGATTAAAGTGACGAAGTAGATCTCGCATGCTGGTTTAATTGGTGTCCTGACAAAAAGACGGGTACGTCTCGAAACCGGTAGGCATAAAAAAGTCGGTAAGTGGTTATAAACAAATATTCAATAACATTTAGTACATCAATATAAATATGTTTTTTTTTAAATCACAGAATTTCTTCATTATATCGATGAATATTAACAAATTGTATGTTTTTTTAAGTACGTGATGAGTTACAAAATAAAATAAAATGAATAGAATGTTGCACAAAAGGTTTAGAATCACTGCCGTAGAGGACTCTTTAAAGAATGGGTCGGCAATAAAAGCAATCGGAACGCTCACTCTAAAAAGGACAATGGTAAAGAAAGCTTTATAATGAAGGGGACAGTATCAGAAAGAAGCGATAGGGTGGTTAGGAAGAAATTTAAGGGTTTCTTAAGACGCCCAGAAAATAGGCTTGATTCAATAATTTTACCAATATTAGCTCGACCCGATAGGTTATTTATAAAGTAATTACTGGTTGTAACAGATATTTTTTTAAAACACGCAGAATCTACGTATGACCGCTTTTTCGTTAACACTATTGCAATGGACATCCAATCCGAAATCCATAAATTACGAATCAGATTACAAAACATATATGGCATTTTTTTTATGGGTAAGTGTAGTAAATTCACGTAGCTAAAGAAAAAAACTGTGATTGTAGAGATTGAGTTTATTACAAGGAAATATGATTGATTTATTATAACAATGTTTTGAGTATGTCCAAATGCTTGCAGACTGGCTGGATTTTCTCTCTAGGGACTTATTCATATTTAAATTTGTTGCAACAGAGAGGGAAAACACATTTGAGTAGGGAATATGGAAGTCTAGGCTCATCATGATAAGGGTTTCAGCTATTTTACTTCACAAAAGTCAACAGATGGAAGAGTTTAGGAAATGTGAATGGTGAATGTTACACAGTGTGAAAAGTCACTTAAACCAGCCAACGACAGGTCACAAGCCCTTTAAATGCCTAGACTTCCATATTCCCTTCTCAAAAGTGTTATCCCTCATTGTTGCAGCAAGTTTAAATATTTTATTATAACACTGAATCTGAGTACCGTCTGAGTGACTTACCTTTAGCATGTTGCCGGTTATCGCGTTCTACGTGGCTCCGCCCACTCTTACGTCTGACTGGCATCGTAGCGACATATATTAAGTAGCAAGTGTCACTTCTACAATAAAAGAACCCAGCGGAATTCTAGGTAACGTAAGAGCGGATGAAAAGGCTCGGAAAGCTATGCTTAAAAGGACAGCTAACGATTTTGCCGAGTTTCCTATTAATTTTGCTCAAATAAAAAAAGAAACAGGACTGATACCTTACAACAAAACCACGAAGTGGGTAACTAAAATGGTATTTCCTTAATTTTTTTATATTTTTGAATTCAGCTAAAAACACCGTATGAGCTTCGAACACACTAGTGATGAAACGGATAGTGGTTTGGCCAGATACCGGATATTCAGCGAGCCTCTAAGCCGGATATCCTTCAATAGTAAACTGTATTTGTAAGATTATCTATCTACTTTTTATTTTTCTTCCTTTATATATCGACCACGTTTAGGTAAAAGGCGGTAACCCACAAAAGTAAAATTCTACAAGCTTACCAAAAAACAGTAAAAACACGACGGTAGTCGTATTTCTCTCATAGTTAAAAACAAAACTTTTACTGGGTGTAAAATATTTACTCACTTATCGGGTCCGGACTTAAGGCCTTGCCACTTCAGTGTGCAGCGACAGACATTGCCTTGTCAGTGGCCATTCTCAAATCATTATCATCACAAGTAAACTGCATTTGTGGGCACCGCAGCAGATTAGGATCATCCTGCACCTCTCCACAATTGCAGTTTACGTCATCTCCCTCCAAAAAACCCCACATCCATTGGTTGTATTTGCTCTTAGACACCCCCTACCCTTAGTCTTTTGAGAGCTTTCCACGTAGGGAAGTCCAAATTGTGGGCGGTGTTTGTGCTTTTAGATGGCATTATCCAGAGCGTATCGCCGAGTTCCTATCTCCACAGATCCTCTCTGCGTTTTTCTGCAGAGGTTTCCAAATCAGTTGTGACTTTGAGGAAACTTTTTCTCGGTCCCAATCTCGGAGGAGCCATTCGATGGTTGTAAAGGGGGTGGTCTAGGCTCAAGGGGTCTGTTTGTGTCTCTCTGTATTAAAAAAATAGGAATAACCATATTTTTATCATACTTTCAAATATCACTTATCGATCAATAAGTTGCAAATCAATATGGTTTATAATTTATTTATCAAATAACATAAACGGTTTTGGGAAAAACGATCTCATGCGCTTTATGTTTTTCCACACAAATACATATATTTTTTTAAATAAATTCAATGAGCATTTTTTTTATTTGCCAGTTTAATTCTTTTTCTAGAGTGTATAATGAATACTGACAAAAATAATTATATAAAAAAAACTATTTCTCATAAAATAAGGGTTACTTTTTTCCTAAACACGGTCGATGTTAATAAATCGATGAAAATTAGGTATCTGCCAGATATTGAGCTACTATCTGCTATCCGGCTGGATATTTAAATTAGGCCGGTTAAAATATTATTTCATATTTTCCACTTACACATATTTAAAAAAAACAAAATACTCGTATTACTTTCAAATTTTATTTAATGTATTTATAAATGCATGTACACCATAGATTTCATCATGTATTCTTTATTTAGTTTACCCGCGCACAGGCCATGCCTATGTGGGATTTTTTGTTTTCATAAATAAATAAATAAACTGATATGTTATGAATTAAAAAATGTAACAAATTTAAACAAAAAAAAGTATATAAGTAAATAAATAGACTCTCAAATATAAAGTTGTACATGCTTATGAGCAAGATCAATAATACTTTAACTCCCATATCTGTCACAGTTGATTTTTAAAAGTAAATGAGCTTTTACCTTTTTTTATGTGAGTGAAATTTTTCCGAATGATTTTAAAACCATTGAGTCGGGATTTATGTCTCAAAAATGTGAAGTAAAATACTGTGAATAAATAAATGAAATCATGAGTGAATTATTTTTTTATTACAATTTCTATACAGATCAGTAAATTCGTTTAAATATCAACAATATTTTGAGTATTTTATGTAACTCCATAATTTATTTAATTATTGCGTAAGTTGGCCGAATTGTTCCACCTACACAAACACTAGGCAACGCCTGAAAATACTTATCACTTTTTACACTTTTTCTTGGACCAGTTGGTTATATTAACAATATTTTAAGTTTGTCCAAGTTTTTGTAGGCATGAACTGGAATAATTTATTTATTTTAAATCAAATAAATATGACCACCCAGTACTCGCTACGCGGGTTTTACTTAACAGAAATGGACAGAAATGAATAAAAATACAACAAAGAGAGACAAATAGATTGAGAGCGACTCCCGGAAGGGGAAGGGGGTGGGTGGAGTGGGAGTGGGAATCGGGAAATGACGGTGGAGGGGGGTTTGAAAATACTTCCTTAATATTTATTTTTAAAAAATTCAATCTCCAACTGATTTCCTGTACTTGTATTCATTTTTGTATTTTATACATTTTATTTATTAGGAAATTATACAGCGTATTACAGAAAAGTTGTAAAACATACATTTTTTTCTTCTTACAAGAATTAGCAAAATTAAATATACCTACATACATTAATACAATATAATCTGATTTCTTAAAATTACGAAATTCAGTTGCAGAATTATGACTCCCTTTGAAATATTTTCTAATGGGGGATAATGGTTATCAACAGGCAGAAGATTATATAATGATTCAGTTACTTGCAAACATTTATAAAATCCAATTAAAAGGTCGAAATTTACCTAATTATAGTTTTTCCCGAAATTAAATTATTTAAGCATGTAAACACTATGCAGTCATTTTCAAGCGTTTGCATGGGAAATTTTAATATATACCAATTAGGTACCACTCAACCTCCTATTAATTTTATTGATTTATTTTATTTATTTATTCATATTTCTCCTCTTACAAACTATAATTAATATTAAAAATAATGTGACCTCACTGTGGTTACCCGTGCCGAGGACACTTAACAATATATTTTTTATTTAATATTTTTACATTTGAGAATAAACAAAAAAGATTTACTTAATAAACAGAAATAATTAACAAAATGTTCAGACAGTTTTAAACACAACGTATTTATGTTTATAACTAATTGATGTACATCTATATTATTTATATTACAAAACGCACAATGAAAGAACAAAAACCTAAAATAAGCTTTACACTTGTAAAGCAATTGATTCAATATTGGTTTGGGCGAATGAGACAATCCATTTTACTTCTACATAGCTAAACTATCCATTTTTATAGCCTCTTTGAACATGTTCTCGTTACTAATTGTTTTAATAGATAGTGGAAGTAGGTTATAGATTTTAATTGAATAATACTCAAAATCCCTTTGTCCGAAAGTGGTATTAGTTTGTGTTTGTCTTTGTGTTGAGGATCTAGTGATTACAATATTTGTATGTAATGTTTTTTATACATATTTATTACAGCAATTTACAAGTAATTATTTATACAACAAATTAATTAAGTAGTAAAAGTAAACATGTATATTTTTTATTTTGGCTGTTAGTTCATCTAAACTGCCTAACTAGGGATAGCTTCCCCGTTCTAAGGCAGTAAATTATGTATTTTATAATAATATTAAAAAGTGATTTCAGTTTTATCATTATGTGTGCTTTTTCAGTCTTAAAAGTAAACAATAAATATCCCGAGAAAACCATAAATAATACCAAAATCTCCATATCTTAAGTCCCAAGTCATTACTAGTAAAACAAGAAACCAGCTTACGTCCTTCTACATCGGACAACAATTTCTCTGACTCCCTCCGACCAATATGGATTAAAAATGCACTCAACACCTTCCTCAGCCTGGCGATCCCACCACATTTCCACGAATCTGGGATAAGGTTATATACTGGTACTTTGGTTTCTGTCAGATTTATAGATTAAAGAGTAGGTAAAACCTAACGCATTTAAAGTTATTATACTCTCTTACCATGTTTCCGTTTAAAATATGAGATCAGTATCGATATTTTAAATTTTATATAATTATTTTAATATTGTTATAAAAGCATCTTAGTTTTTAGGCCATTTGTTCGATATAACTTTAGTAGTTCCCAAAATATATTTGATCCTCACGTTTTTTCCTCTCTGATTTCTATCAAACACCTCTCTCCGCAATTGCTTTAAAAGGTTTTGTTGCATAACTGTAAGATCATTAGCTACTGTGGAATTTTCTAGTAAGGAACGTTCGTTCAAAGCAGATTGCGTGGTTGTTTTTATCATTAAATATAACTTTAATGAGCTTCAGTCTCATAGCATCATTATTTCCATTTCTTATACATACATTTAAATGATTATTTGTTTATAAAATTATTAATTTAGTGAAAAAAAAATTCCCGTCAACACGTCAGTATTTATTCTTCCAGCATTCTCTTAATGGTTCTCTCCTCCAGATTTACATTGTATGATGTTATTTTCTTTATTTTTTCTGTTTTCTAGTTCCATGTTAATGACATTAAACAATCACAAAGTCAATTAAATGATTCCACAGATATAACATATAATATATACACGATATTTCTAGGCCATACTGCCGTCATAAGCAAAGGGGCAGTTATTTGTAAAAGTCGTATTTTGAGATATTATGTCATTTTTTTGTAATATTTTGAGAAGGATACTGTCTTTCTTTGTACATATTTCTAGACGTGAGCCAGACAATCTAGAAAAGGCAATAATTTCTGGCCGAGTTGAAGGTAGGAGAAGCCGGGGTAGAACCCCATATAGATGGACTGACCAAATAAAGGTGGCTACGGGGCTAAAATTTGATGAGTCAGTACGTCGGGCTGAGGACAGGCTGGAGTGGAACAGACTAATCAGAAGTGTTCATGGTGATCACGATCCTCAGCATTGAGGGACCGACTTGGAAGAAGTTAGTAATATTTTTTTAAAATTTTATTTAATTCTATGATAAACATTGTCTAATCTTTATATATATAATTCCTCTGTACGTGTGATGTCACCGTACTTCTCGTAAGCGGCTTAACCGATTTACGTGCGGTTTTCAGAAAAATATAGATATTTGCGCTGTGCGTGTTTGTAGAAATTTAAATCTTCCATCGAATATGTAAAAAATAAGCTAGGAGTATAAATGTTTTATTCATCAATATACCAGGGTTGCATTCGAGGAGAATGCATTTGCAAAAAAATTGAAAGATATTGTTTTTTTGTGTATAAAAAAGTTTGTTTTTAAATGTTTATAAACAAAATTTATTTTTTGTGTATCTCAATCAGATTTTTCCTTAAATTCCTTATAATTTCTACCCATTTATTTCGTTTTATTGGATTTTCGGTAACCCTAAAATAATATTAAATTTAATGCATTTTTAAAAATCGTATTTCTACATAAGTACGCCCCTTTGTTGGTGAGACGACCGGAGTTTGACGTTTGCAAAAAGTTTGCCATATTTGAAAAAAAATATATTCCATGTTTTGGAATTCAACCATAAACAAGTACCTACTTAAATTAAATATTTTTTGAATATTGACAATTTTTAATTTTGGAATTTAATCACAAACAAGTATCTAGGTACCTACTTATCAATAAAAAGTCTTTTGCCAACGTTTGGGTAGGAAAACGTCTGTCGGGTTTGCTAGTAATATATATATTCGCAATACAATATTTACATTTATACTTATTCTAACATTATTTATTACTTATGTATACTTACTATTTTAATTTATAATATTCTATATATATAAATATATTCTATATTAAAATCAGAACTAGCTCCCTTGGTATATTTGAAAATTTTAATTTAAAATCTATTTAACAACTTTATGTAAAAGCTCTGTTACTATACGCACGTAAACATTATTCTCTACCTTCCGTTACAAATACAAGAGTTACTAGATACTCCACCCTGATGCTGCAAAAAAATAAAAAAATAAATACAACCTTCGGTCAAAGAGGATTGGCCTAGTACTCGGTTAAAGTGTACAATCTACTTCCATTATCCATAAGGACAATTAGTAAGTTCTCACAATATAAAATTGCTATTAAAAAATGGATAGTGGAGGTGGGTTGCGCACGGATCGATGAGTGGATCAAGCCAAATAGGTAAAATGTGTGTACTTGATTATGTTTTTTATGATTATTCTAGTTTTTTATTGTTTATTATGTTAATGAAAATTAGGTTAATTGGATTAATAACGATTTTTTAATTGTTATTATTATGTTAACTTTGTTTAAATGTTTCCCTCGGCATGGGACACCCCAGTGAGGGAACATTATTATGTATAAAAAAAGAATACAAACAATGTAAAAGTACAAATTAATAAATAAATAAATATAATATATATTTTATAAAATATTCTATAAATATAATTTAAAATTTATCTGGTTCTGTTTAATATTATTAAATAGTTTATCGGGACAAAAAATATTTTCTGTTAATAATGTATTAATATTGTTTTAATATGTGTATATTATTACATTATATCTACACTGAGTTTCTGATTTTGGATCTTGCTTTAAAAACATATCGTTTTTCGTAATGAAATATTTTTTTTACGGCTCATATGTATATCAAATGGTTCGAAATTTCTTGTGGAACATTATCACATATTTGACTCATTATTTTATGATTTTCGACAAAAAACTGCCCCTTGATCGACAGCAGTGTTTTTATTTATTTTTTATTTTTATTTATTTATTCATATAAATGTACATATTAAAAAAAAAACGTATTCCTAATTCTATGAGGCAGTATGTATTACGTAACTTCTCTGGAACATTTTTTATGACGTACTTTTAAAAATGTCCTAATTATTTATTTTACCGATTATTCAACTCGTGTATGATTTCAGTACTCCTATGTAGGTGCGAATCTTGGCACTTTACCAAAGCTCAAAATACCAAACTTCTGAGTTTTGAGTGTAGGTGCTTGAGGAGAATATTAGACATAATGAGATTCGATTTCGTAACTAACATTGAAGTCCGAAAACGGACGCAGCAGCCTCCTATAGCGGGCGTCTTCAGGATGCGGCGGTGGGCCTAGCTTGACACGTGCCTAACCTAACCTAAACCTTAGTTTCCCCTTCTTTACACCTGTGAGCTCTCGCCATCTTGAAAGACCGTCGATGACGATCTTTTGGCTTTATTCGGCGGAACTAAGGGACGCAGGGTTGACATGGAAGAAGGCGAGAGTACTGGTTGGCGATAAGGTCTCTTGGAGGCGTCTGGTGATCTTTACAATCTCCACTTAGTTGCGGATGTGTGATTTTTTTTTTTTAAAACATGGTTTTTTGTCTAAAAAAATTGAGGTTAAAAACGTATGAACAACTATCTTCATCGGTATAATACTGAAGCGGTATTAACTAATATCGATATTAATGTATGAAAGTTTGTAAATTTGTATGAAAATTCAAGTATATTCGTCGATAACCGGTAATTGAACATGTTTAGAACAAACATTTGTAAACATATTCTATTTTTCATACGGAAAACTTAATTTTACTTTGGAGATAAAATTAAAGATAAATTTTAACTTCCCATCAGAATACGCACACTGACGCGAACTATGGAACCGGCTTAGTAGGGGTTTGTGGAAGGGATGCTAGTCCGAGACATTAAGGGTTGTCTCCATTTTTAATTGACAATTAATCTTTTTTTCCACAAAAAACAAGTTTTAAAGAGAAATCGAGCGGAGATAAGTCCGCCTTGTTATGTAGTGGTTGGCGCATTCGCCTACCGTGCTTGAGGTCCCAGGTTCGATTTATGGGAAGGTCTACATGAAATGTTGATTAAGAGAGTGATTCTACACTCCAATATTTTATATTCCTGGACTAGTGACTGAAGCCCAAGGCTAATCAGCTTATCTTTTTGTAATAGATGATCGCAATGCGCTGCATTTAATGGACTAATGTAGTACCCCGTTTAGATGGTATGATGATGATAATCATTATTATTATTTTGCAAGTCTTTTGATATTATTTCTCTCATTAGTGTTATAGCATTTGGATAATTAAAGCCAGAATCAATTTCCTCGTTTTTTACATGGATAAATGTATGAAAGAATTGAAAAGTATAGATGTGGGAGCGAAAATGAGTAATTTAACTGTCAGTTGCCTTCTGTACGCCGATGACGCAGTCCTCCTAGCTGACAGCGAAGAGGAACTGCAATCCTTGGTTACAAAGGTTTACGAAGTGTGCAAGGAGAGTGATTTGCTAATGAATGTGCAAAAGTCGAACGTCATGGTCTTTGAAAGAAATGTAACTATGACTGAATGTAAGATTATAGTAAATGGAGATAGTTTGAAACAGGTCGAAGAATTTGTATATCTGGGTAGTATGTTTACTAGAGATGGAAATATGGACAAGGATATTGAAAGGAGGGTTAGTGCCGGTAACAGAGTTAATGGTGCCTTAAAGTCTGTCGTAGCAAATAAGTGTCTATCGCAAGAGGCTAAATTAGCAGTTCATAATGGAGTTCTGGTACCAACCCTAATGTATGGAAGCGAAGCATGGAGTTGGAAAAAAAGGGACGAAAGTAGACTGAATGCTGTTGAAATGCGATCCCTCAGGCGAATGTGCGGAAAAACAATGTATGATAGGTGCCCTAATATCGAAATTAGAGCAGAATGCAAGGCTGAGTTAAGCATTATCGACAAAATTAAGAAAGGTCTTTTGCGATGGTTCGGTCATGTGGAGCGAATGAATGATGAAAGAACGGCTAAAAAGATTTATGATGCGAATGTGTCCGGTTGTAGAAGTCGAGGAAGGCCGAGAAAGACATGGCATGATCAAGTACAACAAATTCTTGAAAGTGGTCATGTGAAAAGTCGGAATAATCGACGTGCGTGCATGAGAAGATGTATGAATGTGAAGGAAGCAAAGGAAGTGTGCCAGGACAGAGTGGTGTGGCGTTTTATCCTCTCTGCCTACCCCTCTGGGGAAATGGCGTGATGGTTAGTTAGTTAGTTAGTTAGTTAGTTAATTATTTTCGTTTTTCTACTTTTTGTGCAACTTCTATGGTAAAAGCGTACAGTGGAATTTACACGCAAGTGTCCTGTCCAAGAGACTAGTGCGTTTTGAAACCAGTTGACAGAAAAGTCAGTGAGTGGTTGTATAGAAATATTTATTGAAATATTTGATCACAAAGATAATGCTTTAAGTATCAAGAACTCAACTAAACTAAAACACAACAATATTTTAAGTATGTTCAAATGTTTGTAGACAAGGCTGGATTCCACTGCTTAGGATTTTATCAAGAACGAAATTTATCTTTTACTTCACAAAAGTCAACAGATGGAAGACTCAATGAGGAACTTCAGCCCTACGAAAAATTGGACATAAAAATTGTTTTCTTGTGCGTGGTAAAAATTAGAGCATTATCGTACGGCAAAATTTCTCGAAAATCTACGAATTTTTTTAATTTTATTTTTTAAATAAAAATTAAATATTTTAAACGGCGTCACTGGTTCATATGAACTAACCAATTATATGAGAACTGTGAAAGATATCCGGTTTGCTTACCGTAAACGAACCAATCGGAAGAACTGACAGAGTAGAATCTCTGACGTCACACGCAGAGTTATTTCAGAAAAAAAAAACTTTAAAAAATCATAGCGCTGACAATACGATGTATAAAAAAAATTACTTAGTTTAATAGTCTTTAAAAAAATTTAAAACAATAAAAAAGAACTTTCTCACTGTGGAAATGTGGATTTTTAAATAAAGACAACACGGTGAATGTTACACAGTGTCTAAAGTGCCTGTAAATGCCCTAACTTACATATTCCTTCTTGAAAACGTTTCCCCTATCTGCTGAGACAAATTCAAACTGAAACTAGCTAACGACGGATCGTAGGTCTTGTAAATAACTTGACTCTAATATTTACTTGTAAGATAACTTCTCCAGCTCAGTTGAAATAGCAAAATCTTTGAAGATATGTAAAAAATAGTATTTTTGATCTACGCTACTTCTTAAAACGAGAATAAATTAAATAAATGTTAGAAACTGGAATAGACTGGACTTAAATTTTGAAAAGCCTTCGGGAGAAACCATTTTGTGAGATATACATAAAATGGAGACATCGTTTGTTTCTTTAAATCTTTACGGCGGACAAAAGAAAGACGAAAATATAAGGCAGGGGACTGAAATGAAAGTGGGAGGAGGTTCTACCCCCTCCAGAACCCTTCTAAGCCCCCACTTCCCACCCCAAAGAGTTTTCTTTGACAGCGAGAAAGAATATTAAAAGGAAATTGCTTGCAATTTACATTTTAGGGAATACGAAATTAAAATCAAGACCCTGTTTTTTAAGAATTCCCTCGCAATGAGTTTTATTCAATTTAAAATTATAAATATTAAATTACGATGTTGTATAATTATTCCATAAAATTATTCATTTATTATAACTAACTTTTATCCGCGGCCTCGCTTGCGTGGTGTTGGAGAAAAATTATTTATGTAATGAATTAGTTTTGTCGGTTAGCAATGAGAATTTTCCATATGGAATACCATATTTTTTCGCGATAGAAAGTTGTTCGTATGGATCGCCGGTTCTTCGACCTATCTCTGAAAAAATACGTTGATCTTTTAGTCTATGGCGACGTTGCATCGTTATTCTGTTCACAAATCCAAAATCCTACAGTAAAACCAAAACGGAAAGCAAAAAAAAATATCATAGATAAAGAAAGTCAATATTTGAGGGTATTAAATCAAGGGTCGGTAATTTGTCTCCTAGAATACCTGTGCCTCGATTATGAACGCTATCTTCATCTGTATATATCGAGACGGTATACTTAACTTCTGTACTATCTGTATCTTACCTCGGTATGTTTTACCTACTTGTCATATCAACATTATATGATCGAAACAAGCCAATGGAATGACTGCAAACATTAGTTCGCGATCCTTACGTCATTAGCATTTACAAAAGTTCTTATTTATATTTTAAATAGGCTTGTGTAACAAAAAATGCTAACTTCAAAGCGATTAGAAACTCCAATAAATCCCAATTCAAGCAAAAAATGCTCGCTTGAACATGATTTTGCATGACTTATGAAATCGTCTGTATGTATCTACCGATCTGTACCAATCGACTACATAGCCGGTTCTTATAACGGCTCGATACATACACTCGAAAAGATAGTAAAACAGATGGAAAAAATATAATAACTAAATTATTTTTTTAGAGTGGTAACATTCTGACACATATAATCTGTGTCTGACGCCTAGATACTCTTATTTGTTAATAAGAGAGAACATTGCGACAATACTTTCACATCTAGGCGTTCGTTTTATTAAAGTGATAGTTATGTCGGAATTTAATTCGACTTCAAAACTTACTTATTTCTCTCTCATATTTTTAATACGTTTTTAAGAAAAAAAATGCCAACCTCATCACGATTAAAATTTTTAATAAACCATAATTAAAGAAAAAATTGCTCGGTGGAACAAAATTGTTGACACTTTTATGCGTAGATAAACGTATCGAGAGGTCCTAGACTTCTCGGTATAAAATGATGTTCTTACATCAAAACTTGATGATGGGGGTCTCGATACTATACCTTTGTAGTCGGTCAGGAGACCTTTATCTTCAACTATAACGTTATACTGAACCTATGTAATTCTAGAGCGTAGATATGTGTACCGTAACGTACGCTTCCCCTTGATTCATATCGATGTACCTACCCAAAATTTGAAGGGGGGGGGGGTCGGTAGTATATCTTTATAATCGCTAGAGGGAATTTATCTTCAACTATACCGTCAAGGTGAAGGTATGACGTCTTTATATTCCCATCATAATCGAGACCCAGATATACTGTAACTCTATGGCATGTCATACGATACTCACTGTGCTATCAGTTTGCAGATGATACTGCATTTGTTGCTATTGGAGACACAAATAGACGCGCAGCAACTGTAATCGTATTTAAATCAAGTTTTAAGATGGTCACATGATTATAGCCTTACAATAAACACAAAAAACGAAAGCGTTACACATCACGTCCCCATATAATAGACCAAGAGAAGATTTATTAGTATGATATGCACACTCTCAGGAATGTTTGCATAAAAATCTACAAGACTGTAAATACACAAAAATAGATCTTGCATCAAAATATAAATATTAGGTGTTATTATAGATTCCACTTGGTTACGCGTGAATGTTTACTGCCATTTATATATTTTGGTTGTCGGCTTTTCCTTGAGAAGTAGGAACCTGAGCAGCCTGGCAGTACCTACTGCATTGCAACAATTCACAAATTCTATATTCAAAATAAAACGGCCAGCTGTATTTTTTTTCTTCAAACAAATGTCTTCTGTGATCCGCGTGAAAAACTAACAACAAATAATATTCGTACCGCTATCTTGCTATTTAAAGTTACCGCTTAAGTGTCAGCATTATTATCATCACCGCAACCAATATCTAATCCTGATACACCAAACAGAATAAGAAAGAACTTGACATCCGCATCATTCCCGCATTTAATATCTGGTGGAGCAAGGGGGAACACTTCAACACAGGTGAGTCGATTTCCATTGTATATTAAGTGGCAGTAAACGTCCTTAGTAACGTGTGTGTTGGCTGACCTTGTTGGACCTTCTTGGATCAGTTCATGCGCTCTCTAAGCTATCGAGGAATTAACTTTTGCGCCTCTCTCTCTCGTCACCACTACTTTTAATTGAGAAGAACAGGTAAAAACAGTTTGCAATAAGCTAAGAGTTTGCCTGCTTAACATGTACCACTTAAACCATACCTTCCATACCCAGTGCTGAGACTAGTTTACTTGGGGCTAGTTGACCCAATCATTCAATATGAATTAAGAATATAGGGCTTAAGTTTTGAATCTTATACCGACAGAGTTTTGAACCTACAAGTACAAATTTTAAAAACTATTGTATCTGAAAAAATAAAGATTGAGGCAAAAGACAATAATAAACTATTAGTTTTTTATGTTCACGTTTTGCCTATTAACAAACAATGCCAGTATAAGATAATGACAGATCAGATAATGACAGATCATTTCCTCGATTGCAGTTTTAAATCCAAAGTAACCCACCAGATCGTGACCCGACAAGTATCAGCGCAGCAGCTGACAGTGCCACGACAGAAGAACTACTATGGATATAGAACGATCGGGAGTGTAGTACCAAAACTGTTTAATTTAATACCTGTTGAAAATCGTGAAAAAAATAATATGATCGATATACGATACATTTAGTGTACCAATGCAGTGCCCTATGCACCATCGGGTTTGGGGAGGAGTATGATGGAAATAACATTTTTCGCCAACTTGCTCGTAGCGCGCGTCGTAGTGTTTTCATTTACGCAGCGTTCCGCATGTGAACTACGATCGAATGGAGTTCAGTGGTTTTTAAAAAAAGTTTTTTTTTTGTTTATAGACTAAGAAACCTATCCTTTTTTTTTCCTATTTTTATATATTGTATTATCTATGATGAATGATGCAATCAAGGAAAAACGACCACATTTAAAGAAGAAAAAAGTGCTCTTTCTTCAAGACAACGCACCGGTTCACACAGCATTAGATACGATGCTAAAATTAAATAAAGATAATTAAATTTAAATTAAATAAAGATAAATAATGAAATACACTTCGAATTGGTTGATCATCCACTTTATAGTCTATATTTAGATTCTATTGACTTTTTCCTGTTTCCAAACTTGAAAAAATGGCTCGCAGGAAAAAGATTCAGCTCAAACGAAAAAGTGATTACCAAAACTAACGCGTATTTTGAGAGGTTCCCGAAATCGTATTATTCAGATGGTATAAAAAAGTTGGAATATCGTGTTACTAAGTGTGTCGAAGTAAAAGGAGACTATGTTGAGAAATAAATGGTTTTGAAAGAAAAAAAAAGTTCTTTTCTACTTAGGTAGCTTCTTTTCAATCCGCCCTCGTATGTATGTAAAACATGTAAACGCCTAAAGTACGTTTTAATAAATAAATGTAGGTTTAAAATAAAGAAACTATGTTTTGTTTAATACAGTGCTAATTTATTATTATACAAGGCATAAAACGTGTTTTACATGTTACAAAACGCGTCTACACTTAAGCGCAGCAAAATCATGAATAAAATCTTAACAATCCAATTTCCTTACACAATCCGCTTCTATGTTAACTCTTAAAACACTGTGGTAAATAATCCCTTTGCGCGCGGTGATGTAACTTTGTGTTACCTCTAGTAAAAGACGGAATATTTATTATTTATGTTTAATAATTATTGTTCCATAATTTATGCAAATAAACATTTAAGTTAGCCCTGTTCTTCTTCGCAGTTTTAATCCTGGGGATTGGTTTGCAGCAAAGTCCTGCATCTCGTCCTCCATTGGTCTCTATTTTCTGCAGCCCTCTTCAGCTCGACATATGAGGCGCAGCTTAAATCTTCGCACGCTTGCTCCAAATATTCCCGTCGGGGGCGCCCTCTATAATTTGTCCCCTCAGCCATTCCCTCTATGGTGTCGGGCAGGAGACCCTCATGGCGCATAATGTGTCCGATCCATCGGGCTCGCCTCTCTGAGATGGTTTTGATAAGGTGCCTGTTAGCCCTGCCATAGCAAAATAAATTAAAAATCACAAATATGCCGCTCATGTTACGCGCGTGCGTCCCCCATTACTGTCATCAACCAACTGAAGACTGAATATTTTTTAGACAACACCCACCGCAGAACAGCGTCTCTGTCTTCTTTGTTACGACTTATAACTTAGTGCTCTCTCTTGTATAAGGTATCTGTATAGATGTGTTGCTGAATTAGCGGACATTCATTCTTCGCCGGAGCAAGGACAAATAATTTTTGGATTTACATTTAGCATAGTTACACAAACTTTACTTTCCAAATCGGGTGTGAAAATGTTCATTTGAAGATTACAAAAAATACGAATTCATAATTTAAAAAAATAAAAGAGATATATCAAGTCTTGTGTCCTATGTCGACCAGTGTGACATCACAGCCACACAAGAGTTAAGTAAAGCCTGACAATTCAACCTTTGCTCTGTCATTGTTGTGCGTAAATAGTTTTTAACTCGTCGCAAACAAAAAAAAAAAAATCTTTCTCCAGAACAGTTACTGGCAGGAGTACACGCCAGGGGCGAACCGTGTATAGAAGCAATTATGCGCAGCTTACCATTATATTTGAGTAACAATAATAATGTTTTATTGTAACTTTGTTTACAGAAAAACAAGTAACATTTATTTTAAATCATTTCCACCGTTTGTATTTGTATCCTAATATAAATATAAATTTTAATAACGCGCGCCCAGCGCCTGCGGTGAGCCAAGAAACTAGCCAATTATTCCAGCTTATTTTTTTTATACAAATAAGTATACTATATTTTGAATGTATTAACCCCAGTGCGGGTTTTTTCTCCTAGATTCAACTTGCAGATTACACAAATTATTTAAAGATTCTTTATTTGGAAAACGGTATTTCAAACATTTTTTCGTAAGGACTATTTTTCTTTGAGATGCTACTTTTGACATAAGACCATAGTTACTTTCATGCGTCATAACATTGCAGGACATATAGCGCTCCACGCGGCCGTTTTTAGCACTATTAATTACTGGAACATTCGGCCAGTTGACATTTCAATTGAATACCTAATATCGACTGAATTCATAGTGGTATTTTTTTAATGAATTATATATTAAAGTAATGGATACTGTTGATTTCCTAAATAAAATAAATAAATATAATATAATACATCACGAAGTTACATCGTTTGAGTTGATTTTATGGATGAGAGTTGTTGTATCGCACAGAACCACAGAAAAATATCAATTTATAGTATCTATTACTTACATTATATTATGTATCTTCTATGTAGGTACAAATGTATGATTTTTTTATAGCTTACCTGTAAATAAAATCACCATTCGCCACTGGTACACGCACACATGCGGTGAGCAATATTCACGACTGGATAAATAGTTTGAAAACCTTCCGCTCGTAGCCATTCCAATAAACTGACACCACTCTTTCTATACTCATTTTTTATACTGCAGTGAGCACAAAAATTAAGACATTCTTCTGAAAACTTGTATTCTAAGTCAGTAGAAAAAATTGTTTGTAATGTTTTGGCCTTTCTTCGGCTTCTGACGTGCTAAGTTTCGTCAGATTAGTAATAAAATAAAATTTATTATAAACTTCTTTATAAGCGTCCCGTCGATTTTGGAGTTCTTCTGTCATGTATGTTCTGAGGTTTTCCCGACCATCCTTTTGGTGCATCTCTTCACCTATATTACGTACGCCCTTATTTTCTTATTACAGCGTCAGCACAGACTGTTTTACCTCCCGGTTTCCAGAACTAACCTGCCTCTGGTCATGCCGATTGGAAGAGCAGTCAAGCAGCTGAATATTATCACTTTGGAGATCGACATCTTTCACATCAGTGAAACTATGTTTAAGAGGCAAATACTCTTGCTATTAGAGGGTATTATACCTTAATAATCTCAAACCATTGCTCAAGGGTTCTTGGTTTGATATAAAGTTCCAATTTAACGTCTTAAATCCTGTTATTTGTTATGTTACTTTGTGTACAAATAATTTGAATTTGAATCACATTTTTTTTGCCATGTTTGGCCGCCCCTAATATCTGGCCCCCTTAGGCCTGAGCCTACTGGGCCTTAGGGCAAATCTGCAACTGGTCTAGTGATAAGTCATTGTGACTTATTCGGAACGGATGTCTTTAGATCATCATCAGTGCTTCTGCATCACGCCTTCGGGGCCGCGTTTATGAACGCTATCTTCATCTGCACATATCGAGACGGTATACTTAACCTCTGTACTATCATACCTAGGTATGTTCTATCTACTTGTCATCTCGACATCATATGATCGAAATCAACCAATGAATGACCCCAATAATTTAGTCCGCCTTACTTACTTCATTAACATTTAAAATAGTTCTTATTTATATTTTAAATAGGCTTGTGATAAAAAGTGCCCACTTCAACGCGATTGTAAACTCCAATAAATCCCAATTCAAGCAAAAAATGCTCTCTTGAACATGATTTTTATATGACTTTTGACAATTACCAAGACGGTATGCTTAACGATCGTCTGTGTTTATCTACTGAGCCATTACAAGGCCGGCTCCTTTAACGTCTCGATACGTTCGCTTAGAAAGATAGTAAAACAGATGAAAAAAATAAAATATCTCATTATTTGTTTGTATCGGCAACTTTCTAACGCCTAGATTTTTGCATCTAGGAGTTCGTTTTTCCAATCTGACAGTTACGTTGGAATTAAATTTGACTTCAAAATTAACTCATTTATCTATCATATTTTCAATAGGCTTTCAAGAAAAAAGTGCAACCTCAGAACGATTAAAAATTTAAATAAAACGTTACTTAAGGATAAAATATTCGGTGTAACAAAATATTTGGCACTTTTAATGCGTACATAAATATATTGAGGGATTCTGACCCGTTGGTACAAACCGATGTACTTATATAAAAATATGATGGTGGGGGGGATCGGTAGCGTATCTTCGTAATCGGTTGGGATAATGTTATCTTCAACTATGACGTCATACTGAAGCTATGTCATTTTAGTGCGTAGATATGTGTACCGTGACGTACGCTTTCTCTTGTTTCATATCGCTGTACCTACTCAAAACTTGAAGGTGGGGGTCGGTAGTATATCTTTGTAATCGCTCGAGAGAATTCATCTTAGACCACACCGTCACATTGAAGGTGTGACGCCTGTTTCTTCCCATCATGATTCCAAACGCCCTCGCGACCGTATTACCTTGTGTATTTAGATACAAAATACACGAGAAAAACTGTTTTCTCGTGCCGCGAGAGCGGTTCAGAATGGCAACCTAGGTCATGTCTCACGCAGAAACGAGGCAATGCGTTTACAAGTGGGGAACATCACATGGACATCTGTTGATCTCGAAAAGTTTAAAACGGCACAGGTAGCTTATATACGCGCCATGGCCCGTAAGGATTTGTGGATTTAAAGCTCATATCCTACTGTTTTAAAAATAGAACTTCATCTTTAAACTGGAAGCACTTACGCTTCACCTGATCACCTTACCTTCAACAGCAAACGATCGACATACGTCGCATTCGGTTTACCAATACAATGCGCATAGAACACCGCATGACATGAAATAAAACAATTATATTTTCATATTACGATTTTATTGAAAATGTTTATTTTCGAAATCTTAGTAATAAATCTTTCGCAAAGAAGCCAAATTTTAATTAATTACAAAATAAATTCAATTCGTATCTACAATTTTAAAATCTTGTCGCTAAATAAAAGATAAAAAAAATTGTGATTAAAAATTGATTTGACAAGATTTTGAAACGAAACAATAAAAAAATATTCATAAAAATTAACACAACATTCGAGTATGGCACGTATTAAAAAGTCCACAATAATTTGTCAAGTCTTCCCAGTATAAAAATGGTCATGTATCATTGCAAAATATTTTCGCTTGAATCATGACTATGTTACTACTGGTACTTTTTTTAAGCTTATGCGTATAATTATAAGGAATAAAAATTAAACAATTAAAAATTATTTTTCTCAGATTTCCACGGCCATTCACATGCACAATGAGTTTTTCTGTGTTACTATGCCGTGTGTCGTTCCCACTCTATTACGACGTTTAGAATTGCATTGCAGCGTTCATCATCAAGGTTGAAGTTATTTGCGGGGATATACGAGGGTTGATTGGTATACCCCACCCCTGATCTATTTCAAAGTGGATGAAAAAAGTTTTTGTACCTAATTTGTCGATGTAAAGTCTGTTCATTATTACAAGAATTTCCAAATAAACAAACCAGCCGCATGATACCCGACGGAAGATAGCCTATTTCACACATATTATCTGAATCTTAATGGCACTGTAAAATTTTAGTGGATTGACATTTATTAGATTCGTTAGTACCTATTTAAATTTGATATTTATTTTTTTCTTTTTTTTTATAAAACTCCATAGTTATAACTTTAGTTAAAATATCAATAAAAACGCCCGGGTTAATAAATTATTTTGAAAAAAGTAAAAAAAAAATAGCGTTCTTATACTATACCCAAATACTTCAATTTTGGTGACCATTTTCAACGAGTTGTAAATAACTCACTTTTCAAAAAGGGAAATCCAGTTGGGGTAGTGAGGTTCGAACCTCGGACCTCTGATCCGTACTCAAAGACTTTGCGGACTTACGCAACACTAGCCATGGGACCACAACGCGATTCAAATAATATATATTGAGTTTTTCAACTGACATTTTTAAGTGGAACTGCATTTTTAATTATAATAATAAAACTATGTATATAGTTTTATTATTATAATTAAATAAATAATAAAACTTCTAAAGTCTCATGGTGTACTGGTTATTGCGTTTGCCAGGCATTAAATAAATAAATAATTGTGAAACGATAAATATTGATCCACCGAATTGTATTTTATCATGCAGTGTAGATTTTTGCCGCGGTGTGAAATGGGCCAATCGTGCGATATCACGCAGTGGGCTCGTGGTTTGCACGTGCACAGCGGTCCAGTCTCCGTGAATGTACGGTGGACCCCCTCAGGGATGCTCCAACATGTCTATAACTCCCTGGTAGAACATTAATTAATTTATTTACGGACTTATTTAGTCCATTTAACAATGGTAAATACATTTCTTCATAATACATACAGAAACAATTGAAAAAAGTACAACTAAAGAAAATTAAAGCTAGGACAAAAAAATAAATAATAAATACTACCTCAAGATAAGAGCTGGTCTATCTTAGTGACATTTTTAATATGAAATATTTATTTAAAAGGGTGTTTTCACACTGGAATATTTCATAGTCCCTGGGCTGGTACCTGCAGCGTAAGACTGATCATCTTACCTCGATGTAACAAAAATGATCAATATACGTTGCAGTTGGTGTACTATGCACCATTAGGTGTGGAAAGGGAATGATAATGAATTTGCAGGATGCCATGAATAAAACAATACGTATTACAGATGAACTCCGGATTGCCAAATATCCGGATTGTGATCAGGAAATAAAACCTCGGAATAAGGACCTCGCTGCTCGTAAACGAATTTCTTTGTTAAACCAATGAACTTTGCTGGACACGTTCAAGTAAGTTTTTAATGTGTTTCCAATTGGCTGTATAATTTCAAAAGTAATAAAAAAGTGATATTAGGGTAAATTTTTTTCTAAATAAATTGCCTTAATTTATGGTTAATCCAATTATTTGGATTTCTGCATATTCAGATAACATCTGGCACTCATTAATCCGGATAATTTGAGTTTTACTGTCATATCAAAACTTAATAATGAATAAAATAATAATAAAAACATCAACCCTGATGATGCGATTCGAATCTTTTGAAAAGTGCACGAATGACATGTCATAAAAACCCAGAAAAACTCATAGTGAAGTTAAAAATTATACAAATCACAGATCAAATTTTTTTTTTTATTAAAATGGCAGTTTTTGGTAAGCTTGGGTCACACTACATTTTAAAATATAAAGATAACACTGCAGCAATCCAATCAAATGCCAAATCCACATTTTTCGCACATTTATTTATGCAAATAAATACCTATTTACCCATAAATGACAATTTGATGGCCATATGAGAAAACGGAAATAAAGTTGTGGTAAAACGGAGAGCAAACTCCAGTTCTCTGATTCGGAGCCTGCAATATTACCATAATTGAGTCTTCAAATAAATTTAAGAAATATTTTAAGCATGATCAAATATTTGCAAACAAGTGCTGAATTTTTTAATATAATTCATAACTTGGTTAGACATAAAAAAAAGGATTATAAAATAATTTTGTAATTAAACTGCTTGCAATTTTTTACATATTATTCTTTGCCCAAAAGTTTAAAAAAATGATGATCACTAACGAGGTTTGGACTCCTACACAACTTTACTCCTATTTTCTAAAATATTTTTTTACGACTAGTTTAAAATGTTTGGGTAAATCACAAGAATGATTGTTCATAGACTGCCATCTGAAGCAGAAGACTGATCACCTTACCTTCATTGATTCGATGGCCAGTGCAGTTTCCTTTGCACCACTGGGCGCGAATAGGAGAAATTATGATATAAAAATTTAAGTTTTATAATTTTTAAAAAATAAACTAAAAATTACAATGGTCATGGTAAGGATTACAAATTTGATACAGAATTTAAGGTAGAGTGACCATGATATACATTTTAATTAATCATTAAGAATGTACAAAAGTATTTTTTAATTGGCTTGATGTATTTTAAAACAAAACAATATTATACGTATTCAATTCTGAACTATCCTAAACGACAAAACACAAAATGTGTATTAGAGCGATTTTTCAACATAATAAATGGTACGTTTCAGAGTATTGTATATGTCATGTTATTGTAAAATTGTTAAAAGCGAAAAAATCCTGTGAAGAAATCAAAGTACAATGAGGAACTTCAGACCTACGTAAAATTGCATTTACGCGTGGTAAAAATTAGAGCGTTTAATTGTGAGGCAAAGTTTCTTAAAAATGTACCGAAAAAAGAAAATATTATACTCTCTACTTTGAACGACGTCACTAGTAATTTTGAAATAATTCCACCAGTGACGTCACAAGTTCTAATCGGTGAGTTCTGCTGATTGGTGAGTGGCTACACGTATTCATTTTTAATACATTTTCAAGATACTTTGCCAAACGATGAGGAACTTCAGCCCTACGGGAAATTAGATACAATTTTTTTTCATGCGCGTGGTAAAAATTAGAGCATTTAATTTTACGGCAAAATTTCTTGAAAACGTATGAAAAATTTTTTTAAAATTATTTAAATAAAAACACACTACTTTAAACGACGTCAGTAGTTCATACAAATCAACCAATGATAAGAAAGTTGTAGAAGATTTCCGATTTACTTACCGTCAACGGACCAACCGGCAGAACTGACCGAGAAGGAAGAGAACAGTAATTTCAGAAATAAAAAACTTTAAAAAAAATAATAGCGCTGATAATACGTACCAATTTTTTGTTTTTTTAATTATTTAATTTAATCATCATCATTCCCATTCCGCACCCAATGGTGCATAGGCCACTGCATTGATACACCAATCGCAGCGTATCTTGATCACTTTTGTCACATAAACGTAAGATGCATTGCATTTTTGAGATTTGAGATATACAGAATGGAAGGGAGATTCACAGAGAATCTTTTTCTGTAAAAAAAAAAACATTTCAAAAAATGGCCGTTTAGGATGGTTCAGAATTGAATACACGATTGCTTACAAATTATCTGAGTATTTTTTGACACTAAAATAATTTTACATCATATTTTGAGAATTATCACACGAACAGTTGGCACAATATAAAATAAATACAAAATAAATGTAATGTAAAAGAAAATTATGTCATAAAACGCATATTTTAAGCATTTACTGTGTGATTTTTCATGTAAAATAATATAACTATGTATTAGGTCTGTACAAAATCACTAAAATAAATTTAACATGCCGACCGGCTTCAGAATACGACTGTTTCTTTGTCAAGGCTTAAAAATAAACCAACTCTCATTACTAGAGCAAGAGATAGGCCATTTCAAACATGCCACGCCAATCCACCCGGCCCGGTAATTTTCCCAGATACACCCTACAAAAAGTGACACATTTTGTATGTGTTTGTATGATGTAACCAGTAAAATTACTGGGCCGGGTGGATTGGCGAGGCAGGTGTAAAAAGGGCCAGGCGTTTAACCCTTCCTTTACTGTGCCAAAAACATCCTCGCGTTACGGCGGTGTGTAGTCGATACACAATTTTTTAATCAGAAAAATAAAATATCAATTTGCAAATGTTTTAATTATTTATAGTTGAAGTCAAAAGTGATAATATTGAAAACCTAATTGCTAAAAACACGAAAAAACCGTTAGCTCAAGCTCGCAACGTGAGCGAGAGGCCCACCCTTAACGATGCTCGGAGAGCTACTGTGGTACTGTGGAGCTACTGGCGTACTGTACTTTAATACATGCAACATTTTTATTTGCGCATCTGACGCGTGAAATCATTTCCTTCGCTCGTGGGTATACCTGTAATATTGAGACGTAGAAAGTGTCGTATATTCAGTACTCTTTTACTTCATACGCCGTGACATGCGACACATCAGTAAATTTTCGAATATATTAGTGATTTATTATTTTTTTATTTTAAATATATATTTTAACCATTACGAAAATGTATAACAGAGAAATGCCAAAAATTTAAACCCAGTATTTATTATATTTAAAATTTTAACTCCTATATAGGTGCGGATCTTGGCACCTTACCAAAGCTCAAAACACCAAACTTCTAAGTTTTGAGAGTAAGTGTTTGAGAAGAATATTAGGTATAAGATGGTTCGATTTTACATCTAACATTGAAGTCCGAGAACGGACGTAGCAGCCTCCTATAACGAGCGTCTTCAGGATGTGGCATTTGACCTGACTTGGACGCACGTTGCGCATGCCTCAGGAAAACCTAAACCCAAGTGGCCTTTTCTGTAAACCTGCGGGCTCACGGTCTGCGGTTATTTAATTTATTACTTATTAGGCACAAAAAAAGCATATTATCGGAAATCGTTTATAAATTACAAATATCATCAAAAGTATACTCTCAGTCAGTCACGTAGTCCAGTACTATATAGTTACTAAGTAGCTCTCGGGAAGTTGGCGCGAGTGCACGTTTCGCCAGAGTCGTTAGCGATACCCAATGTTTTTTTCATGTTTTCAGCAGTTAGATTTGAAATATTATCATCTTTGAATTAAATTATGGTTAATTAAAGCCATTTCCTATAAATATTCCATTTTCCCCCTTTTGAATCTCTTTTTTTTTACGTGTAGTGACTACACAGCACCGTAGCGCGCGGGTGTTTTTAGGACAGTAAGGGAAAGGTTAACACGTATTCTAATGAAGGTCAAACAATAAAAACGCCCAATTTTGGGAGTTTCAAAGTGACTTTTAACGTATTTAAAAACGGTTTCAGTTTCGGCCAAAACTAGAACACAACCCGAAATGAATTTTCGGTTTTGGCTGAAAATCTTGTTTCAGTCGGTCACTACATTTAAATATAACATTCTGTGTCACAAATAAAATTGTTTTTTTAATAGCATTGGTATCTAGTAAGCATAGTGCATTAGAAAGTTTGATATAGTCAAAGGCCATAACACGGCAAATTTTTACAGTTCTAAAAACGAGCCGAGTTTTTGCAGTCAACTATACCCGAAATAAATATGTATTTTTAAATCTTTGGAATGTTCTTTTATATATACAGGTTGAATTTTATTCCATATTATAAATAAAATTACTATATATTAAATATTTTACATTTGGTTGTGTTCTATATGGCGTCAATACGCCGGCAATGTCTGTCTAGTAGCACTAAAAAAAATCAGCATATTAATAAAACAATGTACTTTTTAATGAAGGGTTGTTTTTTTAACATATTTCTTATTATTGATAACACAAAGGAAAATTATGTTATTTTATTATACATCAAAATTGTATAATCTTAATGAGAAATTAAAAATACTTAAAATTAATTTCACTCAACAGATATTGCTGGCGCAATGACGATGTGTACTTTTTTAAGGTGCAGAGTGTAAAATAGAATATAAATAACCTTTTTGGCGTTTTTTAGTGTTTTTTACAATTTTTACAACTTTACAAGGATAGGATCTAACATAAATTAGAATAAAAAATAAATATTTTAAACAACAGCTGTTTTAACAGCTCCAAAAAGAAGACACTTTTCAATAAAATGCGGTCATAAAAAAATAGTTTTCAAAACAAATAACATCAATAATTATAAAATATTTAACAATAAAATGGAAGATTTTTTGAGTAATTACGTGGACCTTTTTTTTATTTTTATAAAATGAGTAAAAATATCACATACCATACAAATTAATGCTAAAATTAAACAAATTGTGGAGTTACGATGCATATATTGATGGATGCAGAAAACAAGACCGAAAAAGACGTGGTACGACCAGATTCAACAAATACTTGAAGAACGACAGTCGAAAATCGGAAGAAGATGTATGAATGTAGAGGAAGCGAGGTCTGTATGCAAAGACAGAGTGATATGGTGTTCTATCCTCTCTGCCTACCCCTACGGGGAAACGGCGTAATGGTTTGTTGTGGGTTGTTTGTTATATATTACATCTCCCCATGCAAACGCTTGAATATGACTGTAGTATTAACGTGCTAAAACAATTTAATCTCGGGAAAAACTATAATTAGGTAACTTTTGACCTTGTTCTCAGATTAGATAAATGTTTGCATTCTATCCTCTGTACCTACTCTTACCAGGGAACGGCCTGACGGTTTGTTTGCAATAAAACATAGCAAATTAAAATTCAACAATAAAATGGAAGAATTTTTATGTGGATATTTTTTTTAATGTATGAGGTGAGTAAAAATATCACAGGTACGCACAAATTAATATTAAAATTGAATAAATTATACTTATTTTCACATGTCTGACTAGAAAAACATTTTGAAATCCCTCCAACGTTAACGATGGGGAAGTTCAGTGCTATGGGAAATTGGGTATAAAAAAGGTTTTCTTACGCGCTATAAAAATTAGAGCATTTAATTGTACGACAAAGTTTCCCTAAAATGTATGAATAAATTAATAAAAATGAACTACTTTAAATGACGTCACAAGTTTTTCTAAAACATCCAAAGATTGAGGGTTGTCACAGATGTTCGGTTTCCGGGAAGCCAAATCTGACTGTCCAATCAAGAAAACTCACCGAAGAAAACTAGTGACGTGACTGCGGAGTAATAAAAAATTACAAAACTTAAAAAAATCGTAGAGATGATAATCAAAACAATAATTTTTAAAAAATAAATTATTCCAGTCTTTTAACAAATAAAATATTAAAAAGATCCACTGAACTTCCTCATTCTATGCCACAAATTACAATTTTCAACAAAAAGATTAAAAATTGAAAAAAAAATATTTGAGAAAAAATCTGTCTTGTATACAATTTTATGTTTATAATTGTTTACATGGGCACGCATCACTATGGCATTAAAAATATAGTCCTTACAAAATAAAATAAAAACGATATTTTAAGTATGTCCAAATGTTTATAGACGAGTACTGGAATTTACACGCTAGGATTACAATATGTATAAATATTTAAAAAAAGATGAAGAACATTTATGGGAAGGCAATACGCCTAGTAGGTGAAATAATTCAATCCTCATACTCATCATTTCATGTCCGCTCCCTAGTTGGAGCATATGGTGTCCACAAAGATCCTCCGCATCCCATAGTTAAGCACCAACGCCGACTGTTCATAAAAACTTGAGTCTTTCTTCTGTTTCGCATATCAATATTAATTTTTTTAAAACTAATTAAGCGAAAATTTAATATTTCTTTACAATGAAACCGCGGAAATAACAAAACAAAGAAACATTAAAAGCTTTCATTGTACCCCTCACTGCAGTATTGTCAATTTGTGATCAATCAAATACACATGGTCAGCACAATCACCTTTTTCCAATTTCCCAGTATGACAGCAGTGGACGTGCAGGACATCGAGAATCTGATGCCTTGTAAAGTAGGCAAGCGTGGTTAAGGCTCTCAGGAGGCATCCGTAGCACACGGCCAAGCCAATCGTATCGCCTCCGCTTGACGACAGCTGTCACTGGAGTTTGCTGGGTCCGTTCTCTTATTATTTAATTCCTCACAAAGTCAAACCACCGCACACCGGAGATTCTTCAGAGACACCTATTCTCTAAATTTAGAATTTTGATGTTTTGGGCCTAAGTGAGGTGCCACAATTCGCTTCCGTAGAGATGAACAGGTGTTATGCAGGCGGCCGGTTGTCACCGAGTAAATATCTGATCTCCAGACAGCCTTCATACTGTTGAATGTGGTGCCTGCTATTCCTAGTCGCACTCCCAGTTCTTTTTAAAAGCTGCCATTTTTCGTAACATATACTCCCAGGTATTTGAAACTCCCGACCCTTTCAATGACTTGGTTTGACAGTCAAGGGATTTTAGGCATCAAGGCATGAAGTGTTACACAGTACATGGGTTTTTGCAATATGGACTTTTTCAATCATAGGCTGATTAAAACAAAGATGGCATTTTTTACCTTTTTCTAATTTTGAGTAATATGCAATAGATGTTTTTTTTAGAACTTTTCCCGGACTGGAAATATAACTTCAGTGGCATTCAGGAAAAGAGCCACATGTCACTATTAGCTAAGTGTGCAGGGCAGCCACTTAAAGTTTCTTGCTGGTGAGTTACCATAAAAAAAACTTTTACCCTTCATCATTCATTCATTATTCCCTTTCCGCACCTAATGGTGCATACGTGAAGGTAAGATGATCAGTCTTTCGCTTCGTGTACCAGTCCAGGGACTATGAAATGTTATAGTGTAAAAACACCTTTTCAAATAAATATTTCATGTCAACCATGTCGGGAATAGAACCCGAGACCTCTTGCGCGGGAGGTAAACGCACTGACCACTACCACGGTGCTGACTATTTTTATTTCATTTTATTTATTACTCTGAGACTGACGAGATACGCGTCATTAAAATTGAGAAAATGAGTTGAAATCGGTAAACAATGGCCCGTGCCAAGGGCACTTAACTCTTACCAGTCCAATGTCGAATCTCATTCGACATTGATTTTTGCCATATATCATACTTTGGAAAATTATAGAAACTAATTTGTTCATTTGGAAAAAAAAAAACTCGATTTGTAGAAAAACGAGATTTATTTTTGAAATGTACATAGTAATGGCCTTATTATCTATATTTTATAATTTTCCAAAGTATGATATATGGGAAAAATTTATGTCGAATGAGATTCGACTTTGGACCCGTAGGGGTTTTAACAATATACTTCTTTTAAATTATTTTTATTAAGCTGTAACTTGTTGAAAAATAGCCAATTGTTCAAGGTGTTTAAAAATCGGTGAAATTACATCGATTTAAATTTATTTCAACAGAGAGGGAAAATTTTTGAGAAGGGGATATGGAAGTCTAGGCATTTACAGGGCTTATGACCTGTCATTGGCTGGTTTAAGTGGCCACTTTACACACTGTGTAACATTCACCATTCTGCCCATGTTTGAACATCCACATTTCCTCAAATCTTCCATCTGTTGACTTTTGTGAAGTAAAAGAGCTGAAACCTCACGTGGGTGAGATTCTACTAGGCAACGCCTGAAAACAATCTTTCACAACACATTGCATTTAAAAAGAACTAAGTGGAAGATTCATCTTCCAGTGTACGTTATTACGATACTCTTGTGACACAAGTCGTATTTTTAATTCGAAATATTAGAAAATAATTACCACAATTACGTTGGTATATTTATGTACCACTTTGTTCCACACAGGTGTCCTATACAGGGTTAAAGTCGCTGGTTACTGACCACAGGGTGAGTATTTTCATATTGCTAAATCTCTCTCTCCAAGCCCAAATCCTTACAGTATCGGACTATTAGGAAGGGCGAGCGCCCTAACATTCTCAGGTTTAAACGGCGGTCCCCCGAACATAAAGCGTCACATCCACATAATATAATGGTAGATTTTACCCGGTGAGTAATATGGTCACTTAAAGCCACTAATGACAAGTCTTAATCCTTGTAAATGCTTGGACTTTCTTATAAACATTTCTGTTTTAATATCAGTGAATCTTATTAAACTCCGGGGTGAAATCGGAAACCTGTTCACAAATATTTGGACAAACTTAAAATACCGATAAAATGGCAAGATACGCATCACAGTTGCATTTTTAAAATTACTTACAAAAAATAACCGTAAACTTCACATCAAATTATTAAAAACAATATTTAAATAGAAAGTTATCTATTTACAGTGTACATAAAAAAAGAAAAATTAGATTATTAATTATTTCAAATATAAATGGAAGCTAGAGTTCGAAACGCCCGTGCGCTCTAAAGTTGTGAGACGCGTTGTGATCTAGCTCCCATCTGTAATTAAAATTTATGTTTACGTAAGCAAAAAATTGTGATAGTAATGGTAATATTACTTTTCCGTGCGATGCCGGAAAAAAAATTCTACAAAGGTTCAAAACGTTCATATTTTGAATTACCTAAAAACGAGATGTTTCGCTCCCTATGAGACAAATGGCATGTGTTACGTTACCGCGTCATACTTGTTCCCAATGTTGTTAGAGGCCCGCTCGGCAGGCATGACGTGTGACGTCAAAATTAATGGTTTTAAACCCGAAAGTCATAAATGAAAACTTGTTTTTTATACATTGATGGTTTTATCATTAGAATCGTAAAAACCAGCTCTAAATTCAATGTTTTCAACGTTATTCCCGATTTGACCCTATTGGAAACGGGAAACTAGAAAACCAACCGCTCTGTAACTGCAAGACTGGGTAGATATTTATTGTACAGCGCCCTTGAGGCGATTCTCGCAAAAATGGTGCTACATAATTATCCAATAATAATATGTAGGAAAATTTCTAAATTAATCTATTAATGAAGATTGGTCAAGTCTCCAATATTAATTTATGTATACGTCAGCTAGGATCACTTTTTATTTAATTTTTTGGTGAATTCGAATCATTTTCTTAATAATTGGTCCGTTATCATTTTTGCAAAGCGCATAATAATATAATTTTTAAATTATTCTTTACATGCTATTCACACTATGTTATTAAAAACGTTTTGAAAAATTCGAATTTCTATTAGAATATTTAACAATTGACTAGTACAATTAGCGGGGTGCATTTCGATAAATTAAAATTATCTTTTACATCGCTCGGTTGAGAGAGTTCTAAATATGTACAAAAAGAAAGGAAATCTATCTTTCATAAATGAAAATATTATTCGAAGTATCGGTAGTCAAGATTTATAAACCTAATTGGAATCAAACTGAGGCATATTTTTTTGGGAGAATTTAAAATATTATATGTACAGCGACATACATACGATAAAAACAGGAAATCTACTAATGACGTTAGAAATAAAATACGCATTTTTAGAATTAAAAATCTAGCAATCTATTTTTAACCAAAAAATCTGATATTAGTTGAGTTTTGGAATGAATCGTATGGTTGGGGAAATTTTAAATATCCCACATCCGATAAAATAATCAATAATTTCAAGGAGAGCCTAAAAGCTGTGATAACACGTCGTCTTAAAATGTTTTTTATTTGTTTTACTTTTTCACCCTTGCATCAATGCCGACGGTGTCATATTGTGGAGTAACGGCTACAACTCGGTAACTTCAAAATCAGGATTTCCGAGTTAACCACAAAAACACATATTTGCATCCTCCTCTGCGAATGCTACAAATAGACATGTCATGATGCATTTAAATAATATCATGATGAATAGGTGTGTACGTTTTCACGGTCACTGCTATCAAAATGTTTTTTTTTAGGTGATCCCGTGTGTGTTGGATTTGTTCCGATGTTACGGCTACCATTGCAGGAGCCACCTTCAGGGTAGACAGTAAACAGTTTATTTACTTGACAAATTGTAGTCTGCATTACTTTACAGACTGTTTAATCCACTATGTAACGCAGGCTGTAAATATAAGTTAGAAATTAATAAATGGTAAGCAAATAGGGGCTTAACTGCCGATAGGTACAGAAAAATAGATCCACATTATCCACAGAAGCCGTATTCAGCAAGCGAATTGCCCTATTAATGGGTGAATTCTGACTAGCATTTGTATGGCTTCTGGGTGTGTAAAACAGTGCATGAAATCTCGCTCTAGTATAACTATTGAGAACATACAAACTGATATTTTTCAGTATATTTGGATTATATATACTTCCAGAAATTAGCTTAAAGAAATGTTTCCCAAGAAAAATTTGACGACGAGATTCGAGGGTGTTGTAATCCAGCATCTCTGCTAGAAATAATGATGGATACAAGAATAGATAATTATTATTTTCTTTAAGATATAAGTATTGCAAAAATCACTTTTCAACCTTCTGAATTTCAGCCTAAAAAGATAAAAAGATTGATCAGCCTAAAAAGATACATATTAATATTATGATGACTGTATATGAGTCGTCTTTTTGTAGCATTTATGATGACTATATATGACTCGTCATTTTGTAGCATTCACGGAGGAAGATAGAAAAATGTATTTTTGGTATTTAACTCAAAAAATACTGCTTTGAAGTTACCTAGTTGTAGTAATTACCCAGCGATATATATTTGAATTCATTCAAAAGAATGATATTACACTTTTCAAAGAAAATCTCAATTGTCATAAAAAAAAAATTGAAAATATGACACTGTTTAAAAATGGCCGCGTTTATAAACGTGTGCTATAAAAGCATTAAACATTTTAATTTCAAAGCCAAGATGGTATTTTTTTTCATGAATAATTCTGTTTTTTTTATTATATTTAACTAAATCAGAATTTTTTAAGTTATGACAATTTTATCGGAGGTGCGGATGTACAAAAAACTTATTTTTGATGAAGCTAGAAATACTCAGTTCTATTTCAAAATGCAACAATATGCCACGAGTTAAAATACATATTTGGTTGGAAGAATTTGGGAATATGTACAAAGCAAACAAAGGAAAATTGATTTCTGACAAATTTAGGGTCGAAATTCACATATTTAGAATTCAAGATCTAGCAATCCAACAATTTTCAACCGAAAGAATCAAAATCAAACTGAGACATAATATTCGGTTTGAAGAATTTTAAATATGTACAAAAACAAAACATCTCTGTTTGATTGAGTTAGGATCGCAGTTTCAAAGCAAAATATTTATTTAGTTTAAAGTATGTATTTAAAATATGTAGAGAATTGGTTTGCTAAATGCACCACGCCGAATTGCACAAAAAAATTTGATTAAAACTTCAAAAGTAAGCAAAAATATTTTGAGGAATATATTTTTTAATCACTTTGTTAGACAAACGTTTTAGTCACTGTACGCAATGCAAAACGCAACACACTACGCACATACAATATGCTAAACACTAGCACGGTGCGGAGGTTGTGCGAACGTCAGCGTATCGTTTATAAAACAAAACTCGTTTTCGTCGTCATTGGTCAAATAATACCCGCAACTGTCGTCGTTCGACACTTGATCACAGTTGTTTTTGAAATTGGCACGGTCGTTCTTCACTCGGCTGTTCACGTTCCACGAATACTCCTGTTTCCTCCCGCCCTTGTAAACGCAAACCGAGTCATCGTTGTTATTCTTTTTCTTTTTCTTCCGCTTGGAGAAAACCTTGGAGGGGTCCAGGAACGCATCTTCTCCTAAACGGAAGTCGGTTTCGTCATAGAAGTAGTTCTGGCCGCGCCGTCTTTGTAATTCTTTATTTTCGCGTATATTTCTATCTACGTTTCTCATTATTTTCCGCTTCGAGTAGCTCGATTTGTCATCTTTGGATGAATCGTCCATCAATGGGTCGTGACTTCTTTTCTCGTTCTCTGATCTCCCGTCAATTGAGTAGAAGGAACTTCTGCGGCTTCCGAATAGCTGAATGCTGGTGCATCTTCCATCCATATCGCTACCCGACCTGTGATTGTATCTGAAAATATTAAAATAAAAATTTAAATACAGTGCGATTTCTATAAACATCTCTTGCCCTTTTAATTTTTGGTACTATAATTGTGTACGGATATATCCCGAAGTAAAAGAAGGCTCGAAAGACCCAGGCTGAGGTGGGGGAGGACGTAAAACAAGATGCAGCACAGCTACTACGGTCCCAAATTGGAAGACGGCAGCTGAGGATAGGCGGAGTTGGAGGCCAAGGCTCGATTTGGGCTGTCGAAGAAGATATCCTGAAACAGGTATTGTCAGAGAACAGGTTTGTGGCGTACAAAAGGAATGTGGTAATGTGTTTTGAAGCTGCCCTGTTGAGTTTAAATAAAAATTAGCTGGTAGATACTCACGAATATATTATTTACTTGAACATCAAGGCGCCAATTTTCATCAAAACTTAACCGGAAACTGTCAAAACACATTACCGCATTCCTTCCGTATGCACTCGTTCCACGACGTTAGGAGAATTTGTGTATCTGAGAAGTATGTTTACTAGGGATGGAAATACATAGAAAGATTATTAAAAGGTGGGGGCGTACTGGGTACAAGGTGAACTAAAATCAACTTTGGTAAATAAATGCTTAAAATATTATAACAGAGATGAAGAACATTTCAGGAAATGAAATATGAAAGTCTAGGCATTTACCGGACTTTTGACCTGTCATTGGCTTGTTTAAGTAGCCACTTTACACACTGTGTAACATTTATCATTTTGTCTATGATTGAAAATCCACAGTTCTTCATTTCTTACATCTGTTCACCAAAAATACTTGGTTATGTGCAACAAATCATTTCCTGGCCCTGATCAGCCTTTCTATAATAATAGGCAGAGGATCGAGAAAGTTGACAGATTTAAATACTTGGGAGTTCACATAACTGAGGATGTAAGCATGCACAAAGAGCTCGCAACGCGCCTAGGAATTGCTGGAGCAACCTTTAACATTATGCGTGTTGTCTGGAACTCTAGACTATACTCGGGCAAAATGAAATGCCGATTATTCAACTCTTAATGCCAGTACTCCTATATGGGTGCGAATCTTGGCACCTTACCAAAGCTCAAAACACCAAACTTCTAAGTTTTGTGAGTAAGTGCTTGAGGAGAATATTAGGCATAAGGTGGTTCGATTTTATAACTAACATTGAAGTCCGAGAACGGACGCAGCAGCCTCCTAAAACGAGCGTCTTGAGGATGCAGCAGTGGACCTGGCACGGACATGTGCTCCGCATTCCTAAGGACAACTTAAACCCAAATTGCCTATTCTTTAAACTTGCAGACTCGGGCCATCATGAAGGCGATCGATGACGATCTTTCGACTTAAGGCATCCCAGAGGGATCTGGTCATGTCCACAAGCTCCACTTAGGAGCGGATGTCGAAAGAAGTTTTTTTTTAAGTTAAGGAGAAATATTTTTGATGTGGGTGAGATTCATCTGACGGAATTATATCACCTACTAGGCCAACACCTGAAGGACCAATTCTTGGTAAAATAATTAGGGAAATAAATTATTGACTAATTCGTTAGTGTTTCCAAAAGTTGAGGCCATTTTTTTCCAAAGAAGAGAACAAGCATCTTCACTGTACACTGCGCAAATATTGCGAGCAGCTTTATTCCCTCAATTGAATGCGAACAGAAAGAAGTATCAAAAATGCTTATTTTCGTCTACTTGACATTTCATTTGAAGGCTTGTAATAAAAATAAAAAAATATTTTGTAACGTGAAAGCAAACACAATACCTTGCAAAGCAGAAAATTTTCTTCCAAATGATGTATGTACGGATAATCTTTACCAATTTTTTTAACTTTCGGTGTTCATTTTTAAATTTGGAAAAAAAATTTACAAAAGTTATGTTCATACCCAATATTTCATATAAACAGTGAAATTATACTACTCATAAACACCCGTCCAGGGTTCTGGTTCTATTTCACACACAGAACCATATTCTTTATCCGCCCAGACAAAGAATAAAGTAAATGATAAGAACTCGTTGATATCATTTTTTTTTTCAAAAAATAGGATCATAATTTTGACAATTAAATTATAAAAAATGATTACCTAAAAGTATCGTAGTTGAAAGCATTCTTGCTGCTATTCATCAGCTCCAATCTTCGTTTCCTCACCAGCTCTCTAAAGTCCTCCTCCTCTATGTGGAACTCGGGATTCTTGGCGTTCATGTAAAGGTACCCCGATGCAGAGTTGAGGCGGAGAGTTCCCGACTGGCTGAGGCACCCCGACTTCTCTATGTAGCGAGGCACCTTGTTCAGAAGCCCCTTGGTCTGCTTACCCTTACTGCCGGTCTTAGCTGGAGGGATCGGAGATAAAGGATCGTGGTATTGGAGTAACCTGAAAATTTTTTATTAGAAGAAATTTCAACAATATTTTGAATCAATAAGAATTGGGAAGTGTCAATACTTGTTTTATATTTTAACAACCGCAACAAACCATCACGCCGTTTGCCCAGAGAGGATAGAACGCCACATCTTTGCATACAGATCTCGCATCCTCTACATTATGCATGAGCGCTGATTATTCCGACTTTTGACATGTCCATCTTCAAGTATTTGTTGGATTTGGTCATGCCATGTCTTTCTCGGTCTTCCTCTATTGTAAATAGCCATCCATTAGCTCTACATGTCCAAACTAACGCAGAGCTCCTTTCTTGATTTTGTCGATAATGCTTATCTCAGCCTTACATAATGTACGGATATCAACATTTGTGCATCTATAATATATGGTTTTATCACACATTCGCCTGAGAGATCGCATTTTGACAGCATTCTAAGAAATAAATCATACGAGGACCGCTTAAGGGAGCTCGGGTTAAGTTCACTGGAAGAGCGGAAGCAGCATGGTGTGGTTGAAACGTTCAAAATCTTAACTGAGCAATATTAATGTACCCAAGTTGAAATCAATGTTCACTATGAATGAACACCAGAGGTCATTCTTTGAAACTAAACACAACCTCCTTTTCATCCAACCCCAGGAAGAACTTCCCGACAAACCGAGTGGTGGAGAAATGGAATGGCCTTCCCGAGAAAGTGATTGGTGCTAGTTCAGTGAATGTTAACTATATGCACACAGCAATGTATAATGTTTAATAACCATGTACACTTGATATACACGCATCAGCTTAATAGCTGCTAGTGTATTATTATTATTAATAACAATAATAATAATTCAGCCTTCTTTCATCCCTGTTTTTCCAAGTCCATACCTCACTCCCATGCATCAGGGTCGGGACCAGGACTCCATTGTGAACTGCTGATTTTGCCTCTTGCGACAAACATTTATTTGCCAAGGTTGATTTAAGTGCACCTTTCACTGTTCCCGGCACTCACCTACCATTCAATATCGTTCCAACCCTAGTAAACGTACTTCCCCATGTATTTTAAGATTTTGCATAAGATAATTTGTAAAAAATATAATTTCTGTGCCCAATAAGTATTTATCATTTAATAATAAATGACTAATTGATGGGTAAATGTATAATGGAGGAATGCTGAAAATCTTAATACGGTATTTATAGAGATATTCAAGCTTTTAAATGCAATTTGTACTAGCTATACATCACACAAAACAACAACAAACAACCGAAAAAACCAACCAAACAAAACAACCGAACAAAACAACCGAACAAAACAACCGATTTTTTTCGAGTACCTAATAGAAAACTCCAAAATTGATGTAGTTAAGTCCATCAGAGATTTAGGAGTTGTTTTGGACTATAAACTGACGTACAACGAGCATATATATAATACAGTTAATAAATCACTGAAATTACTTGGCTTCATTAACAGAATATCCTCTGATTTTATTAATGTCCATACAATCAAAACTCTTTATTGCTCAACAGTTCGCCCTCTTCTAGAATATGCCTCCGTGGTCTGGTCTCCATTCTATGTCAATTGCAAGTCACATTGAATCAGTCCAACATCGCTTGCTTCGAAAAGTAGCGTGTATGCTTGGACTAGAGAGAAATAATTATTCTTATGCTGATATAGAGTCAATGTTAAATATTTCTAGTCTACAAAAACGTAGAACTAATATGTTTGGCCTTAATTCTCTAATGACCCATCTTTGTCGTATTGTTAACTCAAGACAAGATCTGGACTTTTTTGGTTTGAGTTTACAACGATTTAAACGAGCACTCAATAAATAGTCCAGATCTTGTCTTGATGTTCCTTATGTTTGGCAATGCTTCTTTTCTTTTTTTTATTGTAATATTTAAACCCTATAAATTGTATACATGGACAATGTCCCTTTAATAAATAAATCACTGGGAAGGGAAAATTAAACAATTCTTGTAGGACATACTGAATACATTTTTTTTTACATCCATAGGAATTATTTCTGATCTGAAAGGGTTCATAATTCATATTTGAGAACGAAAATTGTAAAATGGAAATCAATATTTAAGTGATAGCAAAAAAAAAATATATTGTACATTCTTACGCGATAATAAAATACAAAATAATTTATATAATTCTTACTTTTGCTTGCCAAAACAATTACAGTGACAGCTACACACACTCGCTGCATATTCGGCTTCATCAGGAAACTGCATAAGTGGTGTTCCGCCTAAAAAAATAATAAAAATAATTACTACTACTACTACCGTCACGCCATTTCTCCGTACACCCGTACGCAAACAGAGAGAATAGACGGCCACACACGTCTATCCTGGCATACATTTCTAGCTTCTTTCACCTTCAAACATCTTGTCATACATGCCCTTCAGTTCTGCCTGCTTTCGACATGGCCAGACTTAAGATTTTGGTATATCTGATCATGCTACTTCTCCCTTGGTCGTTCTCGTCCCACGTTACCGTTCATTGCTTGCCATATATACCTGTTTTACCATTCTTTCATCGTCCATTTGTTCTACATGACCAAACCGTCTCAGAGACCTTTTCTTAATCTTATCAATTATACCTGACTCAGATTTACACTCGCGCCACTTTACCTCGCGATTTCTGACAAATTCGTCTGAGAGATCGCATTTCAACCGCGTTCACTCGGCTTTTATACTTCCTCTGCCAGTTTCATGTTTCACTTCCATACATACGTGTCGGGACTAAAACTCCATTGTGCACTGCCGGTTTAGCTTCGATTGACATATTTTTATTAGCAATTACTGCGCTTAGTGAGCTGTTCATTTTGTTGCCCGCATTCACTCTCTTTTCAACATCTTTTTCTACTCCTCCATCTCTTGAAAATATGCTTACCAGGTGCACAAATTCTTCTACTTTTTCAAGACATATAGAATATATTTATAAGCATAAATAGATTGATTGAATATTTTTGTACTGTCCTTTCCCATTAAGGGGTCAAATTTCCCTTTTGCAGCTGCCTTTTGAGTTTTTACAACAGACCACTAAATGGCACCATTTTTGAAGATGTGACATTAGTATTTACAACGGTACAATACAACGGGCCGTATGTACTCAGGTTGAGAATTGCAAGTGCAAACAAAACCGTCCGTTACACGTTTGTTGTTAAACTCAAAACAGAGCCAAAATTTTTTAACACTTTTGTTCTATGCAATAAGAGCTGAGGGGCTTCTCTTTGAGAGGGCGTGAATTATTACTCTAAGATTATACCATACTGGATATATAAAAATAGTCAATGTTAATTCTACATTTTCGTAGACTTAAAATATCAGCATATTAGTGGCGAGCCGTGATTTATTTTATAGGTTCTACAAAAAAATTTTCATTAATTTGTATATATATATTTAAGAACATAATATGTAAGTATTTAATCATTATAAATGACTATATTTTTCTGTGGTTCTGTGAAAATCAACTCAAACAATAATTATTATTAACCACACGATATATACATAGCTTTATTCTGCACTATTTTAATACAATACTTGTACAAAAATTAATTAACAAATACCACAATGACATTCAGCAGTAACTGTCAACACTGGGCACTGGCCGATTCCTTTAAAAATGAAAAACGCCACATGTCCTATATGATACATTATATGACAACGTTATTATATCAAAGAAAAACAGTCCTACGGAAATCATGTTCAAAATACTAGTTTCCAAAAAGAGAATCTTCAAATAACATGTCTAAATCTGGAAGCTCGTTTCAATACTAAAAAAGCTGACTTGGGTTAAGGATGTAAAATATAGTGTACTTTTTTGTATGGAGGAATAAGCTGAGGTAATCGGCTAGTTTCATCGTTCACTGAGAACAGGCTGGGCGCTGGGCTCACTTCATAGATATTTTTTTTAGGAAGATATAAAATGATGGTGGTGGTTTATAATAAATAACAATTATTTTATTTATTTTCGCATAAACATATTTAGTAAAAAACATTATTATCGAAAGTCAAATATAATGGTAAGCTGTGCATAATCGCTTATTTTGACGATTCGCCCCTGCAGCATACAAATAGTCACCTATCTCTAAGACATCCATGCTACTTTTCTAAGTTTGCAATATTGGACTGATTTAATACGATTTATTTGGCTCACATAGAAGGGAGATCAGACCACAGAGCCATATTCGTAGAGAGCGAACAATTTAACAGAAATGTTAAATAATTTATGCCTTTTTCTCAAAATGTACAAAATGGGCTGTATGAAATAACTACGAAAATGGCACGCAGACTTTTTGTAGATGTTATTTATAAATATATTTTTTACCTTGTAGAATCTCTCTTGGATCGGCTGGCAGTCTCGTTCCCTTAGAAACTCCTCTGAGAATCTCCCCATCTGCTGTAATAACATCGCCTTCTAATCTTACCGCACCACGAAGAGCCTGAAAATATTATTGTTTGTAAGACAATTTAAAAACATAAACAAAACAAAAGGCGACAGGTAACGCGACGAAAATTTGACATCAGATGAAACAAAAAAAGATGAAAAAAGGTGTTTTTTTCTCCGGAGTATTTTTCATTTATTAAAATCGGTCCAGCCTTTTAGCATAACGCGGTCAGTGAAACAACTTTAAGTAAAAGCTCTGTTACTATACGTTACAATACAAGAGTTACTAGATACTCCACCCTGATGCTGCAAAAAATAAATACAACCTTCCGTCAAAGAGGATTGGCTAACTACTCGGTTAAAGTGTACAATCTACTTTATCCATAAGGACAATTAGTAAGTTCTCACAATATAAAATTGCTATTAAGAAATGGATAGTGGAGGAGGGTTGCACACGGATCGATGAGTGGATCAAGCCAAATAGGTAAAATGTGTGTACTGTTTATGAAATTTGTTCTATTGGTCTCTATAAATTGGTTACGTTTTATATGATTATTTTAGTTTATATTGTTTACTGTGTTAATGATAATTAGGTTAATTGGATTAATTACATTTTTTTTATTGTTATTATTATGTTAACTTTGTTAAATTGCTAATTTAAGGCATGTTTCACATTTTGTAAAATGTTTCCCTCGGCACGGGACACCCCAAATAATACAAACAATGTAAAAGTATAAATAAATAAATAAAATATAAAGTACAAAGTGAACAACACCGTTTTCCTAGGAAACTACTTTATTGTCACCTTTACGACGGCTGTCCACCGCATCACCGTTCACTATGGCCGTTAAAATACGGGCACCGCTGTCCTAGGAAACCCTAGCTTAAGCCAGACTTTAAAAATGATTGAAACTGGTAAAATACATAGTGAAGAACTTCAGCCCTACGGGAAATTGGATACAAAAAATGTTTTCTTGCGCGCGGTAAAAATTAGAGAATTAAATTGTACGTTAAATTTCTTAAAATTGTACGAAAAAAATTTTAATAAAAAAGGCAATACTTTGAATGACACTGGTTCATATGAACCATCCAATGATATGAGAGCTTTGAAGGATATCCAGTTTGGTCACAGTAAACGAACCAATCGGAAGAACTGTCATGGAACAACCTCTGAAATCACATGCGGAGTTATTTCAGAAATAAAAAACATTAAAAAATCATAGCGCTGATAATACGATACATAAAAATAAGTAATAAAAATTTTGGCTTTGTTTAATATTCTATTAACAAATATTTTTTTTTTTAAAATGACACTGAACTTACTCATTAAACTATTTTTGTGGTATAAAAAAATTAATGCATGCATTTTTAATCGTTTTTAAAAGTTAAAAACATTGTGACTGTGGAGTAATTTAATAATTCACTATTTTCACTACAGTGCTATCTCAGTTTTGCTTTTCTTTGGCTGGCTGCTTTCTCCATAACTACGTTCAATTGGTGTACCGATGCAGTGCCTTATGCACTATTAGGTACGGAAAGGAAATGATGATGAAGAACACATAAAAATTAATAAATAATTGAAAACAAATTTACTTTAAAGCCTCATTAAAAAATACCAGACGTTTAAGGGGGAAATACATTAACAATTTTCAAAAAATGCATTTTATTTTTTTGCATATGTTGGCTTAACATTTCAAGGATGTAATGATGTTAGTCAGATGTTTAGGTGGCCACACGCAAAATGCTAATGAAAGTTTCAATGCAACAATCTGGCGCTTGGACCCTAAATATCTCCATTCCAGACTTTAATTAGTATATATATAATATAGTATATAATTATAGCTGCTGGTATTTTTAACGAAAGCTACACGGCAATTTTGCAGATGATGGCGGAGCTGCAGGTGACGATAGGCAGCCACAGCAAGAGATACGCCGAGGAAGTCGACGACCGCCGGCTGCGTCGTCAGGAACGACGCAGCTCTTTTTCAACAAAGGAAGCTCGAAAAGCTAAGAGTGAGCAACTCATTCAAGAAAATCAGTTTTACGAAGAAGCAGAAGGAATGTTGTATGGCTCTGGAATTGCTGATTAGCCGGTGAGGTGGAAAAATCATGTAGCTTTCTCGAGTCAAAACTTTCAACACGTTTTTCTCAAAACGTAAATATTCAAACTGGCGTGCCGTGTAGCTTAAATACTATTTAACCAATCATTCTGAAATTTTTACCATATCTTTATACTATTACCTTATTGATAAATTTAAATATTTTTAAAAAGAAAAATAAAAAAAGTTTTTTTTTGCAAAAAAAGCCTTAAATATTAATTTTTATTTCAAACGCATATAATTATTGGAATTTTCATATTGTCTTAATCATATTTAGGTTCATCGACAAATTATGGGTATAAATAATAAGTTTCTTTTTGTTTTCCATTTTTCAGAAGTTTACAACAGGCGGTATCATCATGCCGTTTTTTTCCTCTGGCGCAGACCCATGGTATTCACACTCCAGCCAAGCCGCTATTTTAAAGAATAATGTATTTAAAAAAATCGTGTTTGTTCTTTCAATACGTAATGTCTAAATAAATCTCAAAGTTTCGAAAATATACATCTTTTTTATATCCAAAAAATTCACAAAAATCATGTAAATTTCTAGCTTCTCAAGTATTTTCCCCTTAAAAGCATAAAAATCACAAATTTGTTTCTCCTGAAAACATAGGTTTTTTAACTTTTTGTAGTTATTTACATATTTATTTACAGACTTATTTAGTTCATTTAACAATGGTAAATACATTCCTTTATAGTATAGACAGATGGAATTGAAACAAAATACAACTAAAGAAAATAAAAGGTAGGACAAATAATTCAATGATAATTACTATAGTCCTTAAAATATAGCTTGAATAAAATGACACCTGTCAAACTAATGTCACTAGTGATGGAAAATTATTGATCACTGATCATGTGCGGATCAAATTGATTTTATCAGTGTTTTTATGCAAAAGTGAGACTGTTCCCGAAAATTGATATAAAAAAGCAAAAACAAGCCTTTTATCGTCTTTAAAACAATTACACAACAACAACAACAAACCATCACGCCGTTTCCCCGTAGGGGTAGGCAGAGAGGATAGAACGCCATAACACTCTATCTTGGCATACAGACCTCGCTTCCTCTACATTCATACATCTTCTCATGCATGCACGCCGATTATTCCTACTTTTGACATGTCCATCTTCAAGTATTTGATGGACTTGATCGTGCCATGTCTTTCTCGGTCTTCCTCGTTTTCTGCATCCATCAACATTTCAATTATTTACTAAAAAATAAGACATTTATACTTTTTTCATGATAACAACAAATGAATATTTATTCGATCGATTTACGTTGATCAATTTGTCTCATCTCTAACATTTTTGCAAAATGATGTAACCTTGTAAGAACGTTATTAATAATTAGGTTTATTCTAGTTTTTATTAGTTTTAGTGCTGATTTTAGATAATTATGTTGATTTATATTTCAAGCATTGTATTAAAAAGATTAATTAACATGCCAGATACGAATGATTTTTCGTTTGTCAGTATAAATCACTCCTTAGACGTTACTGCAAAGTTATGGCGTCACTTTTTCTGACAAATGTCATTCTAATCAAGCTATATTTTAAGGACCATACCTCAAGACAAGATCTGGTCTATCTTAGTGATTGTTTAAATCTAGAAAGACTTACACCAAAAACGTCCCCACCAATGCGACACAACGAACCACTCATAAACAGGTGATAAGAGTTTTAATGGTAGGTAAAACATGTCTTCAACATCGAGACGATGATAAGTAAAACATTTGTCGAACTGATAATAAATAAACCCTGCAAATTCAAATCAACGGCTTGTCTAACCTGTATGGCTTGCTGTTCATCTCTCCTTTCGTCCTCGGTGTTCATGGTGACGAATCTCAGAACCAGCAGATTGAGGCAGGCAGCAACAATGGCGAGGCCAAAGAGAATGAAGATGAGGGCGAACATCACATATGACGGTTTGGAGTTCAGGGCGTTGTCTTTCTGGAGCGCTACCATGTCACCGAAACCTGGCACAAAGAATCACGTCAGCAAAAATCATAAAATCAGAGTTTTCCACTTGTAAAACTAACAAAAACAAATCTTCAGTGGCATCTGAGTAAAAATTATGATGATTAACAAATTACAACAGGGATGGAGAATGCCTTAAATAAGGGAATATGGCAGTCTAGGCATTTACAGGGCTTATGACCTTGGCTTATTGGATGGTTTAAGTGGCACTTTACACATTGTGTAACATTCACCATTTTGCCTATATTTGAACATCCATATTTCTTCAATTCTTCCATTTGTTGATTTTAGTGAAGTAAATGACTAGACTGCCATATTCCCTTATTTAAGGTATTCTCCATCCCTGTTGTAATTTGTTAATCTTAATGACTTCCGAGGGGGTGAAATCCAGTCTTTTGTCTACGAACATTTGGACAAACTCAAATATTGTAATGAAACCAACTGGTCCAAGAAGAAATTGAAAAATTGTTTTCAGGCGTTGCCTAGTATGTGAAATAATTCAGTCAGATGAATCTCTTTCGCAACAATAAAGGTTTCAGCTCTTTAACTTCACTAAAATCAACAAATGGAAGAATTGAAGAAATATGGATGTTTAAACATAAGGCAAAATGGTGAATGTTACACAGTGTGTAAAGTGGCCACTTAAACCAGCCAATGACAGGTCATAAGCCCTGTAAATGCTTAGACTGCCATATTCCCTTATTTAAGGCATTCTCCATCCCTGTTGCAATTTGTTAATCTTAATGACTCCCGAGGGAGTGAAATCCAGTCTTTATGATCAACTTACGATCAACTTATGATCAAACTTATGATCAAATTATGATCAACAATATTTTGAGTACATCTAAATGTTTGTAGATAAGACTAGATTTCACTCCATAGGAAGGTAGTAAACTGTGGACCCATTTACATTTCTCTCTGCTTGGGTCCCTATCAGAACACCCACAACGGAGGTATTTGATCGAGTGGGTGTTCTGGACATCAGGCAATTGTACGCTAGGGCACTTCTCGTTCACACACATAAAAATGGTGGGAGTAAATATAATACAATCTATGAAACAAGATAAAAAAAGAGACAACTATTTGTGCCACCTAAAATGACAACATCGTTTGGTCAGAGGAGTCACGTGTACCTTGCTGCCAAAATTTACAACACTCTTGATTTAAAATCAAATATAAATGGAAATTCAAATTAGCTGAAAAATGGCTTCTGGATTTGGGTCCCGAAAACTGCCTTGAGATGGTCACCCCACCAAAATAGTAGTCTATTTGAACTCTGAATTATTGTTGTATGTCTGCTATTTTGTGTTTTATGTTTAAATCCATACAGTGTTATCTATTATAATATATTTATTTATAATGTACTGGAACATAATGTAAATGAATGCATCGACACGGGTTATGCCCAGTGAGGAGTTTATATAGAACACAAAAAATATAAAGTTTTATGTGAAATAAATAAATAAATTTACCCATTTACATACCGTAGACCCCCATTTACATCTCATAGACCCCAATTTTTTTTTTCAGTGCCATGGACCCCCTGCAGGTCGTGATAGACCCCTGGGGGTCGACATAGACCACTTTGGGAATGACTGGCGTAGACTATAGCCGTCTTTCCACTACTAATGTACTGGTGGTTTAACTTAGCGTTCAGAAAACTCACTAACGCATTTAAAATCTACAGGATGTTGATTTTAAAAAACATCGTATTGAATTTTAACCAAATGTGCTACCTTTTTTTAAAAAATTCGGTGTTGGATTAGAGGGTTGTGTACAAAAAAAAAATGGGTTAAGAAAATGTAATATTAATTTACTAAAATACGTCTCATTATTTTTTATTTTACAAATGATTTTTTAAAATGTTGCATTTTACTAATTATAGTCCTTCCAAAAACAAGGGGCGATTTTAATTTGAAAAAATGTATTTTTTAGAGTCAATTACTCCAGAATATATAAATAACAAGATTTATTGTTTATCAATAACAATAAGTGTGTATACATATTTTTTCCGATATAATTTGTACTGTGCATTTTAATTTCACTCTATTAATTATTATTATGATGAACACAAAATATTAAATAAAAAACATGCTTGTTTAAAAATAAATACTCGTAAATATATGACATTTTCTTAAGTAATTGTTTCTTTTAGCTCTAATCCAAAAGAGATTTTTAAAAACATTTAATATAACAATATATAACATCAAGATTTTTAAAATCAGTATTCTGTACATTAAAAATGTTTTTGTGTAAGTTTTGTGAAAGCGCCATCACTACATAATCGACCTATTCTTTATTCGATTAAATGAAAATACCTAAGTATTTATAAACCAGTGTTTTTAATCCATAACTTAATATTTGTACATATTATTATAATTTGACTATAAAGAATCGCAGCAAAATTCAGACGAACGCAAAAGCATCCTGCGTATATTGTATAACCATATCATTAGCAACTAATAAAGCAATAGTTGTCTATGTCACGCTCATAAGCGCGTCTGAGCGCGAGAGAGACAGAGATTATTTTCATAATGCATATGCCGTGCGATGTCATACCATGGGCTTATTAACGGATACTACACAATGCGTATGTGTAAGTATAGCACACGCGCCAGCTTTTAAAAATCCACCAGTATTTTGAACTGACATTTCCCGATTGAGAGACAAGATTTGACAGCAATAGCCAGCATAATTGCAAACAAGTTAAAAGTACAGTAAAATTGTTGAGATTTACCAATAGTGGTTAGGGTAATGAAGCAGTAATAAACGCTGTCGAAGTAGCTCCAACCCTCGAACTTAGAGAAGGCGGCTGCTCCACCAGCGATGATGAGTGAGGATAGTGTGGTCACCACGCAGATCAGGTCCAGCTCAGAGGCACCGGTCTGCCGGCAGTTCAGGGCACGCTTCACCGATCTTATTATGACACTGAAATAAAACAAAAAAAACAAAATATATGCAATGTCAAGGCATGGCAAGGTCAAGTCCATCACAAAATTTATGATTTATATTGGCCTGGAAATTTTCCAGATATGAATCCCATAAATAATGTTTGGGAGCTTCTCAAAAGAGAAAAGTCTAAAAATGAAATAAATACCAAGCAGCAATGAAAAGAAAGATTATTATTTGTTTGGAATCACAGTGAAGAGCTGAAAAACACGGTAAAAAGCAGTATTTTGAGCATGCCGCGACGAATACAAGCCGTAATTGCAGCAAAAGGCCATCACACAAAATATGAAAAATATCATTTAATTTTAATTACTATTGTTTTTTGTGTATTAAATACTTTTATTATAATAAAAAAACTGTGCATTTTATTTATTCAAGCTCCAAATATAAAAAAAGCCCATAAACAGAAAATAAACCACAAAAAATCAATTGTATGGAGAATTCTCAATTTTTCCAATTTAAGTCTAATAATATGGCAAGCCACTGTAGTACTTATATTTTAATATTTAAGCTTTATAGAAATGACATGTAATTGGTTACATGAAAATCCTATAGATGTCACCGTTGTGTGTATTTTTGTGTTCAATGAAACTTAACTATGCCTTAGTAAATTCAATAATAAATATTAATTAACAAGACATAAATATGTTTTATATAAATTATGTTAAATATTTAATTTTTTAAAAACCTTTGGAATAAAATAAATTAACTTTACAGTGATAAAATTCATTACTCTCCAACGAGGGGAGGTAAATGTTTCAGACTCCCAAAAACAAGAATCAAAGCTACTCGTAACAATATGTACCATAAAAAACTTAAGATGTTCAATGAGTTGCCGAAAGAGATTAAGGATCCTGGGTCTATTGCGTGGTTTAGTAGGATGGCGATGGTTATCGTTTAAAAAAATAGGTCATCAGAGAGTCTGAATTAAAAACATTAAAAAAAAATACTGTGCATATCGATGGTTGAAAGGCAAAAATTCTTTAGAGACATGTAGCAACTTTACAGAAGAGCCAAACTAAGCTTTTTGATGTGAATGCTAATGAAATTCTCATAGTTCGTTCTCAGTGTCATGTTAGGTTTTGCCCCAAGAGTCCCTTTTGAGTGCAAAAATTATAAGGATTACAGAATATCTAAAACTATGACTGGATAGCTCGTTTTGCCAGCTACCAGAAATAGTTTATCGCAAGCACAGGGAGGGTTGTGGCGTGACGTCACAGCGCTGCGCGTGGGGGTCCAAATTTGGGCATGTGTGGGCACAGCGCGCTCAATTCAATTGTATCTCCGGAACGAGTTGGTCGGTTTTAGTGATCGAGGAGTCTACGGAGAGCTGAGAACGTGAGTTAGATGTTAATAACACAAGAAATATAAAAATAACATTGGAAATCAGAAAATATTGATATTCAAACTTTCTTTCCGAAGAATCTCCCAATAACGAGAATAACATATGGGATTTCGCATTTACGAAATAAAGACACGACGTGAGTATCAAAAGTAAAACCGGTATTTTTGGTTTAATTAATAAAAAATCTCATATAAGTCACATATTTTGGCGTGATTCATACATACTTTAAATAAAACTTTAAAATTGAGATTTTTATTGATAAAATAAAAACACTTTTATTGGCTCTTCTGTAAAGTTGGCTACACGTCGCTTAGGAATTTTTGCTTTTCCAACGTCAATATATAAGGAATAGTAAGAAATGAATAGTAATTTTTTTGTACAACGACCTCAATAGTTACGTTACATTTTAATTATTTTTTTAATAACGGTTTTAGAAACATGTTCAAAAAAGTTACCTGCTTAGCATGTTAACCCTTTCTCCTATACTCTGGAACATGACGAGTCCAAGAGGTATTCCGACGATGGCATAAAACATAGTGAACAGCTTTCCACCGATGGTGCAGGGGGTTGAGTGCCCATAACCTGAAATATTCACGATTTTTATTCACCAAAACACTTAAAAATCATTCAAACTTTAACTAACCTTAATGAAAATTACCTCTTTTATTATTGTTACAATTGCAATTGAAATACACAAACACCCAAATAACATAGACAAAGACGGGCTGAAATTAAGCTCAACATGGTTCCTGGCACTACACATTACAAAAATGATACGGAATATGTCTACTGTTGACTGCGACACGGCGCAAATTATTAGCACATAAACACATATTTTTTCTACAAAACACACAGTTTACCCTGAAGATAGCTCATGCAATAGGTTAATGTTTCCAAGTGTTTGAACACACCGTTCACAAGGGCCCAAAAAACTTCATTTTTTCGCTACAAAATGAATGACTAGAATCTGCTACGTACATCGAATGTTTGTAAGGGTATGACTTTAAAATTAATATGTTTAAATAATGGAAGGTTTTTCCCCAATATAACCAAAATATTCCTCTAATATACTCAGTATACCCTAATTGAATTTTAATTACTCAACTTATTTTAGCTTGTATAGAAATCCACAAACGTAAAATAGCAATTATTTTTAGTATATAAGGAAATTTTGTAAATATTTAAGTAAGTTTGTTTGAAAATGCCCTGACAAGACGAAACGCATCACAATATACCCTTTGTATATTTTATAAAAAGTAAAGTAGAATTATAATCCAATAAACTGGTTTTATTTTGGATACATTACCAAATCATACTTCTTAATCTACCCATAAATGGGATTTTTATAAGCAAGTCTTGAATTGGTCAACCTATGGTAGTGAGGACAGTGGTGGCGTAGTAGAAGGCGCCTGTAAACTTCCACTGCTGGCCGGCCTTGTGAGGTTCTGCCTTCAGGACGACAGTCTCCATCACTTTGAAGTCCTCGGGAGATATGTTGTACTTGCTGATCACCATGTATTCTATGGCTGGAAACATAATTATTTATATGCTAACAATATTTTGATATTTAGAATCTTTGAGAAAGGAATTTGAATGCATATGCATTTACATGGCTTATGACATGTCATTGGTGGGTTTAAGAAATGACATTGCAATAAAAAAAAGAAAGAATACAATGTAAGAAGACGCCATTTTATACAAGGCAATAAAAAAAGAGGAAACGTGGGAGTACATAACATATCCATATCGACAAGAGATGGGCATTTTGGTTATTTAAAATAAGTAAAAGTTACCATTTGAAAATTAAACTGTTTGAAAAGAATCACAATTAAAAGTTTATTCTGTCGTGGAACGGTTTCTAAATAACAGTTTAGACCAGCGTTGGCAAAAAATCTGTAGAAATAGTTGGATGTGAAGCTATTTCTAAAATAACAACAGGTTTTGACTACACTGATCTAGACCGTTCTTTTTAGAAACAGTTTCTTATTCTTAGAGGTGGGAGTCAGTGCTGTGTAAGCTCCTGACGTCACTGCGACCTGTAAAGATCTATTGTAACGTTCTCACCTACGAATAGTTCTCGCCCTCCAAGCCCAGGTCTGTAAAGAGCCTGGCTACTGTGTGGAAGGCGAGAGTTTAGATTTTGCTAAACCCCCCTCCAAGCCCAGATTTGTAAAATATCGGGCTTTTAGGTAGGGAGCGAGCTTTTTAACATCCTCGGGTTTAACCAGTGGTCCCCGAGGATGAGGCTCCTTTTATGATGTAAAGAATCACATTGACATAGAATGTGTATAGGTGTTTCCTCATCTGCACTGCAGAACCTACATCTAGAAGTCTCGGAAAGGATCATTCTAGAAAGGTGTTTTTTCAATCTGCAGTGCCCTGGGCGGGCTCTGGTGATAACCCTCACTTGATTTCGGCTGAGCTTTATTAGGTCAAAAGAAAAACTTTGCGAGTACCCTTTCATCAGTTTAGAAACAGTTTATTTTTGTGAGTTAATAGAATCCTGATGAAGTTTTTCTGCACAGTTAGTTACAGTTAATTTTTTTGGGATACTGTTACAGCTGTTTCAGAAAAAAACTTTTTTAGCACCTCTAATATTGACGGTAAAAAGACTATGTGAATGATGGTCTTTTCATGTATTTTCAAATAAACAAAAAATTACAACGGTAATGATGTGGTTAAGTCCATCGGAGATTTAAGTATTGGAGATTTAAGTATTTAAGAGTTGTATTGGACTATAAACTGACATACAACGAGCATATGTATGATACAGTAAATAAATCACTGAAATTACTAAACATTAACAAAATATCCTCTGATTTGACTAATGTCCGAACAGTCAGAACTCTTTTGCTCAACTGTTCGCCCTCTTCTATAGAATATGCCTGCGTGGTCTGGTCTCCAATTTATGTGAATCGCATAAATCACACTGGATCAGTCCAACATCACTTGCTTCGAAAAGTAGCGTGGATGCTTGGACTAGAGAGAGGTAATTATTCGATGTTCCATCATTACTGGGACAAGTAAAATTCTATATTTCGACTCGTAGGTTGAGAAACAACGAAGTACTGTTCTTCGATCAGCATAGAACAAATGATCTTAATTCTCCAATGCCTGGCCTTTGTCGTATTGTTAACTCAAGACAAGATCTGAACTTTTGTGGTTTAAGTTTACAGCGATTTAAACGAGCACTAAATAAATAGTCCAGATCTTGTCTTGATGTCCCTTATGTTTGTCAATGCTTCTTTTCTTTTTTTTTAAATGTTTTTAACTTTCTTATATTGTAATATTAAAACCCTATAAATTGTATAAATGGACAATGTCCGTTAATAAATAAATAAATAAGTAATGTTGTTATTTTTGTGCGTCAGTTTTTTTGTGCAAAGGTTTAAAATATGAATATTTTGATTTACCTTGAAACAAGACACTTCACACTCTAAAGTACAAACAGCACGTATTACATTACCACAATGTTAAAGTGAGGTGACACTAACTCGAGCCGTTTTATATGTACTCATTTTTAAGCCAAAAAATTATGAATGAAAAATTATTGTGTGTTTGTTTTTATTTATTTCTTATACACTGATAGATATATTATTAGAATCCTAAAAATTCGCTCTAACTTTCAATATTATTCCCAATTTGTAAAAATACCCTATTTAGTAATTAATATATATTTCGCCGCCAAACAGTTAAATCAGCCACTGAACTGAGCGGCTAGGCTGTTAATTTAATGACGAGATTCAACCTAATGGCTTGGCCATTTGTTGAATAAACGTTTAACGAAAGGGTTGAACGTCGCTTAGCCTCTTAAATTTTAATACTACAATAATAATTGCTTTATTTTTATATTTATTTTGTTATGTGAAGTTAGGTTAGGTTAGGTTAGGATTGGTTGGTTTAAATTTAATCGTATGAAAAAAAACGTTATTTTACTTAACTTAATCCTTAACTTAACAAGTTATTTGAATTTTTTTTTTAATATTGAACTTAACCTAACCCAGCAGATTTTTGTTCAGCCGTTTCCTAAGGCCTATTTTACAACCATGCCGGCATTTAGTGAACAGCCTAGCCACCCAGCTGAGCGGCTAATTTAACTATTTGTGCGGAGACATATGCATTCTGATAGTCCTTTTGATTGAAGCTGACAGCTCAGTTGCTGTAAGTAAGCTGAGAGTAGTAAATTTTGGCGTTAATGTCAAAAACCCTCCAATACAACATTCATAAAATCAATGGATTTATATCACACAAAATTGGACATCTACGTTTTACCGCTCTTCTGTAAAAATGAGTGTACTTGAGTTGTGCATCTAATATTACCGGGTTGCGGTTAATACAAATACATAATACTTTTTTATTTTATTTATTAACACCTCACTGGGTACAACCATTGGACTGATATTGCGTATAACAAAATATGTCCACAGATAACTGCTTTCAAATCTGCAGTAAATAAAACAATTAACGGTTTCATTCTGATGTTTTTATACGAGTTAGAACTTGTGAGTTAGTTCAAAATTCACCGTGCAAGTGAAATTATTTAAAGATTTTAATATTGTTTAAATAGTGATCATTTAATTATTAGTACCTACTTAGATAATATTAATAGTAATTTGGAAACCCCATAAGTCATTAGCCAAATGCCACAAGTCAAGCCGCTTTAAAATTATTTTTTAAAGCATAAAATTCCATTAATTTAAAAAGTTTTAGATTAGATAATAATGCTAATTTTTTTTTTGTGGAATTTTCGGAACGAAAAAAGTTGGTAAACAATTTTTTTTTTGTAGACTTATGGGGTTTCTGAACGAATTCAAATATACAATATTCCAGTGTTTCTCTAACCTTGCAGCACCTCCCAGCGCCTCTTTTCTGTCTCCGACTCCAGAGCGTCGAACACAGCCGCGCCCACTAGCAAATATGTGAATGTGCAGACAATTAGGGACAAAGTTCGCACATTCTGCTTCTTCATGGCGCCTTCCCTCCCCGCGCCCCACTCTGTCTCCTCCGCGAGCCACAGTTTGGCAGCTACTGACACCCCAGGTAACCTAACATCCCGACCAGACCATACCGAATCGACAATTCAAGAACCTCTATCTACGCTTGAGAATCATCACAAGTGATCTCAAAACGTAAATTAAAATTCTTAAATTTAATCGCTACAGAGGCATTTTGCTCGGATTTGATTTTTTCCTCAAACCCACGTCAAGGTCTTTTAAATGCATAATAAATGCCATGTTTTTAATTTATTTTTCAATTCGACTGATAACATTCAAAGATCTTGAATGCAGTTTCAATTTTAGGCTGATAGAGTGCGGAGTTCTAATTATCTACAATGTTGAATTTGACACAACATGAACACATTTTTTTAAGGGATTTAAACCACTTGTCTTGGTGGTGACCGAATATTGTAAAATGACAGATCTAGGCCCTGTATATTCAACACATTTCTTGAACGCCTGATCCATAGAAGTGCATTTCCTTTCGTCATAAATCTAGCGACATCATCAAAACCTTTTGACACATTTGACACGTGTTGCTTTCTGATTGATCAAAATCAAAATTCTTCACATTTAATTATATTTCGTAATGTAAAGCACAATTCACAACTCTTGTAGCGAAAGCATTATTAATTACAAGCTTATATTACTGGCGAAGATATTTTTCTGTTATTGTCGCAATGAAATCAATACAGTTTTGGCAATTTTTTAACGTTTGGCTGCAGGCGATTGTATTTTCTAATGGAAGTTCCAACAGTACAAAAAAGGAAGACAAAAGAATATCTGGCAGATGGATTCAAAATCGATTTGCAAGTAAGTCAATTTGAGTTTTTTGTTCCCTTTCTTATATTTAGTTATTTTCTAAAGGTTCTGTTGTGAATCTCTCAATCTGTCTCAGAACTACCTATTCCAGATAGAGTGGTCAGATATTTTAGATGCGTTTTATTCATCAGCAGAACACATCTTTGTGCAGTGGAACAATTAAATTCCATTTCTTTTTTGTTTTCATTTTTCTCCTGTTCATGGCACAGAGGCGACAAGCAGCGTTTGGGGATAATCTGAAATATTTAAAAAAAGCATTCAAAATTATTAATAATTAATATGAATAATAATATTTAAGATCTCCGGACCCTCAGAGTCATCTACACTTTCACAAGTCCAAGACCTATCTCAAATTACAAGTAAAAAAAAAATGTATAATTTACTTACCTTTTTTAATCGAAGGCCAAAATGTCAGAATTCTAGTTTTTATTATATGCAGGATTATCTTAATGAAAAACTATTTGGCCTGAAAACAAAGAAAGCATTATTTATTCATTTATAATTTGAACACAACCTTCATAAATAGGTGTACCATTCGAGATATTTTAGAATCGCTCGGGCGTTTGTTATTTATTAGCACTGTTCAATTTCGTAACGCCACGAAATCGCCTCTGAGTGGCGCCTGCTAACGTCACTCAACATAAACATTCTCATTTTAGTATCTCAGCTATGCCATAAATGTCTTATAAAAGAATTTGATTTGTTTCGGTTATTTCTGGGATGGATTCCAAACATCCAGAATGGACAAAGCATGGAGAATTTACAAATATGCATCCCGGTAAACACTACACTTGATATACGAATATAAATTATATTTTTTAAACAAAAAGAACGGTTAATTCCGAAACCTGCAGGCATATTCAATTTAATTAAGGGATTGAAACAAAATAAATAAAGTTAAAACATGAAAAATCACAAAGTTAATGCTTCAAACATCAATTTTTTTTATTTTTGAATTTAACTCAAGTTTGTCATGTCTATTTTTATTAGGTAATATATATTTTTTAACTAATGTATGCATTATTTTCTAAATGAAAATACTTTCCTAGCTTCCCCGCGACTTTTTGGCAACTCATTTAACACTTTTAAACCTTTATAAAACATTTAAATCTACTGCAACCGAGAGGGAAAACATTTTTGAGAAGGAAATATGGATGTCTACGCATTCACAAGGCTTTTTTAAGGCAGCCACTCTACAGAAGTTGATAAAAGATTCAAATTTCATCAACTCTTCCATCTGTTGTTGTTTGTGAAGTTAAATTCATCTGGCTAAATCATTTCACCTATTAAGCAACGCCTGAAAACATTTTACAACGTTTATAATTATAGGGGCATTGCATTGTGACTGGTGGGACATTTGATTCCAGAATTTGACCAACTTTGAGTTGAAACTATGTCATCAGAATTCATGCAATAGTAAAATCTTTTTTAAAACAAGATAGATAGAAAAACATTTACAAATGTCTTCATTGGAGAACCGTAGAACGGAGTTGGACCTTACATGTATTTTTAAAATGCTGAACTCAATAAGTGATGTCCCTTTTCTGTTACAGACAATCTCCTTCCATATTCCCTCCCGTGTCACTAGAAACAATAATATTTTGCATGTAAAATCTTCCAAATCTGACTATGGCTTTAGTTCCCAATGTCAAGAATGTGTAGAATAGTAAACTCTTTCAGTGACTTGGGAGTTTCTTGGGCAGGATCTTCCTGCGTTGCGCAGATCTCTTGTTAATGTCAAGAAAAGTGTAAGGGGATGCCATGGCTAGTTAGATAGACTGCTGAAAGTCTGTGAAATCGGCATCCCGCCAAATACAGGAAAGATTTTATTCTAAATTGGTTTGGGCATTGTGGAGTATTTTTCATTCCTTCCACATCCTCTCTTGTCCACCTGCTGACAAACCTCTAAAATAGAGGCTCTGCTAGTTGTTCCTGTAACAGGATCACCACCAACACTGGAGAAGGGAAGAAGAATTTATATGCCAGCTCTGCCAATTGGCGAAGTTTTCATTTTTACGTTTTTCCACAAAAATATATACAATATTATTTTGTAATTTGGCAAGGTATTTATTTATTTATTATATATACGGCCTAAGCCAATTACAACAGTTACATGCAGAAACATAAATACAAGAATCTGAACAAAAATAACATAAAACTATGTAGCAAAGACAAGCAAGGGCAAAACAATAATGGTATACAAAATATTCATAAAAACGAAAGACATAAGACTTTGAGCTAAACCATGCCAATTTAACTTCATCCCACACTGTTTAGTCTTGAAGAGATCTACGAAAAGCCGGAAGATCTTTCTCAAAGAATTACAAGTCGTGTGATGAATTGACTAATCTACACATTCTGGACATTGGGGAATAAAAACAAAAGTTGCTCTTAGAAGATTTAATAAATAGCAGATTTTGACTTCTGGTGACATGGTTGGGAACATGAAAAGAAATTGATTGCAACAGAGATGGGACATCACTTATAGCATTAAGTATTTTGAAAATGCTTGTCCATCTCCAAGGTATCCAAAATAAAACACTTATATTGGATTTAATTCTAATTTTATTTTTAAAAATATATGTGACGCGTTTCGTCTTGTTAGGACATTATCAAACCAACTCAAATATTTCCAAAGTTTCCTTATATACTGAAAATAATTGCTGTTTAATGATATAGGTGTATAATATTGTTAATAGTTTATGGGGGCATTTAACAAGTATTGAAGATTTTTGTATAGACCAAGAAAAGTAACAACTGTTTTATTGAATGATGAATTGATTATTAAATTCAATAATTATTAAATTCATTTAATTAATAATAATTCAATAAAACAGTTAAGTAGAGTTTCAACCATTTTTCAAAATAAACCTTTGTAAATTAAATCAATATTCCTACTCAATGACTAATTATATGAAAAATAGCACTCTTCGAAGAATACAGATTACCTATAATGACAGTTTAAGTGACATTGACATATTACACTGTAAATACCATATTTTTATCAGATCTGTTAAAGACATTTTAAATTTATCTCCTGCTTAACTTTTAAATTTAACTTTTAACTTTGAATTTTAACTTTTAATTTCCACTCTTAATTTTAACTTATTCATATGTACATCTACTTCCTGCATCTAATTAATTATTGTTGGTTGCAAATTTTTACTATGAAATATAAATGTTCATGGAAGCAGAGAGAGAGGGGAGGAAAGTAGAGTTGGAACTATATCATGTATTTTCCTTTTTATGTACTTTTTATTCAATTTTTATGCATTTATTTTTTTAGAATGTAATTATTTTTCCCCTCTCCTGCATTCACAATAAATTAATGTGAAATCTGTAATTGGTCCTGCTTTTTTTAACTGTTCTTTTGTACCTTGTATTTATATAAATACTGTATGATTTCCTTAATAAATAAATAAATATTAAAATGTAATTATTATATGAATTTTAAAGCTGCACCCCTGCAAATATTTTAAATAATGCAAGGCTTTCCCCATATACCCATAATGTACCTAATAAAATGTTCTCAGTATATTCTAATTGTTTTTAATTATGTTACTTTTCTTGGTCCTTATAAAAATTCTCAATACCCCCATAAACTATTATGCACTTATTCCATTAAACAGCAATTATTGTTAGTATATAAGGAAACTTTGTAAATATTAAAGTTAAATAGGTGGGAAGGTTTTCACGGTCACTGTTTTCAATATGTTTCTTTTTTGGGTGATACCGTGTGTTTTGGATTTGTTCCGACGTTTCGGCTACCATTGCAGGAGCCACCTTCAGGGTAAACTGTGTATTTTGTAGAAAAAAGAATGTACCGTGTCGCAGTCGGCAGTAGGCACATTTCTAATCGTTTTTGTAGTATGTGGTGCTGGGATTTAAGTAAGTTTAATAATGTCATAACAAGACGAAACGCATCACAAATATTTAAAAAAATATAAGTAGAATTAAATCCAATAAAAGTGGTTTATTTTGGATCCCTTAATAAATTTAAATGTGGAATCCTACCAACTATCTGCATACACAATAAATACTATTTTGTCTTATTTTGCATTTTTTTTATCTCCGAGCAAATGTGATAATAAAATATGTTTAATTTTATCAAGATTTCAATATTTTAGACTGGCAGTGAACGTGATAAAATATTCTATTCTTTTATTTTTGTGTACTTTACGCTGATTTTTTATTATTATTTTAATCCGATGTTAATTTTCTGTTTTGTTTTCTAGATTTGCTATTCTTGATATGTAAATTAATTTGAAATTAATAAAAAAATCTCATACATGCGTATTATTTTGATAAAATACAATTTTTAAATATTTGATTTTTTATGAATTAAAAAAAAAACTTTAATCGTCTCTTTTGTATTTGTTTCCTTACCAGCGTCGCTACATAATACGTGTGATAAAATATAAGTAATTTGATTCAATATTCTGAACAAGATCATGATCTTAATGACAAATTGAAAAATAATTAGATGTTTTGATAACATCTTCTATTACTAAATGAAACCATTAAACAGGAAAATGTATGCTGATTAGTCATAGTTCAGAAAAGAAAATTCGAATGAATGGGATTGACAGGACCAACATAATTTTATGATTTATTTAGAAACAAATGGTTTCTTTTTAAAACCTGTTTTATTCAGTACAGTGATAGAGGCCGACGACATATTTAATTTTCTATATTAAAAATCGCGACAAGGCACTAAAAATAGATTATCACGTATGACGTGAACTAAAAATACTGTAGAGGTATAGAGGATTCACTGCCACAGGTCAACGAATGATCGTAACTCGTAACTAGGTCATATAAGTACGTCAATTAGGAAGTGAAATTATTTATTCACTCTCTCAATGCAGACATCGTCCATTGCTTTAAACCCCCTGTGAAAATTAGCAAGATAGACAAACACACACTTTCACAAAGACGAAATCACGATTTTTACTAAGCAAAACACAGGTGAACGATGGTGAAAAAGATGTGACATTTCTATTTTATGACCGGTAAAGACACGGATAATTGGCATGCACTAGTTAAAATGTATGACACAAACCTTTGGTGGGAAAAAACTACGGTTTATTTACATTTTAAGAGAGAATAGGTACAATTTGTTCCCGACATTGGTCGCCGAGAGACATTTTCGACTTTCGACAGGCAATTTGCAGTTGCGCAGATCGCCAAATTTAGCCCTCTGCACAGGGGTGCAATGATAATAATTCCAACTCTCAATAACAGGTATTAACAAACGTCAGACTGCTTGTTTGAAAAATGTTCCAAATATACTATAATAGAAAATTATGATCAATGGGGTAAGTAGGTTATTTTTTTATTTTCTTCGTGAAAACAACATATTTTATGGATTTTTTTATAGAGGCCTTCTGCCAAGTAATTATAATTATAGCAAAAATAGATGTTAGCAGATTACTTATTTATAAATTCCCCTATTGTTTTTGCATTTACCTAGTGAAATAATTGTTTTAACATAACACAAACATTACATTTTGTATTTTACACCACACCCGAGAACAAAATATTTCAAGAACACAGCATTTTTTGGGCATTCAACTTTACATTGTTTAATATTATAAACTAAACCAAAATAATAAATACATAATAACACAAAAAGTATTGATAAGGTTTGGGTAAAGGAAGTAACGCATAGTAGGTTTTTTTATTTATTGGGAATATTGAAAGCCGAGGTGAAGAATTGTGAAATACGATATTATAAGTTAAAGTTTTTTGCCTTCCCCCTCCATTTAACTATAACAGTACCTAGGTACATTTTTGTAAAATTATTTTGAATTCGTTTTCGTTTTCCCTGATGATGGGTAATTTATTAATTGTCCTTATGGACAGTGGAAGTAGGTTGTACGTTTTAATGGAGAAGTTGACCAATCTTTTTTGACCAAAAGTTGGGTTTATTTTCAATTGCTTTTGCAGCATCAGAGTGAAATGTCTAAAGTCTGTTCATTATTACAAGAATTTTCAAATAAACAAACCAGCCGTGTGATACCCGACGGGGAATAGCCTATTTTACACATAACATCATCTAAACGGCACGGTAAAATTATAGTACATTGACATTTATTAGATTCGTCAGTACCTATAGGTATAAATTTGATGGTATTTTTATTTTTCGTTTTTTTATCTAAAACTCCATAGTTAATGACTTTAGTAAAAATATCAAAGAATCGAAGAAATTTGGATGTTCAAACATAGGCAAAATAATTAATGTTACACAGTGTGTGAAGTGGCCACTTAAACCAGCCAATGAGAGGTCATAAGCTCTGTAAATGCCTAGACTTTCATATTCCCTTATTTAAGGTATTCTCCATCCCCATTGTAATTTGTTAATCTTAATGACTCCCGAGGGGGTGAAATCTAGTCTTTTGTCTGCAAACATTTGGACAAACTCAAATATTGTAATAAAACGCTCTCTTTAATTTATTATTTAAAAAAATAAATATTAGCGTTCTTATAATTTATCCAAATATTTCAATTTTAGTGACCATTTTCAATGAGTTGTAAATAACTCACTATTAGAAAATGTAAATCAAGTTGGGGTAGATTGGAATTTAAACTTTGCACCTCTGATCCGTGAGTCCGCAACACTAGCTACGGGTTCAAATCCCGATTCAAATAATATAGTAAAACTTAATAAAAGAGATTTTAATGATATTTTCATCAAAATCATTATTTAAAATTTAGCGAGTACTCTCAGGTAAAAATTTTGCAAAAGGAAATCGATTGGAGATTAGTTGGTCTTATGGTGTACTGGTTATTGCGTTTTTTCGTGGGGTGCCTTATCAGGTCCCCCCGGCGTTGGCGATCACCACAGCGAAAGCATCTCGGTCCTGCGCTACTCCGAGGCCAGGACAACTGCTTGTTGGATGTACTCGCCATAGTGATTCCCGGGAAAAGATGACCAGAGTGGTTTCCTGTTGCCGTTATTGCGTTTGCCAGGCATTAAATGACTGTAAAACAAAAAATATCGATTCACCGTATTGTATTTTATCATGCCGTGTAAATTTTTGCCGTGGTGAGAAATGGGCCAATCATGCGATATCACGCAGTGGGCCAGTGGTTTGCACGCGCACAGCGGTCCAGTCTCTGTGAATGAACAGTAGTTACTTTAGGAACTGTGTTTACTGTCATATGAGGCATTGAATATCAAATTTTTTGTTTGCAAGTAAAACTTTTTCATACCTTTTTTTAGTCATAACATTAAGTTATTCGTGTATGTCGAGGGAGCTGGTTCTTTGAGGAACATTCAGGATAATTTTTATTAAAGCTTTTTTTTTAAATGATTAGTTTTTGAGTAATGAGTCATCTCCACATTCCCATCTAACAATACCATATTTAAAAATTGATTGACACACTGCAAAAAAACAGCGAGGATAGAACGCCACATCACTCTGTATTTGCATACAGACTTCGCTTCCTCTACATTCATACATTTTATCATGCACGCACGCCGATTATCCCTACTCTTGACAAGTCCATATTCATGAATTTGATGGACTTGATCGTGCCATGTCTTTCTCGGTCTTCTTCGTTTTCTGCATCCATCAACATTCGCATTGTAGATCATTTGCGCCGTTCTTTCACTAAACATGTCCAAACCAACGCAGCGCCCCTTCCTTGATTCTGTCGATGATGTATGTCTCAGCCTTACATAGTTCACGGATCTCGACATTTGTGCACCTATCATACATCGCTTTACCACACATAATTCTGAGGGATTACATTTCAACAGCCTTTAACCTACTTTCATCTTTATTTTTTTCAATTCCACACTTCGCTCCCATATGAGTACAAAAGAGTTGACACTATAACTCCATTTTGAACTACTAGTTTTGTCTCCTGCGACAAACATTTGTTTGCCAAAGTAGATTTTAGTGAACCATTCTCCCTGTTCTTGGCACTCAACCCCCTTTCAATATCTTTCTCAGTCTTTCCATCCCAAGTTAACATTCTTCCCAGATACACAATTTTTTCTACCTGATGCCGAATATCTCCGTTTACACCGATTTCACATTTCGTTAAATTTTCATCCCTTTCAAAAACCATCACTTTCGATTTATCAACATTCATTAGCAAATCGCTTTTCTTGTACGAGTATACATCGTAGACTTTTGTATCCAAGAATTTCAGGTCTTCTTTGACATACTGCATAATATATTTTTCGAGGTTATTTTAAACCGATTATATTTCGTATTGAACTTTAAACTAACAGTGCATAATTCGCTCTATATATAGTTGGATAATTTATATAGCGCCATTTTTGAGAAAATCACGTCAAGGGCGCTGTACAATAAATAAATATCCCCGCACGTCTTGCAGCTACAGAGCGCATGGTCGATTGGGGATTCTAGTTCCTCGTTTCCAATTATGATCTTTTTCAAATATAAAAGATAGGAGCTAGATTACAGCACGTCTTGTAGCTACAGAGCGCATGGACGGTAAGAAATATGGCACCCATTTACATTAGGTTTTAATTTGACAATGAAGTTACTTTGGAAAACCTAATTGTTTGCGGTCATTCCATTGGCTTGTTTCGATCATATGATGTCGATATGACAAGTGGGTAGAACATACCGAGGTAAGATAAAGATAGTACAGAAGTTAAGTATACCGTCTCGATATATACAGATGAAGATAGCGTTCATAATCGAGGCACAGATGTTATTATGGCTCGATGATTTGGGGGCCACATGAACTGAAGTACTCTCTTATGATAGAGAAAATCCAAAAGAAGTTTCTGAGATATCTCTACATGAGAGAGTGCGGGTATTATCCTTGGCTCTACCCGACCGAGTTTCTCCAGGGTATGCTTGGCTACAACAGTTTAGAGACTAGAAGGAATGTGTATTTGACCACACATTTTTATCGATTGTTGCGCGGTATAATCGATAATTCTGAAATTATGATGAGCATTGGTTTGTATGTTCCTGATAATTACCTAAGACAGCGTCAGCATAGATTGTTTCATATTCCAATATACAGGAGCACCCTGCCTGTTGGAAGGGCTACTGCTATGCTGAACAACATCGCTCTGGATATTGATCTGTTCCATGTATCCGAAGGGGTTTTCCGGAGCAGGATTCTTCGACTACTTTGACATGAGTCTCTTTCGTGTATTTTTTCTTCTTTTTTATAAGATGTACGTATTGAATATATTTTTGTAATGTATATGTTATATTTAAAATAAATAAATTGAATTGAATTGAATTTAATAATGTGCATGCTTCCATTTTCCATCATGTTCCATCCCAACTCAACACATGAGTTGTGGGTGCATATTGTGTATATCGTTTTGTATTATCTTCGTAACTCAACGTACGACCACGATTCTCCGCGCGTTGCGTAACTCTGTCGCAGTTTTACGAACGGATTACCGTGCAGTTACGAAACCCGCATCGTGGCATTGGCATTTGCTTGCGACATTGGTACCGAGTTCTTGAATCCGCCCGGCCAGCTCTCCGTTTGGGGGTCACTGCCGTCAATGCCGACCGGTCGGTTATATAATCGGTTTGGGAGCGAGCGGCCTCAGCGCCATGTCGGAAGGGGAATGTCGACAATCGCCGGAATCGATGTTTCGGCGAATTAGGCACTTGACATTACTAATTCAAAAATAATTAGCATTAGCATTGTGAATCTGAAATTATCATTGAAAAGCATCCGTAAATTAATTTGGTTATGGTAATGAGGAAATTCGGTTTTTTTTATTAACCTTTCCCTTACTGTCCTAAAAACAACCGCGCGTTACTGTGCTGTGTAGTCACTACACATTAAAAAATAAGAATTTTAAAAAGGGAAAAATTAAATATATTTATAGGGAATAGCTTTAATTACCCATTATTTAATTCAAAGATGATAATATTTCAAATCTAACTGCTGAAAACATGAAAAAACCATTGGGTATCGCTAACGACTCGCTAACGCTAACCTATCTCTAATTTCTAGGTGAGTGAGTGACCACAGGCCACAACACCGGATATTTTTTTTTGGATTATTTTCATCTCTATTTAAAGGTTTGAATATAAAATTGGACTATTATGTCAGTTGGTTTACTTCATCTGTAATGGGCTCAGTTGAGATTGAAAACATTTTTGAGGAAGGAACTTGGAAGTCAAAGTGATTACAGAGTTCGCGACCAGTAAAAATTGACAATAGCAAACTTTTAAATTATAAATAAAATTAACTTTTACCTAAGAGAATTTTTTTTTAAGTGTTCGGGCCGATGAATAATACAATTATGTACGAAATAAAAAATAAAAGCCCCGAAGAGATATTTCTACTCGACACGATAGTTACTCTCACGTAAAAATCCTAAAAAAAGAAATCGATTGGTAGATGAGTATTAGATAAGTCGTAGTTGGTGCATACGTCTATCATGCTATAGATCCTGGATTCGATTCTTGGCAGGGTCTAAGTAAAATATTTCTTTTTATGGTATTTTTATATGCAGCAATATTTCAATGTCCTGAGACCGGAAGCGCAAAACTAATCACCTTTCCTTCGTGTAACAGATTAAAACGAAAAAAATAATTCACAATAGCACTTAGCACGCTATTTTCTTTTGAATAGCACTCTATTACAATTAACAAAATAGCATTAATTCTCATCAGTTCTTGACATCGTTAATATCGGAAATACCATCGATTTGAAGGAGAAGCGATTATTTGTCATGTTAAAATAATAAGTACCGAATTTCACCTTGTTTATATTTTTCAATTCACACAAGACAAACAAAATAATATTTCAGCGGTTTTTAATTTACTTATTTTATTTATGTTATAATTTCGACTTCATTCGGTGGAACTAAGGGACGCCGGATTGACGTGGGAGGAGGCGAGAGTGCTGGCAGGCGGTGAGTCTCCTGGTGGCGTCTGGTAATGTCCACAAGCCCCCCTTAGGAGCGGATGTGGAAAAATAATTATAAATATATATATACTGATATAAAAATGTACCCATTTCGTTAAACGTATTCGAAAATGTATATACATATTTTTTTATGTATTTTTCATTATTTGTTTTTTATTTTTTTATTTATTTTTTTGTTTTTTTATAATAAACATAAGTGATAAAACAAAGTGTTAAAAAAATTAAGCATAATTACATAGCAATGAAATACATATTAATAGTAAAAATAGTAAACAAAAAATCCCACAAAGGCATCACCTGTTCGTGGGTATACAAGAAAACGTTAATGAATTTTTGCTCCTATAATAAATAATGTGAACGTTAAATATTCTATAAAATGCTGTGAACGTCCAGTTGCATTCCACCGGCAACACTACTGACTAGTCCAACTCGTTAGCGTCCACGTCACGAACCCTGGGCAATGGGATCACACTTATAACGGTGTGATCACAGCAGATAACGAGAGGATGAAAGGCGAGTTTTTGGCGCCTCAAAACCAAAACCAACCAGCTAAGGGAAGGTAACCCCGACATAAAATCCACCAAAGAAGGCAACGGCTAACCACTCTGGTCATATTTTCCCAGGAATCACTACGGCGAGTACATAAATAAGCAGTCGTCCTGGCTGCGAAATGTAAAATTAGCGCAAGCAAATACATGTGCTTTCGCTGTAGTGATCGCCAACGTCGGGGGGACCCGGCAAGGCACTAGAAGAAGAAGAAGAATAAATAATGGACAGTTATAATATTTTTGTGTAACATAAGAAAGGAAAAAATAAAATATTTTTTGGAAGATAATATGTTTTTTTTTTGTAATTAAAAAAAGGAAATAAAAAATATTAAAAAAAAAAACACAAAAATATTCCTTATTATTAAAGGCCTATAAAATATGCATGTCTCTGTGCGAGTCTCGTTTTACAATGTGGTATTTCTAACACACGATTCCTTCTTAGACTTGATCTATTTGAATTACTTGCAAATAATTTTTTGTTCTTAAATATATATTTTTAACATTTAAAACAATATATTTGTCTTAGATCTAAAAGGAAACATAAGACTGATCATCTTACATTCCTGTAACAAAAATGATCAAGATTCCCTACGATTGGTGTACCAATGCACTGCCCTATGCACCATTAGGTGCGGAAAGGGAATGATGATGATTTTTATATATCGGTATTATCAGCGCCAGATTTTTTAAACTTTTGTGTTTCTGAAATAACTCCACGTGTGACGTCAAAGGTTCTCTTCCGCTTATTCTCGATCAGTTTTGCCATTGGTCCATTGACGCCAAGCAAACTGGAAATCTTCCGTAACTCTCTTACCATTGGTTGATTCATATGAACCAGAGACGGCGTTCAAAGTGGTTCGTTTTTATTCAAATATTTTTCATTATTTTTGTAGTACATTTTCAGGAAACTTTGCCGTACAATTTAATGCTCCAATTTTTACTGCACGCAAGAAATATTTCGGTAGTCATTTGCAGAAGGGACCATCTGTGTTTTTGTCTATGTTTTAGTTTTTAAAAGTTTTAATTACTATTTCAGTAAAAACACGCAGAAAAAAAAATCAGCGGCATTTAGAACGGTAATTAATTATTGAAAAGCAGCACTAAAATATTTTGGTTTGTGGATTATAGTCTTGAAATTGAGTCGTATTTCAGCTCTCCTGAACATTTTTGAAAATTGCAGATGGTCCCTTCTGCCATCTGACTACCGATTTATTCAATCCAATTTTCCGTAGGGCTAAAGTTCCTCATTCGCGTTTTTATCATCCGCTGATGATTTAGAGCCGTTTCTGAGGTTCACAACTTTGGATGATTTTAGTGCTCTTCAAATAGCTACCCAACGCATCTGACTGGGGAAGACGAAATATTTTTTTTTAATGTTTCAAAATGTTCAGTTATGTCTTTAACATACGGACTAGAAACCATGTCTATAACACAAAAAAGTAGCCAGAAATTAAAATGCACGCATCGATCCATGGAAAGACAGATGCTCGGTGTATGTCTAAGAGACAAAATAAGTAATGAAGAAATAAGGCACCGAACCGGAGTCGTGGATATCATGGATCGTGCAGCGAAATTGAAATGGCAGTGGGCAGGACACTTGGCGAGGCAAAATGATGGCAGGTGGACACCCAGAATAATAAAGTGGAGACCGTCGGCAAACAAAAGAAGTGTTGGAAGGCCACAGAAAATATGGGTCGATGACATTGCCTCTATAGCTGGTAAAACGTGGATCATTAAAGCGGGTGATTGGAAGGAATGGAGACGTTTGGAAGAGGCCTTTATCTAGCAGTGGAGAGAATAAGGCTGCAGAAGAAGAAGAAAAGAAAGTCTAAAGCCCACAAATCGCTTTTTTTCTGCTACAGAATGAACGACCAGAATCTTATGAAAGATCTGTGGATTACTTCTGTGAGTTCCCTGACATTTCATGATCAGATCGAAACAGTTTGTAGTGGTTCATTGAAGACGTTAGGATTTGTCCTGCGTACTGCAAAAGTTTTCGGTGTTACTCGAGTACTGAGGATTATTTAAACCTCGTTGGTGCGAAATTGACTTGAGAGCAGGGGCGAATCATCACAAAAAGCGATTATGCCAAGCTACCACTATATTTGACTTTTGAAAATAATGTTTTATAGTAACCATGTTTATGGGAAAATAATTAAAAAATTGTTATTTCCTATAAACCACCACCACCGTTTATATCTTCCTACAAAAAATATCTATGACGTTGAGAAGATGTATGAATGTAGCAGGGGCGAACCGTGTATAGAAGCGATTATGCGCAGCTTACCATTATATTTGCTGACCATAATATTGTTTTACTGTACCTTTATTTACAGAAAAACAAATAAATAATTACTATTTATTTTAAATCATTTCCACCACTTGTATTTTTATCCTTATAAACATATAAATAATGATAATGCCCATAATGATGCCCAGCGCCTGCGGTGAGCCAAGAAACTAGCTGATCATTCCAGATTATTTTTTCATACAAATAAGTATACTTGGTTTTGAATGTCTGTTAAGAGTTTGAGAGTTTGTTACCCAGTGCGGGTTTTTTCTCCTAGATTAAATTTGCAGATTACACAAATTATTTGAACATTCTTGATTTGGAAAACAGTATTTCAAACAATATTTCTTAAGGGCTATTTTTCTTTGAGATGGTACTTTTGACATAAGACCATAATTACTTTTATGCGTCATATTGCAAGACATATAGCACTCGACGTGGCCGTTTTTAGCACTATTAATTACTAGAACAATTCGCACAGTAGACATTTTAATTGAATACCTAATATAGACTGAATTAATTGTGCTATTTTTTAAGGAGTGATGTATTAAAGTAATGAATAACAATACCATATAATATATCACGAAGTACCGTCGATTGAGTTGATTTCATGGATGAAAGTTGTTGTATCACACAGAACCACAGAAAAATATGAATTTATAGTAACTATTACTTACATTATAATATTATGTACCTTCTATGTAGGTACAAGTATGCGATATTTTTTATAGCTTACCTGTAAATAAAATCACCATTCGCCACTGGAAAGTAGTGGAAGCGATGTGTGAATGCAAAGATAGATGATATGGCGTTCTATCCCCTCTACCTACCCCTTCAGCGAAACGGCTTAATGGTTTGTTTGTTGTTTGTTGTATACATATATATTTCTTTAATGTACAAATTTCGTATTTTTTTATTTATTTGACCAGTCTGGTTGGCTGGAAGATATTAATAATAATAATTAATAAGCCCGCCATAAAATAAATACATATAAAAAATGTTTTAGTAAGTCTAACCTTGTTTGTAATAATTATCAGTTGTAAACAAATGATTATTTATATATTAAACAATTAAAGTGATAATTAGCGATGATTTTAAATAATATTTTCAAGTCTTTTTATAGTCGCCATACTTACGTGATTTTAAAACAACAATAAATTAATTTCTACTCTATGTTTATCGCGACATTTTTAGCAAACAATTAATTGCCAATATGGGTCAATTTGAAAAACAAAGATAAAAAAATGGGTCACGATATGATTGCGCACTGCGTTCGTAATTAATTATTTTAATCGACAAAAACATAATTTTATAAATCATTCAAAATATAAATATTCTCGCTTTGTAATTATCCACTTATCAAAAAAGATAAGTAAATTTGCATTTAACAATATTTTTACACTATCCAAATGTTTATAGACAAGTGCTCAATTTGTCCTTTGGAAAGTTTTGTATATTGCTATCTTGTCTATGTCAAAGGAAATACAGAATATTTTTAATTAATATTATGTATTATTATTCAATTTTCATTTTTATTCGGACAAAATAACATTACGTAGTCTGAATTTTCTTCATACAAACGTATTCCCGTATTTTCTCCCTTGATTATAGCACTAGAGCAGTGATTTTTTTACGCACTATTGGTATTTACTATTGACGTGTGACAATGTTTTCTTTTATTTTGTAAATGTTTTTTTTGGGAAGTCGGACCATCCAAAAACCCGCAAAAGCGCCCAATTTTATCTGCCGTCTTCGGACGTACTGCATACAAATATGATACATAATTTAGAAAAAAATAAAAAATGCCGATAAAAAAGACTTCATTTTGATAATTTTTCTAAAAAAAAACTTGAAAATTGGTTCAGTTTTGGGGTGCGGAAAACGGGTCAGCGGAACGTCGAGATTGTCGATTTTAGTTCTTACAGCCCGTGTGACGAGTGATATGTGATGTTATTTTATCCACTTTTTATTAAAACTATTGTGTCATAATATATTATATCCCCTCATACCGGCACTTTTGCTGATTGGGAATATTTCGTACAAATAAAATATGTAATGTAATGCAACATGTCAAGTCAAAAGTCAAGTCAAAAGTCAAAAACGATGTATTTTGTCATCAATAGTTAAGAAAAATCAGTCAGTCGTACAGTTGTCTTTATCATATCCTCTCAAACAAAGTATCACTGATGTGAAAGGTGTCTATCTCCAGCGATCGTGCCTGACTGCTATTCCATTGGACATGACCTGGGGTGCTATTCTGAATCTTTTCTACCCCCTAGAAAACGATTAATTTTGAGATTTTTATTTCTTGTATGCATTTACAAGTTTACACAATGCATCATATCTGGCCACGCTGATGATGAAACGTGAAATAAATATGATCACGTAAATAAAATATGGTGATTTTCGTTTACAACATTATTGCGACCCTAAGCATTACCCAAAATACTTCATTAGGTTGAGTTGACCGAACTGTAGGTATTCGTTTTTTTCAGTTTTTTTTGCAGTTTGATACGTCATTTGACGTTTAATCATCAGTGTGGCCATTATATGAAATATGGCGTCGTTGCATTAAAATACATTTCCCTAAATTAACCACTCTCTGGCAGTAGGGAAGATATAGAATACCACCCCAGAGGCAGGTTACAGTTACTGTTAACCCTCCTTTCCCAGCGATGTGCGGCTAGTACACATAAGTGAACAAGTTAAACGTTTTAAAAAATGTATACAAGTTGTTCTTTAAAACCTGTCACATCCGAAACCACGATGATCAGTATGAGCAAGCAGACATATTGGCACATTAAAATAAATTTTCAGAAATAATAAAATATGAAAAAATATAATATTTAAAACAAACAAATGGTTGCTTACTTCTGCAGGGGAGAAACGAGGAGGCGGGGGGAGTTTGATACTCCTTCAACCGAGCGGCCGCGCCCCTCTCGCTTTTCCCCTGCATAAGCAACCATTTGTCTATGTCTTCTTGCCCATACTGATCATCTTGGTTTCGGATGTGACAGGGTTTAAAGAACACCCTGTATACAAATTTATTAGATTAATAATTTTTTAAAGAATCAACAATTTAATAATAGCTTATTACTCAATTGTACAAACTTTATTACAATACGGTGTTGTTGGATGGAGTGGTGCATATGCTTATATATTAAACCCTCTTAAAATAGTACAAAGATGAATTATCAAAGTAATTTTAAAGAAACCCCCAACACTTAATACCGAATATCTATATATGTACATTATTTAAACTTCATGCCATAGACACTATTTACAAAATCAATTATATTATAAAACATTCCACAGAAGAATAAATAAATAAATTTGAGATGAATAAATCACTCAGATACAAAAATTATATCGCAATTCCTAAATTTGACATTAAAATATTTTTGTTTTCAAAGGTATAAAAATATACAATAATCTGAACTAAAAACTATTAAAACTAATATATCAGTAAATAAATTCAAAGTAAATTTCGTTTAAAGAAACTTTTTGAACCCGAATAAAAACAGCATTCTATTTTAATACGTATTACAGTATTGTTATTTTCTTAATTAGAAATCAAACACTGATTTGAGTCTACTGAACACTTTATTTTATTTTTACAAATAAAAACACATAAAAATTAAAACTTCGTGACAATTGTTTCGCCTTATTAGGGCATTTTCAAACGAATGTGAAGATTAGATGGATTGAATGTCCTTATATAGTTATATAACTCAAGGTACTTAAGTAGAAAATAAAAATAATCTTAAATAATGAACTATAGCATGTACATTAATCATAATTGAGGGAAAAACCAATGGTTAAGGGTGAGCCTAAGTGTTTAATATTATAATTAGAAATCAAACACTGATTTGAGTCTACTGAACACAAGTTTAAATATGGAGGAACCACAAGTTTAAATATGGAGTTCTACAAAATAAACACCAAATCAATCAATCAATTGTTATTTTCTGTTTATATTTTGATTTCGTTTATTTTTATTTTTTTATGAGTATTTGAAATTATATAACTTCAAATTACTAAATAAATATCACAGAGTAAATCACTTTCCAAACACAAGAGCCAGTCTCTTTTTTAGAAAGTTAGTCATGGCATTAAAAAATTATAAGAAAAGATTTTAATACAAAAAAAAACATGAGTTTTTTATGTTACTATATTAAAAAAAAAAAAAAAAAGCAGCGTTTGGCAGATAATCCAATGAAATTAAAACATAGCATGACGCTACATCACCTCGAATTTCATTATACATTAATGCATTTTGCATTACATCACCTTTCGATCTAGACTTATAATAACATAGAGAGTGCATTTCGTAGAAAACGAGGCCACCGCCTTATTAATAATGTACAAAAGGTTATTATTTTAATTTTTATTTCAAAACATAAAAATTAGATTATTTATTTTTTTAATTGAAAAAAATCTTGACAAAATAAGCATAAAATTACAAAATGGTTATACATACAGAACTAATAATAACGTTTCTACCTCTCTAATGGAGTGAAAACTCGTGTTTAAGAGAGTCAAATAAAACATTCTGTTAGAATACCACTGGAATTTATTTATTTATTTACATACATAAGGTTATTGTACATTTTTTGAGACAATAAGTTCCAACTCCATGGGACTAATAGTCCTGTGTTAAGATGCGACGAGCACATCAATATGGTAAACAGTAAACTCAAACATTCGGAAAATCATCAAGGAATTTCCTACTCAAATCTCTATCATTAAGGAAAATCCAGCCCTTAACTCATTTATGGGTGTCAATTTTAATTTGTAATTGACTAGTAAAAACACCTATCTGCAGTTCACATGATCTAAACATCTTTTTAATACAATTTGGCCTTTTAACACAATTGGCTTTTTAATACAATTAATAAAGAAATCATTTTAAAAAATATATATATATATATATATATGGCACATCAATATGGTAAACAGTAAACTAAAGCATTTGGAAAATCATCAAGGAGTTTCCCACTCAAATCCTTCCCAATAAGGAAAATCCAGCCCTTAACTCCTTTTTTGAAAATATTTTTTGTCCTTGAGAGCTTAATACGTTCTTCTAAAATATTGAACACTCGTTACAAAACGGTGCGATAAATAAGAGATATCTCTGAGCAAAAGTCATACGGGTTTTGAGTATGACATAGTTCATGCTCTGGGAAAACCTCTTACGGACATTCTGCTGAGACCTCTCCTTATTGTTTGACCAGAAGTGTGTAAGTGCTTCTTTTAGGTACAGTTGTAACACTACAAAACTGTTTCGGAAAGCACAGTCATCTACAAGGGTGGCATGCTGAATCTTATCACCTGGGTAGTAAATTGGTTGGTTTGATGATTTTTTGCATGCGACTACACTTTGCTTCATACCCAAAGAAGAAGAAATTCTAAAAACGTCTAAGGCGCTCTTAATTTTTTTCCCTCTTAAGAATTTAACAAGTGCCATGTTTTCTGTAGTAGTTTAGAAGTATAATTGAACGCAGTTGTGCAGAAAGCCACCAGTCGACAATTTAGAAAAAAATAAAAAATGGTTGTTATCGGGTGCAGTAAGGTCAATTCTATGTTCTGCTAAAAACAGCCAGACAGTTTTCATACAAAAAAACTGTATTAATCATCTTTTGAAATTGGTGTCGATCACAAAAACGGCATTTCTCAATTTACAGAAAACACCCACAGGACTAGAAGAATCTTATGGTTCTTTTTTTAATTTTTTAAAATCATTATTTTTTATTTTTTTATACGCCTCCAATCGTTTGCGAGTGATTTTGGCTCTCAAAAACAAGAATAAGACATTTAAAGAATATACGCTTCAGTGAACGACAAAAAAAAACCATACCCACGAAAAAATATAATATTATGTGAGGTATTTAAAATCAGTATGAAAGAGTTATGTGACAATAAAATATTATTACCGTCTAAATTAAACGTAAACATAACGTGATATTTTGGGCTAAAAGTAAAGAGGAATATTCAATTAGACTTACTATTTAAATTTGGCAAATAATATTAAACAAATTCAAATATTTTTATTATTTGTCCTTAAGAATTTAGTCAGAAGTATTATGGTTCTTTGAAAATCATTAAAACTGGTCAAGTACATAATCAGATTCTTGTTTGTAATATATTCATTGTTTATCATTTGTCAAAAACATTCTAACTGTTGTGTAGAGTGGATTATATTTTCTCACAAGTATATTTCCATTTCTTATCCATATGAACTTCTAATTAAGGGGAGATCTTTAAGCCCACCATTCACCTGCAGCTGTTATAGAGTCTTGGGGAACTATCTGTCAGCTGCACACAGAGGAAAGTTATAATAAATATTCCCAAGGCATATAAACTCTATGCAGATTAAGGAGGGGAGGAAGGTGTATGAACACAGGCCAACACGTCGTTCTAACCCCTCAGGATCTCCTCAATACTTCTCAATAAATAAACGTATACACATATACAAAGACTTAAAACTATGGTAACACAGCAAACATAACTAACATAACAAACATAATTAAAAACACGGATATTTTCAATTGGAGAACGGCCTTGAATAAAGAAGGACTCCCTGGGTGGTCAGAGGCAGAGGATTCGAATACCACCCCCGCAAGGGGAGGATAAAACAAAAGAACGTGTGCGTTCCTCCCGGAAGGAAGCACAGTCCCAACTAAATCAGCATTTCACAGGAACAGTTGCCTGTTTCACCATATTTAACCCACCTAGGCGTCCGCGCATTTGAGGTGATCCCAACGCGATACCTAAGTTCGGACTAACCGAAGGAAGAGTGTAAATTGATTTATTTATTTTATTTTATAAATTTACTGCATAAAATAAGTATACATATTTTGTAACAGGGAATCTATATAAAACTAGTGAATAGAAAATGAAAACGTAGTGTTCTCTGTTTAGGACAGTCTCCATCTAACATGGCTCAGCCGGTACTAAGAATATTTTTTTAAAGCATAAGTAGCTATACTAATATAACAATAGCAAAAAAAAAACTAAAACTACTTAATTATAAATGCCTGGCTAATCAAAAGTAAGAAATTTAAATCGTTATTATACAAATATAAAGTATATATATGTGCCAAGAATACATGTTACTCAAACGTAAATAATATAGTATGGTATATAATAAAAAAACAAATATAAAGTAATGAAATACATGAAAATATGTATAATATGTGTACCAATTATATAAAGTAATACGTTTATTGATCTACATTTATTTATCAAAAATCTCTAGCTACGTTATTTATATATGCAGGTATTTTTATTATAAAATTTGTTTTACATTTTGAGTCTTTTATACTTGGCAATAAATCATTAAATATTTTTGGCACAATTACATTATATTGCTTTTTACCAAAGGCGGTTGATACAAATGGGACAAAACAGTTAATTTGTGTTGCTGAACGAGCTGTTTATATTTCGTTGGGTTCTTTTGACCTCACTTAATTTATTTTAAAATTTAAGTAGTAGGCACATCACAAACAATTGTCTTACATCTAATATCTTAAACTCAGCGGATATAAATTACGGCAGTAAATCTGTATAAGACAGAGCACGAAGATAGAACTCATAACAAGAAAGACGGAGACGCTGTTCTGTGACCAGTGTTTGGGTGAAACAGATTCAGTCGGTTACTGACAGTCATGAGGGATGCACACATGTAAAATGAACGGCGTATTTATGATTTTAAGTTTATTTTGTTATAATAGAGCTAAATCAGATGTTTATTTTTACAAACGATGGAAAAGGAGTGATTAAGTTTTATGTCTCCATTTCCTTTTTTTTCAAATGTCGAATTCCGTCACGATGTTACATCATCGCAGCAAAGGAATTTTTTACCACGGTCTTTTAAGAGTTTAAGAAACTTACCCGAAATATGTAAGGCTCTAATTTTTACCGCGTTAAAGAATACATTTTTTATATCCAATTTCCCGAAGAGCTGAACTTTCTAATTAAGTTAGCTGATAACAATCGATATTTAAAAAGAGTTATCAAAATCTGGCCTAAGAAAATTAGAAAAGAAGAAATAAAAAAAATAATTGTATGACAAACTTTGGCCTGAGAGGTTTTTGGAGAATTCTTAAATTAATTGTGTTTAATAAATTAATAAAAAATGACAATCGTACAGATTTGCTTTGTTTAGCATATGTATAAAGTATTTGTATATTATAATCGTTGCATTTACAATCAGTGTATTTTATATGAGATTACGTCGAATATTGGCAAGGTGCGGCTGGCCGCGAAACATAACATGACCAATTTTAATGTAATATTTTCAATGCTAATAAATCCATAAATAAAATCGTTATCAAGTTCCAATACAAAAATGAAATAAAACAAAAATTAGGGCTAATAGTCCAAAGGTAAGATAACATAATTATGTGTACGTGCATTAAAATGGTCTACTTTGCTTATGTTCGCAGTTTGCTCGACTCGTTCGTTAGGTCTCCACAATATGTCACACATAAAAAAAGGTTCGAGAAAATTCAATGGACATTTCTTAGACATCTTAACTGGAGATGCAGGAATACCAATCTTAATTATATGTCTTCCTGCAAAAAGCACCACTCGCTTACTTTAAAAGATCGCCGTCGACATGGGGGTGCTTCATGACATACTTAGTGGACGCCTTGATAGACCGGCTCTTATGTCGGAGTTATCATTAAATGTCCCCGGCTACCGCACCCGTCACACGTCGAGCTCTCTATTTCATGTGCCAGCAGTTCGTACGAACTATGCCCAGAATTTCCACTTATACGTTTTGCTCGTGAATATTATTTGAACCTTCCCCCTATTGATCCATTTGATCGTAAAAAAATAACATTTAAAATGCGCGTCTTAAAAAATACTTTTTTGTCTTATACTTAGTTTCAATAATAAAGTCGTATATTATCTTATTTTATTATATTTTATCTCTAATTCTTAATATTTTATATATATTTATATTTTCGACACTTGTGCAATAATATTTACACACATGTCTACCCTCATTCCAATATAACACCCACTCACCCACCCTTTCACACACTTACAACACACTTGTTTGTATTGTACGTGTATTTAATGTATTTCTGTAAATATCTGTCATCGGTTTTATTCTCCGTATATTTTATTTGTTTTTTTTTTTTGTTTTTTTTTAAATTATTTTCTTTTCTTTTATTTAGGAAACATACAGTACAGTTACAAAGTTTAATATTTTACACAATTAGACTTAACTCTAATGGACCAGTGAAGTTTCCATATTATAAAGCAATTATATGTAAGGTTAATTATGAAAGTATAAAAAAGAGAAGGAAAAAAAAAAACATAAATGAAAGTTGTTTAAAAATTAAAATTTATGTAAAAAAAGGATATTTTAAAGTTTGTAGTTTGTAGTGAGTATTTACAAATGGAAATAATATTAAAAATGAAAAAAAAATGTAAGATTAATTAAAAATTAAGAATTGAAATAAAGAATGAAAAACATGCTCAGATGCAAAAATAAAATAAAATAGGAAAACATTTTTTTTCAAAAAAATGGAAAAACATAAATATACACATTTTTTGTTTTATTATATTTTATGTTATGTTATATTTTTATATATGTTATATTTTATGTTATATTTTTGTTACATGTATTGTTCGTGGGTATACAAGAAAATGTTAATGAATTTTTGTTCCTATAATAAATAATGGACCGTTATAATTTTTGTGTAACATAAAAAAGAAAATGTTTATTTATGTAGATTGGGTAAATACATACTTTTTGAATAAAAAAAAAACAGAGGCATTGAGGGGATCCTGAGCGGTGGGGACGACGTGTTAGCCTTTGTCCATACATCCTCCTCCCCCTCCTTAATCTGCATAGAGTTTGTATTCCTTAGAAATATTAATAATAACTTTCCTCTATGCGCAGCTGACAGAGAGTCCCCCAGGACTCTATAACAGCTGCGGGTGGATAGTGGGCCTTAGGATCTCTCCTCAATGTATGAGTTATGTTATTATCGACATATTTAAAACATTGTTGAAAAAAACTCTATGTTTTTTTTAAATTTTTTTTTTATTATATTGAAAACATATTATACATAATTATATACAATATTCCCAAGGAGTTTTTTAAAAAAAAACTCATTTATCGACATACAGATAATAATTTTTTTAGAGACGTTTTTAAATTTTAAACTATAATATTATTTAACAAAAGCAGAAAAATTAAAATTATGATATACTACAAATTAAAAAGGGTATGAAAAATACTTGAAAATAACAGAATAAACAGAATACTAGGCATGGAAATAAATTCAAAATAATGTTTACATTATGCAATCTGGGAAAGAAAATTGAAAAAGTTTAAAAATTACATGGATGTATATATACATACTGAACTAGTACAAAATAAAATATTTTTTTTTAATTAACAAAATATGCGCACACCCAATACAGGTTAATTTTTTTTATCAAAAACGTTGAAAAAATTGAAATTATGTATACAAGCCAAAAAAAGTATATAAAAAGAAAAAAACACAAATAACATTTAAATAGTATTAAAAATTACATATACAAGCAAAAACGGTGAAATATTAAAAGGTATATGTTCAAGATGCGCATTCTCTATAAACTAACATTATTTATTCAAAGTACTTCTGGAAAAAATAATTCTTCAATTCGCACGTCCTGTTTCTATATTTTGAAACAGGTACTTTAAATTTTTGTGGCAATTTATTAAATTCCTTGAAACCTATGTATTGTAAAAATCTAGTACCAAACTTCGTAGACTTCACAGATCCAATATATATATTGTTTTTTGATCGAGTACTGTACCGATGGATGTCTCCAATGAAAGCTGGCTTTATGTTACTGTGCATTGAGTCGAGAGTAGTATTAATGATAGTGTCAGTTATCTCGAAATAGGAAAGCATGCTAAAAGGCATGATTTTTGTTTCAAAATAAATGTCCCTTACATGAGTATCATACGGTAGGTGAAACACATTTCTGATCGCTCTATTCTGAATAATCTGCACCTCAGAAATTTTGCTCTTAGTTGCGAAACCCCAAACACAGCATAGGTATGATAAATGCGAATGGACCATAGAAAAATAGATTGCTCGAAGCAGCGAAACTGGAAGCATTCTCTGAAATCTGTACAGTATTCCAGCTACAGGGACAATCTTTCCTTTCACGCGCTCAACATGTTCATTCCAAGTAAGCTGCGAGTCCACTAACAGTCCCAAGTACTTAGTGCTATTTTTTTTCTCCAGACGATCAACACCAATAAAGACATCAATAGATTCATTACTCTTGTTTCCAAATAGAAGGTAGTGAGTCTTTTTTGCATTCAAGCTCAATTTATTTAAACGCAGCCATTCCGCCAGATGTAAAACGTCACTTTCAACCATCTTCTGTAAATCTTGTTTGTTTTTAGTGTGATATAAAATAGTCGTATCATCTGCATAAAGCTGTATTCCTCCTTTGATGCCCCATTTTGTTATTTTGGTAACTTTTTGATTTGACAGTTCCATTATTATTATTTGTTGACAGCCTAAGCCATTGAATAAAGAAATAAATAAACAATTTAAACGAACCGATTCTGCTATTTTTCTAAGTGTTTTTTAAGAATATAAAGTTTCCAAGTGGCAGAACCTTCATAGCTCTAATAATATTTGGATGTTGATGAGTATTTTTTACAAAAACAGCGTGACTTTATTCGCATATTTTTACGAACATTATCAATGACAAAACTAGAAATAACCATGAAATATTTTATAGGAACTTCCGTGCAAAGAACCACTTTTTATCAGGAAAATGTGTTTAAAAACACCGTAAACATCGGATTACAAGGTGTTTGCAAGTAAAAAATGAGACCGTAACGTGAATAACAAATATAGAAGCCGTAATGTGTGGTACTAATATTCCTTCCTTTATTCGCAAATAATAATCTTCTTCTTCTTCTTATGGTTCCTCTCCCCGATGGAGGTTGGAAATCGTCATTGCGATTCTTACTTTATTGGCAGCTGCCCTGAAGAAGGACTGAGTGCTGCAATGGAACCAGTCGCGCAAGTTCTTAAGCCAAGAGATGCGCCTTCTACCTTTTTTTGAATTAACTACCTGGTAAAAGAAGAAGTATAAAAAATTGGAAAATTGTTTTCAGGCGTTGCCTAGTAGGTGATTTGGTTCAGCCGGATGAATCTCACCCACACGAAAAATGTTTCAGTTCTTTTACTTCACAAAAGTCAACAGATAGAAGAGTTGAGGAAATGTGGATGTTCAAACATAGGCATAATGATGAATGTTACACAGTGTGTAAAGTGGCCACTTAAACCAGCCAATAACAGGTCATAAGCCCAGTAAATGCCTAGACTCCCATATTCTCCTCTCAAAAACGTTTTCCCTCTCTTTTGCAACAAATTTAAATGTGAACAACTCCTTAGGGAGAAAATCCAGCCAGTCTGCAAGCATTTGAACATACGTAAAATATTGTTGATACTTACAAAACTTTACTTTGTGCTTGATTTCATTGATTAATTGTTAATGATCGGATATCAAATCATAAAATAATTTATTTTCAAATAGATAATTCTTTTTGCAAATGTCAAACTCTGCTCTTCTCACCAACAGGGGTGCACTTTATTTAGGAATGCAATTTTTAAAAATTTATGGAATTTAAGTAAATATTATTTTAGTATTACCAAAAATTCAATTAAAAGAAATAAATAGGTATAAATTATATGAAATTTATGAAAATAATCAGATTGGGATCCTTATAAAACGAAAATTGTTTGTAAACATTAAAAAGCAAACATTTTTCATACACAAAAATAACACTATTCCAATTTTTTGTATAATATGCATTCTCGACGAAAGCAGCTCTAGTGAACGATGAAAAAAAACCTTAACGATCGTGACTGATTTTCTACCTAGTAAATTTAAAATTTTAAGAGCTATTAATATGCTCATGGCACAGATCTATATTTTGCTGAAAACTGCGAGTTAATCGGCCCTGTCTATCGAGGACACACATACAAACATTGCCTTTTATAAATATACCTCACGATTCATGTTTATTTGTTCCTAGCCATTGAAATTTGTTTCGAACATCATCGCGAATCTTGACGTCACATTTTTCTAGCAATGTATTTTTAGAAAACATTTCGTCACAATATCCATAATGATTTTGAAAATACAACTAATTATTCTGAATCCATTTTATATATTTTTATCGGTATTCGTAGTATGTGATATTTACCTGTTGCGCCACTAAGCGTAGTTTGACATTTACAAAAAAAATATATATTAATTTTTTTTTTTCCAATATATATTAATATATATTTTTTAGGCTTTTCATCAACAAATATTAACCAATGAAAAGGTAATATATAGGTAATATAAAAATACGAGTTGGGCATGAGTTAAGTGTCATAAATTTTTAGGGCTCAGGGCATTTTTATGTGTATTTATATGTCAATGGTATGAAGTGAATGAATAAATATAATAAGAAATTAAATATTTGTTTTGATAACTAAGCACAGGCCGACTTTTATCATAGTAAAATATGGTATATTATTATGATTAAGCATAAAAGACATTTTGACAAGTAAAAAAATATAATAATTGTTTTTTTTCTGAGAAGCACGTTTGACCCCGACCTATTTTTTTCGCTAGGTATAAGCTATCACGGCTGCGTGTACAGGATGGGTCAAAACTAATAAGCAGTAAATTAGTAATTCAACAATGTTTGATTATGTCCAAATGCTTGCAGACTGGCTGGATTTCCTCCCTAGGGAGTTGTTCATATTTAAATTTATTTCAACAGATAACGTGATAAAGGTTTCAGCTCTTTTACTTCACAAAAGTCAACAGATGGAAGAGTTGAGGAAATGTGGACGTTCAAACATGGGCAGAATGGTGAATGTTACACAGTGTGTAAAGTGGCCACTTAAACCAGCCAATGACAGGTCATAAGCCCTGTAAATGCCTAGACTTCCATATTCCCTTCTCAAAAATTTTTCCCTCTCTGTTGAAATAAATTTAAAAGTAAATTAGTAAATTTACGAAATTCGGTTGAATTAAATAACAGACTTATACCCCAAATAGCCCAAACAAAACCTTCAATTAAAAATATGCTCTGAAGTACTTGAATCATTAGACCATATAAAATATTGGCGAAAAATTATTGATAAATATTTTAAATAGACGGAACACATTTTTATATATATAATTCCTCTGTACGTGTAAAGTCACCGTACTCCTCCTAAACGGCTTAACCGATTTACGTGCGTATAGATCTTTGCGCTGTGCGTGTTCATAGGTAATAAAATCTTCAATCGAATATGTAAAAAAGAAGTTAGGAGGAGAATGCAGTTGCAAAAAATGGAAAGATGTTGTTTTTTTGTGTATTGAAAAAAAATGTTTTTAAATGTTTAAAAACAGCATTTGTTTTTTGTCGATCTAAATCAGATTTTTTCCTTAAATTTCCCTATAATTTCTACCCACTTATTTGTTTTCATTGGATTTTTGGTAACACTAAAATAATATTAAATTCAAAACATTAAAAAAAATCGTATTCCTTCATAAGTATAATAACACACCTTTGTTGGTGAGACGACCGGAGTTTGACGTTTGCAAAAAAAAAGCCATATTTGAAAAAATATATATTTTATGTTTTTGAATTCAACCATAAACAAGAACCTAGGTACCTACTTAAATGAAATATTTTAATATTATATATTTTTATTTTTGGAATTAAATCATAAACAGAAACTTAGGTACCTACTTTTCGATGAAAAGTTTTTTTACAAACTAATAGCAGGCAAACCAACGTTCGGGCAGTACAACGTCTAACAAAATCGCTAGTAGAATATATAACACAAAAATTAGAAAACTTTCCTATATCTTCAAATCGATACGTAACATCTTATCCCTAATTAAACTCAAACAACTATATTTTATTTTATCTAACTCATTTTTAACATATGGCATAATAGGATGAGATGTTTCAAAAATAGTTCAATGATTACCTTAGATATAATTATAATATAATATGGAAACTTCACTGGTCCATTAGAGTTAAGTCTAACTGTGTAAAATATAAAACTATGTAACGGTGCTGTATTTTTCCTGAATAAAATAAATAAAAAAGCAACAATGTTTGAGTATGTCCAAATGCTTGCAGACTGGCTGGATTTCATATTTAAATTTATTTCAAGATAGTGGGAAAATATTTTTGAGAAGGGAATATGGAAGTCTAGGCATTTACAGGGCTTATGACTTGTCATTGTCTGGTTTAAGTGGCCACTTTACACACTGTGTAACATTCACCATTCTGTCTATATTTGAACATCCATATTCCTTCAATTCTTTCATCTATTGATGTTTGTGAAGTTGACAGGTCATAAGCCCTGTAGATGCCTAGACTTCTATATTACCTTCTCTTAAATAAATAAATAAAAAATAAATGTTCTTCATCTCTGTTGTAAAATGTTAATATAAACAGCTCCCCAGGGAGTTGAATCCAGTCCTTGTCTACAAAAATTTGGACAAACTCAAAATATGATTGTCACTTATGATTATAATTATATACTATATTGAAGAAATAACATGTGAATATTCTATTTTCCTGATGTTAAATCTTTTATTTTTACATGTGTATTGACTATACAGCACTGAAACGCAAGGATGTTTTTGGCACAGTATGGGAAGGGTCAATGAAAATTGAAAGTTATATTTGAAGTAAGTGGTCCATTTGTTTCTCTATACCGTGTACCATCTGTCAGTTTATACACCAAAACCATTATGTCATTTATGTTCAATATATATTTACTTTTACTAATTGTATACAACAATACTTTTGTAAGTATGCACACGTGTGTGTAAAATTAGCTTGAAGATCATTGGGTAATCAATCTCATCATTAAACAGTAATTACTTTTATAATCCCCGTTGCCAACTCTACCGATTTTGGGAGCAATATTCCGATTTTCCGAATTCGATGGAAATTCTAGCAATTTTTTAACATTTTAAAGAGTTGGCTATTTTTTTAAATATGCATCATATGCCATGATTTTTAATGTTTTGTATTTCTGAAATTACTCCGCGTGTGACGACTCAAGTTCTCTTCCGGTTCTTCTCGGTTAGTTCTGTTGATTGGTCTGTGACTTACCGTAAACCAGAAATCTTTCACAACTTTCTTATCATTGCTTGATTCATACGAACTAGTGACGTCGTTCAAAGTAGTTAGTTTCAAAAAAACATGCGTTTTGTTACACAGTGTGTAAAGTGGCCACTTAAACCAGCCAATCACAGGTCATAAGCCCTGTTAATGCCTAGACTTCGATCTTCCCTTCTCAAAAATGTTTTCCCTTTCTGTTGAAATAAATTCAGATACTTACAGAAAGGGAAAACATTTTTGAGAAGGGAAGATCGAAGTCTAGGCATTAACAGGGCTTATGACCTGTCATTCTCTGGTTTAGGTGGCCATTTTACACACTGTGTAACACTCACCATTCTGCCCATGTTTGAACATCCACATTTCCTTAAAATATGAACAACTCCCTAGGGAGGAAATCCAGGCAGTCTGCAAGCATTTGGACATAATCAAACACTGCTATTTTCTTTTATTAACCTTTTATAAATGTAAATATTTATATTTGTTACAGATGTAGTATTTCTTTTTTATATAAAAATACTGTTTACCATACTTTTCTCGATGATTTTGTTCTTTTTTCAATATTATGTTATTTTTTGTTGTATTTGTTTTCACTGGTTTTATTGTAATTATGTAAAAGGTTCATGGAACCGTAAATAAATAAATAAAATAATTAAATTTTGTAAAGGGGGGTCTAAAATTTCAACAGACCATGAGCTCGGTAGCTGCAAGACTTGTTATAATCTAACTAATATTTTTCTTAACTTTTTTTTTTCACTTATTTCATACAATTTGTATGAACCACTTTAATTTTTTTTTATTACACTTCGACCAGGAATTTAACTTTCTAGTTAAATTCCTGACGATGAGGTAGTAACCTCGAAACCGGTCGAAGTGTAATAAAAAAAAAATAAAGTGGTTTATACAAATTTATAAACAAATAAGTGTAATATGTCATACCACAAAGTGAAAAATGTTTTTGATAACAATAATATATATTTTTTTCATTTATTTTAATATCATTCAAACACTTAACTTCGTTGCCAAATTAAAACATTTTGAAAATGGGGACTAGATTATACAACGTCAGTGCGCTCTGTAGCTACAAGACGTGCTGTATTCAAACTACTATCTGTTAAAATTTAAATAGAGCATAATTAGAAACAAGAAATAGAATCCGAACCGTATCTTTTCGGATATCAACATCTCACGTGTTACTGATAGAAAGTTACCGTTTTATTACATATAAATTGTGTAGATTTTTTATTTCCCGTGTTACGTTTTTCTTAAATATATTTTTACAATGTACACAACGAATTAAATAAATAAATTGAAAATTAAAAAACACTTGCTGGGATATTTATTTATTGTACAGCGCCCTTAAGGTGATTTTCACAAAAATGGCGATATGTAAATTATCCAGCTGTAATAAAAACCAGTTGGTCACGACGAAGCCCGGGTCATTGGTGAAAATTATAAATAAAACTACATTTTTTTTTATCGCAAAAATTACAATATTAATATGTTGGTGGGAGATCGATAACTTGACCTCGTCATTCTTAATTGAGAGCTATACCGCTAAGCCGCACCGGTAGCCAATGCTAAAAAAATATGGCCAAAAAAACCAACGAGAATCGAAGGGCAATTATGTTCAACTTGACCCTGTAACATATTATCTATGGCCACGTCCGTAAATAGCGTTCCAATCTTCCTAATTTGAATACTATTCAAATTTTGAAAACACGTGTTATTTTTTTCTATAAAAAAAATAAGTAAATAGACCTCGTGGTCTTATGGTCAGCGCGTTTGCCTATCATGCAAGAGGTTTCGGGTTTGATTCTCGATATGGTTGACATGAAATATTGATTTCATAAGGTGTTTTTACCCTAGAATGTCCGATAGTCCGAGGGCCGCGATTACAAACGCAACTTCACCGGTACATATCGAGACGGTGTAAGGTAACATCGATCCTTATGTACGAAAATGTGTTTATTTGTACTAAAATTTAAAACATCTTCATCGGTAACGAGTTTGTATGTTCCCAATAATTATACTAGAGCGAGATTTCATGCACTGTTTTACACACCCAAAAGCCGTTGAAACGCAAGTCAGAATTCATACATTAATAGGGCAATTCGCTTGATGAATACGGCTTCTGCGGATAAAATGAATCTATTTTTCCCTACATGCAGTTTAGCAGCTATCTGCTTTCTATTCATTAACTTCAAACTTAAAATAATTTTACGAAAACAAATTTAATAGCATCGTGAAGTTTCGAATATTCGACATAAATTGTGTATCTTTTATGTATGTATGTATGAGATAACAATCTTCGACAAAGACAGCATCGATTGTTTTACCTACCACGATGCAGAAGAAACCCGCCAATGGTTATGCCGGTTGGTAGAGCAATCTTGCTACTTAATCGCATCGCCTCGGATGTCGACATATTTCACGACAGTGGGCCTTCCCTTAGGAAAGCACTTTCTAACTTTTAATTTTTCTTTTTACATTTTGTTATATTGTTTTAATAACATAACTATCTACTGTAATTTGTAATCTATTATTGTATATAGAATGAATTGGGTTTTTTCCTGTAATGTTCTAAATATCTGAATAAATAAATAAATGAAATGAAGTGTGTATGTATGTGTATGAGCATACATATATACTCGTCGGCCTCGTGGTGGAAATTGATATGAAATATTTATTCAAAAGTGTGTTTTCACACCATAATATTTCGTAGTCCCTGAACTGGTACCTGAAGCGTAAGACTGATCATCTTTCCTTCATGTAACAAAAAATGATCAAGATACGCTGTGATTGGTGAAACAATGCAGTGCCCAATGCACCGTAAGGTGCGGAAAGGAAATGATGATGATGATGTGTGAGCGTGAGTATATGTATGAGTATAAAGTATGTATATGTGTACGCGTGTATATATATATATATGTGTATTTATTCATTTAACACTTTATATACATATAATACATATATACACATAAGGGCGGGCATATTGCCTTAAGGCAATTTCTTCCTACCCACCCAAACCGTTCAGTTTGAGAAAATTACAAATACATGGACAAATTAAATCTTGAAATTTTATACAAAAATCAAAAACAAAGATTAACAAAATAAATTTAAAAATATATAAAAAATTAACACTATATTATGAAGAGAGGATAGGTGTGTACGTGTGTGTATATGTATATAAATATATATGTATCAATATGTATACACCAGAACTAAATAAATAAGCTCTTCTTTAAAATGTTCTCCATCTTTGTTGAAATACACTAAACGTAAAACAATAATTGTATGAAACAAAAATAAATCAAACAAATTGTGTCTGTTTAAATTTGGGTAAAATGGGGCGATTCAAGACCTAGAAAAAGTTGTGCAAATAAAAAAAGCAATCATATTAATTTATGGCAGCAAAAGTAAAATGAAATGACCAAAAATGTCGTGAGATATTTTCTTTTCACTAATGTTTTCCCATAATTCATGCCTCCCCATGCCATGGTGGTCCACTTTCCATTGTTGTGCTGGCGCTCCGTTTGGGCAAGGAAAGTGGAATTCGGGGTCATCTTTAATTTTGTGTATTTTCGTACAACTTTACCCTACTTTACGCTTTATTAGGCAGCCGATCGATAAAATTATAGGCCAAGAAGACATTTTTGTGGATACTTGTACCGTGTCCCGACGAGCAAAGAATACCTAATATTTATTTATTTAATGCACACAATACACAATTTTATCATAACATAATTATATTTTTTTATGTCCCGACTTGTTAAAAAATTTCGTGTTAAGTCGGGACTGTTCTATATTTATATCAAAATATAAACAATATACAAAATAATCAAAACAATACACAAAATAAAAATATTATTTTTATACATATGTCTAGAAATGGAATGCAGAAAAGTTCTTCATTAATACATGGCAATTTATAATTGACAAATTATAGTAATTAAATAATTCAATTCAGTGATAAATTGATAGTAAAAATAAATACAAAATTATTAAATTATAGTGACATTATTATAAAAAATTCTATGCTTGGATTACGAATAGTTAAAATATTCACAAATTATTAAACATCACAACTAACAATGTTTTGATTACGTTCAAATGCTTGCAGACTGGATGGATTTTCTCCCTAATGAGTTGTTCATTAGAGTAGGCCGATGAGGTATGAAGTTTTTTTATTTTTTTAGATATCAAGTGAAAGGGGTCTAAAACGTTGCATTTTAGATCACATTAAACGTAAATATTATTTTTAAATATATTCCATACTACTTTTGGCCCTCAACCGAGGTTTGAAGTTTATAACTGTGTGAATATTTTGTTTATTATCTAAATTGATAAAAAAAAAATTTGTTAATAAAGATATAACTTAATCACATTACAAATTCAAAGACGTTTTAAAACTACCGGAATGCAAAAAGTTTACACTCCGCAGAACTGATTCCGTTGAGCGCCTGGCTAATATTGACGAAAACAATGGCTCATTAAAACAATGCTACCTATTTATTACAAGGCAAAGAACAACTCGTTCAATATTTAAATTTGTTGAAACAGAGACGGAAAATGTTTTTGAGAAGGGAATATGGAAGTCGAGGCATTTACAGGGCTTATGACCTGTCATTGGTTGGTTTAAGTGGCCACTTTACACACTGTGTAACATTCACCATTCTGCCTATGTTTGAACATCCACGTTTCCTCAACTCTTCCATCTGTTGACTTTTTGTGAAGTAAAAGAGCTAAAACTTTTATCATGTACTCGTAGGTGGAGATTCAGTCTGCAAGCATTTGGACGTACTCAAAACACTGTTGAATTAACTACCTGGTAAAAGAATAAGTATAAAAAATTGAAAAATTGTTTTCAGGCGTTGCCTAGTAGGCGAATTGGTTCAGCCGGATGAATCTCACCCACGTCTTAGCTTCTACAGGGCTTATGACCTGTCATTGGCTGGTTTAAGTGGCCACTATACACACTGTGTAACATTCACCATTATGCTTGTATTTGAACATCCATATTCCTTAAACTCTTTCATCGGTTGATGTTTGTGAAGTTAAAGAGCTGAAATCCTTATTTATGCGGGTGAGATTCATCTAATATAATTATTTCACCTGCATACTAGGCAACGCCTAATTTTTTTTTTCAATTTCTATACTTCTTCGTGGACCAGGTGGATTTGCAAGAGGTCTGGATTCGATTCCCGACATGTTTGATTTGAAATATTTATTTAAAAGGATGTTTTCACAATAGAATATTTCATAGTCTCTAGACTGGTACCTGAATCGTAGGACTGATCACCTTACCTTTATGTAACAAAATTGATTGAGATATGCTGCGATTGGTGTACAAATCCAGTGCCCTATGCACCATTGGGTGCGGAAAGGGAATGATGATGATGATAATTTCTATAAATTATTAAATAATAAAGTAGACTCTTTTAACCTAACACGATCAAGTCCATCAAATTCTTGAAGATGGACATGTCAAGAGTAGGAATAATCGGCGTGCGTGCATGAGAAGATGTATGAATGTAGAGGAAGTGAGGTCTGTATGCAAATATATAGTGATATGGCGTCCTACCTTTTTTGTCAATCCTACGGGGGAACGGCGTGATGGTTTGTTTGTTAGTATTAATAAAAAAAATTACACACAAAAACTTGCTAATTTTTTTTAACGAATGTACAAAAACAAAATGAATAAAAATAATCAACTCGCAAGCAGAGATAGAAAAAAATGTATAATATCATTTTTAAAAAAAATATTTAAAAAAAAAATCTTTAAAATGTAAGTCGATCCGATTGTTAATAAACCATATACCGAATATCTTTCCCAACATATTTATTTTATGTAATTTATGAAATAAAGCACCATCAGCTTCATAATGCATCAGTTTTTTCGCGCTCTTTCTTAAGAAAATCGATAAAAAAATTAGCCGTTTATTCATTGGTTCGTTCAAAAATCGAACTTTCAAGGTTTGCCAGTGCATAAAATAATGATTCAAGTACCATAAAACATTGATATGTATGGTAATAATACGTAAGTGCCTACCAAAGCACCTTCCTCATTATGCGAGATAAAATATGAACCGCATACAAACATACTACATTCTGCTAACCCAAATTGTTCGAAGACGAGCGACTAGAACAACGTGCAGTCTGATTTTTAAGAAATAAATAAATAACAAATAAAACATTTAATTTAGTTGCGAAGTTATACGCGTTACTCTTGTTATTGGGAGACTCATTGTTTTGTAACACTTATGGAACGGCTGCAGACATTCTGTCCAATTATTTTCCATCTTATAAGTCCACAATATCAAGTTTATTTGTAGCTGCTCGTCAAACTATTATTGACAATTCAATTTCATAATTTAAAAAAAATACTAACTTGTTTATTTTTATTACTTTATACTTGTTTTTATTTTTTACTATTATATCAAATTGCACTGTAGTATTGGCAAATACGCATTTCATAGATTCATATTTTATTTCTTATTTTTTCGTGATAATATATGCTTGCTTGTTTATTAACTTAACTTAAAAATGTCTTTCTTGCTTACCGTAACACTTTATTTATTGTTTGCCTTACAAAATTTATTTCATAAGCTTTTATCTTTGCATTTTTAGTTTATATGCTTACTATTTTTTCTTGCATACCTTTGTTATTATTTTTTTTTTTTTACTTTGTAAAACTTTTTATCATATCCTTTTTAACTAATTTCACAATTTTTTTCTGTATATTCTGTTTATTATTTAGTATGTTAGCATGTATTTCATTTTTATTTTTTGTAAGTGCCTTTTGGGCGTTAATGAACAAAATAAATAAATAAATAAATAAAGAAAATTATTGGGATAGACAGGGAAAACATTTTTGAGAAGGCAATATGGAAGTCTAAGCATTTGCAGGGCTTATGATCTGTCATTGGCTGGTTTGAGTGGCCACTTTACAGACTGTGTAACATTCACCATTCTGCCCATATTTTAACATCCACATTTCCACAACTCTTTTATCTGTTGACTTTTGTGAAGTAAAAGTTCTAAAAACATTTTTATGTGGGTGAGATTCATCCAACTGAACCAATTCACCGACTAGCCAAGGTCTGAATACAATTTTCCCTCTCTGTTGCAATATATTTAGATCAAAATTATTCCCTAAAGAGGAAATTCAGCCGGTTTATAAACATATGGACATACTCAAAACATTGTTAAAAGAAAATTATGCTTTATATACAACATTTATTCACTGAAATCATCAGTAAAAATGGCTTTACTTTGACGAATTGGTCGATGGTAAATAAAATATAAAAGGAAAAATAATACGCTAGATGAACAAAATACTTATTTATCGAAAGTATTAGTAAAAATGGCGGGCGCCGTGCCCACACATGCCCAAATTTGGACCCCCACGCTCAGCGCTAATAAGCGTAAGGTAAACCATTGGTTGAACCTGAGGTTAAGAAATGATCGCCAGAAAATCACAGTCTTCTGTCAAATTATTAAAATTATGTGTGTCTTGTTTAGTGATTTAATTGGATTACATGTCTTTCTCTCAAATTAATGTATTTTATATTGAAAATACGCGTATAGTTTTATTCTACTTTTATTTATAGCATTGTTTCGTCGTCCATTCGTTCCTCGCGACCAAACCATCTCTAGGCCCTTTTTTAATCTTATCAATTATACTTAACTCAGATTTCCACTCTCGCCTGATTTCATCATTTGTAACTTTTCGTAATTTTTCCAAACGAAATAAATTAAATATTTTTTTTGGAATATATTCTAAATACCTGTTTATATTTTTTAGGCTAATATTTTGATTTTTCTTTAGCGAACTCAGACTGTAAGACTGCGTAGAGTTCTAGCCGTTCGATATTCGGAGAAACTGGGACGAGGTCCGAATTAGTGGGTCATTGTCAAAATGAATTAAGCTGACGTAACGCGCATGCGCGCGGTAATGAACTTTACGCCGGCGTTTTAGTACGAATTTAAGGAAAAAATCCCATAACAATTAGCATTTATATAATCACCTATGATTATTCACACATGGACGGATATTACGATCAAAAAAATATTTGTTCATTCAAATAAACACTTTATTTAAAATACATACTTAAAAATATTACCTGCTAAAGATGTTTTCACGGATAACTTTTTTTGTTTGTTTTAAAATTTTTTTTATAAATACAGAATAATAACAATTTCATTTAAAATAATATGAACTTTTGGTACACAAATTATGAAATATATCTATTACAAATTTAAATATGAATAACTCCCTAGGAGGAAATTCAGCCAGTCTGCAAGCATTTTGACGCACTCAAAACATTGTTGAATTAACTACCTGGTAAAAGAAGACGTATAAAAATTGGAAAGTTGTTGCAGGCGTTGCCTAGTGAGTAAAATAATTCAGATGAATCTCTTCACAACAATCCTGTAAACTGCATACCTAAATAAAGCACAGACCCTTCGAGTTTGAGTAGCGTCTATCATCTTGTTAACCTTAATTATAAGTTAACGACTGCTATCTTTGTTTAGTTCTTTATCGTTTACTTTTTGTGCTGTTACATGTTCACTTAGTTACCATACTTACTAGTTCTTTGCTCGATGTATTATTATTGTGTTTTTTAAAAATTATTTTTATTGTTAACTTTTTAAAATCATTCTTATGTTGTTGAAATTCCACTTGTCAATGCGTTTTGAAGCTCAAGACTTTTTGTGATGTTAGCTATCATATTATATTTATCTTATTTTGTAAATGTTATCAACAATCAAATATCTAAATTTAGTAAATGGGGTCTAGAATTTCAACCGCCCGTGCGCTCAGTAGCTACAAGACTTGTTGTTATCTGACTTCTTTTATTATAAATTTGCTTTTTATTACGTTTTTTAAAATATCACTTAAACTTTAAGCTTCACTGTTAAATAAAAAAATAAAAATGTAAATAGGGGCTAGATTTCTTACTGTCCATGCGCTCTGTAGCTGCAAGACGTGCTGTTATCTAGCTCCCATATATAATAATTATTATACATCATAATTGGAGACGAGGAACTAGAATTTCAACCGTCCATGCGCTCTGTAGCTGCAAGACGTGCTGGGATATTTATTTATTGTACAGCGCCCTTGAGGTGATTTTCACAAAAAATGCGCTATATAAATCATCCAAACATATAATATATTTAACAATAAAGGTTTCGGCTCTTGAACTTCACTAAAAACAGATGGAATAGTTGAGGAAATGTGGATGTTCAAACATAGGCAGAGTGGTGAATGTTACACAGTTAATAAAGTGGTCACTTAAACCAGCCAATGACAGGTCAGACTTCCATATTCCCTTTCTTTAAGGTATTCTCCATCCCTGTTGTAATTAGTTAATTTATTTAGTCATTCAAAATTACATTCGTTTAAATATTAAACAATCAGTCTGATTTCATCATTTGTAATCCTGTCATACATTGATTTACCACACATTCGTCTAAGAGAACGCATTTCAACCTCGTTTACTCGGCTTTCATCCTTCTCTGCCAGTTCCATGTTTCACTTTCATACATAAGTGTTGGGACTAAAAAAACTCCGTTGTGCACTGCCAGTTTAGCTTCGATTGACATTTTTTATTATCAATTACTGTGCTTAGTGCGCCATTCATTTGTTTCCCGCATTTAATTTCCTTTCAACGTCTTTTTCTACTCTTCCGTCTCCTTACAAATTAAAAAATATTTTATGCTCCTAATATTTAGAAAAAAAATTTTTTTCTTCTGGACAGTATTGATTGGACTATTATTACTTTAAAAATGTAACAAAAAATATATATATATTTTCCTAAAGACACTGGATTAAAATTTCAATAGTTGTTTTATTCAAATATCGAAATAAGACAACTAGAAATTTTTGAAATTAAAAAAAGCGATTTATTATAAAAAAAAAAAAATAATTAAACAAACCAAATTTCTTTTAGTCCACTCCTGTCAAGTTTCGAACGTACCCATCTCACATTACCATCCTTTCAAGACAAAAATACTTGATTTATTAGTTTCATTGGCAGCAAACTGATAATATAAAATAGGAAAAAATCATTAGTTTAGTTTACCTCGAGAAAGAAGCTTGTTAAGCTTTTAAACCGGTCACTGAAAAAAAAACAATAGTGAAAAATATTTTGAGTTTGTCCAAATTTTTGTAGACAAGGACTGGATTCAACTCCCTGGGGAGCTGTTTATATTAACATTATTTACATGTTTATTTACACGTTCACATATGGGCAGAATGGTGAATGTTACACAGTGGCCACTTAAACCAGCCATTGACAGGTCATAAGCCCTGTAGATGCCTAGACTTCTATATTACCTTTTCTTAAATGTTCTTCATCTTTGTTGTAATATGTTAATAAAAACAATAGTGGTTAAAAAAAAAGTTGTTTTATTTATTTTATGATAATTGTTACTAATGTGTCTGTAATTAGTAGTAACCTATTAATTTACAGTACGTTCTCCTAGCAATGCGTTCTCTTGCCCTCTAGAGAGCGTTCAGAATCGCACTGCTGGCCTCGAAATTTCTATAGTAGCTTCTCTAGAGCCTCGATATTAAAAATGTCGCCCTTATTCCAACGCAATAGTTTTTTTTTGCATATTTACAATATATTTACTGTAGTACAGTATCTTCTATCGACGCATGTTAAAAAGCAAAGTTCTCTCTTACTTTAACTTTTTTGTAAGTAATAGTTTTTAATATTAGTTTTTTATATACTATTTATCATAGCTATGTGAAGTTCTTAAATTATTATAAAATTTGATTTATGCTTATTATTCATTATTTTTTAATAATTATTTAAACTCAAAATCAAACCTAATAAGTTCCGTAGACACTAACTCAAAGCAGATTAAAGTTTTCAATTTTTATTTATTTATTCATACACAATATGTTTCTCGGTTTACCCTGAAGATGGCTCCTGCAATGGTAGTTGAAACGTAGGAACGATTCCAATTTATACGGGACCCCACAAAAAATATTTATTGATAACAGTGACCGTGATAACCTACGCACCCATTTGCGTGAGGTTAGTTTGTCAACAGGTCTTTATAACTAATACTTGTATTTTTATTTAGGAAGAACAAGAGTTGTCATATATAAAAATATGAAACATAAAAAAATTAACATAATATATCCAGTTAAAGTTTTTCACAAATATAATGAGAGAACGTGTTACACAGTAAAGGGAAAAAATTATATATTGCATGACAAGAGAAAAAAAGAGAATAAAGGTGGAGGGATGGGGAAATAGAGTGAATGAGAGGGATTTTTATAATATAATTGACCAATTAAAATGTTGATATGGAAAATATACTAAATAGATTTTTCAACAACGTGTGTTTCCGGTTGAAACTTGATTTTAAATCCGAACAAAACATTCAAATATGTCAAAAATATCTCTTACTAGGCACCTCTGCAAAAACGTCGCGAAATACTTGAAAAAACTTTTATCCATTAAAAATTGCTTCCGGTTCAATTGACTGTCCTGAAATACTATTTTTAAATTATTTTTTCTTTGTTATTTATTTTTTACATTTTTATTACAGCAATTCACAAGTAATTATTTATACAAAAAATTAATTAAGTAGTAAAAATAGACATACATATTTTTTTTTGCTGTTGGTTCATCTAAACTGCCTAACTAGGGATAGCTTCCCCGTTCTAAGGCAGTAAATTAGGTATTTTATAATAATACTAAAAAGTAATTACATTTACTCAAGGAGGAAAGGACTCCACCTGATTGGAGGAGGGCAGTTGTTATGCCGTTATACAAGGGAAAGGGTTCTAAGGTGGAGTGTGGGAATTACAGAGCTATCAGTCTTCTGAGCGCTGTCGGCAAAATGTATGGAAGAATACTGATAGAAAGAGTAAGAAACGTGACCAAGGAGAAAGTATGGGATGTACAGAGTGGATTTATGAATGGTAGAGGATGTATGGATCAAATATTTGCATTACGCAATATGACAGAAAAGTTTTTGGCGAAAAACCAGAAGCTTTTTTGCGCTTTTGTTGATTTGCAAAAAGCATTTGATCGAGTTGATAGGAAAAAAATATGGATGGTTCTATCGGAGTATAGAGTGAGTGACAACCTTGTCCGCGCTATTGCTTCCTTGTACAAAGATAGTGTAGCGTGTGTAAGGGTAAATGGGTCATTAACTTCCTGGTTTGACATCCCTAAAGGAGTCAAACAGGGATGTGTAATGTCACCGTGGTTATTCAACATATACATGGATAAATGTATGAGAGAATTGAAAAGTATGGATGTGGGAGCGAAAATGAGTAATCTTACTGTCAGTTGCCTTCTGTACGCCGATGACGCAGTCCTCCTAGCTGACAGCGAAGAGGAACTGCAATCCTTGGTTACAAAGGTTTACGAAGTGTGCAAGGAGAGTGATTTGCTAATGAATGTGCAAAAGTCGAACGTCATGGTCTTTGAAAGAAATGTAACTATGACTGAATGTAAGATTGTAGTAAATGGAGATAGTTTGAAACAGGTCGAAGAATTTGTATATCTGGGTAGTATGTTTACTAGAGATGGAAATATGGACAAGGATATTGAAAGGAGGGTTAGTGCCGGTAACAGAGTTAATGGTGCCTTAAAGTCTGTCGTAGCAAATAAGTGTCTATCGCAAGAGGCTAAATTAGCAGTTCATAATGGAGTTCTGGTACCAACCCTAATGTATGGAAGCGAAGCATGGAGTTGGAAAAAAAGGGACGAAAGTAGACTGAATGCTGTTGAAATGCGATCCCTCAGGCGAATGTGCGGAAAAACAATGTATGATAGGTGCCCTAATGGTCTTTTGCGATGGTTCGGTCATGTGGAGCGAATGAATGATGAAAGAACGGCTAAAAAGATTTATGATGCGAATGTGTCTGGTTGTAGAAGTCGAGGAAGGCCGAGAAAGACATGGCATGATCAAGTACAACAAATTCTTGAAAGTGGTCATGTGAAAAGTCGGAATAATCGACGTGCGTGCATGAGAAGATGTATGAATGTGAAGGAAGCAAAGGAAGTGTGCCAGGACAGAGTGGTGTGGCGTTCTATCCTCTCTGCCTACCCCTCTGGGGAAATGGCGTGATGGTTAGTTAGTAGTTAGTTACATTTTTATCATTATGTGTGCTTTTTCAGTCTTAAAAGTAAACAATAAATACCCAGAGAAAACATAAATAATACCAAAATCTCTATATCCTAAGTCCTAAGTCGTTACTAGTAAAACAAGAAACCAGCTTACGTCCTTCTACATCGGACAAAAATTTCTTCAAATTCAAAACCAATCAATTGTTCGTTTCGATTTATTTCTGATTTCCGGGAAACCATTTTTAACGTGTTTTTATACGGACAGGGACGACAACACGTGACGTCATGGGCGGAGTAATTTCAAAATTACAAAACTAAAAAAATCATAGTGACGATAAAGTTCTAATGTGTTTCGACTATGGATCTGGCTTGGAAACGTGCTTCAGATGCTTCAAAGGAGTCTTAACTTAAGTCATCTTCTTTACACCCGCGGACTCCAGCCTTCCTGGAAGGCCGTCAATGGCTTTACTCGGCGGAACAAAGGGACGCGGGATTGACGTGGGAGGAGGCGAGAGTGCTGGCTAGTGATAGGGTCTCCAAGACCCCGTACAAATCAACAAAGTTATCTTTAATTTCCTAAGAGAAGGTTAAAGGGATTTTTCACTACGATTTTTTTTCATAAATAAATATTGGCGTTTTTTTGATTGACTTAAATATTAAATTTTGAGGTCCATTTTCAACGAGTTGTAAATAACTTACTATAAGAAAATGGGAATCAAGTTAAGATAGAGTGGAATTCGAACCACGGACCTTTGAGCCGTGAGTCCGAGACGCTAGCCACGGGACCACAAACAGCTTAATTACAGGAAACTGACGAGAAAACTTCTTTTTTTTTACAAATACTCGTTTATTCATTTTTGTAGAGAAACCAAGAATTTATTTTATTGATAGTTAAATATGACTCTTAATAAAATGAATATATATTTTGAAGCGTTTCTTAGTACCTATGTATATGAATTAATTCAATCGGATGAATCTACCCGCATCAATAAAGATTTCAGCTCTCTCACTTCACAAACATCAACAAATAGTACAATTAAAGGAATATAGATATTTAAATATAGTCAGAATAGTGAATGTTACACAGTGTGTTATTGGCCACTTAAACAAGCCAATAATAGGTCTTAAGTCCTGTAAATGCCTAGACTTCTACATTCCCCCCTCGAAAATGTTCTTCATCTCTGTTGTAATATGTTCATATTAACAGCTCCCTAGGGGGTTGAATCCAGTCCTTGTCTACAAAAATTTGAACAAACTCACAACATTGTTAAATATTTTTCTGTTAACTTCTAATTAAAACCGATGCCCTGGAAGCATCTGTCCATGTCTAGCGCTACACTTGGGAGTGGGCGTGGAAAAAGAAGCAATTGTTACCATAGATACGACACTAGTTGGCAGCTGGCAGTGTTATTATTATGTATATTAAACACTACCAATATTATTATTGTATATTTAAAAGAGATCCCAGCCGAATGCTCGTATGAGGTTTACTGTAATTTGAATTATTTAATACCAAAAACACGTACGACTTTCACTCAGAGAAATGTCCCTTTTGTGTCCCCCCAAGAGCATTCAATATCCTGGATGAACATATTGAGTTCTCCAAAACGAATGCCATTTGCAGAATAAGTGTACAATAGAGTGGGCCGATATTTTTTTTCTTCCGAATTTTGAAAAAAAAGGGTCTAAAAAGTTGCCCTTTAGATTAATCGGAATGCAAAATATATTAAAAAAAATATTAAATACTACTTTTGGCCCCCAATTAGAGCTTGAAGTTTCCGAAAAAATCGATTTTTTGCGCTAAATCGGCTGTCATTTCGTATTTAAGTAAAAAAATCAGTCCAATTGATTTTTGTAATGTGCATTAAACCTCATTAAATAAGCGTCTAAGCGCGTAAGTCGCACTTTGTCTTGTAATAAATGGGTAACATTGTTTTAATGCGCCATTGTTTTCGTCAATATTAGCCAGGCGCTCAACGGAATCAGTTCCGCGGAGTGTAAACTTTTTGCATTTCGGTTCGAATGTTCGGTGTTCGAATTTGTAGTACAATTAAATTATATCTTTACCAACAAACAAATAATTTTATCAATATAGACAATCAACAAAACGTTCAGACAGTGATAAACTTCAAACCTCGGCTGAGGGCCAAAGGTAGTATGGAATTATTTTTTTTATAATTTTCACGTTCAATGTAATCCTTTCACTTTGATGCCTAAAACAATAAAAAACTCCACACTTCATCGGCTTCACACTCAAGTGTTCAGGTTTGGATTTTGTCTAAGGGATGAGACCATTGCAGGAGACAGCTGCGGGTCATTGCAAGGATTTATATACTATTAAGCGTGTTGTCCAGATGTTTATAACACGTAATTTTTTTATTTTATTTTTCATTAATAAATTTCATAAAAGGTACATGTTTTTTTGCAATTCTATACATATCTACTTTACACATCTAGTAAATGTTATCACTGTAACTCTCCAGAAAAGAGAGTCTTGTGCTTGGAGAGTGATTTACACTGTTGTAGTTGTTTATTGTTTATTATAAGAGTTTATATAATTTTAAATATGAGTACATGAGAAAAAAAGAAAAACATAGGATATATAAAGAAAAAACATAAAACAATAGTACATTCATACTAATCAAATTTTTATGTAGTTTTTACACGTGTTCAAAAAAATTGTGACAATTTTTATTTCTAGTTTTCTTTAATAATGCTTACACTTTCCATTATGTTGAACCCCAACTCAACACAGATCTCTTAGAGTAATTACTAGATCTCTGATAGCGCGAGGCCCGAAGGGCCGAATTTCCTAACATGTAACAGTTTAATAAATGTTTTATAATAAACTATATTTTTTTTTGTTTGTCTGGTTGTAAAGGTGTTAATTTAGCAGGCAAGCTCAATGTTAACACTTTGAGCCAAGGACAGCGCTTTTTAATACATAATCAGTTAAAAATAAAATACTTAATCTTAGATAACGCAAATGTCAACAATTATCTTTTTTTCACTTAAAATTCTTATTTATTTTTTGTCACATTTAATGTTTATATCTTTTTAATTTATGAAAACTTAATTGGTCTTTTTATGTTAAAAAATTGTTGTTTTTAATACTGATTTTGTATGACTGTATGTTTTCTAAATAAAATAAAATAAAATAAATAAAATAAATAACGTATGCAAATTTTGCCCTACTGATTTTCTTACGGAAATAACTTTATTTAAAAAAACATTAAGTGTATAGTAATTTTAAGAATACCTATCGCAATAATAATGTCATTCTAATATGAACTAGTTTGATAAAATATTATAATGTTTAAAGAGAGCAATACCTTAACAGACACGAAAGCAATAACTTTTTGGCAGACTGATATCTAAATCTTTGTTAGACTTATGCAGTTCTCTATTCCAGAATGAGGAGGTTCAGTGCTACGTCAAATTGAACATAAAAATGCTTTTATGCACGCGGCAAAACTTAGAGCATTTAATTGCGCGACGAAGTTTCTCGAAAATGTATGTAAAAATGAAGTTCAAAATGAACTCCTTTGGAATGTCGCGAGTTCTATTGAACAGCAATTGAGAATAACTTATCTATTATGGATTTTGATTTTTTTCCGGTTTCCGGGAATTTAGCATGTTTTCATATTTAAGTTTTTTTTTTATTTAAAAAAATATATTTACGTTAGTAAAATTTGTTATACCTTTAGCATTACATATATATACATATATTTTTACAATAACTAAAATCCCACCAAGCCACTTTCTGTGGCAAGCCCAACCTTTCCTAAGCTAACTCGGCGGCTTTTGATTCGGCCGATTCCAAAGCGCTAGGTTTCAACCAGCCAACACATTGAACGATAGGCAGTTATCTTAATTCATCCAACTAACGGCCTAGCTATTCAATTGAATGCCGGCATTTAATGAACAAGTCTCCGTTAAGATTGGTCAGTTTGGATGAAATCACAAAATGTCAAATTCACGTATTCGTCTGCAAACATTTGAACTTACACAGATTTTAGTATGTTTGGCACATCGATCATGGTACAATATTACATTTATACTATGAACATGCTTCGTTCGTTTTTTTATTTATTTATTTTATTAGGGAACAATAACAGATAATTGGACTTAGATCCATAGAAGATCGATAATTTTTGACTTGTCATACTTTATAAATTCACCGTATGCAATGTGTTGGAAATTATAAATTAATAAAAGCAATAATAAAGTATAAAAGCTGAATAAACGCGTTTTTAACCATTAAAAGACTGTGGTAAATAGTCCCTTTGCGCGCAGTGATGTAACATCGTGTCACCACTAGTAAAAGACAGAATATTCTAAAGTTAAGACGATCAAAAAAAATATGGAGACATATTGTTTAAAAACTCCCTTTCCCTTAATTAAAAAAAAATACATATTTAGCCCTGTTATAGCAAAATAAACTAAAAATCATAAATACGCTGCTCATAGTACGCACGTGCGTTTCCCATTGCTGTCATCAACCGACTGAAGACTGAATCTGTTTTACACAACACCCGCCATAGAACAGCATCTCTGTCTTCCTGTTATGAGTTCTATTTTCGTGCTCTTTTTTATACAGATGTGTTGCTGAATTAGCGGACATTCATTCTTCGCGTAGCAAAAATAAATATTTTTTGTATTAACATTCAGCATAGTTGTACAAAATTTAATTTTTAAATCCGGTGTGAAAATGCCTATTTGGAGATTACAAAAAATACGAGTTCATCATTTAAAAAAATAAGAGACATATATCAAGTCTTGTGTCCTATGTCGACTAGTGTGACATCACAGCCACACAAGAGTTAAGAAAATAAAAACAAAAAAATATTTTTTTAAACACTTTGAAAGAACAAAATTTATGTAATATTTTAACTCTACAAAAAAAACAAGGAAAATGAATAAAAAATACATAAAAGAAAGCGTAGAAAAAATTACATTAGGTAATTAATTATGGTTATTTGTAAAAATTGCATATACTCAATAATGGACCATAATTTATTTTTATTTGACATAAGGAATTCCCTAAAATGTCTAACTATCTGTCAATAACGTTGCACTAATAAATCTATTTGTACTTTTTGCACATGCGAGGGAGGGGATTATAATATCCCGTATTCGAGAAAAATCACTCAACTCTGAAGATGTCAGGATTACGCGGTCGTGTTTATTACCGTGTATGTTTGTACCAATAACCGATAGATGTCTCTGCGTTCATAAAATATTTCGAAACATAGCTAGACAATGTTATATTTGTAGCTAAACGAATCCATCGGATTGTCCATATTTGCTAATTTATTATTTTTATTTATGGGGTAAAGGTTGTATTCTAATAGTCTGATAAAAACCAAGGAAATCATACGATTTTTCCATTTTAGAAAGAACGCCGTTGTTTCAAAACCGTGCAATTAAACAAAATATTGATATAAACATTTATGCGAAGTGCGGATATTATCCATGGTTTTATCCCACTGAGTTCCTCCAGGGTATGCTTTGTTACAGCAGTTTAAAGATCAGAAGGAATGTGTATTCAACTACGCGCTTCTTTTGATTGATGCGCGGTATTATTGACAACCCTGAAATAATGCGGAGCATTATCTTTTATGTTCCGCATAAATACCTTAGACAGCTTCAGCATAAACTTTCATAAAAGGGTAACTGAAATAATTGATTTTTTAATTAAAAAATTTTTTATTGTGAGAGCGATTAAAAAATAAGAACTTGGTAATCAAAGTCAACCCTCGGAATGGAATCGCTTTGATATAACCATGATTTTATGTGTTTGCTTTAAAGATTTTCCAATTATAAATTACTAACAAAAAAAGACACTGAGATATTAGAAAATTTAAAAAAGGCGTACTTTTGATGGGTATTTAAGTCAGTTGATATAAATAATATAGTTTAATTCCGCATAAAGTGATATTATTTGAATTATTTTAAACCTAAAAAGAGTTTTTCATTTTTATCAAAAAAATAATATTTGAAATACAAATCAAGTTAAAAATTTTAAAATGTGATGGTGATTTAAAAAAAAAATTTTTGAATATAATTATAAAATGATTTATATTATGATCAAATAAAATGATCAGGTAATAAATATATTTTGTACAAAAACTTGTTGATTAGCTGGCATTATCGGATCAGAATTAAAAATAATTGCCTCCTTTTTAAATTTGACATAAACATCATCTTTCACAGCTTTGAAAGTATGCTGAATACATTCCAATTTACAGGACCAACCTGCTAACGGTCATGCCTGTCGGAAAGGCTATCTCTATGTAGAACAATATTATTTTGGACATCGACATTTTTCACGTCTCTTTTTCACGTTTTTCGTTACAAGATTCTTACTTTTTTAACATATTATTCTCTGGATATTATGTATACTTGTGTTATTTTTAATGTATATTCTAATTTTACCTCATTATTTTAATTATTTCTCTATGTATGAATTAAGATATTCCATTTTGTAATGTACATATAAATGAATAAATAAAATTGAAATTAGGTAAAAACAAAATTAAGGTACCGATAAAATATATTACGACACTGAAAATTTCACAAAAAAGATTAAAAAAACATGTTTACTCTTTTTAATTACTATAAACAATTATTGGAGGCGTTATTCAACCTAAAATTTAAGAAAACTACCACAAAAAGTGTGACTTAATATTCTTGTATTTCTTTTTAAAAACCAAACATTTTGTTTTTTCTTAATTCTGTATGCGAGAGGTTAATGCTGCCGTTAAAAAAAGAAGGACGCATCTAACATTTTTTTTGAAAAATAGTTAAATACATATTCGGAATCAGGAAAAAAATACTCATCTACTAAAAATACATCTATCTTTCTAAAATAACCACAACTTTTTACTAATAAATGAGACTAAACTGCAAAAAGTCTCGAAGATTACTTAATATAGAAGGCTTTTCTAATATATAATTATTAAAGACTGATTAAATAGTTTTTTTTCTATTCCGTTTTTAAAAACGGAAATCAATCACAATACTCTATGATTGGGTTACTCCATGATTAACTGATTCGGAAAAACTTATGACGCAGTAATTTTTTTTTCTTCTCTATCGAGATACTTCGCCGTACAATGAGGAAGTTCAGTGATTTTTAAAATCATTTGTTAATAGATTATTAAACTAAGCCAAATTATTTGTATTTCTGTGGATATCTGTCATTGGTTTTATTCTCTATATATTTTATTTGTTGTATTTTTGTTACATATTTTTGTTACTGTTGATATCCCCAATAAATAAAAAAAAAAAAAAAATTACATATCATATGAGCGTTATGATTTTTAAATGTTTTGTATTTCTGAAATACATAAATCTGCGTGTGACGTCAGAGGTTCTCTTCCGCTTATTTTCGATTAGTTCTGCCCATTAGGTCCATTGACTGCAAGCAAACCAGAAATTTCCATAACTTACTTATCGTTGGTTATATCATATGAACCAGTGACGCCGTTTAAAGTAGTTCGTTTTTATTACAATATTTTTTATGATTTTTTCGTACATTTTCAGGAAACTTGGCAGCACAATTTAATGCTCCAATTTTTACCGCGCGCAAGAAAACATTTCTTGAATCCAATTTCCTGTAGGGCTAAAGTTCCTCAAAATGCTCTAATTTTTACTGCGTTAAATAATAATCCGTAATAGTTAATAAATAAATTTTCAAATAAAAATTTCCTTATTTATTTATTTATTAACGGACATTGTCCATGTATACAATTAATAGGGTTTAAATACAACAGTAAAAGAATAGTTTAAAACATTAAAAAAAGAAAAGAAGCATTGACAAACATAAGGGACATCGAGACAAGATCTGGACTATTTATTTAGTGCTCGTTTAAATCGTTGTAAACTTAAACCAAAAAATTCCAGATCTCATCTTGAGTTAACAATACAACAAAGACGGGTCATTGGAGAATCAAGGCTTTAGTTTGTTCTATGCTGATCGATGAACAGTACTTCATTTTTTCTCAATCAACGAGTCGGAATATTGAATTTTACTTGTCCCAGTAATGATGGAACATCGATTATACTATTTAGTATGCCGAACATATATATGGAGTCAATATTAGTTCTACGTTTTTGTAGACTAGAAATATTTGACTTAGCGCTGAACATCCTAAAAAAACAGTAGTAAAAAACTTATAAAATGAAATAATTAAAAAACCCATACGTTCTAGGTATTGTTGGAAAATACACTTGACCTTATAATATGTTACATAATTATGTGGATTTTTATGTATTGATAACACGTTACTAAAATAGATTTTTCCTGTCTGAGGATTCTTATGTCTGTATGAGTATACCTAATATCTGATAACGTAGATAATATTTATCAAATATTTTCCTGTTACTTGGGTTCGATGAGGTCACCCGAATCGAGGATTGATTTAGTAATAGAAATATGATGATGCTAAACCAGCTATTTCCATTTGTAATAATGTGCGAAAATGGCTACTGACAATTGGTTAATTATAAATTTATGGACATTTTAGTTTTATTGATGTTCGTGTTCCACGTGGATCAACAACACTTGTCTTCCCATCAAATTAAGTGACTGGATTTAACTCCCTGGGGGCTGTTTATATTAACATATTACAACAGAGATGAAGAACATTTAAGAACGTTTCTATTTTACCTTTTCTTAAATGTTCTTCTTCTCTGTTGTAATATGTTAATATAAACAGCCCCCCAGGGAGTTGAATCCAGTCCTTGTCTACAAAAATTTGGACAAACTCAAAATATTGTTGATAAATTACCTGGTCCATGAAGAAGTATAGAAATTGGAAAAATAACTTTTTCAGGCGTTGCCTAGTATGTAGGTGAAATAATTCAATTAGATGAATCTCACCTGCATAAATAAAGGTTTTAGCTCTTTAACTTAACAAACATCAACAGATGAAAGAATTGAAGGAATATAGATGTTCAAATATAGGCAGAATGGTGAATGTTACACAGTGTGTAAAGTGGCCGCTTAAACCAGCCATTGACAGGTCATAAGCCCTGTAGATGCCTAGAATTCTGTATTACCTTTTCTTAAATGTTCTTCATCTCTGTTGAAATATGTTAAAATTAAGTGATTTGTAATAATTAAATTTGTTGCAACAGAGAGGGAAAACATTTTTAAGAATGGAATATGGGAGTCTAGGCATTTACAGGGCCACTTTACACACTGTGTAATATTCACCGTTCTGCCCATGTTTTAAACATCCACATTTACCCAACTCTTCCATCTTTTGACTCTTGTGAAATAAGGAGCTGAAACCTTTATTTTGCGGATGAGATTCATCCGGCTGAACCAATTCACCTTCACCAGAAAACAAATTTCCAATTTTTTATACTTTTTTTTTACCAGGTAGTTAATTATGAATAAAATATGAACAACTCCTTAGGGAGGAAATCAAGCCAGTCTGCAAGCATTTGGACATACTCAAAACATTGTTGATTTGTAAAACAGTTGAATTTGATTAATTTTGTATTTATTTACTGTGGATAGATATCTTTGATCTTCACAAATTTGACCACATAACCGAGTATCGCACGCAACTACACTGGCTCAGAATCAGGCATAGAAGAAACATTCACATTCTATCACTTCTTCACAATATTTTAAATAATCCCACTTCGCCTGTTTATCTGAGAGAGCTCTTCCAACCTCTTTCACAACGTGGACTATCTCCTCGTTCATGTAACGAGAGAACCCTTTTAATACCCTGTCATCACTCTAATTTTCTTGCCTCCTCTTTCACAGTAGTAGCCGCTTGATTATGGAATAATCTACCCACTAATGTTAGAGACGCCCCTTCTTTATTTACATTTAAGTCAAGATTGAAATGTCGCTATCTAAATATTTAAATTGTTCTTTTATCATTCTTCTTTCCTTCCCATTCCCTCTCCTCTCTTCATAGTAAAGTGTTAATTTTTTAAATATATTTTTATTTTGTTAATCTTTGTTTTTAATTTTTGTATAAATTTGTACGATTCAATATGTCCATGTATGTATTTATAATTTTCTCAAACTGAACGGTTTATATTGAATTATATGAATGTATATATATTGTATATGTATATAAAGTGTCAAATAAATAAATAATTCTAGTGCCAACTCTAATGTATGGGAGCGAAGTGTGGAATTGGAAAAATAATGATGAAATCAGGTTAAATCCTGTCGAAATGCGATCCCTCAGGTGAATGTGTGGTAAAACAATGTATGATAGGTGCACAAATGTCGAGATCCGTAAACTGTGTAAGGCTGAGACAAGCATTATTACAGAATCAAGAAAGGGGAGCGTGTTGGTTTGGACATGTAGAGCGAATGGACAACGAAAGAACGGCTAAAACGATCTACGATGCGAATGTTGATGGATGCAGAAAACGAGGAAGACCGAGAACGACATGGCATGATCAAGTCCATCAAATTCTTGAAGATGGACTTGTCAAGAGTAGGAACAATCGGCGTGCGTGCATAAGAATATGTATAAAAGTATAGGAAGCGAATCGAGTTATATTCTGACATACCTGTCACTTTAATAAAACGAACGCCTAGATATGAAAATAATGTCGCTAGGTTCTTTCCTATTGACAAATAAGAGTTTCTAGGCGTAAGGTTACAAGTTACCATTGTAAAAAAATAAATTTGGCTATTATATTTTTTCCATCTGTTTTACTATCTCTCCGAGTGTATGTGTCGAGACGTTAAAGAAGTCGGCTTTGTAGTCGATCGGTAGATAAATACAGACGATCGTTAAACTTACCGTCTAGGTGATTTCCAAAAGTCATACAAAATTCATGTTCAAGCAAGCATTTTTTGCTTGAATTGGGATTTATTGGAGTTTATAATCGCTTTGAAGTGAACACTTTTTATTACAAAAGCCTATTTAAAATATAAATGAGAACTATTTTAAATGTTAATGACGTAAGGAACGCGGACTAATTGTTAATCATTCCATTGGCTTGTTTTGATCGTATGATGTCGATAAGACAAGTAGGTAGAACATACCGAGGTAAGATACGGATAGTACAGAAGTTAAGGAAACCGTCTCGATATATACAAATGAAGATAACGTTCATAATCGAGGTACTGGTGGAAACCAGCAGAATTCATCAAAGGAGTTATTATATGATTTAAAAAATTGGGCTTTAAAGATACACGTTAAAGTTTCAGGTTTTTTTTCAGGGATCAGATATCAATATAATTCTATAATTCTTTAATCCAGGTGAATGAAGAAAACAGTGAGTGAAATGGAACCAAAACCCTAGACGAGTGTTTAATACTCGATGGCCACTTTCTCAGGTAAAAATCCTGAAAAAAAAATCAAGTAGAGATTCATCTGCCTCTTAGTGTAGTGATTGGCGCGTTCGCCTAGCATTTTTGAGGTCCTGGGTACAATTACTGGAATGTTGGGCGTGAATTATTGATGTAAATGATTAACATTCGGCTTCCGTGGTGTAGTGATCAAGACGCTTGACTCACACATGGAAGGTTCCGGGTTCAATTCTCAGTAAGAACTCAAAAATTAAATGTGATTTTTCTCAAGCCTGGGTGTTCTGTGATGTAATTCACCACTGTGATTGGGCCTCCTGGCTTGTGAAAAAAAAATATAACAGAGAAAAACATTGTAGAAAAGGGAATATAGAAGTCTAGGCATCTACAGGGCTTTTGACCCCTGCTTTGCTGGTTTATGTGGCCATTTTATACACCGTGTAACATTCACCATTCTGCCTATATTTAAACATGTATATTCTTTCAATTCTTTCATCTGTTGATGAGGGTGAGATTCATCTGAATTAATTATTTCACCCACATACTAGCCTGTTATTCGTCTCTGTTGTAATATGTTAACATTAACAGCTCCCTAGGGAGTTAAATGAAGTAGTAGAAACTAAAAATATTGTTGTTTAAACTGTAGTATTTTAATGTTCCTGAACTTTTTTACAATTCAATATTGTCACAGTGAAAGGTTGACGTGTCATTTTATGAAATAATTTCCATTTTATGTAGTAAAAAAATAACCGCGATTTTGGAAATAGTCTATTTTGGACAACGACCGCACTATCATTACAAAATATAATTAGATCAACCTTATCGGTAAATTTGTCTGGCAAAAATTAATATCTTGTACCTATACTTGTTAATTCAAGATAATAAATATTATTAAAAGTACATTATCATCGTCATCATGTCCCTGTCCGCACGCGATGGTGCATAGGTCACAGAATAATCATTACGCTTCAGATGCCAGTCCACGAAAGTGAAACATTGTATAATGGTATTTAGTGTTGTAGATAAATCTAGTAAGATGCTTGGATTTGTACTTCGAAACTCTAGATATTTCAATAATACTACTGTAATTTGCACATTGTATTTCATTTTTTTTTTTCTTTTTTTTCTTTTATTTAGGAAACATACAGTACAGTTACAAAGTTTAATATTTTACACAATTAGACTTAACTCTAATGGACCAGTGAAGTTTCCATATTATAAAGCAATTATATGTAAGGTTAATTATGAAAGTATAAAAAAGAGAAGGAAAAAGAAAAACATAAATGAAAGTTGTTTAAAAATTAAAATTAAAGTAAAAAATGATATTTTACGGTTTGTAGTTTGTAGTTTGTAGTAAGTATTTACAATTGAAAATAATATTAAAAATGAAGAAAATTTGTAAGAGTAATTAAAAATTAAGAATTGAAATAAAGAATGAAAAACATTCTCAGATGTAAAAATAAAATAAAATTGTAATAACATTTTTAAAAAAAAATGAAAAACATAAATAAATACCTACATATTTTAAGGGATTCAAAGAAACGATGAGAAGAATCTTTAAGTGAAATATAAGACAATAAATTTAAGTCAATTTAAAAAACATCTTCAAAATTAATGACACATCTCTACATGAGAGAGTGCGGGTATTATCCTCGGCTCTATCCAACCGAGTTTCTCCAGGGCATGCTTGGCTACAACAGTTTAGAGACTAGAAGGAATGTGTATTTGACTACACATTTTTATCGATTGTTGCGTGGTATTGTCGATAATCCCGAGATTATGATGAGCATTGGTTTGTATGTTAAAAAGACACCGTCAGCATAGATTATTTTCATATTCCGATATACAGAACTAACCTGCCGATGTTTATGCCTGTTGGAAGAGCTACCGCTATGCTGAACAACATCGCTCTGGATATTGATCTGTTCCATGTATCCGAAGAGGTTTTCCGGAGCAGGATTCTCCTACTACTTTGACATGAATCTCTTTTATGTATTTTTTCTTTTTTATAATATGTACGTATTAAATGTGTGTTTGTAATGTATGTTTTATATTTAAATGAATTAAATTGAATTGAATTGAATATATTGATTTTATATACATATATAAGTAATTTAAAGTAGTTTAAAAGTATAAAAACATGCCAATGCAGCAGAGAAAAAAGAAAGAATAACAAGTATAGCAAGTAATCTTTACAATTTGAAAAAGCAATATAAGGAGAAGATTTTAAACCAAGAGAAGTCGATAAAATTTCATTAAACCGATTTAAGTAATAATACAAATTTCAAAAGAGAAATTTGATTTATAAAAATGATATTTATGTATGTAATTTGAAGTGATGTAAGAAAAAAAGAGATCAACGGGAGTTTTATTCAAAAGTTTTCAATACAAAAGTATAATACACTAGTCCACAGCAAACTAGTAGTGAAGGTTTTCACGGTCACTGTTATCAATATGTTTCTTTTATGGGTGATACCGTGTGTGTTGGATTTGTTCCGACACTTCGGCTACCATTGTAGGAGCCATCTTCAGAGTAAACCGAGTGTTTTGTCTTTGGCGGTACCCATTTTTGATGTAGTAGCAATTGGATAATAGAATTTTGCAAAGTTGAAAGCACTTGTTGAGGATTCTAGTTCTATTTTCTACGCAGAACTGTATTCCTAACCCATCCGGACACAGATGTTTCAGATACGGGCTGTTACCCTTGTTTTTTAAAACATAATAGACAAAAATTTAATATTCCGCCATTTTGTGTCACGTTCCCGCCTTTCACTGAAGATATTTCTAGGTTATGTACGAAAATAGATAACTTTCTTCTGACTTCAAGCTCCATAGAGTATTTCAGAGCCGCATGAGGTAATAAAGTGCCTTATAAATTATTCAAAATACAGCTGTTACAGCTACTATAACACCATTAATCCGCAGGGACAAGCAGAGAGAACGGTCTATAAATGTCTAACCTCACCTAACATAACCTTAAGTCTCATCTAACCTAACCTAACCAAACCTTGCTAAGTCTAACCTAACATAGGCAGTAGACCATATCTCGGTAGTCAGATGGCAGAAGGGACCATCTGTATTTTCGTCTATGTTTAAGTTTTCGAAAGTTTTAATTAATATTTCAGTAAATACACTCAGAAAAAAAAAATCAGCGTCATTTAGAGTGGTAATTTATTATTGGAAAAAAACACTAAAATATTTTGGTTTGTGGATTAAAGTCTTGAAATTGGGACGAATTTCAGCTCAACTGAACATTTTTAAAAATCACGGATGGTCCCTTCTGCCATCTGACTGCCGATCTTTTTATTAACTTGAACACTTTATAAACATTTACAGTTTACAAACATCAGCATAAGGGCGGGCATATTGCCTTAAGGCAATTTTTTCCTACCTGCCCAAACCATTCAATTTGAGAAAATCAGTGGTATTTGAACATATTGTAGGTGTACCAAAATATTTTCATTATAAAATAAGATTTATAATTATAAATCAAAAACTGATTTGAGTCTACTGAACACTTTATTTTATTTTTACAAATATAAACATATAAAAATAAAACCTTCGTGACAATTGTTTCGCCTTATTAGGGCATTTTCAAACGAATGACATTCGAAAATTATAAACACATGGACATATTGAATCTTACAATTTTATACAAAAATTAAAAGCAAAGATTAACAAAAATGAATTAATTATAAAAAAAAAATAACACTATACTATGAAGAGAGAAGAACTCTTTAGGATAAGCCGGATGAATCTCACCCACGTGATAAAGGTTTCAGCTCTTTTACTTCACAAAAGTCAACAGATTGCTAATCAGAACATATTGAAGATTGACGCGTTGATAGAAGTATTATGTAACGCGGTTCATAACAAAATAATCGAATAGTCATGTTGATTACCAGTAGAAAAAAGTCGTATCACATTTTTAATGGTTATTTAATATGGCTTTGATTAAATTATTTTAACTTTACCAACTGTGTTCATGGCGGATAAAAATACAGTTCTCCGTGTGAAATACTCATAGAACCAGAATCTTGGAGTAATGTTTTTAACACAATGGCTGCACTCAGGTAAAAAACCTGGATAAGGAAATCGAGTGGACACAAGTCCGCCTTATTGTGTAGTGGTTGGAGCTTTTGTCTACCTTTCTTGAGCTCCTGAATTCAGTTCGTATAAGTTGTTTTGGCACCTGAAGCGTGTAACAGACGATTGAAATACACTGCATTTGATTTGCAAATACTGCATCTCGTCACCTTATTGCTCCCTGGTTAGAAGTCGTTTAGAATATATTTCCCCAGTCTGGTCGCCCATTATAGTGTATATTCTGATTCACTCGAGCGCGTCCAGAAGAAATTTCTAAAATATATTAATTTTAAACTTCATATTCCAGCTGGTTTATTTAATTATAATCTATTGTTATCTTCAGCAAATCTTTTAAGACATTCTGATAGAAGAATCCTAACTGACCTCATTTTACTTTATAAAGTGATCAACTCATTAATTGCCGGGCCTGATTTGCTGGAGTTGGTGTGTTCCCGTGTACCTGGCCGACATACCCGCCACAGATCTCCTTTTTGTTCTGAAAGTTCTAGGACCGACTATCACATGCACTCGCCTATTCCTAGGCTCCACAGATATGGCAATCAGTATGAGGACAAGGTTGATATATTTGGTTCTGGACTTGGTAGTTACAAAACGAGTCTGATTTCTTTTTTTCTCTCGCAATATTATTCTTAAACTTTTCTTTATATTTAAAAATGTTTTTCCTTTTTTTGACTTTACATATTTATGTATTTATTTCGTTAATATTTTTGGTTGCTTATGTATATTTACTTACTTGTTACTATTGTTATAGTTATACAGTTTTATAATTTTTCATGTATTTATATATGTTTTTTTTCCATATTTATGTTCAATATATGCAAAAGGCAATTAATGCCGGTTAAGTCAAAATAAATAAATAAATCAAGCCGTTTCCCTGTGGGGATAGGCGGAAAGAATACAACGCCACATCACTATTTCTTTGCATACAAACCTGCTTCCTCTACATTCATACCTCTTCTCATACACCCGACATGCCCCTCTTTAAGTATTTGTTGGACTCGGCTATGGCAAGTATTACTCAACCTTTAAAACCACCCGTTTCAGTGATATAACCGGAGTTGCAAATTGCACTTAATCAATTATACCTCGACAACTAACATGAATTCATGAATTCACGAATTTGTTTGTAATCTTCAAGTAAACCTTGACACATAAGAAAAAAAAAAATATCACATATTTAGGGATTTTTTTTTTTAAAAACATTAAAGAGTATACGTAAATAAATCAAATGAAATATCATCATTTCATTTTAATAATTTTAAATGAAATATCTTGTCCATCAAGATCTCCAAAAATGGTAAAATATCGAGTACCCTGAAGAAAATATATAAAACAAATATTTGAAAGAAAAATGTATAATCTAATCAGATCAATAAAAAAATTTAGATCGGGTTGTGGTCCTGTAGCTAGTGTCTCGGACTCACGGACCAAAGGTCTGTGGTTCGAATCCCACTCTATCCCAAATCGACTCCTATTTTCTAATAGTGAGTTATTTACAACTCGTTGAAAATGGCCCTCAAAATTAAATATTTGGGTAAATCATAAAAACGCATATACTTTTTTTCCTCTTAAAAAAAAAAAAATGAAAAACACACAAAAAAATTTAATGAGATTAAAAGAGACAATGATTATCGGATGATCATTTCTTAATTGAAGGTAAACTAGTGTTTTTTTTTATTTTTTATAAAAGAAATTCCAAAATACCTTATTTTGAGGGCCATTTTCAACGAGTTGTAAATAACTCACAATTAAAATTGTAAATTAGGTTGGGGTAGAGGATTCCGGGTTCGATTCTCGGTGAGAACGCAAAAAATAAAAATGTGATTTTTCTCAAGCCTGGGTGTTCTGTGTATTAGGCATGTTGTGGTGAAAAAAAAAACTTTTTATTTTCGGGTGAACTAACGAGTTAATATAATGATTTTAATGAGTTTTAGTACCGAGTATTTTTTTTTTCTATTTTTACTGTCGCTTCCTTCGTTATTAAATTATTTAAGAATCACTCGCCTTTTATTTCTATAATAAATTACAATAAACTTACATCAAGAATTTTTACTTCCAAACTTAAATGTTTTACAATACAGGGTGTTCTTTAAACCCTTTCATATCTGAAACCACGATAATCAGTATGGGCAAGAAGACATACAAGCGTAGTTAAAAAAATATTTCGAACAAAGAAAATTTAAAAAAAAAAATATTAAAAAAACAAATGGTTGCTTACTTCTGCAAGGGAGAAATGAGGGGAGCGCGGTGCGTTATCAGACTCCCCCTTCTCGTTTCTCCCCTGCAGAAGTAAGCAACCATTTTCTTTTTTTGATATTTAATTTTTATGAATTTTATTCGTTCTAAAAACATATTTTGATATGCCAATATGTTTTGCCTTGCTCATCGTGGTTTCGGATGTGACAGGGTTTAATGAACACCCTGTACAATAAACTAGTCGCCAAGTAATAAAAACGCTTGAAATCACTTTTTTAAATTGGGTTTTTTTTTTCTTTTGCACCACAACAGGCCAGAAGGCCCAATTTCAGTGGTGAACTACATCACAAAACTCCCAGGCTTGAGAAAAATTACTTTCTTTTTTTTTTTTTTGTCACCGGGAATCGAACCCGGAACCTTCCGTGTATGAGTCAAGCGTCTTGACCATTACACCACAGAGGCCGCCGTTTTTATACACCGATTATCGGTATGTAGCAGATCGTCTACATTGGGGTTTGTAGGGTTAATGTAAGGTTAAAAGGCAGTTCCTTTGCTTACCATTCGCTCTATTGGCCAAACCCTCGCTGCGGCCCTTTCTTTATTTCGTCGATAATGCTCGTCTCAGCCTTACATAATGCACGAATCTCGACATTTGTTGACATACGCTGAAATGGTACACAAAGTTTTTTTAGAATTATTCACGATACGCCTTTTTACTTCGTATCTCTGTGATAATAGAGCCGTATTTACGCAGGTATGTTGACAGTAAATATTATCGAATTTGAAATGTACAATGTAATATTATTTGATGTTACTGATAACGTGTTACGTGTGCGACCTACTTACAGAGTAATATTAAGCTAATGGAGATTAAATATGGACTTAATTATACGTATAATAAAAAGAAACGCGTAATTAATAGTTCCAAAGATAATGTAGGATTTTTTTTTTGTTTAAAGTCGTGATCATCGTCAATAATACTGCCGTCATAATAATAACAATACATGTGCCAGCCAGGTTGCCTGTTTCATGTACCAATAAGTAAAACATCGTATGTTAAAAATGTTTTTTTTCGTAGGACTTTTTCAATGTACAATACAAAATTAAAAAATTTTGATTACACAAACATCACTCTGTCAGATTTAAAATTTACACTAAAAATGTATTATGTAACTTAGTAGACATTATAATAATAAATATGTACATCTCCCCTCCCCTCTTTATCCTCTCTTCAAGCATTCTTGTCCTTATCCCGCCCAATTTACAGTAACTTAATGTTCTTAAAATAAATATTTAAAAATTTTTGATTATTGAGTACATGAAAATAACATTTTATATGTATAATTTGTTGTTTTTATATGTATAAATTTGATATGTAATATATTTTCTTTACTAACTTTGTATACTATGTGGAAATCTGTTATTAGTTCTGAGTTTATACACTATATCTGTTTGTTTACTACAAATATGTATATAGAATTGTTGATTTCCAAAATAAAAATAAAATATTGTTTTATTTTCACATCTGTGCATGTTTTTCATTCTTTATTTTAATTCATAACTTTTAATTACTCTTAAAAACTTTCTTCATTTATAATATTATTTCCATTTGTAAATACTCACTACAAACTACAAACTTTAAAATATCTTTTTTTTACTTAAATTTTAATATTTAAACAACTTCCATTTATGATTTTTTTCCTTCTCTTTTTTATACTTTCATGAATAACCTTACATATAATTGCTTTATAATATAGAAACATCACTGGTCCATTAGAGTTAAGTCTAACTGTATAAAATATTGAACTTTGTAACTGTACTGTATGTTTCCTAAATAAAAGAAAATAAAAATAAAAATAAGAAGGACGCATATTACATCTTCTAACTAAGAAACTACCAAACATTAAATCACTGGTACAGTTGAAAGTAGGTTTGAGATCTTGGATTAGCATGGAAGGAACAGATACTCATTCTTAAAAAAATAAAAAATAAAAAAAATAAATGCACACTGCAAATAAATCATGTTTTCGTAATATCAGCATATGTTCATTTGGTTTTTCTTTGATTTTTCTTTTCTTTTCTTTTCTTTTCTTTTCTTTTCTTTTCTTTTCTTTTCTTTTCTTTTCTTTTCATGGTCATGTCATACCATATTAATATGCCATAAACTTTTTAATAATAAAAAAAGGAATGGCCCACGCTCAGACGCTGAAATCTTTGGGGCATTTTTTACAATTTATGTTAAAGCTTAATTTTAAGATGTTTTTTTCTAAAGTGTATTTTTGTAATTTTATATCTATGTAAATAATATATGTATGGAAAAAGTAAAGTAAAAGAGCTGAGACCTTTATTACGTTATTATTTACTTCACAAAACTCAACAGATGGAAGAGTTGAGGAAATGTGGATGTTCAAACATGGGAAAAATGGTGAATGTTACACAGTATGTAAGGGAGCCACTCAAACCAGCCAATGACGGGTCGTAAGCCCTGTACATACCTAGATTTTCATATTCCCTTCTCAAATATGTTTTCCCTCTCTGTTGAAATAAATTTAAATATGAATTTCTCCCTATGGAGGAAATCTAGCCAGTCTGCAAGCATTTGGACATACTCAAACAAAGTTAATACTTTAAATATTAATAATACTTTTATTGAGTATTTATCATTTTATTTATTAATTGAAATCTAAAGAATTACTTAAAGAAGTACTTTGGAGGATTTATTGCTAAAAACAATATCTTCCAGCCAACCAAAAAACAAACCGGTCAAAATTTGTACAAAAAAACAAAATATATTTTAAAAGATACCAGCATGAAAAAAATTATCATTTAAAAACATCAGTTGTTTTTTAATGAGCAGATAAGGCTGACACAAATAAACTTACATAAAAAGTATATTATGGTACATATAAAATAAGATTAAGAATGTGGAACCAGGTGAGTTTGGAAGGGAGCCAAGAGAGAAAAGGAATATATATTTTTTTAATTCAAAAAGTCAATAAAACGAAAAGAGGTTAGGTTAGGTTAGGGTTCTTATCATAAATTTTTTCATTATTTTTTTTTCCACATAGTAAACAATAAATTATAATAAAAATTATGTGACCTCACTGGGGTTACCCGTGTCAATGACACTTAACAATACACTTTTTTTTTAAAATTATTTTTACACGTAAGAATATACAAAGAAGACCTTATCTACAGAGATAATAATTAAAAAGAATTGATGTTTATATTTCATTTATGTAAACCTATATTAAAAAACGCACAATAAAAGATCAAAACGAAAACAATACACTTGTGGAGCAGTTGATTTAATAATGGTTTTGGTGAATGAGACAATCCATATTACTTCTACCCAGCAGCAACCTTTTTAAACATTTTCTCGTTATTAATTGTTGTGAAATGGAGAGGAGAAGTAGATTATAAATTTTAATTGCATAAAAAAAAAAAAGCAATTTATATCATTTCGTCATTTGAATTTTAACAAAAAGGTTTCTAACTTTTTACTAAGCTCTTTATTGTACCATTTTCAATATAATTTACAAGTTTTAAGCAAATATATTATTTTCATACTTCGGCACCCATACACACGCACCCTCTCCTCATTCATTCCCACACGCCATGTATCCTCTCCCTCATTCATTCACGCATACACACATTCACATACACATGAATACAAACGTCACACAAATACAATTACTAAACTTCTTTTCTTATTTATTATGTGTCATTATATTTACAGTGGATTTTTTTAATTGGCTTTAGTATTGTTAAGATTTTTCTAATTATTTTGTTTATGTAATAGCTGTGAAAATCCCAAATAAAATAAAATAAATAAATAAATACTAAACCTCCCTTTGTACGAAAGTGGTATTTAGTTTGTATTTGTTTAAGTTGTCTGTGTTGAGAATCTAGTGATTATATTATTTGTGTGTGTTGTATTGTTGGGGTTATGTCTTTTGAATGAGTGAGAATAGTGTTTGAATATGTAAACGTGTATTGTTTAAGCGAACGAGTATAATTGATTTGGTGTCGTAAGTTGTGATTTGTGGAATATTTTTATATAGTAGTGTTTCAGGCGTTTATTGAGGGTGGTCAGAGAAGGTGCATTTTTTATACGAAGGGGTAGCTCATTCCAAAGTCTAGGATGGTGAAAAGAAAATAAATGACCGAAAAATGATGTGCCATGTCGAGGAATCGAAAGTGTTCTCTTCAAAAAAAAAGCTTTTAATCGCGCGATTTAAAAAAAAGGTGTTTGAAAATGCCAAATCAGCATGATTTCCATATTTTGTATAAGACTACAGCCTTAAAATACCATTCTAAAAAGTCCCATTGAAAGAGTGTGGTAAAAGACGGAAAATTTTGGAATACAGGTCTTTAAAAATGAAAACTACACATAATATATCATAGACATGCATATTTTATACCCAACAATTTTCAATTCTTTTTTTGATCTCAAAATTTGAACATTTTCCTTCTTTTAAAAAACATGAACTATCCTGGATTTAAACTAAAGATATGAACTCTTTTTTTCTGTGATATATTTTGTTGCCCTTTAATAATAAGTAATATTTTTTATTTCCTTTTAATTACCATAAAAAAAAAATACCATATAATCTTTTACATTACATTTTACTTTCTCTTTCTTATGTTACACAAAAATATTTAATTCGTAATATTATATATCAGTCTATTTATTATAGAAGCAAACATTTATTAACTTTTTTTTCTATGCCCACGAACAGGCCATGCCTTTGTGGGATTTTTTGTTTACTACTTTTTGTATTAATATGTATTTCATTGCCATGTAATTATCCTATATTTTTTAATATTCTGTTTTACCTCTTATGTATATTGTAAAAAAAACAACAAAAAAAAAAATTAAAAAATATAAAAAAAATATTAACTAAAAATTTTGCTCTTATGACGTCTCTATCGCAATTTACATATATTTTTATAAACAGTAATTTTTTTCGTTAAAAAGATCTATGGCGCTAAAACTTTTATCATATGACAATCATACTCTCTAAATGTATTTAATTTTACTCAGATTCGATAATATACATCTCTAATAATATCAATGAAGTACTTTATGCATCATTGTATGAGATTTATCGCAAAATTACATTACCCAAGATGGCGTTGATACTACGCCTTAACTGCTTTACAATAGGCTGTTCGCGAAAAGGCGATAAATATGGGTCATTGGTGATAATTTTCTCAGGCCCGATGCGGTGTCTCGCTCCCCCGTGGAGATGTGTCAATTACCGGGAGGGAAAAGGATGACTGACAGCTGAATTATGATTGATTAGACTGTCCATTACCGAAATAGTCGACCCGAAATGGCAGGATCGGACCAACGACTACAGGGTCGTTTAGATTGCAACAATGATGGAAAACATTTTGATCGTGCGAAAACCCTGAAATATTAAAATTAGATTCTTGGACATTTGAGCGGCTGGAGAATCTAGGAAATTTCATCAGTAGCACACGAGTGGTTTCAAATCGATGGCTCCTTGTAGGTAAACATCCTGAAAAAGGAAATCAAGTGGAGAAAAGACTGCTTCGTATTGTAGTGGTTATTGGCGCATTCGCCTTGCATGGTTGAGGTCCTTGGTTCGTTTCCTGGCAGGGTGGACTTAATATTGATTTAATGCTCCCATTAAATATAAGAAATAAAAAAAAACTTATCTGGCTCGAGAGAAAGACGTCTGACGAAAATCTGGCTTTTTACATTGATTTTTTTTGTGTTTTTTTTTTATTCAAACAATTTTTTATTTTCGATGTACATATTTTATTTTTTCTCCATAGTAATAAGAGTTTTAGATGTTTATAGAATTTAAGAGATAAGATCATGTATATATATTAGAACTTAACTATAAGCACCTGCTGACGAACTGCATTTTATGCAGTTCACTAGGACTTGATAATTAATAAATTAATTTTGGTATGCTTTTAATAAATAAAAAAAAATCTTTGAATGTAGAAATTTGTACCACTGTTTTTTGCAACCACGCAGCAAACTCCGGTTGGCTTTGCGGATGCCTTCTGAAGGCCTAAACCACGCTTGCTTACTTTACAAGGCATCAGGTCCTCGACGTCCTAGACGCCCACTGCTGACTGTTCGTCGGCAGTTCATGTCAGAACTACGAGACGCGAACCTGACTTGGGAGAATGTACAGGAACTCGCCGCGGATAGCGATGCCTGGAAGATCTTTGTGGACACCATATGCTCCAACTAGGGAGCGGACATGGAATGATGAATGATGATGTTTTTTTTATATATGGAGTTTAAAATGAAAATAAGAAAACTTAATCATTATTTTTAAGTTATAAATAAAACAATACAAAATGGAAAAGTTCAAAAACTACTATACCTGTGTTCAGGGATCAAAGGGTTAATGCTTTCGAAAAAGTTAAAATAAAATAATGTTCATAGATGGCAACAATGTTTGAGTTTGTCCAAATGCTTGCAGACTGGCTAGATTGTTTTCAGGCGTTGCCTAGTAGGTGATTAGGTTCAGCCGGATGAATCTCCCCCGCATAATAAAGGTTTCAGCTCCTTTACTTTACAAGAGTTAAAAAAAAAAAGTGTCAACAGATGGAAGAGTTGAGGAAATATAGATGTTTAAAAGAAAAAAATAAATACAACCTTCGGTCAAAGAGGATTGGCATACTACTCGGTTAAAGTGTACAATCTACTTCCATTATCCATAAGGATAATTATTAAGTTCTCACAATAATAAATTACTATTAAGAAATGTATAGTGGAGGTGGGTTGCGCGCGGATCGATGAGTGGATCAATCCAAATAGATAAAATGTGTGTACTGTTTATGAAATTGATATAATTATGTTAACTTTGTTGAATGGCTAATCTTGGGCATGTTTCACATTTTGTAAAATGTTTCCCTCTGCACGGGACACCCAGTCAGGGAACATTATTCCAGTTTATAATATTAGAAATTAAACACTGATTTGAGTCTACTGAACACTTTATTTTATTTTTACAAATACAAACATATAAAAATAAAAACTTCGTGACAATTGTTTCGCCTTGTTAGGGCATTTTCAAACGAATGTGAAGATTATATGGATTGATGAACACTTAGCCTCACCCTTAACCACTGCTTTTCCCCTCGATTATGATTAATGTACATGCTATAGTTTATAAGATTATTTTAATTTTCTACTAAGTACCTTGAATTATATGACTATATAAGGACATTCATCCATATAATCTTCACATTCGTTTGAAAATGCCCTAACAAGGCTAAACAATTGTAACGAAGTTTTTATTTTTATGAGTTTATATTTGTAAAAATAAAATCAAGTGTTCAGTAGACTCAAATCAGTGTTTGATTTCTAATATTATAAGTTTAAATATGGAGTTCTACAAAATAAACACCAAATCAATCAATAACATTATTCCACGTGAAAAAAGAATACAAACAATGTAAAAGTATAAATAAATAAACATGGCCAATGGGCAGAACGGTGGATGTTACACAGTGTGTAAAGTAGCCACTTAAACCAGCCAATGACAGGTCGCAAGCCCTATAAATGCCTAGTCTTCAATATTCTCTCCTCAATAATGTTTTTCCTTTCTGTTACAAAAAATTCAAATATAAATGGCGTTTGTATATCTCTGAGGCGGCCCTGCGGTACCAAAATCATGACCTACATACAACGCCTAGTATTGGATAACCAAAATAAATAACAAGTAGGTATAATGGCATGGCGGGCGGAAAAGTAGAGTATGACGTCACAGCGCGGGAAAAGAGGTCACAAAAGGCGCGAAATAACGCGGCGCGGCCTTGGATGATTCTAGTATTTTTTCAACGGAAATTTAAGGCTGTTGAATAACTTTTTATCCGGGGTGCTCTGGTTCTGAATACAAAGGATGAACTCGTTCCTTAAAAAAATATATTTTATTCAAATTATTATTTTTTTATTTTTTATTTTCTTTTATTCAGGAAACATACAGTACAGTTACAAAGTTTAATATTTTACACAATTGGACTTAATTCTAATGGACCAGTGAAGTTTTCATATTAAAAAGCAATTAAATGTAAGGTTAATTATGAAAGTATAAAAAAGAGAAGGAAAAAGAAAACATAAATGAAAGTTGTTTAAAAATTAAAATTTAAGTGAAAAAAATATATTTTAAGGTTTCTAGTTTGTAGTGAGTATTTGCAAATGGAAATAATATTGAAAATGAAGAAAATTTGTAAGAGTAATTAAGAATTAAGAATGGAAATAAAGAATGAAAAACATGCTCAGATGTAAAAATAAAATAAAATAGTAAAAACACTTTTTTTAAAAAAGGAAAAACATAAACACATATTTATTTTAAGGGATTCAAAGAAACGATGAGAAGAATCTTTAAGTGAAATATAAGACAGTAAATTTAAATTTAGGTCAATTTAAAAAACATCTTCAAAATTAATGACACATTATAGTAAGAGCAGCAATATATTGATTTTATTAACATATATAATTTAAGTAATTAAAAGTAGTTTAAAAGTATAAAAAGTATAAAAACATGCCAATGGAAGCAGAGAAAAAAGAAAAAATAAAGAAGGAATAACAAGTATAGCAAGTAATCATTTAAAATTTGAAAAAGCAATATAAGGAGAAGATTTTAAACCAAGAGAAGTCGATAAAATTTCATTAAAGCAATTATTTATTGACAATTCTTGATGGAATTCTATTGTAACTTATATTTACATATATTTTTTTTTATTTATTAAGGAAAAACAACAGTTGTTTTATAAGAATACAAAATATAAAAAATAGTACATACATCCAGTTAAAGTTTTTCACAAATATAATGAGAGAACATGTTACACAGTAAAGAAAAAAATAATATATTATATCAGACATAAGAAAAAAAAAAAAAAAAAAGAGCTCTTAAGAAGGTGCCATAGCAGATAGGGAGAGGATGAATGGCGAGTGCCCGGCGCTATAAAACGGGACCCCTCCAGCTAAGAGTAGGTAACCCCGACAGAAAATTCCACCGAAGAAGGCAACGGGAAACCACTTCGGTCAATAATTCCCAGGATATCACCATGAAGAGAAACCAAACAATGGTCCCGAGTCCCGGGCGGTCCTTAAATGGACCAGGGGTGCGAAGAATCTCCTGGCTCGACATAGATCTGTGGAGGAGCTGTTTCGCACTGCTCAGGATATGGAAGCTTTCTCGCAAGTGATCGTCAACGTCGGGGGGACCCGACATAACACGTGAAGAAAAAGAAGAAGAAGGTTAAGGGATGAGGAAATAGAGTGGAGGAGTGGAGGAGAGGGATTTTCATTATATAGTTGACCAATTCAAAATTTTGATATTATAATAAAATAAACATAATTAAAAGAACATAAACTTAACACACACTGACAAATGTTTTATTTTACAGTATTTCAAAAAGTTTTTTTTAAATTCACAAAAATTTGTATTTAAAATATCTAAATGGGGACAAAGTAAATTAAATTTGGAGCAGCTACGATAAATAAACGAGTTTTGAACATATTTTTTTTTGGGCAATAAATTATAAAAAAACTTCACTTGTCGTGTTGACTTTACGGGACAATTGATTGAAATACGCTCCAAGAGATATGGACTTTTGATAAAATTGTTTAAGATTTTGAAGAGGAAATAAAGATCAGAAATGCTTCCACGTTTAGTATGGGAAGTTAAACTATGAAAGGAAGAAGAATCTTCATACGAGTCAAAATATAAGTTATTAAATATAAGTTATTAATTAAAAAATACTTGGTACACTTCCACTTATTTATTTGACCAATCAGCGCTTTCACCCTTCACGCTTTAATGGGCATCTATAGACTGGTGAATATTATACAGTGTAAGGATAATTTATGTAAAACTCAATATTATCTTAAGCGTAAGTACATTTAAAAATATGTTGAAAACGACACAATACGCAATATTTCAATGGAACAGAGTGAGACAAATTATTGAAACATGTGTTGGCGGTGTATTTTAAGAGAGGATTCTATTCTATGAAAAACATTTATTGTTTTATTACAATGTACAGGGTCCAACTAAGGGGGCTAATAAGGGTGAGTTTTTTAATTCTATCTTCTGATTTATTAAAATTCTATCGCTACTATTTTTTATCCTATTTATTTCTAAAATTTTTAATCTATCTAACCTTTGACCTTTATGTCCGACATGTAAAATTTTTATGTTTTTTGATTCGTCAAAATTATGTTTTAATTCATTTAAATGCGATGCAGAGTTTGATATATCGTTATTTAATCTATGTTAAGCTAAATGTTCTATATTCTTATACAGTCTATATTCAATTGCTCTTCCGCCAAGTATTTTTAAATTAATAACTTATATGTATATATAAGTTATTACATTAAAAAAAACATGTTTGTAAATCAAATAATGCAAAGTATAATAAATATTGATTTATTTATTTACATTTTTTTTGTTTTCATTTGTGACGAATTTTATTATGTAATATATTTCACTTTTTTTATTTATAAGACCTTCTAGTCCTATTTTAAATTCTCAACTCACTATTTGATGAGCCTGAGCTACTGAGCTCAATAAAATTAAATATCCCAACTAGAAACCTCAGACAAAACTAACTCTTTTATACCGATAACCATAGAACGAACTATGGTTTTCATTCCCCTCTGCCCAGAATTCTTAGGTCTGCCAACAAACATACAGTCTTGATTTCTTTGATAACAAGTTGTCTTCTTTTATACGATAACTGAATCAAATTCAATTATAAACACCTCTCTTCCGCTTCCACTCCCACCAAGTCTACTATATACCATTGTGTCTTTCTACTTTCTTTTATAATAATTTTCCATGTAAACATGTTTTATTTATTTTTATTTTATTAACATAAACGGCAAATCTGCCTTTTATAAACATTTATTAAATCAACATATTTGGCTTAATATTTTTTTCCTTTTTTTTCAAAAACATGAATTTTAAAAACAAGATTTATAAAAATAAAAAAAATCAAACCAAAAATTATACAAGATTTATATTTAAAAAAATAACCTAAAAATTATACAGCATATTCAGTAGAAAGTTTAAATAATAAAACATTCTACAGTAAAACAACAAGAAAATCTAAAAAGTACTGTTTCACACAGCTAGGCAAAGTGAACTAAAACTGTATTTGAAATGCATGAATAAATAATTATAATTACCATTCACCATCTTTGAAAAAGTTCAAAAGGTTTGTTCTATAGGAACAATACCCTACACTAAATATATCAGATACGTGGGAATAACTATTGCCGATTTCATGAAGTCTATTTAATACTGCATTACAAGTATACACTGTCCGTGAATTGTTGCTACAAAACAGTGGCACCTGTCTAGTCATTCTTCCAGGCACCATGAAGTTGATGAGAGATAACAGTTCAGGGCAATCCCATATTGAATTTACAATTTTGAATAAATGTGTTAATAATTTATGTTCTTAAAAATGCCCATTGGGCGTATTTATAAATAAATAAATAAAAATAAACTCGCATAGGCATAACCTGTGCGTGGGTATACTAAATCGAGAGTACACCATGAAATCTATCTACATTAAAAAAAAAACAATTTAAAAAAAAAAAAAAAAATAAAAGTTACAGTTTGTTTTTTTTTTTAATATGAGTAAGTGAAATTTAATATGATTAACATTCCCAAGAGTTACTACAACTCAATTCGGGACATAAATAATATTAACATGTAAATGTAAGGAGTTTATCGCAGGCGGCAAAACTAGCAGTTCACAATGGAGTTCTAGTGCCAACTCTAATGTATGCAAAATGATGATAAAAGTAGGTTGAATGCTGTCGAAATGCGATCCCTTAAGCGAATGTGTGATAAAACGATGTATGATAGGTGCACAAATGTCGAGATCCGTGAACTGTGTAGGGCTGAGATATGCATTATTGACAGAATTAAGAAAGGGGTACTGCGTTGGTTATGTAGAGCAAATGGATAGCAAAAGAACGGCTAAAAGGATCTACGATGTGAATGTTGATGGATGCAGAAAACGAGGAAGACCGAGAAAGACATGGCACGATCAAGTCCATCAAATACATGAAAATAGACTTGTCAAGAGTTGGAATAATCGGCGTGCGTGCATGAGAAGATCTATAAATGTAGAGGAAGCGAGGTCTGTATGCAAAGACAGAGTGATATGACGTTCTATCCTCTCTGCCTACTCCTACGGGGAAACGGCGTGATCGTTTGTTTTGTAAATGGTATCAACCATTAAATACTTAAATTTTGTAAATGGAATCTAAAACTTCAACTGTCCATGCGCTCAGGAGCTGCAAGACTTGTTATAACTTAACTTTTTTTAAATATATTTTTAATATCATTTAAATACTAAACACAGTTGTCAAATTGAAACATAATTTAAATGATGGCTAGATTATTTACCGTCCATGCGCTCTGTAGCTGTAAGACGTGCTGGGATATTTATTTATTGTATATTGCCCTTGAGGTGACTTTCACAAAAATGGCGCTATATAAATTATCCAACTGTTAAAATAATTATTTTTTTTACAATCGCATATTAAGAAAAACAAAGCGAATAAAACACAACAACACAAACATAACTATATAATATGAGATAATATTTATTTATTTATAAGTAAAAAATATATATAAGGGCGGGTTCATTGCCTTAAGGCGATTTCTTCCTACCTACCCAAACCGTTCAGTTTGAGAAAATTATAAATACATAGACCTATTAAATCTTACAATTATACAAAAAATATAATAATAATATAATAATTAAATAATAACATTTTATTGAAGAAAATAATTTATTTATAAATTTCATGTTCATCATCAAATTATCGTATGCACCTGATTGTGCATAGAGCCTTGTATTTTATGTATTTTTAAAGCAATTGAAGACCTTGTTGTAAAAACTTCAAATGTCACGAACCAACATTTTTTAAGAAGTGTTTAAACTGAATACAACGGCTTTACTATGTCTTTTAATAAAATAAAATCAATGACGTATTTTGTGTCTGGGCGGATAAAGAATATAGTTTTGAGTATTTTTTATTTATTTTTTATTTATTATACGGCACAAGTGCCTTTTTCAATATAAAATATATAATTATAACGCGTTCAGTAATACAAAAATTAAAAAACACTATTAAAACATGAATATATTTATAAAAAAAAAAATACAAGAAAAATATAAATACATATTAGATCAATATTATGTATCTTTTTTGGGTGATACCGTGTATGTTGGATTTGATCCGACGTTTCGGCTACCATTGCAGGAGCCATCTTCAGGGAAAACTGTGTGTTTTATAGAGAAATGTATGTGTTTACGTACTAGTAATTTGTACCGTGTCACAGTCAGCAGTAGGCACATTTCTTGTTTTGTAGGAAAGAATAATTATGTTTATGTACTAGTAATTTGTACTGTGTCGCAGCCGGCAGTAGGCACATTTCTATTCGTTTTTGTCATATGTAGTGCTGGGAACCATGTTGAATTTAATTTAAGCCCGTCGTCTTTGTTTATATTATTTGGATGTCTGTGTATTTCAATTGCCTCTTTTGAATTGAAATGTGCCTACTGCCGGCTGCGACACAGTACAAATTACTAGTACATAAACATAATTATTCTTTCCTACAAAACTAGAAATGTGCCTACTGCTGACTGTGACACGGTACAAATTACTAGTACTTAAACACATACATTTCTCTAAAAAACACACAGTTTTCCCTGAAGATGGCTCCTGCAATGGTAGCCGAAACGTCGGATCAAATCCAACATACACGGTATCACCCAAAAAAGATACATAATATTGATAACAGTGACCGTGAAAACCTTCGCACCTATTTAACATATTATATGTATAATTGCATTCAATAGAATGAAAAGGTCGGTATATAAGGAACATAAAATGAGTTGACAGCAGATTATTAGTATGAAAAAGAACCAGTTTTAAATTTATTTAATATATTACAACAGAGAAGAAGAACGACTGGCTTATGACTAGTCATTGGTTGTTTTAAGTGGGCACTTTACACACTGTGTAACATTCTTTATTCTGCCTGCGTTTGAACCTCTATATTCCTCCACCTTTATTTATTTATTTATTCATACTTTTTCTCTTACAAACTATAATTAATAATTAACATAATGTGACCTTACTGGGGTTACGCGTGCCGAGGACTCTTAACAAAATACTTTTTAAAAATATTTTTATATTTGAGAATAAACAAAGAAGACTACTTAATAAACAGAGATAATTAATTATTTTTTAAAATTTTTTATTTGGTTAATTTATTAATCTGTTAGTTTATTAATCTGTTTATATTTGTAAAATTTAAGTCCCGAAACCTTTATTGTGAAATGCGGGTGACATTTTGACTATCTCCCAAGGGGGTTATATCCAGTTCTTGTCTGCAAAAAATGGGTAGACTCAAAATATTGTTGATTTAATTTTAATGTATTGCAACAGAGAGGGAAAACATTTTTAAGAAGGAAATATGGAAGTCTTGGCATTCGTTTACAAGGTTCACAAATCCTCATTTGCTTAGATTTTTATTTTACAAAAATCAACAGATGGAAGAGTTGAGAAAATGTAAATGTTCAAACATAGGCAGAATGGTGAATGTTGGCATCTACAGCTCTTATGACCTGTGCTTGGCAGGTTTTAGTGGCCCCTTTACACACTGTGTAACATTCACCATTCTGCCTTCGTTCGAACATCTATATTCCTTCAATTCTTCCATCTGTTAATCGTTGTCAAGTTAAACAGCTGAAACCTTTATTAATGCGGGTGAGATTTAGAGCGAATTATTTTACCTACATATGTACTAAGCAACACCTTTATTGTAACTTCTATAGAATGATCTTCATCTCTGTTGATATACAAATATAAATCTATTTATATATTGATAGTTTTGAAGGAAATTGAATCTAATTCTGTACTACAAAAATTTTTACAAAATCAAATTATTTTTGGTAAATATTTGTTTGTAAGGTGATTTTACACTGCAATGTTTCAGTCTTTAGATTGGCACCTAAAGCATAAGACTGATCGCCTTACCTTCATTATAAAAAGAAGTGATGTTTCGGAAAAAAACTTAAAACCCACTTGTTCTCTAAATCATTTGAATAAATCCGTAGCATGTGTCAACAAAATAAATTGTTTGAATTAAATTACAAATCTAAAAGCTTCAATATTTTTTTATTTTTTTTTTTTAACTACAGAATCACTATGTAAAGCGCCCTTGAGGTATTATATTACGAAAATGGCGCTTTGTAAGTGATCCATAATAATAATGATAATAATAATAATAAATCTAATTTCCCGTAGCACTGAACTCTCTCACCGTCTAATTCGGGTCTCTGCATGACATGAACCTCCTTGGTTACATTTAAATCAAATAACATCCATTAATTAGATTATAACATTGCGAGTTACGCGAGCCCACGCAAAATAATTATTTTTAAGCGTTTTTTGTTATTTAAGCCTGACCTATTTTCACACAGATAAAATTATTTCGGTCCAAGATAAAAACAAGCAGAATTTACGATTCCTAAGCCGTATTGGATGTTAGATCAAAGACCTCGTACCAATGCGCAATGTATTGGGATGTTTAGAAGCGCGTAAACATTTATTTAACAATTATTTATTAAACTTGTTTAGGTGTGAATATTTTTATTTTATTCATATTTTTTATATTGCATTTATTTATTTACATAAGTATGTATTATACACCACACATAACATGAATATACGAATGACTAATTAAATAAAACAATTACGTATTTTAGTTTATTTCTTTATATATAAATTACTCATTTGTGGATTTATTGCCAAATTCCAACTTCTTCCAATCAACTAGAATCGGGTTGTGGTCCTGTGGCTGGTTTCTCGGACTCACGGATCAAAGGTCCGTGGTTCAAATCCCACTCTACCCCAACTTGATTCCCATTTTCTAATAGTGAGTTATTTACAACTCGTTGAAAATGGCCCTCAAAATGAAATATTTGGGTAAATCATAAGAACGCAAATATTTCTCTAAAAAAAAAAAAAAACTGATAAAATAAAAGTGTTATTAGGATTATTTAAGTTTTTATATTGCTCCAAAAAACGTATTATTTATAAAGTATTATTGTACCATTATTTTTCTTATTTATTGTTACCTAGCTAAATACTAGCCACTTTATGTTTATGTAAAATTATTCTCAATTTTACTTTGTTATATTTTTTTTAGAACATAAGATTTTCTCACGTTAATTATTATATTTTATTTGTCATCGTAGATATGTTTTCTTTCTTTTTTTTTTACTTTTTTGCTGTTTCTTTTTTATATTATCCTTTCACTAAGTTGCTTAGTTTTAATTATTCAACTATATTTCATATTATATATTACACTAGCGGACCCGACAGACGTTGTCCTGCCCGAACGTTGGGTTACCTGTTTTTTTTTAGTAATTTATCAACAATATTTTGAGTTTGTCCAAATTTTTGTAGAAAAGGACTGGATTCAACTCCCCGGGGAGCTGTTTATATTAGCTCTTTAACTTCACAAACATGAACAGATGAAAGAATTAAAGGGATATAGATGTTCAAATATAGAAAAAATGGTAAATGTTACACAGTGTGTAAAGTGGCCACTTAAACCAGCCATTGACAGGTCATAAGCCATGTAGATGCCTAGACTTCTATATTACCTTCTTTTAAATGTTTTTCATCTCTGTTGTAATATGTTAATATATGTATTCCCTTCTATAAAACTTTCTCCGTCTCTCTTGCGGTACGTAAATGGGTGAATATCGTTTGCACGTTTAAAAGTCTATCTGCATATCCTTGAGGAGAGAGGCCAGTCGCGCAGTGTGGGATGCGCGAATGTATATAATTTTCTACAGCAGAATACATTATTTATAAACGTATAAAGATAATATATTACGTGTGCCCTGCTCTGTACGTTTCAGTACTCGTCCCCGATCGAATGGTGACCTAGATTTTTTGGACCAACCAAATTACGCTAATATTATCTTTTTCTACCTTACTTCGACAAAGTTCTAACGGATAAATGTAAAAAAAATAGCGTCCACGGCTAAGATGTCACGCGAGCTCTTTTTTTAATTTTTATTTTATTCATTATTTGGATAACCAACAGCTGCATTTAAAGTGTATAAAAAACAAAACAAATAACAAATAAGCCAATTACACGTAGTACCACAGTAAGTGGGACCATCTTCGGTGGGACAACCATATCTCTGTTTACGAAAAACTTGTACTTACGTCATTGTTTTCCCGGAAGCGCGATATTATTTATGAGTGAAAAAATTGTTTTAAAACACCTGTATTTTGACATATCTTTTGGGTTTAGGAACTGTCGTTGTTTGGTTTAAGTGGCTCAACGACTCTAACGACACAGGTAAACGTAAATAGAGCTGAGCTTGAGGGATTTTTTTTTATGAAAGAAATTAGGAAGTCCAATCATTTACTGGGTCCTGTCATGACCTGTCATTGGATGGTTTAAGTGCTACTTTACACATTCAGAACCTCTCTGTGGCAACAAGTTTACATCTTAATTAATCCCTTGGAAGGAAATCCAGCCTGTTTACAAACATTTGGACACTAAAAACATCGTAAATAGAGCCATTTCAAAGTAAGGTGATGTTTTGTTATCACAATACAAGTGTGTGTGTATAAGTGTGATTGTAATTCTATCTCTGTGTGCGTAATATAAAATATGTATTTGTGTTCTGTAGTGTAGTGACATAATCAAACAATAAAATTAGTAATGATCTCTTTATTCCCACATTAATTAGATAACCTAATTTTTAAGCAATGTCCTCGAGAGCAATACACGTTTGCGTCTGATTTTTTTGTGCGTTATCAAATAAAATGTATTAAATTTTAAATCAAATGAGTCATTTCTCCTATAAAAAGTCGTGAAAGATATTGAAATCGAAATTTATTTCAACGGAGAAGGAAAACGTTTTTACGAAGGGAAAATGGAAGTCTAGGTATTAACAGGGGTTATGAATTGTCACTCTGATCAAACCAATCCTCATATACAAGGCGTTCTTTAAAACCTGTCACATCCGAAACCACAATGATCAGTATGGGCAAGAAGACATATTAGCATAATTTAAAAAATATTTAGAACAAAGAAATTAAAAAAAAAAAAAATATTTAAAAAAACAAATGGTTGCTTAATTCTGCAGAGAAGACGTGAGGAGAACGCGGTGCATTATCAGACTCCCCCCGTTCCTCCTTCTCGTTTCACTCCTGCAGAAGTAAGCAACCATTTGCATTTTTTGATATTTTATTTTTTTAAATTTTATTTTTTTTAAATTTTATAAAAGTAAAGTTTAGTAAAATTTTATTCGTTCTATAAAAATATTTTAATGTGCCAATATGTCTTCTTGCTCATACTGATCATCGTGGTTTCGGATGTGACAGGGTTTTAAGAACACCCTGTACTTCTGAAACCTGGGTTATTGAGAGAACTATTGCAGCTTCCGAAAGAAGAATCCTCAAAGTTTTTTTTGGCCCTGTGAGCGAAAACAACCATTAGCGCCGTCGTTATGATAGGGAGCTTTATGAAATCTACGGAGCGCCCGATGTAATCAACTCCAACGTCTAACTCTCTCTGTACCACAACAACGACGAAGAATGTACCAGAGAGGCATGAACACATAAAGACAATCAGTGGTAATGCATTGAAGATGTTAGGATTTGTTCTGCGTACTGCCAGGGTTTTCGAAAATACCCGCGTACTGAGAACTCTTTACAACTCCTCGGTACGAAGTAGACTCGAGAGTGGCTCAATGGTTTGGGGGCCACATGAACTGAAGTACTCTCTTTTGATAGAGAAAATCCAAAAGAAGTTTCTGAGATATCTCTACATGAGAGAGTGCGGGTATTATCCTTGGCTCTACTATCTTCTCAGTATGCATGGCTACAACAGTTTAGAGACTAGAAGGAATGTGTATTTGACTACACATTTTTATCTTTGATTGTTGCGCGGTATGATCGATAATTCAGAGATTATGATGAGTATTGGTTTGTATGTTCCTGATAATTACCTAATACAGCGTCAGCATAGATTGTTTCATATTCCGATATCCAGTACAAACCTGCCTATGGTTATGCCTGTTGGAAGGGCTACCGCTATGATGAACAACATCGCTCTGGATATGTTCCATGTATTTGAAGGGGTTTTCCGGAGCAGGATTCTCCTACTACTTTGATATGAGTCTCTTTCGTGTATTTTTTCTTCTTTTTTATAATATGTACGTATTGAATATATGTTTATAATGTATATGTTAGGTTTAAAATAAATGAATTGAATTGAAAATGAGATGGATGAACTACATCAGTGCGAATACGACAAAGCTGAAAGTGAGGAACTGAAGAGGAAAGACAGCAGACCAGCAGGAGTGGAGGAGACTCCTGGATTTAAGCAAGGCCTACCCAGGGCTGTCAAGCTTATAATGATGATGATGATGACATGTCAGTGGCTTAGCTCTTTTACTTCACTAAAGTCAATAGATGGAAGAGTTGAGGATATGTGTATATAACATAAGTAAATGTTACAAAAGTAAAGTGGTCACTCAAATCAGCCAATAAGCCCTGTAATCGCCTATACATCAGATATACGTGTCTAAGAAGAATTTTGGGTGTGGAGGAGTGAAGAAATAAGAGAACAGCAGCATCAAATTATATTGACAACTTAACGGTTATCAAGCTAAGGCGATACAGTTGGCTTTGTCATATGGTGAGGGTGCCTTCTGAGAGTCTTTATAGTAAGGATACGCGCAGGGCCGGTTTTAGCACTACCAGCGCTCTGGGCTGGATTTCTAAATTTTTATCAGTGACCGGGTTTCATCGTGACCGACATCGTCAGACTGGTGGGAGACTAAACAAATTTCTATGTTATATACAAGTGCAAGCATAGTTATACAAATTTAATTTTCCAAATCCGGTGTGCAAATGTCTATTTGAAGATTACAAACACGAGTTCAATTTTTTTTTTTAAATTAGAGAGATATATCAAGTCTTGTGTCATCAAAACATCACAGCCACACAAGAGTTAAAATAGCAAAATGTCTTGAAAGGATTGCTCTATATGAGCTGATAAAGAATGGCTGGTGGTAGGGTGGCTCGGCTCTGGTTTGCCCGATCAGACTTGGTTCTTCCGGTCCACTAACACGATTACGAACTAACATATTCTATCACCGTCACAATTGGAAAAATTAGATTGATGAAGACGGACAAATTGACTTCATAGACTGAGGTGCACAGACAGTGATTGGGCAGTAAATGTAGATTCAAAATAACGCCAATCAAATAAACACTTAAATAAATATAAGTAGGGTCAAAGCACCTGTAAATGACCACCCCCAGTAAATGACCATTGGTTAATAAAACACAATTTAATAAAAATTGCTACATGTGTCCAGTCAAAAAACTTTTAGCACTAGAAACTATGACAAAAGCAGTAGGCGGACACATTTTTTGGTAAGAAACAAATCTATCAGTTTTAAACTGTGAGTTGTCAAAAGGTAATAGCGCGTCTTCCCGTTATTGTTCTGAGATTGATAGTGTTTTTGTAAGGAAAGGAGTGGTAAGTGTTTTATTTGATGCTATTTCTTATGCAATTCTCTGAATATATCCATATTCTAATGTGTTAGGGTGTTTTATAATGTTATTAAATAAAGACAAATAATAAATTAAATTTTAACTAGAACATACATAACATAAATACAAGAGCATTAAATAATTTAACTTGCGAACAACCTAGGACCAACAGAAAAAGAAACAGTTTTTTGTATACAGCAATAAATTTTTACAATTCACTTTCTAATGATCTAAAAAATATACAAAACATGTACGTACTTAAAAAACACCTAAATAAAACAGTTCTTACAGCCCGCGTGACGACTGATATGTGATGTTATTTTATTGAATTTTTATTTAAACTATTGTGTTATTATATATAATATCCCCTCATATCAGCACTTTTGCTGATTGGGAATATTTCGTACTAATAAAATATGTAATAAAATGTTTTATGTAAAGTTTAAAAACCTTGTATTTTGTCATAAATAATATTAATAATAATAAAGATGTAACTAAATCTGAGTATTATTTTTACTATGGTAATAGTGGTCATTCACTGGTGATTCTGCTATTTTTTTAGAGTAATATTAATTATAATTGTAATACTCGTATTTCAATAAAAAAGTAAAAGTACTTAGAAAAATTAGTGTGTTTTTTATTGTTTTCTTTTATTTTGTACGCTTAAATAATGAAATGTATACCTTTAATGTGGGTTTCACTACACGCTGCACCTTAAGCGGTTATTCATTGGTGCTTTGACCCTAATTTATCCGTTCATTAAAGCTTAAAATATGTTTTTTTCAATACGCGGATCTAAAACATGCGATAAGACCTCTTAAAAGGATCTGGGTAAGTGGAAATTTCAATGCTGATTGTGACTGTGCATTGGCAGATCATGTCAGAGCTCGACTTGGGAGGATCCTTAAAAGTCGGTAGAGGATAGAGAGGCCAGAAGGCTCCAACTAGGAAGCGGATATGGAACAATGATTCGATTTTTTGTTTATCTGAACTTCTGCAGTAATCTGTTCCTATGAACAGGTGACTTCGCTCTCTATACACCGTTGGAAATTAAGTATTTCGGTAGTCAGATGGCTGAAGGGACCACCTGTATTTTTGTCTATGTTTAAGTTTTCAAAAATTTTAAGTAATATTTCAGTAAATACACGCAAAAAAGAGAAAAAAAAAATCAGCGTCATTTAGAATGGTAAGTTATTATGGAAAAGCAACACTAAAATATTTTAGTTTGTGTATTAAAGTCTTGAAACTGAGACGTATTTCAGCTTTCCTGATCATTTTTGAAAATTACAGATGGTCCCTTCTGCCATCTGACTACCGATTTATTTATTTAACTTTTTGTTAATAATGTTATTTGTACATCGGCGGGATTATTGCCAAATGGCAATTTCTTCCAACCAACCAATAAAATGAAAGTTTCATTTTTAAAATTCAAGTTACAGAACATATTCAATAGAAAATAAAGATTAAAAACCTAAAGATAAATAAAAAAAGAAATAAAAGTATTTGTTTCTAAATTACCTTAAATCAAAACTATTACTAAATGGGAAAAAATAAAAAAGAGGAAAAAGGAAAGGAGGAGAGATTAAGAAAGAGAAAAGAGACGTTTCTTCAGACGTGATTTAAACAGAGATAATGTAGTAACATCTTTGATGGTGGATGGGAGATGATTCCACAGTCGAGTCGCATCGACACTATATGAGTTAGAGCGGAAAGAGGAATTGTGGATGGGTATTAAGGGAGTGCCTTGAGTATTAGAACGACGAGGTAAACCATGAACTGATAAGCATTGAAATTTTTCACGCAGGTATATAGGAGCGTTAGGACTATGAAGTATATTGAACAGAAGTGAGAGAGGGTGATAGTCTCTCCGCTGTCTAATTTTGAGACATTTCAGTTCCCTACGATAATGAGAAATGTGGTCATATTTCCTAAGACCAAAAATGGACTTTACGCGTGTATTCTAAAGTCGTAGTGTCCGATCAAAGGTTCGGTTTCAGTTTAAGCCAGTTTAAAATTTCGCCTCTGCCAAAACCTGCGGTCGGAATGTGTCGGGTTACGTTCGGCTGTACTCAAGAAGACAATTAGCAAATTTCGGATTGTTGTCCATTCAAATAATTATGCCAATGTCTAACATAATAAAATAAAGTGATTCTGTGATTTGTTGACTAAAGTTAGTAGCTCTAAGATCTTCCATTTGTATATTTTTGTAGTTATTTTAAAGTTGTTAAGTTAGAAACATTGAACACAGAGAATTTATATAAATTATCTAACACTAATATATACAGCACACACTATTGAAAAATCAGATTATGTCATATAAATTTACAAAGAACAAAAAAAAGACGAGTTTAAGATGAATAGGTCACTCAGATACCAAAATAATATAAAAATTTCTAAATTCCACACAAGTCATGGTCAAAACAGTTTTCTTTTCAAAAGAAAAAAAAAATTAAATACTCTCCCCAATGAACAACAAACTTTAAAAATTAATAAATTAAAAGTAAATTTGATGAAAAATTTGAATCCCTAGGAAAAACAGTTTTCTATTTTAATTAGTATAACTGTATTATTTTTCTTTTTATATGGTATAATTAAAAAAAAATTCTCATGCAAATTCGAAATTCTTTAAATTATTAAATAAAAATAATAGTTTAAGCACTTGAGCTAGTTTTTCTCTTTGGGAAATAATATATACAACGCTTAATAATTAGAAAAGTAGATAGTACAGAAAAAAAAAACACGCATCAGTTATGTAATTATATTAATCAATAAAAAAAGTATTTGTGATTTTTACAGCTATTACATAAAAAATAACAATATTAGAACCAATTAAAAAAAACCCACTTTAAATTTAATAATACATAATATGTTAGAAAAGATTTTACAAAATTGAATGTGTGCGACGTTTCTACTTACGTGTGTGTATGTTTTTAAAAATTTATTTACAACTTTAAAAAACCCGTCAGGGTTACATTAGAAATTTAATATTGTCTAGTCATTTTATGTCTCGTCTAGTCTAGTTAATTCAGTCATCATGTGCTTTTTCAGATTGATTTTAAATTTGTCTCCAGTAAAAGTTTTCAAGTAGTAAGATAGGTCGTTGTAGTGTTTAAGTCCATTATGTAGTATTTTTGACTGTCCTGTGTTTGTCTTTGCTTTTTCAAGATGATAGTGTTGTTGTTGTCTAGTGTTATATTTGTATATGTCAGCATTTTTGACTAATATTATGTCGTCGTCTTGTATGTTTCCCAGTGTTATTTTTTGCACAATTTTTAAGGTCTCAATTTTAGTCAAGTAGTTTATGTCAAACTGGTGTGTTTTTTTGTACAGTTCAGTCGTAGAGGTCAGGTAGGGTAGGTTGTATGTTAGTTTAAGAATTTTATTTTGTTGTATTTGTATTCTTGTTATGTCTGTCTTGTTGCCAGTTCCCCAGAAGGCGATCATGTAACTCAATTTTCTTAAAGGGTGTGTGTGTGGGTGCTTAGTATAAAACAATATATAGTTGAAAACGTGAATTAATATTGTAAAGGGTATAGGAGAGAGCTTAGTAAGGGGTTTGATTATTAAAAACAAAAATATTTATGCCTACTTTCGAAACCTTTTTAAAAATATTTTCGTTAACTAATGTTGTAAGTGTATTTTTAAAAAGTATCGTCAATTTCAAAACCTCATTCTAAAAAGGACATTTTATTTTAAAATTTAATTTATACGTATAGAATGAATAATATGCAACGAGTCAAAAGCAGACAATGTAATGTCAAAAATAAAACATGGTAAGATAAATGTATGTTAAGTATGAAAAAAAAATTAAGGAATATATGAGAACTTGCTGATGAATTGTATGTTTACAATTCAGCAGGATATCAATTTTAAGACTAGATCTCTTATACGAATGTGTGGGAAATCAATGTATGACAGGGTTACAAATGATGAAATCAGGCGAGAGTGTAAATCTGAGACAAGTATAATTGATAAGATTAAGAAAGGGTCTCTGAGATGGTTTGGTTACGTAGAACGAATGGACGACGAGAGAATGGTAAAACAAGTATATATGGCAAAAATGAACGGCAACGTTAGACGAGGACGACCAAGGAAGACGTGGCATGATCAAATAAACCAAAATCTTAAGTCTGGTCATGTCAAAAGCAGACAGAACCGAAGGGCATGTATGACAAGATGTATGAATGTGGAAGAGGCTAGGATTGTATGTCAGGATAGACGTGTGTGGCGGTCCATTCTCTCTGCCTACCCCTACGGGGAAATGGCGTGATGGTAGTAGTAGTAGTAGTGTAAATATTTAAAAAAAAAATTAAAAACATGCAGCTAATGACAGGTCATTAGCCCTGTAAATGACTAAACTTCTATATTCCCTTCTATAAAATATTCTTCTTCTCTGCTGTGATGTATAAATTTAAATTATATTTAGTCATATAAAATTATTGAGTAGGCACATTTTTTATGAGATTTTTTAGATTTTTTGGATGGGGCGGTTTCAAAAGAACAGCGGTTTTAAATTGACGCAATCGTTTCATTTCCTTACTTCTTATCAGACTTAAGTCTGTGTGTGCTGGGGGCTGAAAGGAATGCCAAAATAAGGCAACGGACGCAACCTCGGATTACAACTGTCATCAAGCGGAGGCCTCGTCTATCTATTATTACATTTGCGCTCATGTTATAAACATGAAGTATTCAAATTTAAATAGATCCTCAGCCTCCATGTTACCTTGATACTATCATTAACGTATAATACATACCTGTATAGAATTACGTGTTTGGTTATGAAATTTTTTGTTCATTTATGCAACACAGCATATGTTCAAACACACTTTTTTATAAATTAATTTGTTCCAATTAGGAACACAGTAATTTTTCAAACATTTTAAAAAGTATTTATTTTAAGAAAATAATGAAATTCGTATTACTGAATATACTACTTATTAAAACATAAATTGTTTAAAAGAATATATATTTATTTTCCACAATAATAGTATTTAATTAAGTATTAACATTTCATGAACATTAATAACATTTGCATGATGTAAATAAACATGCAGGTAGTAATTAATAATCAAATTTTTATCTTCCTCGTGTCTGTTATTTTGTTTAATTTAATCTTTTTTATGCATATAAATGTTTGTATTTGTTACAGATATTTTTTGTTTTTTTATTTATCCTTTTTGATGTTTTTGTTTTAAAAAAATATGCATTACGATGTATTTTGTTATGTTTTGTTCACTGTTTTATTATAATTATGTAAATGATTAATGATAATGAGTTCATGAATAAATCATATAAAAATCTCGAAAGTCGATGAAAAAAAAAAATTCAGTAAGAAAATTTGTTATCAATAATAAAAAAAATACAAAAAAACTAAAAGAAACTTAAATATTCGAGTAAAATAATACTTAAGGTGCTTAAATAATAATATTTTCTTTGATTTCGCAAACCATCTCCATCACCAGAAAATCTGATGGAAAAAAAGGCACTGAATTAAAAGTTCTTAATTTTAAAAATAAAATATGAAAATTAGACTACTTAGAAATCTTAAAATAAATAAAGCGAATAACAATAGTAAAAAAATAATAAATTACTAAAAAAACAATATTTCCTTTAGTCCGTTCCTGTCTAGTTTTAAAAATAAAAAACCCGTCACTCACTCGACTCACGCACGGAAGGTTCTGGGTTCGATTTCCGGTGAGAACACAAAAGTTTAATATGATTTTTCTTAAGCTTATTGATATTTTTATTTTTCTGTGTTGTAATTTACCACTGCAATTAGGCCTCCTGTCCTGTTGTGGTTTTAAAAAAAAGTTTTAAAAAGCTATGAAGTGGCGACATTATCAAGTCTTTTTTATAAAAATCAAAAACTTTGTTTCAAAAACGGAAAAAAATATAATTCATAAAGTTTTTGTAAAACCTAAAATATGTTATGTGCAAAAACTATGGGGAACAGGAAATCAAAATAATAATCCGCTTTACTTCAAGGCGGACTTATCCCCCCTCGTTTAGGATTATCTTTTTTAAGGAATTTTACTTGAAAGCTGTATCGTGTCTAAAACATTATTCCAAGGTTCTTGCTTGTTCTATTTCACACAGAAAACTGTAGTATTTATCTGGGCCCAGACACGGAAATTGGAGTATCGATACTGTGCCCTATGCACCATTGGGTGCGAACTGGGATTTTTTTAAAAAGTAGTAAACTAAAACTAATCAAAATGACACAAGAAGACTTTAAAGACAGCAAAATAAAATATTTAAGTTAGTATATACCGATGTACTAAATATATAGTACATAAATATTATTGTTTGGCTTTATAAACATGTTTACCTTGTACAATTTGAAATTGTCTTTTTGAAAAATGTATATCTTTTAAATCAACTAAAATTTTATAAGTATATTTTTCTGTAAAAGTGTGTTTTAAATAAAAATTTAAAATTTAAAAAATATATCATGAGCTATATATATAAAATATATCATGAGTTTTAGTCCCAACACTTATGTATGGAAGTGAAACATGGAACTGGCAGAGGAAGGATGAAAGCCGAGTGAACGCGGTTGAAATGCGATCTCTTAGACGAATGTGTGGGAAATCAATGTATGACAGGGTTACGAATGATGAAATCAGGCGAGAGTGTAAATCTGAGACAAGTATAATTGATAAGATTAAGAAAGGGTCTCTGAGATGGTTTGGACACGTAGAACGAATGGACGACGAGAGAATGGTAAAACAAGTATATATGGCAAAAATGAACGGCAACGTTAGACGAGGACGACCAAGGAAGACGTGGCATGATCAGATAAACCAAAATCTTAAGTCTGGTCATGTCAAAAGCAGACAGAACCGAAGGGCATGTATGACAAGATGTATGAATGTGGAAGAGGCTAGGATTGTATGCCTTGATAGACGTGTGTGGCGGTCCAGTCTCTCTGCCTACCCCTACGGGGAAATGGCATGATGGTAGTATCATGAGCTCATTAACAGCAACTAAAGAACTCTTTTAACAAACTAAGCAATTTAATTAATATAACTGAACTCTTCAAGCTAGAAACCTTACAATGTATTCTTAAATTAGCCACTGATGTAATTGTAGATGAAGAACTAAAACTTGATAAAAAAAATAGTAAATATGGACACAATACGAGAATATCAGGAAAATTATTATACATAACCTTCTAAAACGAGACAAGGACAGTCAAGAATGATAAACCAAGGGACTGAAATTATACAATAAACTACCAGACAAAACTAAACAAAAGACTCAGACAAACTTTTCAAAAGATGTAAAAAATATTATTGTCAACAACAGAGTATGAATAGAAAATTATATATATTTTTTGTAAAATGAGGTTTCAAACAAATTTTCATGTAAAAAAAAAACGTCAAACTGGAAAGCGTTTTTTTATTTTGTATTAAAAATAAATTATCATGCAAACTTTTTCATATTATTATACTAAATATATTTTTATTAGTTTCGAGACGCACAGAGCCTCGTTTGAACTTTTACCCGGATAAATTGAAATCGAGACGTAATAAAACTCGACCTACTTAAGAAATGGCGCGGCATACTAACTGGCTAGGTATAAATGTTCTAGTTTAGGTACTACACAAATAGGTACGCTAGGTAGGTGCGAGGTACACCTACCGCGACGCTTAAGAAGAACGGTACAAGTACTTAGTTCGATGTATCAATATTAACCCTTTAACCTCTAAAAACGGATACAATCCCTTTTATTTATTTTAAAAACACAAACATGTGGAGAATTTTTAATTTTTTTTGCGGTCATGTTATGGCGAAGATTTGCCGAACCTGTCAAACCTGTGGTATGGAACTTACAGTTTTTTTTTTTTTTTACATAATGTTAATTGTACACTAACGGGCTTGTTGGCGAATGGAAATTTATTCCAACCAACAAATAAAATAAAAGTTTTAATTTTATAATTCGTGTAAAAACATATTCAAAAGAAAATGAAGATAAAAAAAGCTAAGGAAATATAAAAGTATAAATAAATGTATTTGTGTATAAATTACCTTTAATAAATACCATTACTCTATAGGAAAAGGAAAAAAAAGGAAAGAGGAAAGGAGGAGAGATCAAGGAAGAGAAAGGAGATGTGTCTTTAGACGTGATTTAAACAGAGATAATGTAGTGACATCTTTGATGGTGGGTGGGAGATGATTCCATAGTCGAGCCGCATGGACACTATGAGTTAGAGAAGAAAGACAAATTGTGGATGGGTATTAAGAGAGTGTCTTGAGAATTAGAACGAAGAGGTAAACCATGAACTGATAAGCGTTGAAATTTTTCACGCAGGTATATAGGAGCGTTAGGACTATAAAGTACATTGAACAGAAGTGAGAGGGATGTTTGTATGCATCTATCGGTTCCAATATGACCAATGCCTGTTCAGATATGTTGCGGTGAATAATAATTTCCTATTTGTGAAAAATAATATAAATTTAGATGATATTATAATTATTAAATATTTTTCAAAATACATGTATACTGGCCGAACTTCGTAAATTTAAGTTGTTTAAATAATTTAATCGGCCTCGTGGTGTAATGGTCAGCGCGTTAACCTACTATGTAAGGGGTCTTGGGTTCGATTCCCGACACGGTTGAAATGAAATATTAATTTTAAATGGTGTTTTCACACTTGAATATTTCTTAGTCCTTGGACTGGTACCTGAAACGTAAGACTGATCATCTTACCTTCATGTAACAAAAAAAGATCAGAATGCGATGCAATTGGTTTACCAATGCAGTACCAATGGAATGATGATGAAATAAAATTAGTATACATTATATTGTTAATAAATATAGAAAAATTTAAGTGTCACTTTTACTTTAAAATAATAATAAAAATTCGTTTTCAACCATAATATACAATTGTTATAGATACAAATTAATAAAACAAAGGTATGCATGACTAAAAGTTTGACTTATTGCCTCTAGAAATTTCTTACATTTTTTTTCAGGCCAGTTTTTTTGGCCTTTAATTAGCTGAAATTTTGGTGCAGACGAAATCTGCGAAACTGTGAATTATTGAGATCTAAATGGAGAGAGAAAATATTTCCAAAAATAAAATATGGAAGGCAAGACATTTATAATAGATGCGAAGTGTTTTAGTAGGTTTAGTAGGAATAATAATTCAGTCCGGTGAATCTCAGCCTCATTTATAAAGGTTTTGATTCTTTTACTTCGCGAAAGTCAACAGATGGTAGAGTTGAGGAAATGCGGATGTCTAAACTTCGGCAGCATGGTGAATGTTACACAGATTTTTAATCGGTCACTTAAACTAACCAGCGACAGGTCATAAGCCCTGTAAATGCCCGTACTTCTATATTCTCTTCTCAAAAATATTTTCCCTTTCTGTTGCAACAATTTTTAATGTTTTCACATTCACGCGTTGTTAAAGGGTCAAGTGTTATATTCATACTGTGGGCGTTGTTATTGGTAACTTTTGTAGCCCTTACAAATTACTTAAGTATACATACCACATAGAATCCATTGAAATTGAGGGCAAAGAAAGTAAATTTCATAAATTAAATTACAAGTCTGGCATTTAATTTATTTTATGGTATTTTAAAACTACGAATTTGATCTAGATTCGAGAACTTATTACATTCAAATAAATAAATAATCATATTATCAGTTAAAGAAGTATATCGATCGCTCTTACGTATATTGTTGTAACCCACAAAATTTAGATTATATTTTTAAATGCATTATGTCTATGTATTATTCTGTATTTTAAGTTCCAAAAAAGTATTTTGCAAATATTCACGTTTTTTTGAGACGCAAATTTGTCGTATCTCATATATTTTTAGAAAGTATACTATTGTATGAACCCTTGCGGCAATTTTCGCGGGACGAATGAGATGACCGTAAGTGGCATAAGTATCTGAATTTATTTCAACAGAGAGGGAAAACATTTTTTTAAAGGGAATGTGGAAGTCTAGGCATTTACAGGGCTTATGACCTGTCATTGGCTGGTTTAAGTAGCCACTTTACACACTGTGTAACATTCATCATTTTGCTCATGTTTGAACAAACATATTCAAGTTTTTACTTATTCACTAGCCGTTTGGCTATTCTTTAATTTTAATTGTATTATTTTCCTCTATTTTCTAACTTAAAAAAAAATATTTCTAGTAAAGTTTTTTCTTCTTCCAATATTTTTAAAACATCAAAAACAAAATAATATATGTTCATTATTTTATACGTATTATGTCTGTACTCTTTAATTTGATTAATAATTAAAACTAATGTCTGAGCCCCCGATGACAAAATATTATTTAATAATTTATTGAGACAAAATATGTTCCAATATTCTGTTTTCTTTATAATGTATTTAAATTGTAGTAATGTGTGTATTCTATTGATGAAAGAATATATGAAAAAAAAATTGGTATACATTCCGATTAATACTGAACAAAAATATCTTTAAATCCTTTTCCTGTAAAATTGCGTTTTGTGGGTTAAGATATTATACGTAGGAAATGTCGGTATTTAGGGTAAGTTGACGGTGATGGTAAAGTAGTTGATCGTATTGTCCCAGCGTTCTGTCCTGTGGGGTCGAGGCTGTCCACGGAGCTAAGACATGACAATATTGCCATATCTATTGTATCGTATACAAGTAAACGGCTTTTTAGAAAAAAAAAACTAGGAGTTCAGGCAAGGTAGGCGAACGCGCCAACCGCTACACTTCAAGGCGGACTTTTTTCCACGCGTTTTCGATTGTTTTCTTTAAGGAATTTTACTTGAAAGCAGTATCGAGTCTAAAACACTACTCCACGGTTCTTGCTTGTTCTATTTCACACAGAAAACTGTAGTATTTATCTGGGCCCGCATACGGAAATTGAAGTACCGATACTGTGCCCTATGCATCAATGGGTGCGGGCAGGGACGTTTTTTATAAAGTAGTAAACTGAATCAATGTTGACTGTTTTATTTTAATAAATTTAATTAAAAATTAATAGTAGATTTTACATTTTTTTAAAAATAAAATACCGTTTTCATAATTGACCCAAATATTGAATCTTTGGGGGGCATTTTCAACGAGTTGTAAATAACTGATTATTCATAATCATCATTATTGACATTCCGCATCAAATGGTGCATAGAACACCGCATTAATAGACCAATCGCAGCATTTCTTAATCATTTTTGTAACCTGAAGATAAGATGACCAGTTTTACGGTGGTGCTAGTCTAGAGAATATAAAATATTGCAGCGTAAAATACATTTTTAAATATAATACATTTCATGTCACCCATGTTGGGAATCGAACCCGAGACCTCTTCCTCGGTAGGCAAACGCGCTGACTACTACACCACGAGGTAACTATAAGAAAATGTGAATCAAGTTGGGGTACAGTGCGATTCGAACCTCGGATCCGTGAGTCAACAACAATAGCCATGGGACCACAACAAGATTTTTTGTTTATTCATTTATTTGTTGATGGTCTTAATACATTTAAAAAATAGCAAACACAAATCTTTATAATACATACAGGCACAATTGAATAAAAAAAATAAAAAAATAAAGCTAGGATCAAAATTAATAATAATTACTACGTCAAGACAAGATCTGGTCTATTTTAGTGATTGTTTAAATCTAGAAAGACTTAAACCAAAAAAGTCCAGATCTTGCCTCGAGTTTACAAAGCGACACAATCGGGACATTGGTGCATGCAAGCCATAGTTTGCGCTGTGCTGATCAAGGAACAGCACGTCATATTTCGCAACCGGCGGATCGGAACATTGAATGCCACTTGTTCCAGTAACGATGAAACATAAAATAAGGTATTCAGTAAATTAAACATAAGTATGGAGTCAATGATATTTCTACGTTTTTGTAGACTAGATTTTTAACGTTGACTCCATTTCTCCGTAAGTTACTTGCATTGACCGGTTTCGGAACTCTAAATGCTAGCTGGCTATTACGTCACAGTGCTGCCAGACGAAATGTATAAACTGTCTCGTGAATCAGTTACAAAGAATAACAAAATTGCCTTGAACTAATTGTATAATCTGTTTTCGTTGAATTTTCTTCCGCTACGCAGTTCGCCGCCCTAGATATTGCGATCACCTGTCTTTAAGACGGTAATTAGGTAGAGATGAACAATACATTGTCACGTATGCTCTTAAAAGGCTGTGCTACAAAATTCCTTTACACGCGGTGATGTTACATTGTGTTACCTCAAGCAGAAGACGGAATATTCTGAAGTTTTATTTTATTTATTATTTATTCAACATTTTGTACATAATGTTATTTGTACATTGGCGGGCTTATTGCCAAACAGCAATTTATTCCAACCAACAAAAAAAATAAAAGTTTTATTTTTGTAATTCAAGTTACAGAACACATTCAATAAAAAAATAATTAAAAAGCTAAAGATATATAAAAATAGAAATAAACGTATTTGTTTGTAAATTACCTTTAATCAAAACTATTGCTCAATGGAAAAAAGGAAAAAATAGGAAAAAGGAAAGGAGGAGAGTTTAAAGAAGAGAAAGGAGATGTTTCTTCAGACGTGATTTAAACGGAGATCGTGTAGTAACATCTTTGATGGTGGATGGGAGATGATTCCACAGTCGAGCTGCATGAACACTATATGAGTTAGAGAAGAAAGAGGAATTGTGGATGGGTATCGATGATACCGCAAATGATGATGATAGCAAAACAAATTAAAAATCATGAATACGACGGTCATATAACTAGCGTGCACCCCAGCCTTATGCCAGTAACCGGCTGATTGGATGATTTTTTTATCTTTCACACAAACACCGGCCACATAACAGCGTCTCTGTCTGCCTTGTTATAAGTTATATTCTCGTGCTCGTTTTGGCATCACTTTAATTAGTTTAATAATACTACTGAGTCTTCCTTAATTCTGACCTTTCTCTTGACGCTTAAATTAGTAGAACGATAAGTTCTTGTTTTTACCAGCTGAGACAGATTAAATGCATACGCAAAAATATGTCAGTTGATGCCGTCCGTCAATTAATAAATGCATTTGTAATGTCTAGAGTCGATTATTGTAATGGTATCTACGCAGGTCTATCAATGAATAAAATGACTCGACTACAGTCTGTATTGAATGCCGCAGCGAGACTTATTTTTGAAATCTCTAAGTTCAGCCATATCACTCCACTACTTCGGGAATTATACTAGCTACGTTTTCCACAGACGGTAAAATACAAACTCTGTTGGCTTATGTATAATTCACTGCACAACAATGCTCTAGAATATCTAAGAAAACTCTGCATTTCAGATGAACTAGCCGAAAGACGTATTACGTTTAGATCAGCTACATCTACGTCAAGAGGAAAAGTTATTACACCTGTTTACGTGGGCAAACAGCGCACTAAATTCGGCGAACGCGCATTTGCGGTCGCAGGCCCTACGGCATTGAATGCTCTCCCAGCAGAGGTGCGAAACTATGAGAGTGAAGAGATGTTTCTCTTAATCATTTGAATAAATCCGTAGCATGTGATAACAAAGTAAATTGTTTTGCTTAAATTACAAATTAAAAAAGTTTAAATAAAATTTATTTCTTTATGTGATCACTTTGTAAAGCGCCCTTGAGGTATTAAATTACCTAAATGGCGCGATATAATTTAACCATAATAATTTTAAAAAACCCACTATAAATACACACAAACACACCCTTTTACAGACATTTATACAGGGTGTTCTTTAAGCCCTGTCATATCCAAAACCACGATGATCAGTATAACAAAAAAGGCATATTGGCACGTTAAAATAATTTTTTAGAACGAATAAAATTTGCAAAAATTAAATATTTAAAAAAACAAATGGTTGCTTACTTCTGCAAGGGTGAAGCAAGGAGAGGGGAGGGGAGAGTCTGATACACCGTCATCGACGTGCCCACGCGCCCCTCGATTCTCCCCCGCAGAAGTAAGCAACCATTTGTTTTTTGAACATTTTTTTTTTTTTAATTTACTGCATTCTAAATACTGTTTTAAATATGCAAATGTGTCTTCTTGCCCATCTGATCATCGTGGTTTCGGATGTGACAGGGTTTGAAGAACACCTTTATATACGAACGCACACATTTTAAAATTTACCATAATTTAATATTTATGATTTTTTTTTCGAAACTTCGCTGGTCTGTCTTTAAACCTAATTTGTATTATGTAATAAAATCATTGTTGACTGTATGTTTCTGTAAAATAAATAAATAAATATCCGGAATACGAATAAAAATATGATATTTATCTTACATGCATAGGTAAATTATACAAACCTCATACATAATAATAATATATTTATGTATGTATGTACAATTGTATCAGGTGTTAAAATAAGTTATGTCCGTTTTTTGCCAAATTTAAGAATGAATTTTTTGGGAAAAAAATTTTGTGCTTTTCAAGACATTGTATTTGCTTTTACGCTACATATATTGTAAAAATTGTTTTTAAGCCTTCAAGGTGGAATGTAAATAGGCGGAAGTGAGCATTTTCGATACCTCTTTCGGTTCGCATTCAACCAAGGGAATAAAGCTGCAAAGCTGCCCGCGATATTTGCGCAGTGTACGGTGAAGATGTTATGAATTATTGACTTATTTGTTGTATTATAATAAAGGAGAATACATTACTGACTAAATTGTCGTAGTTGTCTGTTTTTAAACCGATTTCTTCTAAGTTTTCGTAGGAATTATTTATTTTTACTAAAAAATAGAACTTTTGAACGGTAATTCGAGGAGACGTGAAATTAAGAAAGAACACGTAAAATACCATTTTTAGACCATGCTCGACAGAAACTCAATTTCTTAGTGGTAGGTCGAAAAAACCTGAAATGATTTTTTTTAATACAAAGAAAACGCATTATGTATAAATGCAATGGTTAAATATTACTTAAACAATATTTTGAGTATGTCGAAATGTTTGCAGACAGGCTGGAATTCCTCCCTATAGAGTCATTTAGATCCAAATTTGTTACGACAGAGGGAGAAAATATTTTAAAGAAGGGAATATGAAAGTCTAGGCATTTACATGACGTATGACCTTCATTGGGTGGTTTTAGTGGCCACTTTATATACTTTGTAACATTCACGATTCTGACTAAGGTTACAAAAAAAAGGTCATAAGACCAATGCCTAGAATTCCATATACCCATAAAATTCCCTTCTCGAAAACGTAATATTTTTATTTTTTATACATTAAACGCCCATAGGGCGTTTACAATACAAATTTACTTACATAAAACATAATAAAGTTTATAAACAAAAATAGGTAGTAGTTATACGAGTACAGAGGTTAAAAAAATAAGTTTTTAAAAACATGTTTCAGAAGTTATAGTAAAAGAAATTCAAAAGTTCGTTATTTACTCGTTACAATGTTTAATTTAATATGTCTGAACGAGTAAAAAGAAAAAAAAAATTAAAAGCAAATACACATATTTATATAAACAAATATAGAAAAGTTATTTTATCACTATAATAATTTAGTAACAAGGGAGAGACTAATCTAAACATGTATTTAACTGGTAACTTATTACATTGTACTAAACATAATTTTTTATTTAATTAAAGCAGGCGAAGTATTAAATATATCAAAATGATGGTTAAATTTGTTGGCATTTTGGTAAAATCGAACTAACGGAGAGAACTGAGCATAATTTGTTTGGAATGATTTAGGATGGAAATTACATATAAGCCCGGTGGTTTTAAAGAAATTCTAAAATTTATTTCATTTACCAAGCATGAACAATCTAAAGCATTATTCACAATATTGTATAGTGTGACAACATCGGCTACTATGCGTCTAGTTGAAAGGGAGGATATGTTTTCCCCCTTTGTTGCAACAAATTTGGATGTATTACTGAAAATTTAATTTATATGTCAACTGTACTAGTTTCGAGTTCAATTTGACTCGATATAGGGTCAGAGCACCAGTAAATGACCACCCCCCAGTAAATGACAGTTGGTGAATAAAACACAATGTAATAAGAATTGCTACATGTGTCCAGTCAAGAAACTATGATAAAAGCAGTAGGCGGACACATTTTTCGGTAAGAAACAAATCAGTTTTGAACTGTAAGTTGTCAAAAGATAATAGTGCGTCTTCCCGTTATTGTTCTGAGATTGATAGTGTTTTTATAAGGAAAGATTTGGTAAGTGTTCTATTTGATGCTGTTTCTTATGCAATTCTTTGAATATATCCATATTTTAATGTGTTGGGGTGTTTTATAATGTTATGATGTAACTAAATCTAAGTATTATTTTTACTGGAGTAGTAGTGGTCATTCACTGGTGATTCTGTTATTTTTTAGAGTAATATTAATTACAATTGTAATACTCGTATTTCAATAAAAAAAGTAAAAGTACTGAAAAATTAATGTGTTTTTAATTGTTTTCTTTTATTTTTTACGCTTTAATAATGAAATTTATACCTTCATGTGGAATTTACTACAAGCTGAACCTTAAACAATCAATAATTGGTGTTTTGACCCTACATAGATTCTAACTTTTCTTTTGTTCTCTTCATTGGAACCGGGTTGTGGTCCCGTGGCTAGTGTCGTGGACTCACGAATCAGAGATCCGAGGTTCGCACCCCGCTCTACTACAACTTGTTTCCCAATTTCTAATAGGTAAATCATCACCATAATCATCAACGTTCCCTTTCTGCGCCTAATCGTGCGTAAGGCACTACATTGATACACCAATCGCAATGTCTCTTAATCATTTTTTATGCAGGAAGGTAAGATGATGACAACCATGTCGGGACCGAACCCGAGACCTGTAGACCACTGCATTACGAGGCCGACCAATGGGTAAATCATAAGAACGCAAATATTTTATTTTTTTAATAAAAATAAAAATGGCCACAACTAATGTTAACACCTTATACGAGAACGTATCAAAAAAATACAAGGAAAGAAAATTAACAGTCTGTGTATTGTATTATAAGTGCTATATTAGTGTGCGTGACCTACATTTTCGATTTCATAGAGCTATTTAAAATAAGCGTTCGAACGTTTTTTAATGCGTTCTGTTCTCTTTTCAAACGTTTAAACATAGAACGTTTAAAAAATGTTCCGAATTATTCCTAAACGCGTAATTCGGCGCTAGGTAATATAAAAGTTACGCGGATTGGATTAGTTGCATCATACCCGTATCGGCACCTGATGATGCTTAAGGCACTGTATTCGAACAGCAAATGTAGCGAACTTCGATCATATGTTGCGGGGGAGTAAGGTGATCAGTCGTACGCTTCAGGTTCCAGTTCAGAGACAGTGAAATACTGCAGTGATAAACCACCTTAAAAACAAATATTTAACTATAATATTTTAAGTTTGTGCTTAGGGCACCATATTGGAACAGCAAATGTAGCGTACTTCGATCTTATTTAAAATTTAAAAAAAAACATTTTTTCTCTTAAACTTTATATAATTACATTTTGTATTTTTTTTGTTCAATCTATTAAAAAAAAAAATTTTTTTTAACGCCTTGTAGGCTTTTACATGTTTTAAATATATAAATAAAAAAAACAGACGCGTATTAAAATACGGGGATACGTATAAATACAAAACTATCAAAAATTAAAATGAATTTAGAAAAATATAAATATATAAAACCGCTTAAAATATTTGTGAAACATATATTAGTATATATATAATACATACATATATTTATTTATTTATCTAAACACCTTATAGGCTTTTACATGTTTTACATACATATATACAAATAAAGTCAGACATGTATTTTACACAGAAGTAGCAAAATATAAAAATAATTTTTAAAATAAAAATATTTAAAAAAATCATCCTTACATATTAGTATAAAATATATGGGTATACTTAACATACGTATATTGCATTTTTTCCCATCATTTATATTAATAGAATCTTAAAATTAGAAAAATAATCATTTACAATACAGATATAAGTTAATAAAAGATAAACAATATTAATTAAAAAAGTTTTATTTAGGTAATTAAATTTGAAGATAATAAATTAATATGCATGTAGGGGGTTGTCTACTAAAAGCATGTGCTAATGAAACGGCATGGTAGTTTTATTTTTTTGTGCAACAACTGCGGTGAAGGTGTATAGTGGATTTTGCAAGTTAGTTTAATTGGTGTCCTGACGAAGAGACGGGTACGTCTCGTAATCGGTAGACATAGAAAAGTCGGTAAGTGGATATATACAAATATTTAATAACGTTTAGTAAAATGTTTGACAACAAAGTTTGAATATTAATGAATATTAATAATAAAATCATTTTACATGCTAAACAATAAACTTCGCATGCTAATTAAATACGATAAAAATATGAATAGTTGATATCACGAGAACCTACGTAATAGTTGTTAGTACTTTCTTCTGCCCACAATCCGGAACAAACCGTTATTTGCCACACAAAAAGAGTTGTTATGCCTGCGTCACCGTTACGAGACAAGAACAATGCAGGTTCGAGTATCGCATGACCACAAGGATGTGAGATGTAACCTTATTGAGAATTACGTCACACTATGCTACCCAAATACATATCATTAATATGGTTATTTAATTTTTCGCCCCCTTTTTTCATTGAATTATTTAAATTTGGTCTTAAAATAGTAAAGGCATAATTAAATTTAGTTTTATTAATTATATATACGGCGTTAGCCAATTAAAACAGCTACTTCACAAAGAAACCATTTACAAGAAACTGGACAATGCTTTAATGCTTATTTATTATTTATTTATTTATTTTAAAGAAACAAACAGTCGACAATGATAAAGTAACATTAAAAATACAGTTTAAAGACAGACCAGCAAAGTTTCTAAATAAGAATCATACATATTATTAACTTGTGTTACAACAAACGGGTGTGTTTATGTGTATTTGTATGTGAGTAAGTGTAGGTGTGTGTTTTTGTGTATTAGTATAGGAGTAAGTGTTCAGGTGTGTGTAAGTGTGAGCATCATTAAATAGTAAGTGGTATCGTATCGCAGCTGGAAATATGGAGTCTTAATTTATTTTTAAATAAATTAAGGGGCATGTAAAATATATCAATAGATGAAAAAAAAAACAATATAATTAAAGCAAGAACGATAGAGGAAAAAGTGTTGTGCATAGTTAGTGCTACAGACTGGCAGATGAAACAAATACTTATTTCTTGTCTCGCGAAAGAGGACATTAAGATTAATTTTGGATGGTAGATTAACGGAGTGTACTCTAATCATGCTCTAATTTTTACCGCGCGCAAGAAAACATTTTTTATATAAAAATTTCCCGTAGGGCTGATGTTCCTCATTGACGACTGCACATTTTTAAGTAAGATTTTATGTGATAACGTCACGCAATCATTCTTCCGGATAATTGGAGTTTTACAATTTATTCAATTTTGTGGATTTCGTTGTCAGACGATAACATTTGGATTTCGTATTAAATATCGAAATAATTCAAATAATTAGGTAATATTTCTACCGTTAACAAAATAACAACGTCATGGTCTTTGAAAGAAATGTAACTATGACTGAATGTAAGATTGTAGTAAATGGAGATAGTTTGAAACAGGTCGAAGAATTTGTATATCTGGGTAGTATGTTTACTAGAGATGGAAATATGGACAAGGATATTGAAAGGAGGGTTGGTGCCGGTAACAGAGTTAATGGTGCCTTAAAGTCTGTCGTAGCAAAAAAGTGTCTATCGCAAGAGGCTAAATTAGCAGTTCATAATGGAGTTCTGGTACCAACCCTAATGTATGGAAGCGAAGCATGGAGTTGGAAAAAAAGGGACGAAAGTAGACTGAATGCTGTTGAAATGCGATCCCTCAGGCGAATGTGCGGAAAAAACAATGTATGATAGGTGCCCTAATGTCGAAATTAGAGCAGAATGCAAGGCTGAGTTAAGCATTATCGACAAAATTAAGAAAGGTCTTTTGCGATGGTTCGGTCATGTGGAGCGAATGAATGATGAAAGAACGGCTAAAAAGATTTATGATGCGAATGTGTCTGGTTGTAGAAGTCGAGGAAGGCCGAGAAAGACATGGCATGATCAAGTACAACAAATTCTTGAAAGTGGTCATGTGAAAAGTCGGAATAATCGACGTGCGTGCATGAGAAGATGTATGAATGTGAAGGAAGCAAAGGAAGTGTGCCAGGACAGAGTGGTGTGGCGTTTTATCCTCTCTGCCTGCCCCTCCGGGGAAATGGCGTGATGGTTAGTTAGTTAGTTAGTTAGTTAACAAAATAAACATCTATAAAAAAGTTAATATTTTCATCTATATTTCATGTCTACGGTGTCGGGAACCCGAGTTCTCTTATATGTTACGCAAGCGCGCTAATCATAAAACCGCGACGCGGACATAATTTATTGAAGTAGATTGAAATCCTTTACGGGAAATTCTATGCAGATTTTTCGATATATTTAATTTATTTTTCTTAATGACCTCATAACACATAGTCTTTAAAATTAAATCAAGTATGACCTAAATTATGTCGAAAAGTTGACGACCTGCCAAAAAAACTGATATTTTTCTATTACTTTACACGTGTTCTATGAGTTCAAAACATTAAAATAGAAATTAACAATTGTTGGAGTAAACTCAAATCTTTGTAGACAATTTTTTTTTTCTTGACAGGAATGTTATATTTTGGATCATATATTCGTAAAATCAGCATATGTTAATTTGGTTTTTCTTTTATTTTTCTTTTCTGTTCATGATCATGTCATGCCATATATACGAACTCTCCTCTGATTCGCTTGACGCGTAATTATAATTTATTTTTCAATAACATAGACATATTTAATTGCAGTAAACTCACTTTTAAAACCAAAATTAAAAAACTATTATTTGAAAAAAAATATGTTTCGTTATAAAAAAAATATATATATTTTTACATTATAATTTTAGATTGTTTCTATTCACTCATATCAAATACACACTTACCCTGTCCTTAAACCTACCCTCACACCCTTAAACCAACAATCACACACATATTCACATACCTACCAAAACCACACTCCACTTTTTTACACACGCATCCTCACACACAAAAAAAACTCGCACACATGCACTTCTATGAATTATATTTAACTGAACTGGATTTTTATAATTGTATTTATGTGGAAAACTGATTTGGCTTTATTTTATGTTTTTTCTATAATGTTGTGTATATTTTTTTGTATTGCTGTTGTTTTTCTTAATAAACAAAATAAATAAATAAATATGTGCTATAAACTTTTTAATAATTAAAAAAGGAATGGCCCACGCTCAGACGCTGTAGTCTTTGTGGGCATTTTTTCTAATTCATGTTATAGCTTAATTTTAAGATGTATTTTTCTAAAGGGTAGTTTTGTGTTTATATTTCTATGTAAATTAATATACGTATTTCAAAGATGATGAACGGTAATTTATATTTTTTAGATTACGTGCTTTCTATGTTTACTTTTGTATTTATTTATTTATTAACGGACATTGTCCATGTACAAAATTTATAAGGTTTAAATATTACAATAAAAGAATAGTTTAAAACATTTTAAAAAAAGAAAGAAGCATTGACAAACATAAGGGACATCGAGACAAGATCTGGACTATTTATTTAGTGCTCGTTTAAATCGTTGTAAACTTAAACCAAAAAAGTCCAGATCTTTTTTTGAGTTAACAATACGACAAAGGCGGGTCATTGGAGAGTTTAGGCCATAGTTTGTTCTATGCTGATCGATGAACAGTACTTCATTGTTTCTCAATCTACGAGTCGGAATATCGAATTTTACTTGTCCCAGTAATGATGGAACATCGATTATATCATTTAGTATGCCGAACATATATATGGAGTCAATATTAGTTCTACGTTCTATGAGTACTATTGTGTACCATATTTACGTGTATACTTATTTTTTAAATTACTTTAATTGTCATTATAATGACTATTTTTCTATTATTTTTTTTGATACAAAAGGATTTAATTGCATTTATTAAACTTATATTTTGTACCTTTAAAAGAAAAATATATAAAAATTATTTTCCTTTTAAAATTTTATCTGCACAAATAATTAATTATTTTTTATATCTAAATATGTTCTTTATCCTAAACTGCTGTGTGGTATCCGAGTATATAGTGTTTATGCAAAATAATACTTTTCAATTCAATTTTTAAGTTTTTCACATTATATTGAAATATTTATATTATTTTAAATATGTATCTTTTTAACGTAAAAGGCAATGTGTGCCGTGTATATTAATAAATAAATAAATGTGTATGGAAAAAAAAACAAAAAAAATGGGAATTTTGGTTATTTGATAGCACGTGAGAAGCAGTAACACCTACCAATGAATCTCAACCACATGATAAATGTTTCAACTCTTTTATATTACAAAAGTCAACAGATGCAAGGTTTAGGAATATGTGAATGTTAAAACATAGGCAGAATAGTGAATGTTATACAGTGTGTAAAGTGCCCACATAAACGAATGATCCGGAATATAAAAAAAGAGTTTCCCACACTCACAACACTAGATTAAAAACTAAGGGCTGTTTGTTCCCCGAATTACAAATTACTTCGGAGAGCGAACATTAAATTGTGTTGTTCAAAGATTATTCAATGGTCTCACACAAACCATCATTGACATGAAAGATCATCAAATGAAAAAAAAAGAACTGAAGAAATACCTTCTACATTATTTGTAGTGCCTGTCAATAAATAATTTAGTACAATTTAAATAAAATAATGTAAAATAAACATGTCATAAAAATAAAAAAATGTGTCCCAACGAAAAGTCTTTAGACTTAGTGGGTAACAATTTGTAATATGAACAATATTTTGAGTTTGTTCAAATTTTTGTAGACAAGAACTGGATTCAACTCCCTGGGGATCTGTTTATTTGAACATATTACAACACAGATGAAGAACATTTAAGAGAAGTTAATATAGAAGTCTAGGCATCTACAGGGCTTATGACCTGTCAATGGCTAGTTTAAGTGGCCACTTTACACACTGTGTAACATTCACCATTCTGCCCATATTTAAACATCTACATTCCTTCAATTCTTTCATCTGTTGATGTTTGTGAAGTTAAAAGGCTCTCTCTCTGTTGTAATATGTTAATATAAACAGCTCTCTAAGAAGTTGAATCCTGTTCTTGTCTACAAAAATTTGAACAAACTCAAAAATTGTTGATGAATCCACCTGGTCCATAAGAGGTATAAAATTTTAAAAAATAACATTTTCAGGCGTTGCCTAGTATGTAGGTAGAATAATTTAATTAGATGAATCTCACCAGCATAAATAAAAGTTTCAGCCCTTTAACTTTACAAACATCAACAGATGAAAGAATTTAAGGAATAGAGATGTTTGGCAGAATGGTTAATGCTAAAAAGTGTGTAAAGTGGCCACTTAAACCAGCCATTGACAGGTCATAAGCCCTGTAGATGACTAGACTTCTATATTAACCTCTCTTAATTGTTCTTTATCTCTGTTGTATATGTAATATGTACATTGTTTTATGTATTTTAAAATATCTAATAAACGCTGCTCTGCAAAACTAAAACTGAAACCAGACAACTACAGGTCATTAGCCCATCTTCAACGAGTTGTAAATAACTCACTATCAGAAAATAGAAATCAAGTTGAGGAAGAATGGAGTTTGAACCTCGGACCTTTCGACCGAACTTTTGCTAAATCTCCTCCTCCAAGCCCAGATCCGTAAAGCATCGGGCTATTAGGTAAGGAGCGACATCATCAACCTCCTTATTTTATATAAAGGTGCTTGAAATGAGACAACTGTACCTGAAAGAAGCACTTACACACTTTTGGTCAAACAATAAGGAGAGGTCTCAGCGAAATGTCCGTACGAGGTTTTTCCAGAGCATGAATTATGTCATACCCAAAACCCGTACGGTTTTTGCTCAGAGACATCTCTCATTTATCGTACCGAGAGTGATCAATATTTTGGAAGAGCGTATTAAGCTCTCGAGGACAAAAACTATTTTCAAGAAAGTAGTCAAGGACAGGATTATTACAAATATTAAATTTTTTGTACATGTTATTTGTACATTGGCGGGCTTATTGCCAAATGGCAATTTCTTCCAACCAACCAATAAAATAAAGTTTTATTTTTATGAATTACCTTAAATCAAAACTATTACTCAATGGGAAAAAGGAAAAAAGAGGAAAGAGGATTTTCCTTAGTGGGAGGGATTTGAGTAGGAAACTCCTTGATGATTTTCCGAATGTTTGAGCTTACCGTGCACCATATTGATGTGCCATATATATATATATATACATATATTTAAAAAAAAAATATTTTGTATTTTTTTGATCCGATATTTGTGGTGATATACTAATGTGTCTGTGTCAACTAATTGAATATAGTTATGCAGAAAGCAGCCAGCCATATAAAAATGAAACTGAGATAATAGCACTTTTGTTAAATGAATGAATTATCAAATCCGAACGACAGTTGGAATGTTTTTGACTTTAACAAATGATAAACAATGAATACGTTTTTTTTTTATTAAAAACAAGAATCTTATTCTGTATTTTACCAGTTTCAATGATGTTTTAAAAACCATAAGATTTTCCTATAGATGTGGGTGTTTTCTGCAAATTGAGAAATGCTTTTTTGTGTTCGACACCATTTTTAGAAGGTGATAAATACAGTTTTTTGTACGAAAGCGGTCTGGTTGTTTTTAGCAAAACATAGAATTGACCTTCTTGCACCCGATAACATCAATATGTCATTTCTTCAAAATTGTGGACTTTCTGCATAACTACATTCAATTGCAAGTCCCATCTCAACACAGGACTTTTAGTCGCATGAAGTTGAGACTTATGTCTCAAATAATTTACAATAAACTTATGTATGTCAATAAATAAATCATCACATTCATGCAGAATGTGTATAGGTGTTTCCTCATCTAGAAGTTTCGGAAAGGTTCATTCCAGCAAGGTGTTTGTTCAATCTGCAGTGCCCTGGGCGGGCTTTAGTGATAACCCTCGCTTCATTAGGTCAAAACCAAAACTTTGCGAGTACCCTTTTATCAGTTCCTTTGCATGGTGCTGATCAGGTACTTTTTGCCAGAGCATTACGCTCTGCTTCCTGGCCCATGACCTTAGCTCAATACGAAGAGCGCATTTTATTTCTTTTACGCCAAGATGTATTGGAATTGTTAAAGAACGAACTGAAAAGTGGGACATGCACACGTCGAGAAAATTGCCATTGTCGTAAAGTTCTGTAGCTCAATCACATATAACTATCGACGTCCTAATAAGCGACGTGATAACATTTAAACTTATTGCAACAGAGCAGTAAAACATTTTCGAGAAGGGAATATGGGAGTCTAGGCATGTGTTTTCCCTCTCTGTTGCAATAAATTTAAATAACTTCTCGGCTTTATCAATAGAGTGACGGCGGACTTCAAAAATATTAATACCATCAAAACTCTTTATTGCTCACTAGTTCGACCCCATCTAGAATACGCTTCTCCTATTTGGTCTCCATTCTACAGGACTCATATTGACCATATCGAGTCTGTCCAACACCGTTTTTCAAGAAAAGTGGCATGGTTGCTCGGATAACAAAGGGGTAATTATTCTTATTTTGAAATAGAGCAATCTCTTAATCTGTCTTCATTGGAGAGACGTAGAACTGAGATGGCCCTTATATGCATTTTCAAAATACTTAATGCTTTAAGTGATGTCCCATCTCTGTTGCAATCAATTTCTTTTCATGTTCCCAACCGTGTCACCAAAAGTCAAAATCTGCTATTTATAAAATCTTCTAAGAGCAACTTTGGTTTTTATGCCCCAATGTCTAGAATGTGTAGATTAGTCAATTCATCACACGACTTGGAATTTTTGGGATAGATCTTCCGGCTTTTCATAGATCTCTTCGTGACTAAACAGTGTGGGATGAAGTTGGATTGGCATGGTTTAGCTCAAAGTTTTTGATCTTTCGTTTTTATGAATATATTGCATATAATTATTGTTTTGCCCTTGTTTGTCTTTGCTAAATAGTTTCATGTTCATTTTGTTCAGTTTCTTGCATTTATGTTTCTTCGTGTCACTGTTGTAATTGGCTTAGGCCGTATATATATAATAAATAACCACATCACATCCGTGAACAACTAATATTACATGTAAAAATATTTACGTTTCGCGACGTATAATCCTGCTGCGCGATCACATATTTGAATTTCACCGGTATAAATATGGGAAATATTCCAAAACTGCTATTTTTATTTATTTATTTATTATTTATCATGCTACATATTGCATATAGCCGGCGGCTGACCAACCAAATGTCAAGAAAAGCGGTCGCCATAGGAATTATAATTTAATTTTTCCTTTTTTGTATTAGATACTCCTTACTATTTTATCTTTTATGGCAAACGCCGATTTTTCGCCAATGAATCGTATTTATTTACGAGGAAAAAACAAACCGACACAAGCTTTGACTTAGAGATTACTTATTTATTTATTTGATTTATTTAGCACTTTATGTAAATATACAATTTATATAAATAAAAGTTCATTAATTTCTTCCCACATAACCAAACCGTTCAGCTGAAGAAAATTACAAGTACATGGACATATTGAATCTTACAATTTTATACAAAAATTAAAAACAAAGATTACGAAAATAAAAATACATAAAAAAAAAACACTATAATTTGAAGAGAGGAGAGGGGATGGGAAGGAAAGAAGAAGGAGAAAGGAACAATCGAGCAGCTACTACTGTTAAAGAGGAGGTAAGAAAATTAGAGCGATGAAGGGTATTAAAAGGGTTCTCTCGTCATAAGAACGAAGAGAAAGACCGTGTTGTGATAGAAGTTGGAAGAGCTCTCTCAGATAAACAGGCGAAATGAGATTATTTAAAATATTGTGAAGAAGTGATAGAATGTGAAAAAAAAATAACACTACTATGAAGAGAGGAGAGGGTTACTGCATTAAGGTTAAGCATGTTTACTATTGTTCATTGCATGTTTTTAAGCACGTCGATAGTTATTTGTGATTAGCTACTGTCCGTGCTCGTTCTCCCGAGGATAACACGGCCGCGCGCGTGGGGGTAATCAGTGTTCCGCGGAGATAGCCTGCTCGCCTACCTCTGTGAGAATGCCTCGGAACAATATCCTGCCCGACAAATGTATGTTTATTCGTGGGCCGTGTTATATTATCCGCTGTTATCTTTGTTTTAAGATCCGTCGAGATGTCCCGTTGCATATTATTATACGGAGAAAAGTGTGTTGGCTGTTTGTAGCGACTAGGGAAAGTGCACAATGCAATGTAACAAAATGGATGCCGCATAACCTCAAATAAGTCTAGCGTGAAGTGCGTCAATGATTTAATGATAAGCGAATCTTTTTCTAGCTTCGTTTCAATTTTCTTTCGATCGGCAACCTACTTTCGCCATTATGCAGAGATCGCTCTTAGATTCTTGTTACTTCTAATGTCACAGCGGCGGATTTCACACATAAACCGTACCCAGTAAGCGTTTAACAAACGTCCATTTAATATAAACATATTACAACAGAGATGAAGAACATTTAAGAAAAGGTAATATAGAAGTCTAGGCATCTACAGGGCTTATGACCTGTCAATGGCTGATTTAAGTGGCCACTCTACACACTGAGTAACATTCACCATTCTGCCTATATTTGAACATCTATATTCCTTCAATTCTTTCATCTGTTGATGTTTGTGAAGTTAAAGAGCTGAAACCTTTATTTATGCGGGTGAGATTCATCGAATTGAATTATTTCACCTACATACTAGGCAACGCCTGAAAATGTTATTTTTTCAATTTCTATATTTCTTCATGGACCAGGTAATTTATCAACAATATTTTGAGTTTGTCCAAATTTTAGAAAGAAAGAATTGAAGGAATATAGATGTTCAAATATAGGCAAAATGGTGAATGTTACTCAGTGTGTAAAGTGGCCACTTAAACCAGCCATTGACAGGTCATAAGCCCTGTAGATGCCTAGACTTCTATATTACCTTTTCTTAAATGTTCTTCATCTCTGTTGTAATATGTTTATGTGAACGGCTTCCCAGGGAGTTGAATCCAGTCCTTGTCTACAAAAATTTGGACAAACTCAAAATATTGTCCATTTAATAATACTTGAAATATTGTAATGTGTTTCAATTACAATAGATGCGGTTAAGCGTTCTACCGACCGGTTTCAAGATCTTTATAAAGGTATTATTTACTAATAAATTCTTTACAGGGTGTAATGTGGCCACCTTAGTCAGCCAACAACAAGTCATAAGCCCTGCATATGCCCATACTTCTTTATTCACGTCTTTTAAACGTTCCTTATCTCTGTTGGCTCATAGTTGGCTCTGACACAGTTGTATAAAAGTTACGCATTTATTACTTTGAATAAATAATGTTAGTTTATAGAGAATGCGCATCTTGAACATATACCTTTTAATATTTCACCGTTTTTGCTTGTATATGTAATTTTTAATACTATTTAAATGTTATTTGTGTTTTTTTCTTTTTATATACTTTTTTTGGCTTGTATACATAATTTCAATTTTTTCAACGTTTTTGATAAAAAAATTAACCTGTATTGGGTGTGCGCATATTTTGTTAATTAAAAAAAAAGATTTTATTTTGTACTAGTTCAGTATGTATATATACATCCATGTAATTTTTAAACTTTTTCAATTTTCTTTCCCAGATTGCATAATGTAAACATTATTTTGAATTTATTTCCATGCCTAGTATTCTGTTTATTCTGTTATTTTCAAGTATTTTTCATACCCTTTTTAATTTGTAGTACAATTTTTCTGCTTTTGTTAAATAATATTATAGTTTAAAATTTAAAAACGTCTCTAAAAAAATTATTATCTGTATGTCCCTAAATGAGTTTTTTTTTAAAAAACTCCTTGGGAATATTGTATATAATTATGTATAATATGTTTTCAATATAATAAAAAAAAAATTTAAAAAAATATGTATGTATCAATTTTGACCATAAACTCTTTTTAAACATAGCTCTTTTATTAACAAATAGGAAACATATTAAACGTGAAGTAAACAACGAAAAATATGAGATTGATACCTTATCACTTGAACTCGAGGTTTATAAAAATGAGCTGAGTGTGATCCATTTTGATTTATAGATTATAATAGCGGATTAGTTCGGAATATCAATCTGTATAGATTTTCCGTGTCTGGTGGAATTAAAAATACAGTTATGTCTGTGAAATAGAATCAAAACCTTAGATGAGTGATGTCTACTCGATGGCTACTTTTTAAATCTAATATAAAAAGTACCTTTTTACGACATTCAGCACGTAAAAAAACTACAAATAACAATTGTGAACACACCTTGCTTAAGACCACACGACAGAAGCAAAAACTTATATGGCGATTATAATCGATTCAAAATATTACAACAGAGATGCAAAACATTTTAAAGAAGGGAATATAGAAGTCTAGACATTTACTGGGCGCAAAACCTGTCATTTGCCGGTTAAGGTGGCCTCAGGTTTTAAATCTTTAAATTCACAAACATCAACCGATAAAAGAATTGAAGGACTATGTATGTGTACAAATATAGGCAGAATCGCGAATGTTACAGTGTGTAAACACAAAGAAAGTTAATATGCCCTGCAGATGTCTAGACTTATGTATACCCTTCTTTAAAATGTTTCCTTGTTTAATATGTTAATAGTAACAGCTCCCTAGGGAGTTGAGCCCAGTTCTTGTCTACAAAAATGTTGTCAAACGCAAAAAATTGTTGATTCAAAATATATCAAATATATTTCAATAAAGATGATGTCGATAAATATGTTTATATTTGTGAGTTTTGTGTGTTTTTATTATGTTATATATATATTTAAGATTATAATTTAATTATATTAAATAAGACATGTTTTAAAATTACATTAAATGTCTTCCTTGGCACGAGACACCCTAGTGTCGACAAAAATTTGAACAAACGCAAAAAATTGTTGATTCAAAATATGTTAAATATATCCCAATAAAGATGATGTCGATAAATATGTTTATATTTGTGAGTTTTGTGTGTTTTTATTATGTTATATATATATTTGAGATTATGATTTAATTATATTAAATAAGACATGTTTTAAAATTACACAAAATGTCTTCCTTGGCACGAGACACCCTAGTGTCGACAAAAATTTGAACAAACGCAAAAAATTGTTGATTCAAAATATGTTAAATATATCCCAATAAAGATGATGTCGATAAATATGTTTTTATACTTGAGTTTTTTTTTTGTTTTATATGTATTTGATATTATGATTCAATGATGTTTTATATAGCATGTTTCGAAATTGTGTAATATGTCTCCCTTGGAACAGGACACCCCAGTGAGGGAACATTACCATCAATGTAAAAAAAGTAATACATCCATAAATTGTAAAATAACAAATTAATAAATAAATTCAAATCTCAGCGTTTCGGGAGAGACGCGTTCAACATCCAGCATAAAAAGTTCACGTGGCGCGACCAAATTTTAAAACTTACAAGAAAACATTCGACCAATGGCTTTCGAGGCGTGATTTTCCACTGCCAAGCGGCGTGCGGTTTATTCGCGTTTTCCATCACGTATTGCTCCGAAGAAAGTGTTACGCGCCAAGCGGCGTCCCACTTTCCCGCGCTCCGCCATCTTGAATAGTGAATGCCAATGTTTAGGTTTAGAGCAAGGCTAGACCACAAATCATAGAAATAACGCAAAATATAGTTCATTGCGAGTTATGCATATTAAGAAATCGTCGCCGCCATTTTTTCCGCATTTTACAAAACACGCTTCGCCAAACAATTTTTTTTGCTATTTTAATCGCCTCAACAGGCAACATTTCTCTTTTTTCTCTAACTCATATAGTGTCTATGACGCTCGTCTGAGGAATCATCTCCCATCCACTATCAAAGATGTCTCTACAGCATCTCTATTTAAATCACGTCCAATAAAACATCTCCTTTCTCTTCCTTTTTTATTCACGCGGAACGTACCGATACGATATTTTTTATTTTGAAACTCTTTCTAATAAAATATTCGAATTTGTTTCAGTTTTGAGGTGCGGAAAGCGGGACAACGAAACGTCGATTTTATGTTTTCTAACAAAAGGTCCGACATGCGGTTGTCTTTTTCGCCCAGTATCGGGGAGGCATCTGCAAGACAGTGACAGGAAAACAACGCTCAAATACATATTTATCGAAATTCCCTGTCACCGCGTATCCTCACAATTTATGTAATCCGAAACACAAAAATAATAATATCTATATATATAAATCCAGACTCAAGAAAAGACACTCATTATTTTTCACAGCTTGAAAATTGTTAATGCATTTAATAAGGACAATATGATAGATATTAATTTTATTATGAATTTGTTTCAATTCAAATTTTTTGAATTTATTGATAAAAAAAGCAGATTTAAAAATGTTATTTTTTGAATGAATAGCATACTACTTGCTTTATTTATTAATTTTCTCATTTTTATCAACAAGAAAATTATGATCTCATATAAACACTTACTTAAAAAAAAAAAATGTCTATCGTATTTTTCCAGTAGCCTTAATTTAAATTTAATGCAACTTTAAGAAATATAATATACTGTGTGATTTTTTTTTAGTTTATCTAATAGTTTTTTGTATTTGTTACTTATGTATAGTTATTGTAAAATGCATAGATAAATTTGTAATAATAAAAAAACGGCCTCCGAGATGTAGTGGTCAAGACGCTTGACTCACGCACGGAAGGCTCGGGTTTAATTCCCGGTGAGAACAAAAAAATTCATCATCATTCCCTTTCCGCACCTAATGGTGCATAGGGCACTGCATTAGTACATGAATCGCAGCGTATCTTCATCATTTTTATTACATGAAGGTAAGATGATCAGTCTTACGCTTGAGGTACCAGTCCAGGGACACCCTTTAAAAACACCCTTTAAGATAAATATTTCATATCAACCATGTTGGGAATCCAACCCGAGACCTCTTGCATGGTAGGCAAACGCGCTGACCATTACACCACGAGGCCGACAAACAAAAATGAACACAAAAAAAATAATGTGAGTTTTCTCAAGTCTTGGTCTTCTGTGTAGTAATTAACCACTGTTATAAAGAATTACAGTGTCTTCTTTTTCATTTGTTAAAAGATTATTAAACTAAGCCAAAATGAATACTTTTTTATTTTTATATATCGTATTATTAGCGCTATGATTTTTTAAAGTTTTGTATTTCTGAAATAAATCCGCGTGTGACGTCAGAGATTCTTCTCTGCCAGTTTTTCCAGTTGGTTCGTTTACGTTAAGCAAACTGGATATCCCTTACAGCTCTCATGTCATTGGTTGGTTCATATTAACAAGTGACGTCGTTCAAATTAGTCCTTTTTTATTATTTTTTCGTACATTTTCTTGAAACTTTGCCGTACAATTTGATGCTCTAATTTTTACGGCGCGCAAGAAAACATTTTTCATCAATCATCATCCAATTTCCCGTAGGGCTGAAGTTCCGCATTGGGCCCTCCTGGCCTGTTGTGGCGCAAAAAAAAATATGTAGAAAAAAGCAATAATTGATATCGTACTTTCGTTTGTGTCTAATTTTATATTTACACGAGTATGTCATAGAATTAAGAATAGTCCAGAAACCGCATACGCACATCAAACAGAAGGCGACTCGACTACTCATAATGAGACTTTGGATTAAACAACGCCGTGGGGGACATTTGAATGACATTATCTTTAAAACATCAAATATTATTTAGCATGATATAAAAATATCCGTTTTGTGTCAAATAAAATTTGTTTTATATTTTAAGTTCAAAGTTCATAAATTCTCTTATTAAATGACCCTTTATTTAACTAATCTGTTGGGTCGATCAATGTTTCCGCGTGCACAATAAAATTTTAGAGAAATTAACTGATTGCTTTTTTTTTTTTTACCTTACATTTGTGTTATGATTATTTTTTTTCCCATCGTGCAACATTACCCGGCGACTTAACGTATGCGCGCGGTGAAAGTGTGTCTTAGTGGGGGAATTATTGGACACAGTCAGATGTATTCAAATATGATTCCACGCTCCTTCTAGACTATTCTTAATTCTATGGAGTATGTACTAAAATCTGACAAGAGCAAAGCATTGCCGGATTCAGCGCGTTTATTATAAAGGAAACGAAGACATTATAAATAGCAGAAACATTACTGGTTCACTGAAGTAATAGATGTTTCCAGCGGCATAATGCGATAGAGAAAACGTGCGGTAATCAGGAGAAATGCATCAATTATTATGTGTGATGAAAGTAACGTTGCTGTCGCCTCCATCTTGAACAAAAACAAGTGGTGGATGCACGAAGAACTTAGAATTCACTCAGCTTGGAAAATGGAAATCTAAGCTGGCCTACTTAAGAGGGTACGCGGTCTCTGACAATTTTGATGAACACGAATTTGAACATTCATTTTAAATAACTTTTTCGAAAATACCTCTCCGATAATGTAGTGCTATTCGTCGATTTACGACCCATGCAACTTGCGACTGTTTGACTTTACGACTACAATCCTCGATCAGTTGTCCGCCTGCGCTAAAGGTGGCGCGGAAGAAAAAAGTGAAGCAGAAAAAGTACACAAAGCACAAGCACGAAAATCCAACGTCAAGGGGCTATTCGAAGGTTCACATCATCAGAATCAACTTCTGCCACATTTCACAATTGTTTGGTCAGTTCAATGCCTCTCAGGCATTGAGCAACTGATAACAGCGTGATTTTAGTTTCGTGGACAGTATGGAAATTGTTACTCACTTTTAAAGTTCTTCCGATTGTTTCTTATATGGAGCAGTTCACTATTGCCATAGCGCGGATACCGGTATCGTGTTGATGATGATGAACTGTATAATTTAGGTTGTTTATACAATACTAACTTTACTTTGTACAAAATATGCTGACGCAGTATATTATGATAAAGATTTATCAGAGAGACAATTTTTCACTTGCTCACAGGACGGTAGAAGAACAAGAATTTTGAAATAAGAAGGATTTGGGTAGGAAAGGAATATTTACAGTCTTATATAAGTTGCCAGTATAGACAATGTAAAATCAGTACTTAACAGAAGTAATGGATCCAAACATCGTCGATTCGCAAGGATTGAACGGATGAGTTTCACCCATATTGTGAAATATGTGAGGAGAAGAAGATACGTACGATCCAAATAAAGCTCACCATGATTATCAATCTTTCGATTGTTGCGCGGTATTATTGACAACCCTGAAAATAATTTCCGCATAAGCGGAGCATTAGCTTTTATGTTCCGGATAATTACCTTAGACATCGTCAGCATAAACTGTTTCACATTCCAATATACAGGACCAACCTGCCAATGGTTATGCCTGTTGGAAGGGCTATATCTATGTTGAACAATATCACTTTGGACATTGACATTTTTCACGTCTCTCAGGGGAGTGTTTCGTTAAAAGATTCTTTTACTTTTTAACATATTATTTTCTGGATATTATTATTAAGGATAACTTATATGGCGCCATTTTCGTGATAAAATACCTCAAGGTCACTTTGCATGGTGATTTTATTGTTAAATTAATTAAATTGAAGCTTTTAAATTTGTAATTTAATTAAAACAATTTATTTTGTTGCCACGTGCTACGGATTTATTCAAATGATTTAGAGAACAAATGGGTTTTAAGTTTTTTCAGAAACATCACTTCACTTTCACAGCCTCGCACCTCTGCTGGGAGAGCATTCCATGCCATAGGGCCTGCGACCGCAAATGCGCGTTCACTAAATTTAGTGCGCTGTTTGCGTAGAGGTATAATAACTTTTCCTCTCGCCGTAGACGTAGCTGATCTAAGCGTGAGACGCCTGTCAGCTAGTTCATCTGGAATGCATAGTTCCCCTAGATATTCTGGAGCAGAGTTGTGCAGTGACTTATACATAAGCCAACAGAGTTTGAATTCGACCCTCTGTGGAAAACGTAGCCAGTGTAGTTCCCGAAGTAGTGGAGTGATATGACTGAATTATGTAAACTCGTGTTTTTTTTTTTTTTATATATACCTCATTTTACCTAATTGTTTTAATTATTTCTATATGTATAAATTTAGGTATTCAATTTTGTAATGTACATATACATGAATACGCAAAATTTAAAAAAATAAAAAAAATGATTATGCAAAAAAAATATACAAGCGACCAATCAAAAATTTCCATGCACAACAGCTGTATTTTCATATTTCTGTAGGTTTTATAAATATAATTTGAAACCATTTTTAAGCAAACAAACAAACCATCACGCCGTTTTCCCGTAAGGGTAGGCAAATACGATAAAACGCCACATCACTCTATCGTTGCACACAGATCTCGCTTCCTCTACATTTATACATATTCTCATGCACGCGCGCCGATTATTCCGACTTTTAACATGTCCATCTTCAAGTATTTGTTAGATTTGATAATGCCATGTTTTTCTCGGTCTTCTTTTATTTCCGCATCCATCAACAATCTCATTGTAAATACATGTCCAAACCAACGCAGAGCTCTTTTCTTGATGTTGTCAATAATGCCTATCTCAGCCTTACAAAGTATACGGATTTTATTTTATCCCTGTTTTTCCAAGTCTATACTTCGCTCCCATACATCAGGGTCGAGACCAGAACTCCATTGTAAACCGCTGATTTTGCCTTTTGCGACAAAAATTTATTTGCCAAGATTTATTTAAGTGCACCGTTCACTCTGTTCCCGGCACTCACCCTCCTTTCAATATCTTTCTTTGTAATTTCATCCCTAGTACATACCCCTTTCTCAGTAATTTCACATTTAGTCATACTTTCATTTCTTTCAAAAACCATCACATTCGATTTGTCGACATTTATCAGCAAATCGCTTCCCTTGCATGCATCGTAGACCTTTGTTACCAAAAATTGTAGTTCCTCTTTGTTATTAGCAAGAAGTACAGCATCGTCAGCATACAAAAGACAGTTGACAGCTAAATCGCTCATTTTTGCTCCCATTCTTAACCTTTCAGTTTATTCATAAAGTTATCGATATAAACGTTAAACCATTTTTATTGTAGTATAATTAAATTCAGCCTCGTGGTGTAGTGGTCAGCGCGCTTGCCTACCATTTAAGAGGTCATGGGTTTGATTCCCGACATGGTTCACATGAAATATTCATTTAAAAAGGAGTTTTCAGACTAGAATATTTCATAGTCTCTGGACTGGCATCTGAAGCGTAAGACTGGTCATCTTACCTTCATGTAATAAAAATGATCATACTCTGCGATTGGTGTAACAATGAAGTGCCGTATGCTGTATTAGCTGCAGAAAGGGAATGATTATGATAACGAACTTATTTGTCACAAATAAACCATGGCATTTCCAGATCGATTTGTGCAGTATTTTAGCGCACATATATTTTAGTAATTGCGAGGAGACAAACGTTCAAAAGCAGCCGGAGACTATTTGCAACAGACTGAAGTCCGTTCCATCAAACATATGCCAATTGGCCGTAGGTTGAGGGACCATATTTCGACCGATCATGCTTACTCTAGTTATATACCTCAAGCACCATATAAATGTCACATTATTATTGACTTACTGAATCATTTTATTTATTTGTATTATAAAAATGAATTATTGAACTGAATTATGAAATAATGAAATCACAAATATAAGATACATCATCTTAATTTTGTCGTACATTGTTTCATTAAATAATTTATTTACAACGGTTCCGACTTCACACGAAATTTTCTAGTAAGTCGGGAAATAAAAATGAAAATAAAAATTATCCTATAATGTAATTGTGTATAAAATAAACAAACAATAAGTATCTCAACATGTCTTGCAGCAACAGCATCTGGTTGCGGTGAAATTATTGTTCAGATGTATTTCTCAAAATTCTTTGCTTATCTTGGTTCGAAAAGATAATTAATATTGAAATTACTTGATCAAAAAGTTATAATTATCATAGAACATGTTTTTCCTGTTTTTGTTTACGACCTAGTAAACAAGTTTGTTTGCTTCATGGTAAAAAATACTTTATTAATAGCGTGTTTACAGAATTTTCATTGTTTATTTGGAAATATACAGTTGTTTTTGAAATACGATACAAAAAATATTGAACAAATTTGGTTTTTTAAGAATTAACGGAAACCCAGCTTTATTGAGTATTTCATCCTAAGGTTAAGTAATATTTTTCGATGTTTTCAGAGAATTCCATAATTAACGTTAATATCGGCCGTCGAATTGCGTTCAAATTTTGCTAAAAACTTACTGTCGAAATGAAATATTTTCATTTAAGTAATTGTACAAAATTTTTTTTTAAATAAAAAAGGGTAGGTATAAAATATAATGTTTTAACCCTTTTTTTTCTAAAAGACGATTATTAAAGGCACAATTTTACGTAGAATTAACGAAAAATACCACAAAATTTATGTAATTTTAAATGTTTGTATAACTTTTCAGAAACAAAAAAAATATATTTTTAAGCAACAGTTTTTTGTTCGATTTATTGTTTTTAAATAATTTTATTTAAATTTACTTTAATTGTACAAGAATCAATCTACTAATTTTTTTCTTAATTTTCAGAGAGGTAATCTGTCGGTATAAAAGTAATTCTATTTTAAAATTTAAAATTTTTATTTTATTAGGGAAATCAACAGTTCTACATACATATTTTTAGTAAACAAACAGATATAGTGTATAAACTCAGAACCAATAACAGATTTCCACATAGTATACAAAGTTAGTAAAGAATATATATATATTACATATCAAATAAATACATACAATTTATACATATAAAAATGTTATTTTCAAGTACTCAATAATCAAAGATATTTTAAATATTAATTTTAAGAACATTAAGTTACTGTAAATTGGGCGGGATAAGGACAAAAATGCTTAATAACATAAAACTTTTTTAGGAAAACTCAACAAGTTTGGGTCTTAATATTTATACAAAAAAAACTCAGATTATGTGCAACAAAATCCTGTCCTGACCTCTAATCAGCCTCTATAATAATAGACAGAGGATTGAGAAAGTCGACAGCTTTAAATACTTGGGAGTTCACATAACTGAGGATGGAAGCATGCACAACACAAAGAGCTCGCAACCCGCCTAGGAATTGCTGAAGAAACTTTTAACATGATGCGTCTTATCCGGAACTCTAGTCTATATTCGGTAAAAACAAAATGCCGATTATTCAACTCTTGCATAATCCCAGTACTCGTATATGGGTGCGAATCTTGGCACCTTATCAAAGCTCAAAACACTACACTTTTTAGTTTTGAGAGTAAGTGCTTGAGAATATTAGGTATAAGGTGGTTCGATTTTATAGCTAACATTGAAGTCCGAGAACGGACGCAACAGCCTTCTATAACGAGCGTCTGTGGATGCGGCGGTGGACTTGGCTTAGACACGTGCTAGGCATGCCTCAGAAGATTCTAAACCCATGTTGCCTATTCTTTAAACCTGCGGGCTCACGCCGTCCTGGAAGGCCGTCCATGACGATCTTTCGACTTTATTCGGCGGAATTAAGGGGCGCTGGTTTGACGTGGGATGAGGCGAAAATGCTGGCTGCCGATAAGGTCTCTTGGAGGCAACTGGTAATGCCCACATGCTGCACTTAGGAGCGGATGAGGAAAAGAAAAAGAAGAAAACTTTTTTGACAGAAATACATAATAAAATCAATGGTTGTATCAAAATTATAATTACCTTATTTTTTAATATCCTGCTATTTTGAATTAAAAGCGTTTTAAAATGGCTTAATCGCGCAATTTCCTCACTTTTTTTGAGACTGCCTAAATATGTCTAAATGTTAAACTTTTTTTTTTATCATTGACATTCAATTAACTTTTCTTGGTCTATAAAAAAATCCTTAATACTTGTTAAATATATTGTATAAGTATATTGTTAAGTGTCCTTGGCACGGGTGCCAAGCCCCCAGTGAGGGCACATTATTTTTATTATTGTTTATAGATTGTAAGAGTAAAATATGAATGAATAAATAAATAAACTATTAACACTTTTATGCATCTATATCATTAAGCAACAATTTTTGTTAGTATAAAAGGAAACTTTGGAAATATTTATGTTAGTTTGATAATGTCTTAACAAGACGAAACACGTCACACATATTTTTTTAATTTTCCCTTTTTATATTTTTCATGTATGTATTTTGAAATTAGTATTTTCTAAAATAATAAAAAACTTTTTAAAATTTTAAATATTTCATGTTAACCTTTACAAGAATCGAACTCTGAACCACTAGCATGGTAGGCGAAAACGCCAACCGTTTCCCTACCAGGCGGACTTTTCCCCAATTCATTTCCTTTCATTTGACAATCAAAAAATAAAATATCACTTGTTACGCATGTTTCATAATATTACTTAAAACACATACGTTATAAAATTGCGTATTTGTAAACAGACACACGTTCGAGCAATATAATCAAAAAGGTAAAAGAGAAATTGACGAATTGAAATAAATAAACAAAAAAGTGAACCATTGAAATGTAGGTCATAGGCGAGAGGCGGGTATTCAAATTAAGAACGCCGCAGACTTGACCTTGATTTTGAATTTACGAATGGCGAACGAGTTGTGAAATCGAACATGCGCGCGCACACGAAAAAAGTAACTGTCAAACCTGTCAAATAAACTCGAAGCGCACACAAAAAGCGACAGCCGAAACTTTAAACAAAAATTCTCAACGGTTTTAATAGACCGGCATTTTTATTTTCTGCGGGTAATTAAGTCATGCATTGAAATAAAATAGATGATTATTTTACAAGTTACTGCCTCTCAATTATATATTTTACGGGCTAATTTTGATGGAGTTTGCTTTCTCTAAATAGTATGCAAGAATATCAAATTTATGGCCACTTTAGTTTTAATCATTTTTATTTATCTATTTAACACATTATATAATTATGTATTTACATTTTTATTGCCTTAAGGCAATTTATTCCTTCCTACCCAAACAATTTAGTTTAAGAAAATAAGAAATACATGCACATTTCAGGGCCTCGATTACAACGAAAAGTAACAAATTTTCGTATTTTCGTAATTTTCGTGTCTATAAAGAAAAACCGATATTCGTGTATTAAAATGAGTATATTTGCATGAACATTTAAATTATCCTCGTCGGTATTGAACATGTTTAGAAAATTAAAATGTATTAATATTCTACTTTTCATACAGAAAACTTAGCACTTTGTATCCCGGAGCCGTGTAAATACGTGATTATATAACCACGCGTTGTGTCCCGGTCCCGTGTTTTCACGTGATTTACCAGCTGTTCAAAAAAGTGCATTTTATTGACATCTATTGATATTTATTAGTACCTTTCCGCTGCTGGTACACAACGTGAAAACACGGGACCGGGACACAACGCGTGGTTACTATAATTACGTGTTTACACGGTTCCGGGATACAAATCACAAAAACAGGAGTGAGACGCTGTAGGTATATGTACGAACATTGCAATGTGGCTCTGCATAAAGGCAAAACTATCATACAAAAATGACTCATTAAATTGTTTTAAATAAATATGAGAAGTAAAAATTGATTTAACTTAGCATTTTCATAATTATGAGACATTTAAGAAACCCTTCACAAAGCATGAAATTTCACAAAAATGGGCCTGGCACAGGGTAAATTCTATATGTATTCGGCCGGTGCTCAAAGTGTTAATAGTACTTTGTAGATAAAATCGAAGGTAAATGTTAACTTCCTTTTGTAATCGGGGCCCAGATATACACAGAATCCTATAAAAAAACTTTAAAAATTTAAAACAAAAATTAAAAACCTACACTATACTTTAAAGAGTGGCGAAGAGACGGGGAGGAAAGAAGAAGGGGAAAGGAATAACTCAAATATATAGATAGTGACATTTAAACTAGTTATGTGGAAAGCAACCAGCTATAGAAAAGTGAAGATGAGAAAATAGCACTTTTATGAAAAAAGTGAATAATCAAATCTACACAACAGTTGGAATGTTTTTGACTTGGATAAATGATCAACAATCAATACGTTCGTTTTTTAAATATAACAAACAAGAATCTAAGTATGCATTTTACCAGTTTTAAGGATTTTCAAGGTACCGTAAGATTTTTCTAGTGATGTGAGTGTTTTCTGCAAATCGAGAAATACCGTTTTTTTAACGACCTATTTTCAGAAGGTGATTATTACAGTTTTTCGTATGAAAGCGGTCTGGCTGTTTTTAGCAGAACATAGAATAGACCTTACTGTACCCGATAAAACCAATATCCTTTTTTTATTGTGGACTGGCTGCTTTCTATATAACTACGTTCATTTTGATCTTGATTTAAATGTAAATAAAGAAGGGGCATCTCTGACAATAACTGTGTAGATTATTCCACAGTTGAGCGGCTACTGCTGCGAAAAAATAGGCGTTCGATCGTTTTTCTTTTGTTTGATAGATTCCGTGTCCATACGGATGAAAATATAGTCCTGTGTGTGAAATACAACCAAATCCTGTACGAGCGTTTTCTACTTGAAGCTTTTCTCATGTAAAATCCTGAAAAATGATAAAATGATAAAAATCAAGTGTGAATAAGTCAGCTTCCATGCTCGAGGTCACGGGTTTGATTCCTGAGAGGATCGACGTGAAATATTTATTTTCAAGGTGGTTTAACACAGCATCATTCGACCTTCCTTGAACTGGTACCAGAATCATTAGACTGATCAACTTAACTTCGTTTGATCGACGATTAAGTTACGCTGCATGCAGTGTCCTATGGACCATCGTGTGCCGATAGGGAGATAATGTACAATGTTTTTATTTCACACGTGGATTTTTTTTCCTGACCATCTTTATCGGGATAGTGTTATATTTAATGTTGATATTTATTGCCATTTTTTTATTTTACAGATGCTCTCGGATTTACCATTTTTTGCGTTTCGCGGAAGTCGGTTCATGAAACTTAACGAAAAAAATTAAATTCATAAATGATTGAAGGCGAAAAAAATAAACTTACTGTTCTGCAGAAAGCTATGAGAGTAATTTTGTCAAAAAATAAATACACCAGAATAAAGTTGATGCTGAAACAAGCAAAAATTATGACTGTAAGTCAACTAATATATTTTAATGTAATGTTTTTTTTTCATAAAATGATTAATGGTTATACCTCAAAAGGGTTGACTCAAAAGGTTTTTTCTAATCAATGTGAACAAGTATATAAAACAAGAAATAAACATGAAGTAAGACTACCATTTCGTAGGAAAACAAGTACACAGAACTCATTGATGCACCGAGCCGTACAGTTATATTATAAGGAAATGTGATGTGATGTGTGTATAAAAAGGAGCTGTGAAATAGGTGAGTATTTATCATAATTTGAACTATACAAATCAACAGCAAAAGAAGTATTTTGTCTCGTCCCACGCTGTCTCACATAAAAATTCACACAATTTAAAAGTTCGGGACTGTCAAGAACATTATTCAATAACCTGAAAAGCAGCTCTAAATCTGAAATTTCCCTACTATCACTAAAACATATTAATTTTTACTGCTTGATTAAACATTTATAGTTTAGCTCTTCAACTGTAATGTTCAATTTGAAATTAATAAATATTAAAAACTTATCTTGGACCTTCTCCATACTGTTTATATAGGTAACAAAATGTTGGTAATATTATTTTATTTTGTTGTCTTTTGAAAGATAATTTCAATTGCGCCCTATTTATGAAAATCCACCTCAAGGGTTATTTCAGGGGTCTTTATTTATTTATTTATATTTGGATAATTTATATACCGTCGTTTTTGTGAAAATCACCTCTTTTACGTCTGTTTTATTACCGGTTTTCCAGAAAGCGATCATGTATCTCAATTCTCTCTTAGCTTTTAAAAGACCGTGGTAAATAATCCCTTTGCGCGCGGTGATGTAACATCGTATTACCACTATTAAAAGATGGAACATTTTAAAGTTCAGACATTTGAAAAAAAAAATAATATGGAGACATATTGCTTAATATTTCCTTTTCAATAATTTATGCGAATAAACATATTATTTAGCCCGGTTATAGCAAAATAAATTAAAAATCACAAATACGTCGCTCATGTTACGCGCGTGCGTTCCCCATCACTGTCATCAACTGACTGAAGACTGAATCTGTTTACAACACCATCCGTAGAACAATGTCTCTGTCTTCCTTGTTATATTTTATAAACATAAACGGCAAATCTGCCTTTTACAAACATTTATAATATTAACATATTTGGATTAATATTATTTTTTATTTATTAAAACATGTATTTCTTTATACTCAAGATTTATTTAAAAAAATAACCTAAAAATTATACAGCATATTCAGTAGAAATTTTAAATAATAAAAGATTCTACAGTAAATCAACGAGAAAATCATAAATACTGTTTTACACAGCTAGGCAAAGTGAATAAAAAACTGTATATACACCGCAAGACAAAAAAAATTACGAGTTTACCTGCTACCGCGCCCCTTGACTTTACTGAACCCTTTTTCTAAGAAATCCTTTATCGATACCTCTTTCTTTTGTTTAATAAATTAAGGACACTATGTGTCCCCTTTCTACAATATTTACATTTTAAAATGTCTCAACAGTCTTGTTTTACCCGCGTTTGAGTGAACATAACACAACAATCATGGAAAGTGCAAAGCAAATGTCGATTGCGATAAAATCCAAAATAATCACATTGTCGCAAGAAAACATATCTAATTGTGAAATATCTCGTCGAGTTGGGTATTCAGAAGGTGCAGTGAGGTTTTTATTTAAAAAAATCCAAGAAACTGGATCCATAGAACGGAAAAAAGGAAGCGGACGGGGGCGCGTGACATCTGCCCGAGATGATCGCTTAATAAAAAAAATTGTTATGCGCGATCGATTTTTAACGGCACCTGAAATACACGCAGAGGTGCAGTCTACCAGCACATCAACATTTTCAGTAAAAACAGTGTCCAGGCGGCTGTTGGAGCATGGTTTCCAAGCACGGAGTCCCGCAAAGAAACCATTACTCACGGACAAAATGAAGAAGGCTAGACTGGATTGGGCGAAAGAGCACCAGAATTGGACCTTGGAGGATTGGCAAAATGTTGTTTTCTCTGATGAATCAAAATTCAACCTTTTTGGTCCAGACGGCAGAAAGATAGTTCGACGAAAACGTGGGGAAAGATATCATCCGTCGTGCGTCACTCGAACCGTTAAACATTCACCCTACGTGATGATTTGGGGGTGCATGACAGCATACGGTTTAGGACCTCTAAATTTTGTACAGGGTACGATGAATGCCATTCAGTACAAAAAATTGTTAAAAAAACATATTATTCCAACAATCGAGGACATTACGCAGTATACCGCGGACCCAATTTTTCAGGACGATTCTGCGCCGTGCCATAGAGCCCGCACTGTGAGTACAAATATATATTTTTTTAAATGCATTTTGTGACCACATGATAAATAATTTATTGTTTTTTTATAAATCAATGAATTCAAGGAGAAAATTGGCTTAAAATCGTTGACGTGGCCCGGGAATAGCCCTGATTTGAACCCGATAGAAAATTTATGGGCGATTATGAAAAAAAAAGTCGGGAAAAAAAAATCAAAAAACATTGAGGAATTAAAAAAAAACTTAATTCAAGTTTGGGAAGAAGAAATAACATCAGAAATTTTAGATTCGCTTTACGCTTCTCTAAATAATAGAATTTTATATGTTATAAAAAATAAAGGTGAATTCACTAAGTACTAAATATTTTTAAATGTTATAAATATGTTTAAATGTAAAATACTTTAATTTAAAATAAAGCAATAAGAACCTACTTCTTAAATATGAATTAAAAAATAACATGTCTTTTATTATTCCATCACAAACACTCGACCATAAATGAACCGTTATGGGTCTCTAAGGTTCGGGTAATCTGATACCTGATTAATAATGGCAATTTCTAAGTACAATTCATGAGTAAGATTTTTTATTTTAACCTTGAAATAACGAGTAGTCATCACATATGTCAAACAATATAAAAAAAACTAATTAAATATCAAGAATAATTCATTATATGTCAATTTTAGTTTTTTTTGAGAACTCGTAAATTTATTTGTCTTGCGGTGTATATATATTATGAAATCCATGAATAAATAAATATAATTACCATTCACCATCTTTGAAAAAGTTCAAACGATTTGTTCTATAGGAACAATACCTATTAACAATACCAGGAACAACAATAATGATGACTTATATTTTCGTACTTTCTCTAGTATAAGGTATTTGTATAGATGTGTTGCTGAATTAGCGGACATTAATTCTTCGCGATTTAAGAATAAATGTTTTTTGTATTAACATTTAGCATAGTTATACAAATTCAACTTTCCAAATTGGGTGTGAAAATGTCCATTTGAAGATTACAAAAAATACAAACTCATCATTAAAAAATTAAGAGAGACATATCAATTCTTGTGTCCTATGTTGATTACTGTGACATCACAGCTACACAAGAGTTAACATAAGCTTCGTACATCATGATTTTTTTTCCTCTTTTGGTGTGAGGTCTTTAAATTTGTAGAAGAGGCTATGTAATAAGGCTATTACCTTGATGCGTCATTGTGACTTATTACGAAAATGATGTTCCTTAGATTTTCGCCAACGCTTCTACATCGTGCCTCTAGCTTATCTTTAATATTCGTTAGGGGCCTTCATGATTGATGATCATAAGCTGTAACTGGGGTACTAATGCAGTGCCCAATTCACCATCAGTTTCTTATATGGAAATTATGAACCAATAAAGATTGTTATTTTTCGATCTGTGAAAACAACAAGTTCACAGAAAAAGCGTCGTTATGCCGACTTACTTAAGTGGTATTATGGTGTGCGAAATTACAGATCTGGGCGTCCTTAGGCCGCGCTCGGGATGTGAACCTTGAATTCTGGTTTCTCAAGGCGGAACTCTCTACCATCTGCCTACAGTGATGCAAAAACGGCCTGGGAATGCAAATACTGCATTTGCGTGCAAAAATGCAGTGCTGTGTCAAAACGAAAACAAAAATGCTTAATTTACTTTTCATATAATTTGTCAGAATGAAATATTTATTTCTAAATTTGAATTATTTAATACTAAAACACGTACGACGTTTGGTCAGAGGAATTTCTGTTTTGTGGCCCCAAGAGCGTTCGATGTCCTGGATGAATATATATACTTTTTATTTTATTTATTTATTCATATTTTTTGCTTACAAACTATAATTAATAATAAAAATAATGTGACCTCACTGGGGTTTCCCGTACCGAGGACACTTAACAATAGACTTTTTAAAAATTACATTTGAGAATAAACAAAGAAGACTAAATTCAAAAAACGAAGATAATTAACAAATATTCAGACAGTTTGAAAAAAAAGGTATTTATTTAAATCTATATTATTTATATTAAAAAACACACAATGAAATATATTTAGTTCTCCTAAACAAAAGCCGTTTTCAGAAAGAGTGTACAAGTTTGGATTTTGTCTAAGGGAAGAGACCATTGCAGGAGACTGCTGCGAGATATTGCATAAATGTATACGCAAATAATCTCATGAAGAAGAAATATATGTTTGTGCAATGATTTTTAATTTAAATTTTTGCTTTTATTAAATAATGTACATTTGTTTCCACTTTCCATTATGTTGTATCTCGACTCAACACAGGGCTCTTGGCCTTATAGGCTTTGGGATTCGTTTTTATTTTTTATTTGTAATATACGAGTATATGAATTTGTATAAATAAATAAAAAATATTTCGAAAAGCATTAACTTAGTGGTCAAACATTTTACTAAATGTTATTAAGTATTTATAATGGCTTATAATGGTAACCCTACACCTATTAAACTCACGCCCCTCCCTTTACCCGTTTCCCCTCATTTTTCCACTATTTCTCCCACATTAAAAAATATTTTTAAAACCTAATCAATGCGTGTAAGGGTAACATATTAAAATGCATGGCATGTTGATTTTACATTTTTGAGCATGTCACGGTGTATAGTGGGTTTTGCATGTTGGTTTAATTGGTTTTCTGACAAATAGATGGGCCCGTCTCAAAATCGGTAGACATGGAAAAGTTGATAAGTAGTTATAACCAAATATTTCATAACATTTAATAAAATGTTTGACCGCAAACTTAGTGCTTTAAATATTAATAATAATTTATTTATGTAACAATTTATATACATAATATACTATTTTTATACATAAAAGGCGGGTATATTGCCTTAAGGCAATTTCTTCCTTCCTACCCAAACCTTTCAGTTTGAGAAAATTACAAGTACATAGACATATTGAATCTAACAATTTTATACAAAATTTAAAAACAAAGATTAAGAAAATAAAAATACATAAAAAATTTACACTATACTATGAAGAGAGGAGAAAGGATGGAAAGGAATGAAGAAGGATAAAAGAACAATTTTAAAATGTAGATAGTGACATTTCAATCTTGACTTAAATGTAAATAAAAAAGGGGGGTCTTTAACATTAGTGGGTAGATTATTCCACAATCGAGAAGCTACTACTGTTAAAGAAGAGATAAGAAAATCGGAGCGATGAAAGGGTATTAAAAGGGTTCTCTCGTCACTAGAACAAAGAGTTAGTCCGGGTTGTGATAGAGGTTGGAAGAGCCCTCTCAGATAAATAGGCGAAGTGGGATTATTTAAAATATTGTGAAGAAGTGATAGTATGTGAATGTTTCTTCTATGTCTGATAATGAGCCAATGTAGTTGCGTGCGATATTATTATTATTAATTTAGCTTTTAAAAGTTATTATTTCGTCACTTACCGCCACTGAATTATGAATACATTATAAATTTAGATATCCCGAAACCATTTCAGAGCAATGTACTTCAAGTATTCATTGCCAAATCAAGGGACTCATGAAATGAGTAAATATCCCAATGATTTACATAACTTCTTTTTTTTAATCGTTATTTCTATGAGAAATCTTATGTAAAATGTATTTGCAATCCACGACTAGCAGAAAAATGATTATATCACATTTCAGAAATATTGCAAGAAATTACAGGAATCTCATACAACTGCAGTGATAAAGACAGTTGATGTTAACTGAGTGAGAAAACGGTCTGCTACAAGATTGATCGACCAAATATAGGAACAAACATGGTCTTCAATAAACGCTCGCACTTCCCTTAACTTCGACCAAGATCGAGAATGGAAGCCATGCGCGGTCCGTCCATAGATTGAATGGAACCAAACCTACCATAAAAAATTGACTTTTAAACAATCAGTACTGATCGCGCCACTTGCCCGTTGGCAGATGAACGCTCGTAATTATCTGGTTCGCGGAATGTGTTATCTTTATGCTTTGCCACTGAACCCTAATACAATGAATGCAATTCCTACCTTGCACCGGGGTTCTGGTACCTTATTATTTTGAACTTGTCTCGCGGCAGTCAGGATCAGATCAGATCTTGTGGTCAGGAAGAAGGGGCAATTGACGTGGTTTCTTGATTATTCTTATTACACGACACTGTGAATTACATAAATTATTAATTGCAAAAGTAACTGATTCGCGATCGCGGTGAGAAGCGAGAATTATCTAAGAACATGACTACTGACAGTTCGGTTATTAACAATTGTTCTTTTGTTATATGCATTTGAATAATTTGGAATATTTAATAAGTTGGGCCGGAGACAAAAATGTGGTACCTACCCACTGTAAGAAACGCAACATCTTAACCAGGGCCCAGTATGCAGCAAATAAATCCAGCAAAAATAATGTGGCGTAACCAAGTACCTGCAATATTTTGAATTTGTCCTAATGTTTGTGGATAAAAATCTGGATTTCGCCCGCTAGGGAGTCATTAAAATTAACATTGATTATTACAAAATTGTAATTTGTTCATCTTTATGACTCCGTAGAGGGTGAATACCAGTCTTTTGTCCCAAAATATTGTCATAAAACCAACTGGTCTAAGAAGAAGTAGAAAGATTGAAAAATTGTTTTTCGGCGTTGCCTAGTGTTTGAAATAATTAGATCAGATGAATCTCTTCACAACAATAAAGGTTTAAGCTCTTTAACTTCAGTAAAAACAACAGATAGAAAAATTAAAAATATATGAATTTTCAAACGTACGCAAAATGGTAAATGTTACACAGTGTGTAAAGTGGCCACTTACACCGGCCAATGATAGGTCATAAGCCCTGTAAATGCCTAGATTTACATATTCCCTTCTCCTAAATGATAACTGATCTTATCTTTTTAGTAATAACAACAAATATTTTTTGATAGTACTTTGAAGTAAAGTTAACTGCGTTCCGCCTTATTCCAAAAGATGGAACTGTGTAAGTCAGGAGGTACTCTTCAAAAATGGTCATGTCCACTTTTGTTCAATTTGAGTAAATGTGACTTTTGTAAATAAAATTAAATCTTAAATATAGACAGAACAGAATTTGACCAAATTTGAAATGTGGCAATTGAAAACAATACTGATACATTTGAAGCAAACGCGATGCTCGAAAATTGACGTACAAAAATATTCTGAAAAAACAAAAAAAATCGTTTTTGGAGTTGACCATTTTTGAGGATTACCTCCTGAAGTCTGTTGATTTCTAAAAGGCAGTCGCCCAGTACTGAATTCACAAGTAAGCGCACGCGCAAATTGGGATCTTTAGTAACTCTGTGGAAGCAATTCTAACAAACCAATCCATGTTTTGCGACTGTTTTATTACAAATTTAACACTTTAATCATTTGACATGATTGTGTTATTATATTGAACAATGAAATAGATTTTTATATGCCGAAATAACTGCTGAAAATCGATTTTATTTCTAAGCACATAATTTGAATGACTGTGTTAGTATTAGGCAGATATTTTACGGATATACTCGTAGCTAGTGACTGTGTGACCAGTATGACAAAGTGACTGCTTTCCTAATCAAAAACCTTTGCCCCTGATGGAGGCGTAACATAGTCCTAGTGTCTAATGACTTATATCCTCGAAGACAACAATGCTCAGCATGAGCAAGACGAGAAAGAAAAATAAAGCAAGTTTTGGATCTTGTTTAATATTATTTTATTTTTGAATGGTTTTTTACACATTTGCAATCAAGAATAGAAAATTATGCATTTTGTGTTGTTTTGACATCCCTAAAATCAAACCATTCGGAGTGCAACGACATATTAAGGTGACGCGAGTGAGGAAGGTCTTTGGTTCGACTCCAAGGGCGACTGCAAAGGGAAAATCAATGAAGCGGTCTGTTTATTGTTCAGGAAATAAATAAAACATAACAATGTAATATTATTAACTCAGCAATATGATATATATTACGACATAGACGGAGAACGTTTTTGAAAACGTTATACAACTAGAAGGAACCAATCGCTAAAAAACTAAATGAAGAAGTCTGTGTAGATTAGTCAATTCATCGCAAGCCATGGAATTGTTTGGGATAGATCTTTCGACTTTTTGTAGATCTCTTCGCGACCTCTTGGGATGTAGTTGGATTGGCATGGTTTAGCTCGAAGTCGTAGGTCTTTCGTTTTTATGAATATATTGTAGATAATTATTGTTTTGCCCTTGTTTGTCTTTGCTAAATAGTTTTATGTTCTTTTTGTTCAGTTTCTTGCATTTATGTTTCTTCATGTAACTGTTGTAATTGGCCTAGGCCGTATATATAATAAATAAATAAATATATATATTTTTAATAATTTGGCTTTGTTCGATAGTCTACTAACAAATAAATAGATATATTCAACTTCCTCATTGTACAATGATTTATCCGAAGACAGCCTTCATATCATTTCAAATCAATCGAAAAATATGTTATCGACACGTTTTCTCATAATATAAAAAGTCAGTTGCAGGTAACGCCAGCGCGACATTGCATAAATTTATTAATTATTAATCACAATATGGTTCACTCACTGTGCTGCGTGTTGTTCATGTAAGGAATTCATATTTACGTTGTCTATGCTATTTTTCTATAATGTATGCTTCCACTTTCCCTTATATTTTATCCCAACTCAACACGGGACTTTTGGTTTAAAGGATTTTGGAATACGCAAATCTGTACCTTTGAAGATAAAAACAAGGGAGTTGACTTTTTGCTATTTTGTTTTTAAGTTGAATATGCAGAAATTACCGCATAAGCTATTTTATACGTGAATAAAACACCAGAGTCCAACAATGTTTGGTTATGTTCAAATGCTTGCAGACTGGCTGGATTTCCTCCCTAGGGAGTTGTTCATATTTAAATTTATTTCAAGAGAGAGGTATTTTTCTATAATGTATGCTTCCACTTTCCCTTATATTTTATCCCAACTCAACACAGGACTTTTGGTTTAAGGATTTTGGAATACGCAAATCTGTACCTTAGAAGATAAAAACAAGGGAGTCGACTTTTGGCTGTTTTGTTTTTAAATTGAAAATGCAGAAATTACCGCAATAAGCTATTTTATACGTGAATAAAACACCAGAGTCCAACAATGTTTGATTATGTTCAAATGCTTGCAGACTGGCTGGATTTCCTCCCTAGGGAGTTGTTCATATTTAAATTTATTTCAACCGAGAGGAAAATAAAATTTGAGAAGGGAATATGGAAGTCTAGGCATTTACATTATACAAATTTATTTATAAACAGACACTATCAAGTATCTATCTTCAGTTCTTTTTTTTTCATTTGAAGATAATTCATGTTAATGATGGTTTGTGAGAGATCATTGAACAATCTTGGAACAACGCAATTTAATGTTCGCTCTCCAAAGTAATTTGTAATTCGAGGAACAAACAGGGAGCCCTTAGTTTTTAATCTAGTGTTATGGTGTGGGAAACTCTTTTTTTATATTCCAGATCAACAAAGTGATCTACAATCAATTTGTAGTCACAAAGTTGTTTTACCGGCAGGACATTACAGATTTAAAAATAAACACCATCGTCAATATGTTTCGCCTCACGGATTATGCTATCAGGTACAGTCCCTCATCAGTCTCACCTGAATATCATAAATATTACCCAGATGAGACTGGAAGGTGAGACCCCAGACACGCACTCCGTAAGATATAATGGATTCAATGAGCGATGTATATATGTGATAGTTGGTCCTAAAACTTACCTAGCAGAACAAAAAAGAGATTTCTGGCTGGTTCTGTCGACCAGGTACACGGAAACACACCAACTTCAGCAAATCTGGACAGCCAATGAATAAATTGATTACTTTATCAAGTAATCTTAGGCCAGTTAGGAATATTCTATCAGAAAGTCTTAAAAGATTTTCTGAAGATAACAATTGATTATAATTAAATTATAATTGTTAGCTGTTTTAAAAATGCACAACAGATGGTAATAATATTTTTATGTAATAGGTCTAAGCATTTTGGGAAACAAAAAAATCTTCATTCTCAAAGTGGGCGGTGGGTCAAATATGTAATTTGACAACCTCTAATTTAGAACTACCTAAAAAAAATAAAATTTAAATAAATAAAAAAAATATTTCCAATTTTAGTAGTCTGTAGACAGATACGGTAATTATGCAGATACAGTACTTATTGGGCCTCTCTCTTCCCGTCTTGCTCTTGCTTCTGGCAGCCATCTTGCTTTTCTGTTTCTCTTTTTAAATTCAAAATTGGAACAATGGAGCGCCGTTGTTTTCGCGCGCGCGGGAAATCGAGGTCAAAGAAAGAGTTGCCATGTTATATTATTATTATACTTTTACCTACAGGGGTAACAAACTTATAATAGAAATGAAATAGATAACAATAAAATTACTTTGTTTTTTTTTATGTACCACTTATTTTTTCAATAATTTCATAAACAACTAGTTTCGGCAAAATACTATGTCTTCTTCAAGGTAAATTACAAACTTGCATGATATAAAATTTACACAGTAGAGTGGGTGTGAAACTAGGGATTTTTGTGTGGATTTAAGGAAAGAACATACAAGTTGTCTTAAAAACAGTCATATTTTGGAGTTTGCAGATCACATTCTAACAAATATTCACTCATTCAACATTGAAAATGGTCTTTTATTTTCAAACATAAACAAAAAAGAAAGGACACTCAATAGTAAGTACGACAATTACTGTTAGATCAATAATAATAATATGAATTTCAGTTTTCACCATTCTGCCTAAATATCCACATTTCCTCAGCTCTTTTATCTGTTGTGAAAAAAATAATAAGTCATGTAAGACAGGATGGCGAATGTGTAAAGTAGCCACTTAAACCAGCCAATGACAGGTCATAAGACCTGTAAATGTCGAGACTACCATATTCTCTTATTAAAAATATTTTCCCTCTGTTGCAACAAATTTAGATCCGAATTACTTCCTAGGGAGGTAATCCAGCCTGTCTGCAAACATTTGAACATACTCAAAATATTGTTGAAATAGATAACACTTGTATTTTATTGGTTAGTTGGGTGAATCTAAAAGTTGAGAGAATAAACAAGCTTGCCAAATTACAAAAAGTTCATTATTCATTTAAATAAAATAAATTCGATTTATGTATTCATACCTTTAAGAAATATACTAAAGATAAAAGAACTGAAACAATTGTATTATGGATTGGTAAATTTAATACTGACGTATGGTCTAATTGGCTGGGGAAGCTGCACTAAAAGAACTATGGCTTCAGCAGCTATAGCTTAGAAATCAGTAGCGGTCACGAATCTCAAATACCGAACGGTTTGCCATGCTCATAATACTAGACACTCCATTAAGGATCTGATTCTACAGAGATGAGTTAATACTTTTTTGGCTCAAAAGCAGCAATACTTTATAGGCCCGAGGATATCCCAGATTCATGGAAATGTGGTGGGATTGCCAGGCTGAGGAAGGTGTTGGCTGCATTTTTAATCTGTAATGGTCGGAGGGAGTCAGAGAAATTGTTGTCCGATGTAGAAGGACGTAAGCTGATTACTTGTTTTACTAGTAATGACTTAGGACTTAGGATATGGAGATTTTGGTGTTGTTTATGTTTTCATTGTATATTTATTATTTACTTTTAAGACTGAAAAAGCACACGTAATAAAAAAACTGTAATTACTTTTAATATTATTACAAAAAACATTATTTACTGCGTTAGAACGGGTAAGCTATCCCTAGTTAGGCAGTTTAGATGAACCACCAGCAAAAAAATATATACATATATATGTATACTTTTACTACTCAATAAATTTTTTGTATAAATAAATTTAAAAAATAAAAATATAAATTCATTGAAAAAAAAGGAAAAAAGTACTCTAATAAAATGAACAAAGAAAATAAAAAGTGCAGTCAGGAATATAATATATTTAAGAAAAAAGTAAAAAGTTATATTTAAAATTCTTTTTTGTGCAGCATTGATAAAAAACATTTTTTTGTTGCAATTTATATGTTATCCTTAAAACATTAATAATTAAAAATAAAACATTCAAATTATTGTAAGACATCATACCCCGTTAAGTAAACAAGAATTGTTTTTTCTTTTACGTAATAGGAAACGTTAATGTTAATATATGTATTGAATTTATAAAAAATGTATTAAGTAGTAATATTGTGTACTTATATTTTAAACTTATAATATTAGAAATCAAACATTGATTTGAGTCTACTGAACACTTTATTTTATTTTTACAAATATAAAAACAAACATTTCGTGTCAAAAACAAAACAAAAACAAAAACATTTAATCGTCACATTCGTTTGAAAATGCGAAACAAGGCGAAACAATTGTCACGAAATTTTTTATATTTGTAAAAATAAAATAAAGTGTTCAGTAGACTTAAATCAGTGTTTGATTTCTAATACTATAAGTTTAAATATGGAGTTCTCTAAAATAAACACCAAATCAATCAATACTTATATTTTGTTTATCTGAATAAACTATAAATTTGTGCGTCCCTTCACCAAGTAATAATTTATTTTTTTTAAAATTATTTCAACAGAGAGGGAAAACATTTTTGACAAGAGAATATGGAGGAAAAAGAGGAAATCCAGCCAGTCTGCAAGCATTTGGACATACTGAGACATTCTTGAAAAAATATTTTTCAGAATGTTTGTTACCGCTGTTTAGGGCCCCGAGTAGTCGTTGTTACATTGAAAGTAAGAATTTACATAAAAATGCGTAACCATTCTCCATAATCTACTTTGGGAAGGCATTTCTCCGTCTTATGTCTGTTATTGTTTGTTTTCATAATACTTGTGTTGCTGCCTACAACTGCTTTATGTATTTTTATTTTTAGCATGATCGGAAAAACAGACATATAGCTCTTAAGCTCAATGTTTATTTTTGTAAATTTATTGATAATTTTTATTTGCTAGAATTTCATTCGTTTATGCACTTTGTACCTGTAAGACGATTAGTAATATAGCTTCAATAGGTAAATGTTATCAACTCTCAAATATTTAAATATAGTAAATTGGGATTAGAATTCCAACAGTCCATGCGCTCAGTAGCTGCAACACTTGTTGTTATCTAACTTCTATTTTTATAAATTTGTTTTTTATTTCATTTTTTAAATATCACTAAAACTCTAAACATCATTGTCAAACATATTACAACAGAGATGAAGAACATTTACGATAAGATAATATAGAAGTCTAGGCATCTACAGGGCTTATGACCTGTCAATGGCTGGTTTAAGTGGCCACTTTACACATTGTTTAACATTCACTATTCTGCTCATATTCGAACATCTATATTCCTTCAATTCTTTCATCTTCATGGACCAGGTAATTTATCAACAATATTTTGAGTTTGTCCAAATTTTTGTAGACAAGGACTGGATTCAACTCCCTGGAGAAGTATAGAAATTGAAAAAATAATATTTTCATTCGTTGCCTAGTATGTAGGTGAAATAATTCAATTCGTTGAATCTCACCAGCATAAATAAAGGTTTCAGCTCTTTAACTTCACAAACATCAACAGATGAAAGAATTGAAGGAATATAGATGTTCAAGTATAGGCAGAATGGTGAATGTTACACAGTGTGTAAAGTGGCCACTTAAACCAGCCATTGACAGGTCATAAGCCCTGTAGATGCCTGGAACTCTGTATTACCTTCTTTTAAATGGTCTTCATCTCTGTTGTAATATGTTAATATAAACAGCTCCCCAGGGAGTTGAATCCAGTCCTTGTCTACAAAAATTTGGACAAACTCAAAATATTGTTGATTTACCCAAATGTTTAAATTTTGCGAGCCATTTTTAACAAGTTGTATAGTATAAGAAAATCAGAATCATAATACTTTTTGACCCATTGCTCCCTGACGGTAAAAATTTGTCCAGGTGTAAAATAACTCATATAACTCTTACATGAGAATGCATTTGATAAAACTTATCACTGTCAGTACATATTTAGACATTTTTTAGAAGTGTCGGCTAGTTTGAAGTAGTTAGTTCCAAAAAATGACTTCTGGGGATCCGTTTTGCGTAGAGCTGTCACCCGTTTGGCTGTGTAAAATTACTACTCCTTTACAAACTTCAATATTATAATTATGATAGCAAGTAAAAAAAACGATTTTTTTGTGGTTTGATTGTAATGAGGGTTTTTTTTATTTGTTTTTGTAAATATATATCCATGGATCCATACGGAGTAAACCCAGATCATCGTTTCCTCCATTGTTCTTTCAAACAAGAGAAAACAATTACTCTATGAAAGTAAACAAAAAAATAATAAAAATATATTATGGTATAGTTCATTATTATTCCATGTCCGCTCCCTTGCTGGAGCATATAGTGTCCACAAGATTCTCTAAGCATCTCTGTCAAAATTATGGAAAAATTATAGTTAAAGCAGCAATATATTGATTTTATATACATATACAATAAAAGTAATTAAAAGTAGTTTAAAAGTACAAAAACATGTCAATTCAGCAAAGAAAAAAAAAACAGGTATGGCAAGTTATCTGTAAAATTTAAAAACGCAATATAAGGAGAAGATTTTAAACTAAAGGTAGTTGATAAAATTTCATTAAAGCGATTTTAGCAGTAATACAAATTTCAGTAGAGAAATTTGATTTAAAATAACAATATTAATGTATGTAATGTGAAGTGATGTAAGCGAAAAGGGGATCAACGGGACTTTTATTCAAAAGGGTCCTAAATTATGAAACAGTACTCTTGTATGCTGCAGACTAGAGTATCATACAATGTGCGAATCGCATTAGTATTATTAAAATATCTAGAGAGTTAAGACGTACAAATCCCAGCAATATATGTTTATATAAATTCGTTTAAAATGTCAGTACATCTCAATTTGCCGAAGTATTATTGAAACGTTAACAACAGTAATCGAGCTAACGTTATGGTCACGGTGCATAGAGACTGCACATTTTTTGCTTCTTGAACAATCCAGAGTGCCAGAGAAAAGAGAATGAAACGTACTTTTGCGCTCTAGTTAACCCAGAATCCGTACGACAGAAGAAAGTGCCACGAAACCGGTCTAGTTATATGGACACCGTTACTCGTCTTTGCTACAAAGCGAAATGACGTTACAAAACTTGGTTTGTATGTAACATAATCGTAATAAAAATGTTTCGAAAATAAATAAAGATGTTTAAAAATCGGCAACGTTTTGAGTATGTCCAAATGTATATAAACCAGCTAGATTTCCTCCCTAGGAAGTCACTTAGATCGTAATTTGTTGCAACAGAGAAGGAGAATATTTTTGAGAAGGAATATAGATAGGAGAAAGGATTACTTTGTATTGTATTTAAATTTGTTGCAACAGAGAGGGAAAATATTTTTGAGAAAGGAAATATGGGAGTCTAGGCGTTTACGGGGCTTATGACCTGTCATTGGCTGGTTTAAGTGGCCACTTTACACATTGTGTAACGTTTACCATTCTGCCTATGTTATTATTTAAATATGAACCACTCCCTCCTCCTACGTGGCATGATCAGATAAACCAAAATCTTAGGTCTGGTCATGTCAAAAGCAGATTGAACCGAAGGGCATGTATGACAAGATGTATAAATGTGGAAGAAGTTAGGAATGTATGCCAGGATAGACGCGTGGGAATGGCGTGATGGTAGTAGTAGTAGTAGTAGACAATTAGTAAATACGCACAATATAAAATTGCTATAAATAAATGGATAGTGGTGGTGGGTTGCGCACGGATCGATGAGTGAATCAAGCCAAATAGGTAAAAAATTGTTTCCTGATCATGAAATTTTGTCTACAAGTTTATAAGAATTTATTATGTTTTTGATGAATATTTTAGTTTTATTTTGCTTATTATGTTAGCGTAAAAATGAGGTTAATTAGATTAATTACGTTTTTATTTTCTTATTATTTTTAATATGTTAAATAACTAATTTAAGACATGTTTCATTATGTACTTATTGTTAAATGTTTCTCTCGGCACGGGACACCCCCATTGAGGGAACATTATTCTGTTTAAAAAATATTGGAATTTTTATTAAGTCTAAGTAAATAAATAAAATAAATAATTTATATAAATTTAAATTTTAATAGAACATCGTCACTAATCTTGAAGTCACAATTATAAATGCCAAACATCTCGCGTTTTTCTAGTGACACATTTTTTTATAATTTATTTTTTTAAGTTGCGTATTTTTTGATTTTTTTATGACAAAAAAACAGATTGGCATGAAACTAAACAATTAATTAACTTAATCTAAAAAAAAATAAAATCTTTTTAAATTTACAAAAGGTCAAATTATGGCACAATCGTAAAAAACCACTTCTCCACAACGTACATATTGATTTTGAAAATACATTTATTTTTTTAAATTCATTTCATATATTTTTATCGGAATTCTTCATGTGTGATATTTCCCTATTGTCAAATAAATAAATAAATTGTTTAATTTGTTATAGGCGGGTTGGGTATAGGTAATATTGGTACGTATCCATGAAGTACAGTACCGGCCAAAAGTGTGCCATCCACGATGGAAACGAAAGTGGCGGCCTACTTTCTGCCATAACTGTTCACTGCCGAGTATAACAGTATTATGAATGCTGCGGTCAATGCCGGAATTTTAAACCTGTGACTGATTCCTAAAAGGGGCATTTTTACTAACTGTATTTTACAAACGTACATTTTCTTTCTTTTGACAGCAATATTATGAATACTTTTTTGAAGATTTTAATTGAATTCTTATCAAAATCATCATTTATGGAATGTTATCAAAAAACTTGAGTCAAAATGAGTGCCTCAAATATAAATGATTGAGTTTTATTTAATAAGGTAATCCAACAAAAATGTTTATTTTTAATTTTTTTATTTTTTTATTTATCACTTTATACATAAATGATTTATATACATATGAAGGCGGGCATATTGCTTTGAGGCAATTTTTTTCTACCTACCTAAACCGTTCAGATTGAGAAAATTACTAGCACATGAACATATTCTAAGGAATTAGCTGAATCTTAAAGTTTAATGCAAAAATTTGAAACAAATATTAATTGAAAAAATACACTTTGCTATGAAGAGAGGAGAGGAGAGGTGATAGGAAGGAAAGAAAAATATCAGCCAGCCGTCGATGGGACAAGTGCTCTTCCGAAACTGGAGTGATGTAACACCGACAACACAGTTATATTTTTATAAAAATTCATAATAATTAAATTGAAAAAGGAACAACTTAAACATTTATACAATGATATTTAATTCTTGATTTAAATGTAAATAAAAAAGGACACCTCATACATTAGTGGGTATATTATTCCACAATCAAGCAGCTACTACTGTAAAAGAGGAGGCAAGAAAGTTAGAGTCGTGAAGAGGTATTAAAAGGGTTCTTTCGTTACTAGGGCGAATAGATGGTTCATGTTGTGATAGAGGTTGGAAGAGAGCTCTTCCAACGTTTACAAACATTCTGCAATCATTCCAACTTATCATGCAGTTCAGAATTTGCATCTGGGTAACAGACGTCTTTAAAAATATATACTCAAAAACGTACAATTTGTAGGTTTGGTCGATGCAATTTCATATGTATTTCCAAACATACATAACATGACGTTATTACATTACTTCTTAACACAGAAATTATCAATAATATTGATATTTCTACAATTATAATTGACTACTCTAATTCAGTTCATATAAGTTTTACTATGACAAAAAATATATACAGTCTTCATTATTTATCGTCCATGGTCTCAAGATAGTAAAGTCTTCATAAACAAACAACAAAAAAAAATATAGAGACTGTATTTTGGGAAACATTCATTTATTCTCTTGGGTTAATATTTTGTTTCTTATATCAAAATATTTATTCTGTGTATTTTTACTGTGTACGTGCTGTTACGTAAAACTGATTAAATAATTATTTATATTTACGCACAGGCTATGTCTACGTAGATTTTATTATGTTTTATGTTATGTTTGTATTAACATATTACAACAGAGATGAAGAACATTTAAGAAAAGGTAATATGGACGTCTAGGCATCTACAGGGCTTATGACCTGCCAATGGCTGGTTTGGCTGTTTGGCAATTGGCTGTCAATCTCTGTTGTAATATGTTAATATAAACAGCTCCCCAGGGAGTTGAATCCAGTCCTTGTCTACAAAAATTTGGACAAACTAAAAATATTGTTATGTTTGTATGATATGTAATGAAAGAAAAAAATACAATAAATATTTTTAAAATATAGAATTTCGTCTGAGGTTTTTTTATTTTATGATTTCTTTTACAATATTTAATATAAAATAAGTTATGCATGTGTACTTGTTAACTAAGGTTTATTCCTAAGAGATTGTTCGTAAAATTTGGGAGAATGAGTATCATTAATTATTATTTATATCAATACAGAGATGGGTAGTATCATTAAATATGTCGATTTTATTATTTCGGCAGTATTCGCTAAATTTCCGACACATGTGTGCCAAAGGTGTGTAGTATGTTGCATTACGTGAAAACTAAGTCAGTTTTAATATGTTCTGCGCCGCGCCGCAAAACGCTCGCCACTATGAGCAAAAACTTACACCAAAAAAGGCCAGATCCTGTTTCAAGTTTACAATCCGAAACTATCAGGACATTTGCGAACGCAAGGTATAGTTTGTGCTGTGCGGGTTGAGGAACAGTTCTCCATTATTTTGTTATACTTGTTCCAGTGATGATGGTTTTTCAATCAATCTAATAATAATATCAATTTTACCAATGTCAATAAACCTTTAACTCTTTTACCATCATCATCATTTCCTTTCAGCACCTAATGGTACATACGGTACTGCATTGGTACACAAACCGCAGAGTACCTTAATATTTTTTGTTACATTAAGGTAAGATGGTCATTCTCACGTTTCAGGTGCCAGTTCAGGGACTACGAAATATTCTAGTGTAAAAACACCCTTTTAAATTTATTTATTATTTATTCTATTCATTTTAATTTATTTATCAAGAGCATATAAAAATTAACATATAAGTCCCACTGAACTGCATAAAATGCAGTCAGTGGGACTTCTAATATATATACATAATCATATCTCTTAAATTCTATAAACTTATAAAAACTTTTATTACTATGGAAAAAAAAAAATATGAACAACAAAAATAAAAAATTGTCCAAATAAAAAAGAAAAACACAAAAAAAATCAATATAAAAAACCACGTTCTTAAATAAATGATCTTATTAAGGCATTATAGGCTGTGGCCCGTGTCAAGCCATAATAACCAACAAAAAAAAGTAATAAAATGAATTAAATTGTAATAACGTGTGATGCAATAGTAATAATAATGATTCACATACAATACATAAAAATATGTAAAAATAATAAAACAATAAATAATAACATTATGAAGAAGATTTCATAAAAAAATAATCAGTCATGAATGTTAAAGTATAAAATATAAAATTACAAATAAACATTTCATGCCAACCATGTCGGGAATCGAACCCGAGACCTCTGTTATACCCTATGGTGGTATATAAAGATCAATAATAAGGCTCATTGTAGTTGACTGTGGTTTATTATAAATGCTTATTATGTTGTGGTAAGAGAGCGACTGTTTACTAAGAGAGACAAATCTAGAATGACTTGCCAAGCTGAGTGGGTTTGCAGACGACTGTAGATATATATTGGTGTCACCAACAATATACCTACATTCCTTACAATAGGCAAATGCGTTCACCACTGCACTACGAGGTAAACTCATTTACAGAAATCAAAATGTGATAAAATAAATATATGTAAAGCATTTAATAGCGAAAGATATTTATAGCGTTTTTTTATATCACCGGTCGTTTTAAATAGTGTACATATTCACGCTTTGCCCTCAACATAGAAATTTAACAGTTAAATCGTGATCCGAGCGATTACATATCGCCATTTGTTAAGAGATGCAAGTTCTAGGTCACTCGGATCGTTTACGGTAAGTTTCTCCACGATCAGCACACACCGGTAACCGGTAACCGATATTCGGAACCGGTAACCGGTATTCGGAACTTGTGATCGGTATCTTAGAATCGAATATCGGCTACCGGTAATTAGAACCCGTGAATGTCCGGTACCTATCGATCTATTGTGAAGGAGTAGGCACAGCGTAATAACAAATTTTTACGATTAAATCAAATTAATATTTGAATCGCTAACTTTGTGATTTTCCATGTTAAATAAACGGAATACAAAATACTTTTTGTATTTAAATAATTATAAAAAGAAGAAAAAAATAAGAAGACATACACCGTGGCACCGTTGGTAAGACAGCTAACTGTGAAACTAGCGTCGCGGATTCGATTTCCGCCAGTTGCAAGAAAAAATCCAACAAATATTTTTTCTCAATTGGTCTGGGTGTTGTGGTATATTTTTCATAACTTCGTTCCATTTCGTATTTCCCACCTGCTGATAAGCCCTTAAAGAAGAGGCTCAGCGGATTATTCCTTAATTTTTTAAAAATATTTTTTTGTGAAATCTCTAAATACATTAATTTTGTCTACCGGTTTCAGAAAATGACTGTTCATGAGAGTACATTACTACTACTACTGCCATCATGCCATCATCCCATCATGCCATTTATCCGTAAGGGTAAGCAGAGAGGATGGTCCGCCACGCACGTCTATCCTGTCAGATATTCCTAACTTCTTTCCAATCATACATATTTTTATACATGCAGTTCGGTTGTGTCTGCTTTTGGCAATACATAATGACAAAACATACCCTTCAACTCTGGAACGATCGCTATTTGAGTGAGACAACCGGAAGTGTAACTAAAATGTTTTTCCCTACAATTTTTCATGCCTATGATTTCAGAAAAATGCAAAATGCTGGCTACGAGCTCACCCAGATGCTTACGGGTCATGGTGGCTTCATGAGTTACCTGCATCGCTTCAAGCTCTCAGAGATCGACAGCTGCCCATGCGACGATGAAACTCCTCAAGATGTCCCTCACCTGTTGATGCATTGCCCCTTTTTCAGCTTTCAAAGACAACAGCTGGAGGCGCGATGCAGAGGCCTGGGTGAAGATCTATGCGACATCCCATCGGTGATAGGTAATAAAGAACTCACACGAGAGGTAGTATCATACATGATAAATATAGCGCAGGAAATTGGTAAAATAAACCAAAGTAGGGAACAAAATGCCGAACACTCCTCCAGTGGAACGGAAGGCCTGTTGACTACTGCCAACAGGCTGGCTTCTCCAGAAGAGTTTTAAGTGGTTTCCTCTCCACGTGAGCAAATGCTGAGAAGTTCCTGATTAGCTCACATTAATATATCCCTACTGATCCCAATAGTTTAGATAAATTTTAAGATATTTAATAGCAGAAAAATCCACTTTTTGAAATATAAACCTTGTATATTATAAGCTAGGTAAATAATAAAGCAACTCCCATATAAAAATAAAAAAGAAAATGACAAAACATACTTCAGATTTTTAATACGGCTTGCTGTTGTCTACAAAATGCTCATCTTACGTTGCGTGGTCAGCCGTACTTTAAAAATCATTAAAACTGGTCAAATACACAATGAAATTATTTTTCGTGGTACAAAAAACGAATGTATTAATTCTTTGTTATTTGTCAAAGTAAAAAACATTGCGACTGTTGTGTAGATTTAATTATTCACTCTTTTCACAAAAGTGCTCTTATCTCACTATGGCTGGCTGCTTTACGTTCTATTACAACGGGGATATGAAGAAACGAAATGTTCAAGAAACTGAACTAAAATAACAAATAAAACTATTTAGAAAAGACAAACAAAGGCCATAAAATTATGGTATACAATATATTTAAAAACGATCAACATATATGATTACTCTTGGAGAAATGGAGTCAATGTTGAAAATCTCGAATCTACAAAAATGTAAAAATAACATTCAATCCATATTTATGTTTAATTTACTAAATCGCTCAATTGATTAACCATTGTTACTGGAACAAGTGGCATTTAATGTTCCGATCCGCCGGTTGCAAATAATAATGTACTGTTCTTTGAACAGTACAGCACAAACTGTGGCTTGAATGCACCAATGTCCCGATTATGTCGCATAGTAAATTCGAGACAGAACCTGGACTCTTTCAGTGTAAGTCTTTCTAGATTTGAACAATCATTAAGATTCACCAGATCTTATCTTGAGGTAGTAATTATTCATTATTATTTTTGTCCTGGATTGAATTTCATTTACTTGTATTTCATTTCAATTGTACGTGTTTATGTTATAAAAAAATGTATCTACCGTTGTTAAATAGACTGAATATGTCCGTAAATAAATAAATGTAAGACTTCGAGCTAACACATGTCAATCCATCTTCATCCCACACTGTGTTGATGGCGAAGAAATCTAAAAAAAGCAGGAAGATCTACCCCAAAGAATTCCGAGTTGTGCGACGAATTTACTAATCTACACATTCTGGACATTGGGGCATAAAAACAAAAGTTGCTCTTAGACCAGTATTTCCAACGGTGGGGCGTACGCCTCACCGGTGGGGCATAACGCCTCAGAGGTGGGGCTTCGCGATTCAGAGATGAGACAAGTCGGCATACGCGTAAAAAGGGGAATACTCATCGGTCATACAAAAAATGCCTGAGATATACAAAATTGAAATATACGCCAAATTGTACTTAAAATATAATGAAACCCGTTACAATTTCAATAATTATCTAAAAAATTTCAATTAGTTTTTTTAAATAATTTTAGTTATAATATACGTATAAGCATAGGTTTTATTCAATTTCATTGGGGATTCATATGTTTACAAACATATTAAAATATGATTTTAAAATGTACCTGCTGTTTTATTATATAAATAAAACACGAGTGATACTTTAATCCACAAATTTGGAATTTGGAAGTATCAGTCGTGTTTTATTTATATAATAAATGACAATGAACTTCCATCAAGAATTTTCACTTACATACCTGCTGTTTAATTAAAAAAGATACCGGTGGGGCATCTGACTTTTGAAAAGACTACGGTGGGGTATGGCATAAAGGAGGCTGGAAAACACTGTCTTAGACGATTTAATGAATAGCAGATTTTGACTTCTGGGGACACGGTTGGGAAAATGAAAAGAAATTTATTGCGAAAGAGATGGGACATCGCTTACAGTAGTATTTTGAAAATCCATGTAAGGTCCATCTCGATTTTACGTTTCTCCAACGAAGACAGCTTGAGAGATTGCTCTGAGAAATGTAATATGGAAGAATTGAATCGGCATAATGGTGAATGCTACGCAGTGTTTAAAGTGGTCTCTTAAATCAGTTTAAGACATGTCATAAGGTCTGTAAATGCCTGGACTTCCTGGAAAACAGGAATTAAGTTGGGGTAGAGTGGGATTTGAACCACGGATGTTTGAGCCGTGAGTTGTGTTTTCCAACTCAGTTGTAATAATACATGTTGATCTGAATAACTGGCTGAATTCCTGTTTTTGTGCGCGATTCAAAATATTGTTAATAAGCTTTAAACATTATTATTTATTATTATTATTTTTTATCAAAAATATTATTTTAATTAATTAAGTATTGTTGCTTTTTTTAAAAAAGAAATAACCCGCTAAGCCTCTATTTTGAGGCTTGTCAGCAGGTGGGATAGAGGGGATATGGAAAAAGGTAACGAAAATTACACAACAACACCCAGACAAATTGAGAAAAAAATCTTTCTTGGATTTTTTATTGGCAATCGGCGGGAATCGAACCCGCGACGCCAGTTTCACAGTTGGCCGCCAAATCAACTGCGCCACGGCGCACAGTGTTTTGACCCATACAAGCTACAAGATAAAAAGTCACTTTTGAATTCTTAAACGATGACGTCATGGGGGCATTACCAGATAGTTAGTGTGACGATTGTAAGCCTAATTGGGGTGATTAATGCTTAGGTTGATTCATACCAGAATATGAAAGTCGGATAATTGGTTTTTGAAAGCCTAATTACATTTATTTGCATTTTGGCGTCCGACGTGTAAAGGTTGTTTATCAAGTTTAAAGTTTTTAATTTCGATTAAAAAAAAAATGGAAGCTATTTTGGAAGGTATGTTGTATAGTTTTTTTTCTAATATTTTAATGTATTTTATTTAAGTATTTAAAAAAACAATAATTTAACTTATGTATTTTTCGGTAGTTAAAAAAATATCAATTTCTAACTTCTCGAGAATTTATCTCGGAGAGTATATCAAAGTAGCAAAATATTATTTTTATTTTTCAATAGACCAATTTATTGTCAATTCATTACAGTTTCAATATTTTACCGCACGAAGTTGCATCTATCTTATTTTGTTATTTTACAGGTACCAGATACGAGATTTCCAGGCAAGAATTGTACGTGATGTGGAAGAGTTTGACGACGAAAGAAAGGCTTCAAAGGAGTGTTAAATAATATTGTTAGTAAATTTGAAGTCGGTAAACTCGGTGCAAGTGGTGAAAAACTGTTGAAAAATCAAATTAAGCTTATTTGATTAAATATAAGCAGAAAATGGACCGAATCTGGCTGTAAACTAGATAGATTTGTTAAAAAAAAATTTGAGTGGCTCGACGGTAGTGAAAATATTTTGATGTGTGAAAACTTTCGACAAAGTCCTTCAGTAGACATGAATGAACCATCTACGTCTACTGGAAGGCCCGCAAAGGATTTTGGGGCATGCAGTGATCAGTGCAAAAGGACAAAAGTGCGTGATTTAGTGAGTACGAAGACTTCTGAAGAACTTTCGTTTGACACGCATGTATCTATTCGAGCATCAGGAAAACGCACAGTTGCCGATCTCCTTAAGAAAATTTTGAAAGCTACTCCCAATGAAGTAGAAAAAATACGTAGGGAACGTCAACAAGTAAACAAACAGCGGGCATTGACAATTGAGGAAGCGCTAAGTTTATACGTTGACTGTAAATTATCTTCGCATTCCTACAAAGTTATGCGTAAAAATGCAATAAAAACCGGCCACAACATATATCCGGCATTTTATAGTTTAAGAAAAGCAAAAAAAGCATGTTGCCTGAGCGAGGAATTTGTCAAAATAACGGAAACTAGTGCAGAAATCCAGCTACAAGCGATTTTAAATCATACGGTGCAACGATTGCTAAATGTAGAATCAGAAGTCTTAAAAGAAAGAGTTCCTTCAGGTTCTGTACTGACTCTTATATGCAAGTGGGGTGGAGATGGAAGCTCGAGACATAGTAATTATAAACAGAAATTTCACACAGAGCATGCAATAGATGAATTTTTATTTATTATGTCATTCGTTCCAATACAACTAAGGCTTAATGATGACCCTAATATAGTAATTTGGCAAAATTTAAGCCCTTCCTCAACCTCTTATTGTCATCCTATTAAATTTATTTTCGCCAAAGAAACTGATATTCTTACTAAGTCTGAAATCGAAAAACTTCAAGATGCAATTGAAAAACTTGAAAATTTTAACGTTAATATTGGAGGTGTAGTATTGTCCATAAAATTTAAAATGCTTTTAACAATGGTAGATGGTAAAATTTGCAACGTTTTGGCTGAAAATAAGTCAACCATGTCCTATTATATTTGTGGCGCCAAACCCAGTGAAATGAACTCTATTAGTATTAATAGAGTTTCTCGACAATAATTTTATTCCTTTGGTTTATCTACATTACATGCTCTTTTTATATTTCTCAAAATACATCTATTTGAAAATCACTTGTAACCAATATTTTATTTAAAAACCTTTAAGTTTTATCATCATCATACCATATCCGCTCCCTATGTGGAGCATATGGATTCCATAATCTGCCTCCGGCCAAGCGATCGACCTCCCGTACATCCTCCCAAGTTAAGTCCACGTACCGCAACTCTGACGCAAACTGCCCACAAATTGTCAACAGCGGACGACCAGGACGCCAAGAACCTGATGCCTTGTAACATAGGCAAGCATGGTTAAGACTCTCGGAAGGCATACGTAGTACATGGCCTTGCCAGCCAAAACGCCTTGGATGACAGTAGATACCAAGGGTTGCTGTGTCCGTTGCCTCACTGCTGTGTTCCTTACAATGCCAAACTTTTAAGTTTATTTAAACCCTTTCAGTTGTCATGTTTAACATAATAAAATCAGCTGTAAAATGGTTATTCTGACAAAACAAGTGAAGGCAGATTAGTTCTCTCGGGTGAAATCTTTATTTTATGCCTAAGTATCTAATATAATTTTCAATGATTTATTTTATAGGTTGACCGATTTATCAGTCAATAGAATTAAAGTAATAATTTCAATTATTTATGATCCTTAAATACATTATTGGATGCAGATATCAATTTCCAGAAAATTTATTTCGTTTATTAAATAACAAAATATGACATATTTTTTTATAAAACGAATTATTATTACATATTTAATAAAAAAACCTCTTTTTAGGATTAAATGAATCGCATACGTGAGTTAAAAGTACATTCAGAATTTTTAGTTTCTAGCTTGTATGAAACGAAACACTGTGCGGCGCCTGTCTCCACGTTTTATTTTAATAAACTATAATAAATAAATTTCATTGGATTACAGGCCTTATTATGAATTCTCTTTTTATTTTTATTTTACTGTTTGTATTCTAAATAAATAAAATGAAATGAAATAAAATGAAATGAAATAAAATGAAATAAAATGAAATGAAGTAAAATAAAATAAAATAAAATAAAATAAAATAAAATAAAATAAAATAAAATAAAATAAAATAAAATAAAATAAAATAAAATAAAATAAAATAAAATAAAATAAAATAAAATAAAATAAAATAAAATAAAATAAAATAAAATAAAATAAAATAAAATAAAATAAAATAAAATAAAATAAAATAAAATAAAGTAAAATAAAATAAAACAAAATAAAATATAAACAAATAAAATAAAATAAAATAAAACAAAACAATATAAAACAAACTACAATTTAAACATTTTTAAATGTAAAAATAAATTCAATAGAAAAATAAGTAATATTAAATAAATGAAATATGATAATATGTAATAAAACAAAATAAAATGATAAACAATTTAACTTCTTGTATCCCGATTTAATGACACGACGTATGTAATTTCACGTTATTAGCTATTATAATAGATTTTATATACATGACTATCTATTTCTAACATAATGCACGTAAATAAACGCCATTCCATGTAATAATGTATAAGATATCTCGTTCCTCTAACGAGGCCACTTTCTATCGTTGCATTTTCTCTGCGAAGCGTGCGGTAAATCCGTGTCAAGACTCAAGATCACCGACAAGCGCAAAAAGAGACCGACCAGTAGGGAGAAGATATATTTTGGCTGCGCGATAGCTGCTTCTTTTTTGCTGAAACCACCGCCGCCGTATTGATCTTGGCAAAGATGAAAGTTTTGCCGTAGTAAATAATTGTTCCGCTAGGCGAATTCGTATGCAGTTACTGCGTGCGTCTACTAGTCACCGTTTATTGAATCCGCGCTGCGACAAAAATCGTTGAAACATGAATTCCGTACGAAAAATTCCTTATTTTTTATTCCTTCTTTAACCCATTCTCTGCATTAGTTTTATACTTTTTTGTTTCTTGCACCAAAACAGGCTAGGAGACCAAAGAAAAAAATGTTTTTATTTTAAGTTTTAAAATTTTTAAATTACACCGCTTGTGACGTCACGAGTTCAAGTCGTCGAGTTTTCCAGATATATATACATATAGTTGGATAATTTATAAAGCGCCATTTTTGTGAAAATCACCTCAAGGGCGCAGTACAATTAATAAATATCCCAGTACGTCTTGCAGCTACAGAGCGCATGGACGGTTGGGATTCTAGTTCCTCGTTTTCAATTAAGATCAATCAAAAATTTTAATAGATAGGAGCTAGATTACAGGACGTCTTGCAGCTACAGAGCGCATAGACAGTTAGAAATTTAGCCCCCATTTACACATTTTAAAAATTGACAAATAAATTTAGTGTATTACAAAATAATAATAATATGAATAGTAAAAAGGAGTAAGATTACAACACGCCTTGCTGCTACTAAGCGCATAGACGATTGGAATTCTAGACCCCGTTTACAAAATTAAGGTATTTTAAAGTTGATATATTAAAGCTAGATAACCAATCATCGTGCAGCTACAAAGGGAATGGATGAGAGGAATTCCAGCAAAGTTAAAACAATATCAATAAATTTATAAAAAATAGAGTATGGTAGTAAGTTGGTCAAGTGTTCATACCAAGAAGTAAGCAATAAAAAACTAAATAAATCAAACACTGTTTCAACTCCATGGTTAACAAAGGGAGATAGATGTCCGAAGAGAAGCTTTTGTAGACAGTAGGTAGATATCGTCGCCATGTGGCCCGCTGGCTAGTAGATAGTATCTGGAAACGCACGTGTGTAGTACTATTATGCCTTTTGTTCCAATGATATTAAAGAGTAGAACCTCATACCCGTCAAAACACACTAAACGTCGAAAAACATGGCTACCCAAAAACCGGAAATCTATCACAACGCTATAATTGATTAGAAATTGTAAGGACGTGTTCGTGTGAACATGTTACGTTTCAAGTATGTACTTTTTTTTCATTTATTTTCGAAAAACCCCGCTGTATAATTAAAAGCTGTAATTTTTATTTTAATCCTTTCAAATAAAATGTTAAATAGACGAAAGTAAGCATTTTTGACACCCCCTATTCGCTCTTAATCTAGGGAATAAAGCTGCCAAGATTGCTCACGATATTTGTGCAGTTCACAGTCATCATTCTATGTCCGCTCCCAGTTGGAGCATATTGTATCCACGAAGATCCTCCAGGCATCTCTGTCGGCTGCCAGCTCATGTGCATTCTCCCAAGTCAGTTTCGCGTCCCGTAGCTCTGACATGAACTGCCGACAAACAGTCAGCAGTGGACGTCCAGGACGTTGAGAAGCTGGTGCCTTGTAAAATAGGCAAGCGTGGTTAAGGCTCTTAGGAGGCACACGCAGCACATGGACAAGATAACAGTTGTCACCGGAGTTTGCTGCATCGGTCAAAAAAGTGTACAGAGGATGCTATGAATTCCATGGCTTAGATCTAAAAGGGCCAATATCGTGAATCGCAATAACACAGAAGAGTAATTTTTCAGACATTTTATGGCGTTTTATGTAGGTGAAATAATTCAATAAAATGAATCTAACCCACATCAATAAAAGTTTCAAGTTTTAAACTTCACAAGCAATAACAATTTCTACAGGACTCATATTGACCATATCGAGTCTGTCCAACACCGTTTTCCAAGAAAAGTGGCATGGTTGCTCGGATTACAAAGGGGTTATTATTCCTATTTTGAAATAAAGCAATCTCTTAGTCTGTCTTCATTGGAGAGACGTAGAACTGAGATGGACCTTATATGCATTTTCAAAATACTTAATGCTATAAGTGATGTCCCATCTCTGTTGCAATCAATTTCTTTTTGTGTTCCCAACCATTTCACCAGAAGTCAAAATCTACTATTTATAAAATCTAGAATTTGGGATAGATCTTCCGGCTTTTCGTAGATCTCTTTGTGACTAAGCAGTGGGAGATGAAGTTGGATTGGCATGGTCTAACTCGAAGGCTTAAGTCTTTCGTTTTTATGAATAAATTGTTTACAATTATTGCTTTGTCCTTGTTTGTCTTTGCTAAATAGTTTTATGTTATTTTTGTTCAATTTCTTACATTTGTGTTTCTTCATGTAACTGTTGTAATTGGCTTAGGCCGTATATATAATAAATAAATAACAGATGGAATTTTTTAAGAAATATAGATGTTTAAATATAGGCAGAATGGTAAATGTTACACAGTGTGTAAAGTAGTCACTCAAACCAGCCAATTACAGGTCATAAGCCCTGTAGATCCTGCCATCTCTATTGTAATATGTTAATACAGTGATGACTTGCTTCATCGGCCGTTGCTCTATATTTCAGGTAGAATCATTGCAGGTGTGTGTGTCATCGATCAATGGACTAAATCAGTAAATCTAGAGACGTGCGACGGCCGTCCGACCGCCATCCGACAGTCGTGTACCAGTTATCCGGCAGTTTTGTCGTATCCGTACCACGCTGATAACCCCCGTAAATATTACGCGATATGTATAAAAAACGTAAAACTTTCACATCTCCCATAGATTGGATAGTAACATTAAATGAAACAACTATTGGTCTTATGGCTTCGGGCGTCATAACTACTTTTTGCACTCGACTATATTTCTTTATTTTCAAATCTATTCGCAGTTTTGCGGCTAATCAGAGAGGGGAGAAAAATCAAAATGAACTTTCTTATTTTTTCATGTATTTTATTTATTTATAATTTAAATTACTATTGATGTCTGCATTATTATTATTTGATATCTGGTCTCTACTCAAAGTATAATATGGTGTTCACAAATAACCTCCAGGCTTGATGAGGACGACGGGAACGCTTTGCCAAGAAGGCAAGTATTCGATCGAAGCTAAACTGGCAGTGCACAACGGAATTTTAGCCCCAACACTTATGTATGGAAGTGAAACATGAAAATGGCAGAGGAAGGATGAAAGTCGAGTGAACTCGGTCGAGA